>NC_090923.1:552171903-552796903 GCF_040938575.1 Ambystoma mexicanum
AGTTTTTTTTACTGAATTTCATAGGTTTTTAGTAGCACAACTTAACCATAATGTCCCTTTAATAACGTTGTTTTTACTGAATTTCTTAGGTTTTGAGTAGCACAGCTTAACAATAATATCCCTGACTTTATATACATGTAAAATAGAACATACTGAACCCCTGCTACTGAATTTGATGTCCGCGGACTCTTTGTATGTCTGCGGACAGATGCGGACAACAGCAACACTACCCAAAAAGTCAGGGGGTATCTTAAATTGTTATATCATACCATATGAACACTGCACAAGTTCACAAACTAGCACACATACACATTATATGTAGTTATAAAGAAGAAGTGCAACTCATATTCATTTAAATACAATATGTACTAAAATGGAATATACCAAAAGAAGAAAGATAGGCTTCCAACATAATTACCTCACAGAAACTGCACAACCAGGAGCAACAGCAGAGCTACAAACCAGTAAGAACACAACTTACCAGAAGCTAGTAAGTGTACTTCATTTTTATTATATATTTGTAAAATGTCTGTATTAGATATAAAAAAAAGTGATGTCATTTTCTTTTCTCACAGAAATGTCGAGTACTTTGGAGTGGCTTGAGAAATTCCTATGTGAGGAAATGTCTGAAGATAGTGAACCTAATGGTAGACACATCTCTATATAAACCAATTAATAAGTATTATTTTATATACACTTAACATATAAATCATTTTTTTTGTACAGACCATACTAACATTGAAAATAGTACACCAAAAGAAATATTGGATAAGACTCCCCAGCGCATGGAAGAAAAAATGGACATGATCATGTCAAATTTCAACCATTTGAAAAACTTTGTGAGGATCACTTGAAAGAAAAAACTAGATACCATTGTCCCACATGTACCTGTCCCCCCTCACCATATCCCAGTCAATTATCCCCAAACCCTCACCATGAACAAAAACGTTTTGATGAGACTTCCATCCCTTCTTCACCCCCTATGAATCCTCTTGAAACCCCCAATTCTACTGTGTTTGTCTCAGTTTCTGCTTCCCCTTCTCTTTCATAAATTTTACATCTATATATAATAAAGTAAAATTATTATATGTGTCCTAATTAATCTCTTGTTTTTTTTTAATAAAAAAAAACAGTTGAGGTGTCTGCGGACAGCGCGGGTATCCGGAATGTCCGTAATCAAACAAAAATGGGGGCGTCCTAAGGACACTATACCTGTCCGTACTGTTCGCAGGCAAGTTGAAACTGTTCTAAGAACAAACGAGGTGTCCGGGATGTCCGCAATCAAACGAAAGTGGGGGCGTCCTAAGGACACTTTACCTGTCCATACTGTTCGCAGGCAAGTTGAAACTGTTTTAAGAACACACGAGGTGTCCGCGATGTCCGTAATTAATCAAAATGGAGGTGTCCTAAGGACACTATATCTGTCTATACTGTTCGCAGGCAAGTTGAAACTGTTCTAGGAACACACGAGGTGTCCGGGATGTCCGCAATTAACCAAAATGGAGGTGTCCTAAGGACACTATACCTGTCTGTAATGTTCGCAAGCAAGTCGAAACTGTTCTAAGAACACTCTCCGTGTCCGGGATATCCGCAATTAACCAAAATGGAGGTGTCGTAAGAACACTGTACCTATCCGTACTGTTCGCTGGCAAGTTGAAACTGTTCTAAGAACACACTTGTTGTCCGCGATGTCCGTAATTAATCAAAATGGAGGTGTCCTAAGGACACTATACCTGTCCGTACTGTTCGCTGGCAAATTGAAACTATTCTAAGAACACACTAGGTGTCCGGGATGTCCGCAAATTAATCAAAATGGAGGTGTCCTAAGGACAATATACCTGTCCGTACTGTACACTGGCAAATTGAAAATGTTCTAAGAACACACTCGGTGTCCGGGATGTCTGCAATTAATCAAAATGGAGGTGTCCTAAGGATACTACACCTGTCTGTACTTTTCGCAGGCAAGTTGGAACTGTTCTAAGAACACACTCGGTGTCCGGGATGTCCAATTAACCAAAATGTAGGTGTTCTAAGGATACTATACCTGTTCGTACTGCCTAAAGAACATCTACGCACATGCGCACCACACCCGTGAATTCTCCGAACATTGCACCTGTCTGTTAGTGTTCGCGTCGCTTGTGTTGCACTTTTAATTAATTTCAGGACCCGAATACTGTCCGTAGAACACCCGCGCGCATGCGCACATCCGTTCCTGTGCATTTGATGTCTTGCGAACACCTCTTCTGTTCGCGGACATGTTCGCGGAGCCATCATGTGACCGCACTCACGCTGAGCATGTGTCCTGAATTGCGGACACTGTCCGGGTCCCCAAACATTTTAAAAGTACCTTTTCGGGCAATCAACAGTATTTTATACTACAAATGCACCATAGCACATGTCCCAGACAATAAGCATGACTTCCTACATATTTTTTAGAACTTTTTGAGCACTTTTTGGATGTTTGCCCTGTCCGCGGACAGCACAGGTGTCCGCGTACCGCGCACCAGCACCCCTATAAAAGGCCACACCCCAGAGCTCATCCTCATTGTGTTTCTGGCTACCTTACAGAACACAGTGCATTTTGCTGCCAATTTTTGAAGATTTTCTTCTGAATCCTGATGACAACCATGGCTCCTCTACTGCCATCTGGTGATACATCTGCCTCAGCACCACCCCCACCCCCTCCACCACCACCACCTCCCCAAGGGCCTGAAGAGGTGAACAGGCATAAGGATGCAGAGGAGAATGAAGAGGATGATGAGGATGAGGTAGTGGAAGTTCCTACTACCAGCACTCGCCGTGATTCTTGGGTGTGGGGTTATTTACCATTCATGGTAACGTATCCAAGGCGCGTGCGAACAAAGTTACCTGCAACGAGTGCAAAATGGTACTGAGTCGCGGGAGGCCTGGTTCGTACAGCTTTGGTACGACTACTATGAAGCATCACCTAAAGTAATTCCACGGTACAGCCGTTCGTAAGGTTGTACCTTGCAACGAGCATAGTAGGTTGAGTTCCTCTACTTCATCCTCTGTTTCCGCTCCTCTCACCACAAGAGACACTCCTGTGGGAGATCGCATCCCTCCAGCTGCCTCACAGGCCATTCACAATGCTGATGACCCTTACCTTTCGAGGGTCATAGTTTTGTGTATGTACTGCGACACAGTACTCTGCAGGGGGGAGAGACTTTGAAGTGCTTTTGAGACTCTGGTCTCAGAGCATGAGAAGACCTGCTCACTATAGGGGTGGACTGGCCTATAAGGAACTCTGGAGATTTCCCAGTGGGCCTCTGCACCCTGGGCCTCTTTTGTGTGGTATTTCCAAATTTTCTCCTAGGAAAAGCATTGGACTTGCTGAAAATGTGTCATATGGGACCACTTTGAACATTATTTCCAAGGCCTCTTTTGGTCCCCAGTAATTATTTCCAGGGCCTCTTTTAGTTCCCAGCCCACCCTTGGCTCACTACCTAGGTAAGGCCCACCCTACATCTTCCTCTCTCCACCCGCCCTTTCTTATCTCTGTTGTTGGTGTCCCCCCTAACCCTCCTTTCCCCTCTTCTCCTAGTGTGTCGTGTGTAAAAAAACAAAAAAAATACAAAACAACAACATTTTTAAAAAAAGGCTCTTTTCAGAGCTGCCTTTCACAGTCAAAAAAGTCAGTGGACAGTTCGCAAACATAAAACATTTTGGGTTGTTGCCCTATCAAAATTATTGCCCTTTTATCTGGGAGGAAGTGGTATTTTTTTGTATTTAAAAAACTTTAAAAAATCAACACCTACTGCAAAAAAGCTGGCTGTAATTTCACAAAAGGACGCAATGCATCTTGTACATTTCTCAGAAAAATCTGATTACCAGCATAAGTAAGATGGACTCCATCTCTACGAAAAATGTTTGTCCTACGAAACATAATATTTTCATTGTGAAAAGAGGACATGCCAACATCTCTTAGAAAGGCACAAACAGCCTTATTGACATTACGCTTCGCTTTCTCCATTTGTGGACCAAATGAAGAAGAACGCAGCCACATTTGTCTTTGCACAATACGAGAAAAAATTACTTGGGAATTTGGAAACATATCCATGACCTTCCCAAGTCCTTCTTTCATCGCAAATTGCAAAGAAGTTCCTGACACATGTCCCAAACTAGTCCCTCCACAATGAATTATAATTATGTCTGGATGATGCTCTGTCTGAAAACTAGCACAGAGAGGTAGCAAGTCTAGCCACTTTATTCCGCGTACTCCATGCCAGTCACTTCCACATGAGGGAATCCAAGATCTGCAGCTACTCCACAGCGTTGTGCATGCACCTTCAACCAATGTATCCATGAGTCTCCCAAAATCCAGACAATATGTTTTCTGAAACACACAGCCATAGCTAACTGTTCTTCTCTTAGGAAAAAGACCTTCTGACAAACTGTCTTCTTAGACAACACATGCACCAAACTTTACTGACCAATCAATTCCTCTGCTCATTCTCATTTGTATGTCTCTCCAACCCCAAAATCCCTGTATGTAATTCGCGGTGTCCGCGGTCTTCCGTTATGTCCGCGGACATATCGTAACCTAGACAATCCTTCTACCATTTCCACTTCACTCTCTGTGCCATTCCCTCATTGGATACAGCTAAACAGTCACACAACCATCCACCAATCACATTCAAGACCCCCACATCTAACTGCATCATCAGAGTTCAGCACTTCAAATGTACTGTTGATTACTCTGAGTACAAGTCTCATATCAATGGAAAGCACCGACTACAAAAACGACTGTACAAGTCTCCAAGATTTCTACTTGCAGCTGCATGAATATCCACATGCATGAATACAAACTACAGGTATGCATATTTTCTGCACAGTACAAATACAAATCTTATGAATGCACATAAACAGAGTAACTGTCACTTATAGGCCGATTCATGGAATTAATGTGCGCCGAAAATTCCGGCGCAGAGGTCCCAAAACGTGCGATTCGCAGTAAAAGTGCTAAAATCGCAGCGCAACTGCGAAAATCACAGGGAAACCAGCGCACATTGATTCATGGAAGTCCGTGCGTGAGAAAAATATTGGATGTGCGCTGAAAAAGTGCGCGACGCACCCCGGTGCACAGGTCATCCAACAGCGTGCGCCACAGCCACTGTGAAATCGCACATAGCGCGCCGCACATTACAAAAGTAGGCGTAACACGGGGCGTAACACTCGGAATGGGGAACAACGCGTGAAAATATGGGCGGCAGGGGGAAGTACAGGAAGCAAGTGCGCGGAACGCCCACACGCTCGTCTACAACTCGTATTTATGGAATCGAATAGGGCAAACCAGCGCACGGTCAAAGACGCGCACAGGGCCAAACAAGTACGCCACAAGAAAGCAGGCGGTAGCGTCCCTGCGCCTGAAATAAATGTGCGCCAAAATGTGCGCTAACAAAAAGCACCCATATACAGCTATGATGAATGATCCATACAGTGGTCCTCTGTGCAAAGGGGTACTGACAAACACGGACACCCGCTGTGTTAAAAATAGCATGTGCGTGTATCACTGGGTTCGCGGGAAGTTCCACACGCGATTGGCCTGGGCACGCGAATTCCAGGGTACGCGTGAAGTTTCCCACACGAATAAGCAGGGTACGTGTATTTCGGTGTGCATGTGAAGTTCCACACGCAATTTCAGCAGGGTACGCCCTCCACCAGGCCCCCACTCATGTCTCCCTGCACCCCCACCCCCAGCAGTGCAGGGGGCCCTCCACCAGGCCCCCACTCCTGTCCCCCTGCACCCCCACCCCCCTGCATCAAGGGGCCCCCTCCACCAGGCCCCCACTCATGTCCCCCTGCACCCCCACCCCCCTGCATCCAGGGGCACCCTCCACCAGGCCCCCACTCCTGTCCCCCTGCACCCCCACCCCCCAGCAGTGCAGGGCACCCTCCACCAGGCCCCCACTCCTGTCTCCCAGCACCCCTACCCCCCAGCCGTGCGATTTGCCTGGGTACATGTATTCCAGGGGTGCGCGGGTAGTCTCACACGCGATTCCATCAGGGTACGTGTATTATGGTTTTAGCATGGGAGGAGTTTTTGAAAGGCGGGACTCCCTCACTCCTGCACACCTATTTAGTCAGTTGTTGACTATGTTGAACCTGCTGCCTGCGTCCTATTTTGTCAAGGAACCAACTCCGGGGTTCCTGGTTGTTTGGAAAGTTTATGGGTTTTTGGCAAACACTGGACTAGTGAGGCGCTGGTAGGATTTGATAAGCCACTAGCAGTTGAAAAACAGCTTACACAAATAATTGATTGGTCAAGTTTTTAGTGTTTTCATGGTGATTGTCACCCATGAGATCGTTTTATTTGTAACCAGATGTTACGTTTACACAGCCGACGCGCGTTTCAACCTGAGTCTTTTTCAAGGCTAAATGAGTTGAGGGTGAGCATCCGGGTGAAGTGTGCTGGTCCTCCCAATTAGGGTGCCAGTGGACTGGTTAGTCGTTTCGGGTTCGGCTGTGCTGCTGCCGGTGGACCCGCGACTCCACCGGCAGCAGCACAGCCGAACCCAGCACCAGAAACGAATATTCACTCGCGACTGGGCCTGGGAGAGTGTGTTACGTGTATTCCTGGGGTGGGCGGGAAGATTTACATGGTCGCCTACAATGCGCCAAAAAATAAAAGGTCCAATCCTGAAACACGTACGCCAGCATGAAGCAGGCGCACGTCCCGCGCAGCATAAAAGAGTGCGCAAACAACAAACAAGCTCAGACGCCAGGATGAATATACCGTTCCTAGCAGCAGTGGCCGTGGGATACCGCAGGAGGAGGAGAAGGATAGTCAGGGTCAGAATCTTCGCACCCAGAACCAGCCTATTTGGTATGCCTGATGACCAGGTGTATGGGAGGTACAGGTTTCCACCACACATAATACTCGACCTGGTCATTGAGTGGGAGGATGACCTCACATCACCCACCCTGTGCTCCCAAGCACTCTGCCCCCTGGAGAAGGTCCTCAAAGTACTGCACTTCTTGGCTACCGGATTATTTCAGCGGACAAGTGCCAGAGTGGAGGGGGTGTCACAGGCCACGCAGTCACGGTGCCTACACCAGGTGTTGGCCATCATCACTGCACACCCATCAGTCTGCAGGCACATATACCTGCCCAGAACACCTGCAGAAAGGCAGGCTGTCAGCCAGGATTTCTACAGGGTGGCACAATTCCCCAAAGTGCTAGGTGCCATTGATTGCACCCATGTGGCCCTACGTCCCCCCAGGGCATCTGAGCACATCTATAGAAACCGCAAGCACTGGCATTCCATCAACATCCAGGTAGTATGTGATGCCAAGGGAATCATCACCTCGGTATATGCCAACTATCCAGGGTCCACCCACGACAGCTTCATTTACAGGATATCAACCCTAAACCGGGACATGGAAGCTGGGCGGCATGGCGATGCATGGCTGCTTGGTGAGTAGAAATGCCACAGCACATGCATGCATGACAGATACAGAGTAATGCCAATACCCCACTAATGATCCCCATCACCACCTCCCCAGGGGACAGTGCCTACCCTCTGAGCACACACATGATGACGCCAATTTGGAACCCAATCACGCCTCCCGAGGTAAGATACAACACATCTCATATTGCAACACAGGGCATAGTGGAGCGCACATTCGGAGTGATCAAGTCATGCTTTCGCTCCTTTGACCGTTCTGGTGGGCAGCTGTTATACGCTCCCCCAGTAGTGTGCAGGATCATAGTGCAACATGTGTCCTGCACAATGTTACAACACGCCGGGGCCTGGCTGTTGACATGGTGGTGCCCCAACATCCCCAACCACATGCACGCCCACTGCGCATGGGAGGGTAAAGGGCACGGGGTGAGGCAGCCCGTACGCAGCTGGTGGCTAATTACTTCACATAGAAAGCACACCCCTGTGGAGTGCACACAGCCCTGGCACATACCATCTGACAATCAATGATGACTCAACCTGATAAATTAAGGGACAGTCAACTGTCAGAACCATAGCAGCCTTCGATTGTTCATCTGGAAGTGTCACAATGTGTGCATCCCTACCTACACAAACACCACCAATGCAGTGTTATCAAAAGACACACTTCCATGCAGCAAAAATGAATACCCACTTGCAAAATACAACATGAGAACAGTGCCATGTCACCCAACCCCTCCCCGGCACGGCCACACAACACATCATGGCATGTCATGCAATGTGAGAGCAAACAAATTAATCCCCACAACATGACCCAAGTGTCACCAACTACAGTGTCCCTAATGGAAACTGGCCACACATGAAATGCTCACTTTAATGCAGGACCAACAACACACATTGCCAAATACCAATAATACCAATCAACTACACAACCTCCAACCTACCATAAACATGACAGTACGGACTTAAAAAATTGGTAGCCTCACTACCTGATAATGCCGGCACTTTGAACACTTCCAACTATACAGTGTTAGCGCCATGCAAAAGTGTAGGTGCACTGCTTACAACATGGACTCCAGTTACAAAGTAGACCGCCTTGTGAAGACCTGAGAAATGGACCTGCAAATTAGGAGGATGAGATGGATGCAGAGGCACATATCAATACACCATGCAGTGTACAATACAACAACAATATGCACTAGGAATGTATACACAGTATTGACTACAGACTGCCCACACATCAAATGGGAGTCCAACGTCACCGTGTAAGTCAATGTCACTTGGGCACACACTTTGCAAGCCCATGGAAACGGGAAACAGGAGGGGTGTGTGTCACACAAACCCAAGCATCTGACCCAAATTCAAGACAAGATTGCATGTGCCCAGCCACAATACAGCGTATGCCCACGGGAGCCACACAAGGCAACACACTGTCCAAAAAATCAAGAATCAAAAATCAAAAAAAAAAAAAAAAAAATCAAAAATGGCCATGAATGGGCCCGGGGGGGGAGGCCACCCAGGAGGTCCGAGGACAGGGTGCACACCAAAACCCACCTGTGTGGATCTTGCGAAAAAGAAACGCCTCCATGGGCTCATGGCCTGCACGACTACCCTATTGTGGGAGAATCGCTGCTGTCGCTCTTCTCACCCTCTGCAGCTGCATCAGGAAGTGGTGGCACTATGGGAGACAGCCCACGCAAAGCCCTAGTCTGGTCCTCCATGGCAGCAAGCATGCGGGTGTGCAAGGTCTGGTTCTGGAGGATAATTGTGCAGAGGTCCCCATGCAACAACTCACGGGATGCCCGGACCGCCTCCCTAGTTGCCTGCATCTCAGCTCAGAGCGTACGTGTGAGCTGCTCCAGCTGCTGTTCTGTCCTCGTGTTAGCTGAAGCCTCAAGCTCAACCAGAGTTGCCCTGAGCTGACGGAGTTCCACCCTCAGGTCTTCCCTGTGGCCCTGGAACTCAATAGAAATGGCTTCCCGCAGAGTCTCCAGTGCTGCCCGCCTGGCCCTGTTGGACGCCAACATGTCCTCCCTGTGTGACTGGCTAATGGAGTCTGTTGCCTGCTGTAGTTGTTCAATTAGCCTTTCTTGGGGGACAATGGAAGTGGCCACCCTATCCATGGCCTGAGCCATCATCTCAGTTGATGCTGCCTGTTGGTTTGCCATACCGTATATGGATTGCTCCTATGCGGTATTGCCAGGTGGCGTACGGCGGGCACCACACCTGTCTGGGGCAAGGCGAACTGCGACTTGCTGTGCCGGCACTGCCTGAGGCTGCAGGATTGCATTCCCCCTCTGATCTGCTGGCCCAGGAACAGGATCAGATGTAGCGGAGTGTGACCCTGCATCCGTAACCACCAAAGGCGGACCTACCAACACTGACATCCCCATTGAGTGTTCTACCCCTGGTGCAGGTGGGTTGGACAGTACAGAATCCCTTCCAGAAACACTTACCTGCGACGGCACATAGGTCTCATTATCCAAATCGACACCTGAATAGAGCTCGGGGGAGGTGCACCCAGAGACACCCCTTGAGATGACGGTCTGCAGCAAGTGTGGGTTCTCACCCACCACCACACCACGTCCCTCACTGGTGCCCGGTCGGGCCTGAGACCCCTCCTGGGTCTGCACCATCTCCACAACCCCAGCAGTATCAAGTGCGTCATCCCCTGCAAAGACATGAAAGAAAAGAAATGGGAACAGGCATTAGCACCATGGAAAACAATTAGGGCTGAGAAGCAACAGAAACAGTACTTCATTGACACCTGTCCCACATGACTATAACCCTCCCCTGCATGCACTGCCACTGCGTATGAAGGGGAGGCAAATGGCAAACATTGATGACACCAAGATGGAAGACCAACAAATGTGCTGCATGCTGCCTAGCAGTGCCATCACACATTGGCCTGTGATTGGCATGTCCAATACACATACATGACACATGCCATCACACAGATGGCATGTACCCTAGCCATGTCACGCATGTGACAATAGGACTGAGAAATGCCTAGTGAAAGTGGTGGAATGCAGACAATCAGCCTGAATGAACACAGAATAACATGCAACTATGTTGTGGCAAGATGAGACTTCAAGGGCAACTGGCGTGAGGTTGGGCTGAATGTCTACTGTTGCCAGAAGGGATACTGCAACACCCAAATCCTGGTGCGCAGAATGTATTGGATGAGGCACATGGGTGACCCAAACCACTCAGGCACACACCCCCTCACCTGGCACTCAATCAGAAGCACTCACACACATGGATGACACACACATGCATGTGCACTCACCGGACAATGCCTCATAATCTGGCAGGTCTCCCACCCTTGGATCTGTTCCTCCGTGACGTAGGTCCCAGCAACATACTCATGTGGAGTGAGTTCTATGTCCTCTGCCGGAGACCCACATCCAGTCACTAGAGTTGCGGCATGACTTGAGGCCAGCTTTTTCTTTGCCCTACGCTTAAGGTCATTCCAGCGCTTGTAGCAATCATTAGCTGTGCGCCTCACGAATCCAAGGGCACTTATGAGTTCCGCAATGGTCTGCCAGTGTGCCTGACGTTGTGCAGGTGTGGTCTTGCATCCTGCAGTAATCACCATTTCGCTGTCATGTGCGGACACATACTCCACAAGTGCATCAAGTTCGGCCTCATTGAAGCTGGGCTTCCTTGGTGGGCCGGACTGTGTAGCCGTGTCTGGGGCATAAGCCTGTACTGGACGAGCACTCTTCCTCTTCTGCTTGGAAGGTGGTGGTGATACTGAGTGTACTACGCCGCTCTGGACACTAGGGGCAGGAGCCCTGTGGACTGTGGACTAGGAGTGTAGGAATGAACACTCACCATGGGACTTGGTGCAGGCATTAGCTGAAGTGTGATGTAGTCAGGGGGAACATCAGCAGGATGGACTAGGACCGACACTGTCCTGGCTGGGACACTCAGAGCTGGGGTGGATGGAGCCGCAGCTGCCCCTGCAGCCTCCCCACCCTGCCTACTTGGGGCAGCAGATGACATAGCTGCCCCTGATCCACGTTGGCTGGTGACACCAACGTGCAAAGCCACACGTGGCCTAGACCTGCTGACCTGGAAGTCATCCATGGAGTCACCCTGTGCCAGGTCTGGTGCCACAATGGGCTGGTCCAACAAGGGCTGCGCAGGGATGGTGTCAGCCACGTTACCCTCAACTGGGGGGGGCATGGGTGTCCCTGACTGGTCACCCACACATGGGGGGCTATGGGCACCCTGCAAGTCCTGGCCACGTCCCCTACCGTATCCACCACGGCCACCTCTTGTGGCTCGCCCACCTTTGCCACCCTTACCACGTGCTCGCCTCCCAACCATGGCACTGATGTTGTTGTGCGTATGGGAGTTGCAGTAAACTATTGTCCTGGGCAATTGGGGGTCAAAGGGGTAGGGTACTAGATGGAATTCGTACCCTAGGGCTCTAGCAAGGCTGTATGTGACCCCTGGGGGAAGATGACGGGTCACGCAACGCACAGGCACCCTGAAAAAGGGAGATAATGTGCACGCAACCCCTCCTAGACCACGTGCGTGGAAAAAAAAACCTGCACTACGCTGTGGCACCCAGAAACACAAAAATGAACGTATGCGTGTCACACGCAGCCTTGACTGCCCTCTGAAGGGGTAGGCAACACACGGAGCAAGCACAGATGTCAAATACGTGCGCGACTCACCGTCTGCCAGGAAATATCGCGTGTAAAATAAAAGGAGAAGTGAACGCTGTTTGAGGAAACAGGCCCAGGAAAAAGACAAGAAGAGAAAAAGCTGTCAGAGGTAACAGGGAGTACGAACTTGGAGCACCGTGAAGTAAATCGCGTGTGAACCGACAAGAAGTACAGATTGCACCCACTCGCTCTCCACGAAAAGCATGTACAAGGAAATGGCGTTCTACACGTACCTTTTACAGATGCCCACACGTCCAGCATCACTTCCGCGTGTACGCGCTAAGGCCCCATCCTCCAATTACACGAGCTGACACTCTGACATGCAGTCATTGGACGTGTAACATGCACCCGTGTACAGGGAAACGCCCGCGCACGCACGTCACAGAGGCGAATACGCGCTGGTGGCCTTTGGGCCAATGAATTTGCGTACATGTGCTGACGCGCTTACGCGCTAAGGCCCTTTCCTCAAATTCCACGCAGACGGGCTGGATTTTCACGTGCCAAATCACTCCGTATCAAGCTGGCCACGCGTAAGCACACGGAAGACCACGCTCCTGCCCAGAAGGCCGAATTACTGCCCCCCAGTGCCCCGAGCACGCTCCCACCTGCCATCTGCTGCTCCCTGATTGCCTGCCGCCCACGTGCCCTGCCATTTGCTGCCTGCACATCAGCCAGGGGTGCTGTTGCTGTGACCACCCCTGCTGGAACCGAAGACTCCCGACTGGGATTCCATCGCTCCACAGACCAGCCCCAGGACCCAGTTGCCCACCCACTCCTGCCTCTGGGGTTGTCATGTCGGGCACTGCAACATCTGGCACCACTGACAACCCCCGGCCAGAGACGCAGAGGGGCACCGGCTTCACTGCCACCGAAGTTGGTGTCCTGGTGGAGCAAGTCCTGGGGCAGTATGATGCCCTCTTTGGAAGTTTGCGCGCGGACAAGGAAGGACGGACTCGGATCTGGACGGACATCGTGACTGCCATCAACGCGGAGGGGGTGGCAGTCCGACTATTCCATCATGTCAAGAAGCGCTGGGAGGACTTCAGGTCCAGGACCCTCAACAAGGCCCGGCGCCTCTTGAAGGCAGCGGATGCTAAGGGGCGCCGGGGCCACTTGTCGGACGATCAGATGAGGGTCCTGGCACGCATATCCCCAGCGCTCCACGTCCAGGTCCTTGAGAGGCACACCCATCTGGAGTCGAGCGGTAAGTGTACATGCATCATGATTGTGTGCTGTGCGTGTGGTGATGTGCCAGTAGTGTGCAGATTGCACATGTGTTTTTATGGGGCCAAGTATGGGGGGGTGGTGTACAGGGCCGTGAGGCTAACACATGCGAGGGCAGTCATGTGTGAGAAATGGATGGTGCTTGTGTGTGTAGGCTTGCATGCCAAATGCAGTTGTGTGGGCACACATGTTTGGATGAATGTGTATGTAAGTAGGCATGTTCGTGATGTCACACATGGATGTTGCTTTCAGCTGCATGTATCAGCACTGTGTACATGTGCATGTGTGTGTACTTGACAAGGGTGCAACAGTGATGCAACATGGATGCATGTGACAGCGGGATGTGGAAGCCTGATTGGCAGATGTGACATGGATGCCAATCTGAACACTGCCACAGTTGGCAGAGGTGTACACATGCATGCAAGTGTGGTGGTGTGTGTGCATGTGTAGTGCACTCCCAGTGTTGCATGTGATGTCTGGCTCACCTTTGCCTGCTCATGCTGTTGTATGTGTATGGATGGTGCTGGCTGTTGCGATATGGCTGTGGTATGGCTCATGTGTGCGAGTTGAAATGACATGTGTGTTGGCGATTGTGATGCCATGTCTGAAGTTTGCCAATGCCACTCATGTACAACGCAATGCCCGGCTCCTCTCCCAGGTTGTGATCTCATTGGGGAGTGAGGAGTCCGGTGCCGCATCCCACGCCGCAGCTGCCGAGGGGAGGTCCAAGAGGCGGAGGTCAGAGTTGGACTCCTCGGCA
This sequence comes from Ambystoma mexicanum, assembly GCF_040938575.1. Taxonomy (NCBI): domain Eukaryota; kingdom Metazoa; phylum Chordata; class Amphibia; order Caudata; family Ambystomatidae; genus Ambystoma; species Ambystoma mexicanum. The sequence continues at coordinate 552,185,988 of NC_090923.1, forward strand.
GCAGAAGGGGCAGCTAGGACCCCACAGGGCCCAACGGGGGAAGATGGCACGGAGTCATCCAGGTTGGTGGGGGGTTTGGTGGAGGAGGAGGCCGTGCAAGCGACAGAGATGGGGTCTGGAGGTGGGGATTCCACTGGTGCTAGTGGTGCAGTGCAGGACCAGGGACAGGAGGCAGCACAGGCTGCCGCGGAGGTGCCTGTGTGCAAACCTGTCCCTGATCCTGTCACTGCATCATCTTGCACCAGCAGGGATGCCTACGTCCAGACCCGTTTTCAGGCAGGGGATGAGCTCACAACAACTGGCCTTCCTCTGCATGCGGACATGGCTATCCAGGTACGGGTTGAGCCTGTCCTGACTGGTGTGGCGTTTCATCAACGGGCCATGAGAGGGGACCTGCAGTCTTTTCACGAGGAGACTGCACGTCATCTGGAATGGCTCGTTGACTGCGTCGGCCTACCGGGACAGGTCACCCAGGCCGGATTCCTCTGTTTGCTGCAGCTTGCTCCGACTCCCTCCTCAACTGAACACCCTATGCGCCAGTCGTCCTACGTGCCCTCTTCCCACCCATTTGTCACTTGGGTGCCCTGTGGAGCTGCCTCTGACGGTGCGGCCAGGCAGGTGGAGGAGGCATCCCTGCCACAGTCGGGAGTCGGACGTCCAGCAGGGGTGGTCACATCAACGACTGCACCCCAGCCGGTGGAGGATGTGGAGGCAGCAGGAGCCAGGGCACGGGCAGAGGAACAGCAGCAGCAGCAACGAGGTGGGAGCCATGATGGCGCAGGGCCTTCGACATCGGAGGGGCAGGCATCGGCCGGAGGGCAGGAGGACCCAGGGCGGGAAGTGTCTTCCGTGTGGCAGCGGTTGGCCCACGCCATAGATGCCGAGTGGCAGCGGGCGGAAGAGGCACGGCTCACGATGGTCAGGGCGGAGAACTCCATGCGGAGGGCCCTGAGGCGGGCCGAGTGCCTCGAGGCAATCCGCAGGGAGTTGGAGGTGAACATGTCGTCGGCCCTGCGGACCCTCGGGGCCATGGAGGACTGCCTCCGGGACATTGAGCAGGAGTTTGATGATGCCCTGGCCCGGAACATCCCGAAGTGAGCCGTCGGACTAGCCCGCTGCCCTTGTAAATAGTTCTATAGTTAGTGTTAGGTTTCCTTTGGTTTTTTTTATATTTTTTGGACCTTTTGGACAATGGGCCACATTTTTGTATATAGTTATTTTTTATTAGGTAGTCTTATTAGATAGGTTTCATTTCTTCTGTTGGGATCATGGACCCTGGATTCTTTATCTGTATATAGTTGACTGTTTTTTTTTTTCATTTTGATTTTACACATGGAGCAATGGTTTTTGGTTTTAATTTTCCATTGGATTTACTTTTGGGAACTGTGACTTTGGACACCTTTCCTTTGGATTATGATTTGTGGTTTTACATTATTCTACGGACATGCTGCTTTTTGTTTTTAATTCACATTTTCGTTTGTTTCTTTTTGATTCCATTTATGTTGCTTTTAATACATATTTTTTCATCATCATACTTCAATGTGTAGTATCGTCTCATTGGTTTCATGCATGTCATTATATGGGTTTTGACATTCCCTGACACCCATTGTGTGTATGTGAGGGAGATGTGTTCATTTACATACTTGCCATTGGGGTTGTATCATGTAATTGGCATTTCTAAGTGGGTGGATGCAATACTTGGGTGGGTGTTTGGCATGTGAAGGCTGCCCATAAGGGCCAGGGATCTAGATTGTGATGACGTGTTGGCTGGGGGACATGTGTGGGGGCCTGCTGGCAGGTGCCCCTGACTGGTGGGGGGTGGGGGTGCTGGGAGACATGAGATGGACATGAGTGGGGCCTTGTGGAGGGTGCCCCACAGTGCTGGGGGGTGGGGGTGCAGGGAGGCAGGAGTGGGGGCCTGCTGGCAGGTGCTCCTGACTGGTGGGGTGTGGGGGTGCAGGGAGACAGGAGTGGGGGCCTGTTGGAGGGTGCCCTGCACTGCTGGGGGGTGGGGGTGCAGGGAGACAGGAGTGGGGGCCTGGTGGAGGGTGCCCCTGGATGCAGGGGGGTGGGGGTGCAGGGAGACATGAGTGGGGGCCTGCTGGCAGGTGCCCCTGACTGGTGGGGTGCAGGGAGAAAGGAGTTGGACATGAGTGGGGCCTGGTGGAGGGTGCCCTGCACTGCTGGGGGGTGGGGGTGTAGGGAGACATGAGTTGGACCTGAGTGGGGGCCTGCTGGCAGGTGCCCCTGACTGGTGGGGGGTGGAGGTGCAGGGAGACAGGAGTGGGGGCCTGGTGGAGGGTGCCCCACAGTGCTGGGGGGTGGGGGTGCTGGGAGACTTGCCTTGGTGGGCAATGGTGCAAGGTGACATGTGGGTTGGCTGGGGGGCATGGCCATGGTGGATGGGCTGCCTGCGGGAAATGTGCAGGGTAGTCCCCTGTGGTGTGGGCCGCCTGCAGGGGCCGTGGAGGGTGTAGAGTGAACAGCTGGGAGGACCCACACAGCCGATTCACGTGTAGGACTCCACGGCACCCCCGGAATACATGTAGGCTGCTCGATTCGCATGTGGAATTTCCCACGCACTTTGGAATACACGTACCCTGCTGAAATCACGTGTGAAACTTCACGCGCAACCAGAAATACACGCACCACGGACAATCGCGAGTGGAATTTCCCGCGCACCTTGGAATACACGTACCCTGCTGAAATCACGTGTGGAACTTCCCGCGCACCCCGAAATAAATGTACACAGGGCAATCGCATGTGGAACTTCCCGCGCACCCCGAAATACACGTAACCAGGGCAATCCCGTGTGGAACTTCCCACGCACCCCGAAATACACGTAACCAGGGCAATCACGTGTGAAACTTCCCGCGCACCCCGGAATACACGTACCCAGGGCAATCGCGTGTGGAACTTCGCACGCACCCCGGAAAATACACGTAACCAGGGAAATCGCGTGTGGAACTTCCCGCGCACCCCGAAATACACGTAACCAGGGCAATCACGTGTGGAACTTCCCACGCACCCCAGAATACACGTACACAGGGCAATCGCGTGTGGAACTTCCCAAGCACCCCAAAATACAGGTAACCAGGGCAATCGTGTGTGGAACTTCCCGCGCACCCCGAAATACACGTTACCAGGGCAATCGCGTGCTGAACTTCCCGCGCACCCTGGAATACACGTATCGAGGGCAATCGCGTGTGGAACTTCACGCGAACCCCGGAATACACGTACCATGCTGATATCGCGTGTGGAAGTTCACACGGAACCATAATCACGTACCCTGATGAATTTGCGTGTCAGACTACACGCGCACCCCTGAAATACACGTACCCAGGTGGATCGCACTGCTGAGGGGTCGGGGGGGTGGTAGACAGGAGTGGGGGCCTAGTGGAGAGTGCCCCTGGATGCTGGGGGGGGTGGGGGTGCAGGGGGACATGAGTTGGACATGAGTGGGGCCTGGTGGAGGATGCCCTGCACTGCGGGGGTTGTGGGGGTGCTGGGAGACATGAGTGGGGGCCTGGTGGAGGGTGCCCCTGGATGCAGGGGGGTGGGGGTGCAGGGAGACAGGAGTGGGGGCCTGGTGGAGGGTGCCCCACAGTGCTGGGGGGTGAGGGTGCTGGGAGACATGCGTTGTTGATCAGTGGTGCAAGGTGACTTGTGGGTTGGCTGGGGGGCATGCCCATGGTGGATGGGCTGCCTGCGGGACATGAGCAGGGGTGCAGGGTAGTCCCCTGTGGTGTGGGCTGCTTGCAAGGGCCGTGGAGGGTGTAGAGGGAACACCTGGGAGGACCCACACAGACAATTCACGTGTAGTACTCCCCGCGCACCCCTGAAATACACGTGCCCTGATGGAATCGCGTGTGATACTTCCCACGCACCCCGGAAATACACATACCCTGCTGAATTTGCATGTGATACTTACCGTGCACCCCTGGAATACACGTGCCCTGATGGATTTGCGTGTATTACTTCACACGCACCCCTGATGTACACGTACCCAGGACATTCTCGTGTGAAACTTCCCGCGAACCACTGAAATACACGTTCCCCGCTTGGCGTTTGCTGTTTGGGAGCCCTGTGGACTGGTCCAGGGTTAGCGCAGACATTTGTGATGAATTGGGAATTTTGATGGCTTTTCCTTGCGCGAGGGCGTTCTTGGGGGTGTAACTGGCGCTGCTGCAGGGTCGCTGCGCCACTCTGCGGCACGGCTGGTTTTGGAGGCCAAAATCCATTAATACACTGTGCGATTAAATGGATTTTTTCGCACGCGGCTGGCGCAGTGTATCGCACGGGGACACTGTGCGCCAGCCGCGTGCGCCACTTTTGTGCGAAATTCTAAAAATTACCCTGTTAATCTGTATAACCTATAAAATGAACTTACTGTCATTTTTCCCATCTACTATAATCAACTGTCACTTCCAAACCTGTCTGCTATCTAAACACATTTTTACACACACAACTATCTAAAAAATTACACACAGCCAGGATAAGGTCAAGCACCTTCAAACACTCACACAGATAAACACTAACATTGAAAAACTCCCAACTGCAATAACACCACTACCTGTACAACACATCCTTCTGATTTATTACCCACACCTTCACAAATGCATACATTCCATGCTTTACTATAAAGTATCTGCCATTTACCTTATAAAAATTGCAAAATAAGTATATCATTATTTCTTCTGTCTCCTAACATCCAATAAAATAGCCTTAAGAAACCAAACGTGTTTCAGACACTTTCTATTCTACTTATTTGCATAGCATGTTGAACTAACATAATGTAAATAAAATATGAAGGCTGCACATAGGGCAGCTATATGCTATATACACACACAATTACTATCTTCTTTCCTTTACAATTACAGTGAAGAGCATTCTCCTGAAAAGCAGCAGAATCTGAAGTACAAACAACAACTCAGAAGAAACCTAATCTTTCCACACAAAAAAATAAGTACAATACTACCATAATATTCTTACTGTTACTCAAACACACTGTGCGGTTGATTCATGGTATTTGTGCACCAAAGAAATATATTAGTGCACCATTCTGCCCACAAATATCCATTTGATAAACAGGGATTTGCAGGCAGAATGCTGCAAAAATCCCTGTTTTGCGGCGCACAAATGACATAACTCATCCTCTAGAATGTTATTATTGCAGAGCAAAGAACTGTTTTCATTCTATACCATTAGATTTAGTATTTGTGCTTCTCCTCACCACTTGCTTACTTTCTACTGTCATCTGAACCCCAGTATAGTAACACACAAATAGAAGAATAACCTTTACACACCATCACATACATCTCTACCATCATACTCAGACACTCATGCACACAGCACACATGCATTGCAGAACAACCCAACCCATACTATCTTTATTTTTTTCAACAGACCCCAATGAATGCCTACCAAAAAGCAAGTCCGTAGAAAACAACGTAGAAGTAGAGCAAATGAAAAAAGAAGTATCCAAAATAAGCATCCATCTCCAGCAGAATTTGTACAAAAAGTTCAAACAAAACAGCTAATTGTCATTTAGCAAAACAAAACATGTTTCAAGTACAGAAACTTTGCCTGCCCTAACGATTATCAAGAATTCAGCTACCACTACTGCTGAAACTACTCCTATAAATCCTGATATAATGGCAAGTAAACATACCAAAAAATGTTTTTATTAAAAATGTTCCGCCACAGAGTCCTTCAAAATCTTATAAAAACAGGAGAGAAATCAAACACAACCCTTAAAACCTACCATAGAAAATTAATATTAGAAGCTTTGATAGACACTGCAATCCTACTCAAAAGAAAATTATTTATTTTAGTGTTAAAAAGAATGAAACCACTAACAAAACTAATTAGTAAATTACAAAAAAGACTTCTCAATAAACAGAATGTCAACATAAATAACTTCTTAAATATCTGTGGAGGTGAATGGAGTCACACCACAATCACAGAACCATATTTTAATGAAGAAGCATACAAACAAAGCAAACAAATACGATTGCTATACATAGCAGTGGACGAGGTTATGAAAAAATTAATAATACCATAATGGAACAAGAAATACTGCTTACAAAAATATCTCCTGAAAACTCAGAATTATCTCTCCATTCGAATGGACGAAAACATCCAGTATACAAATGGTCATGCACGTCAATGTGTAACATTCCCAAAAAATCTTTAAAATCTTTACGCCAATTTCTCAATTAATATGTGAAAGGCAAAGACAAAATCAAAATGAAACTGCTGCAAAATATGGATACCTGTCCAGTGCGTAAATACACAGGGCTACAAGGACATTCATTAGCCTGCATTTCAGGACCAATTTGCAAAAGCACCTTCCATCATATCAAAATGATATCAACACATCATCCAACTATAAGAAATCTAGTCTATAAAATGTACTATGTTAAAAGTCCTGCATTAGCACTAGCCAATTTAAATAACAATCTTCTACATGGTACAGCCAAAGAACTACTTGAAGAAATTGACCATATCCAGAAAAAAATATTTTGGAAGTGAAAGCCACTTACAAAACACAATACCTTTACAACAAACTAGCAACAATTGTACACATGGTAACCTTCTACTACACACATACAAAAAAGAAATACTAAAATTTAAAAGTACATCCGCTGAAATACCAAACCATGTGTGTGTGTGTTGCTGCAGAACGTTTTATAAAACTAATACAAAAACTATAGACATAACATACAAAATAGACAACAATGAAGATTCTAAATGGTTTGAATTAGCTCTCTACCTTATAGCAGAAAACAAATATGAAATAACTGACCCTTTAATACTTTGCAGTTACTGCACTACAAAACTTGACAACAACCAAACTCCTTCACGTGCTATCACAAATAATTTGGAATTATTTCTACTACCAAAACCCCTGCAACAACTCAATTTATATGAGAGCATCATAATTCAAACAGTACACCCATTTCAAGCAATAATATGTCTTCAACCAAAAACAGAAAAATTACCTCTGTCTGAATTGGTGAAAGGTATTTGTGGCAAAGTAGTTTATTTACCATTAAATCTGACAGAAAATGTACACACTCTAGGAGTGCAATGTCAAATAGAACAATCTTTAATCATCTTAGTAAATGGTGTACCAACAAAAGACAACAAAATTTGGCAACAACTCATCGACTTACATAAAGTTAGACAAGCCTTGCAATATCTAAAAGACAATAATGAGTACTACAAAGAAATAAATATTGAAGAAAACCTAAGGGGAACAACTGAAATAATTCAAGAGTCATGAGAAACTGGTCAATTTGAACTTCTGGATCCAGCTGCAGTATCCAATATTTTAGACCATTATACAATTCATCCATTGCACTCTAAAGACAGCATAGATGATGCACTAGAAATGTATCAAATGCAACAAACCAAAGGATCACCAATGAGCATATGGGAAAAAAGTATAGAAGCATGTGCTTTTCCTCTACTATTTCCTACTGGCAAAGGAGGAAGATACGATGACAGACCCACTCATTTAACAGCATCAGAATACCGTTCATTACGAATGTATTCTGAAGATCCCAGATTTAGACAAAATGTGTAATACATATTCCACCTATTCTTTGAAAGTGAACTATCAACTCTATGTTACAGAGTTGCACACATATTGAAATAGGGAACACAGTTTCAAAATATGTCAGCTACGCAATTAATACAAAAAGTGCAAGAAAAAGATTAGGTTTTACAATCAAGTATTACAAATCTATTTGCAAACATGCGTGGTACAAAAGAATACTGGTTGCGACGTCACAGAGACGTACGTTGTATGATCAGAAACGTTGGACCAACCCTTGGTTTGTTACATTAAGTTGTGCAGAATATGCATGGGAAGAGTTACATGATTTCCTACGCATATCAAACAAAAACAAAACAAACATAGATATACTAACACCTGGAGAACTTTGCTCTCTAGATCCTGTTAATGTTTCAAGATATTTCCATCATCGTTTCATAGCTATGCTACACATTATTTGTAATAAAACTGTTCCCTCAGAGAAGTGGAACACTTCTTTTGGAGAAAAGAATATCAAGCCACAGGAGCACCACATATCCACGTGCTTTTATGGATTAAAGATGCTTCTAAATTTGGCCAGGACAGTGATGCCACTGTTTTGCAGTTAATCCAAAAATATGTCACTGGTGAAATCCCTTCACAAACGACAAATAGTGACCTTCATGCACAAATTGTACAATTTCAAATACACAAATGTGCCCAATATTGTCGTCACAAATACAAAAAGAAAGGGAAATACTACACCAAATGCCGGTTTGGTTTCCCTAACCAGTTACAGAAACAGGTGAAGTAAACAACTTCATGTCTTCAGTTAGACATAGGGCCTCATTACGACTCAGGCGGTAAGGGTTTTACGGCGGCGTAAACAGCGCCGACCCTTACCGCCTGAGTACGAGGTCCCTTAGCGCCATGGCGGATTTAACACCTGCTTTTAGCAGGTGTTAAAATCCATGGCGCTAAGGGACCATGGAGTTAATTACGCCACCGTAATTTACGGTGGCGTAATTAACTCCTTCCCCACTCCCATTATGCCCTATGGGGCAAAAATGGGAATGCCCTATGGGGCAAAAATGGGAATGGGGAAGGGTAAATGGGGATTGGGGACTTACCGCCCCGCCAACCTCGGAATGGGGCGGTAAAGTAGTTTACGCCATGGTGGTAAAGTCACGGCCCAGGCGGTAACTTACCGCCTGGGTCGTAATGAGGCCCATAGTGTTAAAGGTAAATCCCCTAAGAACACGTATTACATAAAAAGAACAGAAGAATCAAAATATATCAATGATTACAATGCAATCATTGCCCACTTATGGAATGCAAACATAGATGTGCAGTACATTGCAGACAATTCCACTGCAATTGCACGATATGTTACAGCATACTTAACAAAAGCAGAAAAACAGAGCTTCAAGACCTCTGGAATGACCTATCATCAGATAAAACACTATCTCAGAAATTGTACAGCTTGGGCATAAAAATGTTCTCTCATAGAGAATGTGGCGCCTACGAAGCTGCAGATCGTTTAACCGGTACTGCTTTGTATGGAAAATCTGAAAATATAGAATGGCTAAGTCTTGGTCGTGCTAAATCTAGAAAAGGAGTTCTCAAATCATATGACAACATAGAAACAATAGCCAAAAATGATCCAAACAGCCAAGACATTTTGAAAAACAATTTACTAGACACATACTACCCGAACAGGAGTACCACTTTGGAAAACATGTGTCTATACCACATAGCCCAAAACTTTGCATACAAAAATAATATAAAACCTGATGAAAGCAAAGGTAGATATACAGTGACAGATTTTGAAGGCAGCTTAGTAAAACTTACCAAACCAAAATTAATTAATCATATCAAATTGTCATTAAAAACTCCTCAACAGAAAGAACTATATTACATGTCCCTCCTACAACTTTTTAAACCATGGAGAAAAGAAGAAGAGTTACTAGATAACTTTGACTGCTACGAAGATGCTTTCAAAGCAAATGAAAGCACTATCACCGATGTGAACTTTATGCAGTACAAACAATGTTGCAAAATGAACAGCAACATGAAGAAGAACTCCAGGCCAAATTAGATAAGGACGCTTCGGACAGTAGTCAACCTTCTGTAACAGGAAGCCAAGAACCACTGGGACAGCCACTAATAGCAAATGAGGCAGAATTAGCTATGACAGAAGTAGAAAACACCATGTGTCACTATGAAGAAGATACAGAAGACTTAACTGCACTACAAGCAAAACTAAACAAAGAGCAGCGCACCATTTTTGAAGAAGTAACAAAAGAAATTGCACATGGTGTACAACATGAAAATAAAGAATGTACCTGCCAAAATTACAAACCTATACTACTATATGTCAGTGGTGAAGCTGGTTCAGGCAAAACATTCTTAATCAAAACCATCAGCAAGTTCCTTCAACAATTGACAAACAACAAACTGTCAGCTGTTGCAACTGCCCCCACAGGTTTAGCTGCCTACAACATAGGTGGTGTCACTTTACACCGATTACTACTCCTTCCAGTAGAACACCAAAACAAATTAGATTATTACAAACTTTCTACAGAAGCTGCAATGGAATTACGCAGAGTGTTAAAACAAATGAAAATGCTATTAATAGATGAAGTGAGCATGGTCTCCAACCTAATGTTGTCTTTGATTCATCTCAGATTGCAAGAAGTACTTAGAACAAACTACGAAGAACTCTTTGGAGGAAAACACATTATTGTTTTCAGAGATCTTCAATTGACACCAGTGAAAGGTGAACCTATTTTTAAAACCTTAGGACACAAACTCTGCCGTAAAACTATTGGCAGCATAGGAAATGTCAACCGTTGGCAACATTTCCAATACAAAGAATTAACAGAAAACATGCACCAATCTACAGACCTCACCTACGCCAACATTTTAAAAAGTATTAGAGTTGGTGTACTTTCTCAAGAAGCACAAACAATATTAAAAAACCCGGCACATCCATGCACTTTATGGCGATAACTCATGTGCTACTGATGTTATGGAACAATTAGCGCAAAAAAATGTCAATTGTATGGTCTTAATGCCAACTCTTGCAAGCTGTTCCAAATTCAATGAAACAATGTTAAAAAAAGAAATGCAACCAATAATTGAAATTTGCTCCACAAACAAACTGGATGTACATGGTATTACACTACCAATGTGTCAACAAGCCGCAACAAGACTAAATACCTTAGGAAATTCAATCTCCAACACAGCTGGCTTGGAAATTTTTTTAAAATGATCCTTAAACTGCAGAATGCTTAAAAGTAACCTGGACGCGGAGCAATGACTAGTTAATGGGGCACTGGGTACAGTTGTTGGCTTTCAAACATACCCACGTGACAACAACATTCAGTTTGTCAATATACTCTTTGACAAACTTTCAGAAGTAAAAAGGATAGGACGCTCAACAGCTCGATTCCTTCTCTTCAAAGACATGTATGTATATAGAGAACAATTTTCTCTAACTCTTGCATATGCAGTCACCATTCATAAATCCCAAGGTCTTACCCTAGACAAAGCATTGATAGATATTGGTAACACAGTCTTTAAAGAAGGCATGAGCTACGTAGCACTATCACGCTTACATACACTTGAAGGTCTCTTTCTAATCAACTTTGATGCAAGTAATGTCATCGCTGATATGCCTTGCATCCTAGAATACAATAGACTACGTTCACTATACACCCCCAATCTAAAAGCACCTCCTGTTCCACAAAATATAAAACGTTGTAAAAGAAAACTAATTCAAACAGAAATGCAACAGAATCTGAATGCAAATCCTCCAAAGAGAGTAAAAGAAGCTAATACTTCATCATTCACAATAAATAAAGAAGAACCTATTAGATAAAGTAACTTAGGTACTTCTTCAGAGAGGCAACATACACTCCGAAAAAATTACTTGGACATAGAACTACCTGGTCCATTCAAATTTTCAAATGTAACTGGTGTAAGTTGTTACGCAAATGTAGCAATGAATATTCTATTTCTATTGCCACCAATTGTTGACAACATTTACTTACACAGTACAGACCAATTGTGTTTGCAAAAGTTAGTGCTTCATAGAAACGCAAAAAACAATCCTGACAACACGTATAGTGTTCACAGAATAAGACTAAAATTGGACTACTGTGCTGGAATGGGAAAATCCACTATAAACTCACAAGAAGATCCACAAGAATTTCTAATGTAATTACTACAAGTATTGGAAAACAAAAACATACCTATAAATGAAATATTTTCAGATTTCATACATGTGGAAACATACCTGCACTCTCTGCAACAATGTTACACAAGAAGAAATCCCTAACGAGCGCTTTGTGTATGTATCCATACCAATTTGTGAATCCATTCCATTTCAGCAACTTGTACAACATGCAAACCATGGCAGATTATGTACTAACTGCAATTCAGATAATCGCTCCACCTTACTAATACAAACACATAGTAAATACTTAATACTAATGCTTCTACGTTATAATGCAGATGGTACCAAAAACAACTGCAAGCTGACTGGATTCACACATGGTCAAGTATCACTTTGTAGAAAAACATTCACAACAATAGGTATAATCTACCACGCAGGAGCCACAACCAATGCAGGTCACTACACTGTATATATAAAAAAGAAATGTGGATGATTCGAATGTAATGATAGTACCATTACTCTAAAGCAGAGATTACCAGCAAATCTTGCAAACGCTTATTCAATCTTTTTAAAGCCAACATTTAATAACTAATCTGAACTTAAACATTAACAAAACTTCAATTAGAAAACTATAAACTGTTAGAATACGCCAACAGGTATCCTAATATCCCAAGATTCTATAACAACCAAACAATAAATGAATACCACTAAATTATACCAAGAAAAGAAAAACAGTTAGAATACGCCAACAGGTACCTAACTGCTTCAGAAATCTGCAACAAAAATGTGGATGGTTACTCTAAAGCAGAGATTACCAGCAAAACTTACAAACTCTTTTTTAATCTTCTTAAAACTAAAATCTAATAACTAATCTGTACTTCAACATTGAAAAAAATTCAATGAAAAAACTATAAACTGTTAGAATACGCCAACAGGTATCTAACTAGCCCAAGATTGTATAACAACCAAAGAGATAAACGAATACGAATAAATTGTAACAAAAAATAGACAGTTACAATATGCCATCAGGTATGTAACTGCTTCAGAAATCTGCAACAATCCAACAGATAGAACATTAACCAGAAACAAGAATTAAACACTGAAAGGAAACAAACAAATAGACTGTAGCATAACAAAAAGGGTTTTTTAATCCGACAAAAAACAAACACAGAAACTGAGCAAAATGCACAGTACACTGGTTTGTAAACCAAATATGAGGGTAAAAAAAAAAGCTGAAATATCTATTATGAAATGTAATAAGTCTTTATAGAATACATACACTAACATTCTCTTTTCTTTTATCACAGAACTTGAAAAAGAATACTTCCTCCAGGTACCAAACTCATGTAAAAAATGTATCGAATGTCAACAAATCATGCAGTAAGTATAATTAAAACCATTTGAAAGATAATCAAATCTATAGGTGTGATCTATGGCTGTGATATGGTGCAGTGGTTGTGGTCAGGGCCTAGAGTATTGAGTATACAGCCTACAGCCTTCAGCCTTCACCCATGCACCCTGCCACAACCACCACAACATATCACACCCATAGTAGCTTATAACTTCAGTACTTATAACTTCGGTCTACGGTACACTCTGGCCACAACTCCAAAACATATCACACCCATACACCACACCCATGCTTGATTCTATGGGTGTGATCGATGGGTGTGATATGCTGCAGTGTTTGCCACCAGGGCCTATTGTCTTGGGTACATGGCCTTCGACCATGCACCCAAGACTCTAGGCCCTGGCAGCAACCACCGCAGCATATCACACCCATAGATCACACCCATAGAATCAAACATTTTTAACTAGGCCTCATGGCATTTTTAATGTCCGCGGACCCCTTGGATGTCCTTAGAACAGTTTCTACTTGCCTGCGAACAATACGGACAGGTATAGTGTCCTCAGGACACCTCCATTTTCATTTATTTGCGGACATCCTGGACACTGCGTGTGTTCTTAGAACAGTTTCAACTTGCCTGCGAACAGCACGGACATCCCGAACACCATGTGTGTTCTTAGAACAATTTCAACTTGCCTGCAAACAGTACGGACAGGTATAGTGTCCTTAGGACACCTCCATTTTGATTAATTGCGGACATCCCGAACACCAAGTGTGTTCTTAGAACAGTTTCAACTTGCATGTGAACAGTACGGACAGGTATAGTGTCCTCAGGACACATCCATTTTCATTTATATTCGGACATCCCGGACACCGCCTGTGTTCATAGAACAGTTTCAACTTTCCTGCGAACAATACGGACAGGTATAATTTCCTCAGAACACCCCCATTTTCATTTATTTGCGGACCTCCTGGACACGGCGTGTGTTCTTAGAACAGTTTCAACTTGCCTGCGAACAGTACGAACAGGTATAGTATCCATAGGACATTCCCATATGGGACGATTATGGACATCAAGGACAGCGCTACTGTCCGCGGACACAACGAACACAACAGTGGTGCCTACCACCTAAATAGATACAATATTCGAACCATCTCTTACCCCCCCCCAGCATCCCCAAACAGTCTTACAGACCAACACACTTGCCAAAATTGTATTTCCCCACCATTTGACACTGCGCTGTCCGCGGACGTCCGTGGTTACAAGATGGCAGGTGTTTCCAAAAATCTGACGCACTTCATGCTCTTCACCATCCAATCAGCGGACACGTTGTATGTCTGCGGACATGACGCAAGCCGTTTGACCAACCAGGACACTGTCCGCGGAGCGAACAGGGAAAAGTGTCCGCGGACCGGACATAGATATCACACATTTTTTTTAACATACTTTTTGGTCATTTTTTAAAACATTACTGGACGGATTTTCACCAAATTTACAAAAGCACACTTTCGGGACCAATCCGCTGCCCCTGCTGCAAATTTGGAGAAAAGGGGTTTTTGGGGGGGGGTTGTGGGGTGTTTTCCCCCGCATATATGTTACAGTTGACCTTCACAATTCGGTCAATTGTGAAAAGGTCAATTGTAATTCGAACAGTTTTAAAACGAACAATTCGTATACAACCTATAAACAATGTGTTTCAAAGCGCTTCAAGGAGGGAGGGAACATGGGAAAATACAGTTACATTCTTAAAGTCATTGAAACAATACAGAATGTGAAAAATAACTATCGTAATAAGCCTGCCGACATTTCAGATAGTGCAAGTGCATGGAACAGATAAGGCAAAGAGGGAAGGGAAAAGAAGGAGACAAAACCAGCAGTAACATTACTATGCCTGACGACAATTGATGTAGTGCAAGAAGTATACAAGATGAGGGGGAGGGGGAACGGGGAGGGGCAGTTAGGAGTGAGGGGGAAGGAGAGGAACAAAACAATCTACTGTCAGAATAGGTCAGAGACAAATTTTAGAGAACAGGGGAGGCTGGAGGAGAAGACAAGGAGGGAAGGAGGGGAGACAGACTAGCTGCTATCAAAAGTCCCGGGACAAATGATAAGAGTAAGTGCACTGGACAAAGAAAGATGGGGGTGGGGGAGGGCAGGGTGGCTGCAAAGCCAGGCAGCTATGATTACTATGCCTGACGGCAATTGGGATAGTGCCAGGCTTAACAGGAAAAAGAAAATGAAATAGGGGGGAAGGGGTGGGGAAGGCAAGGTGGCTGCAAAAGACAGGCAGCTATGGATTTACTATGCCTTACGGCAGTTGAGGTAATGCTGAAGTTAACAGGAGGAGGCAGGGGGGCGGGGAGGAAGGAAGGGTAGGAGAAGAGGGAGAATAATGGGGGGTGAAGAGTAGGAAGGAGGCAAAAGAAAGGGGATTAATGGAGGAGGGAGGGTGCATACAGGCAATTCACGAGGGGTATCAGGGGCACACAGACACTCACGGGGGTAGGGGGCACAGAAGCACTCATTGAGGGCACACAGACACTCACGGGGAGCTAGGGGGGCACACGGACACTCACAGGGGTAGGGGGGACACAGACACTCACAGGTGGCTAGGGGGGCACACAGACACTCAAGGGACGCATGGGAGCACACAGACACTTACGAGGGGCTAGGGGGGGAACAGACACTCACGAGGGGCTGGGGGGCACACAGACACTCACAGGGGGCCACGGGGGCACAGAAGCACTCATGGGGGCAAGGGGACACACAGACACTCACAAGGGTATGGGGGCACACAGACACTCACAGGGGTTAGGGGGGCACAAAGACACTCACGAGGGGCATGGGGACACACAGACACTCACGAAGGGCTAGATGGGCACAGAGACTCTCAAAGGGGGGCAGGAGGGCACAGAAGCACTCACAGGGGGCAAGGGGGACACACAGACACTCACGAGGGGCTAGGTGGGCACACAGACACTCACGAGGGGCCAGGAGGGCACAGAAGCACTCACGGGGGGCAAGGAGGGCACACAGGCACTCACAGGGGGTTAGGGGGTGCACACGAACACTCACGGGGGGCTAGGGGAGCACAGACACTCATGGGGGGCTAGGAGGGGCACAGAAAAACTCACAGTGAGCAGGTGGGCACACAGACAATTTACAGGGGGCATGGGGGACACAAACACTCACAGGGACATGGGGACACAGAAGTACTCACGGGGGGCTAGGAGGGCACACAGACACTCACAGGGGGCTAGGAGGGCACAGAAGCACTCACAGGGTGCTAGGGGGCACACAAACACTCACGGGGGCATGGGGGCACACAGAAACACACGGGGGCATGGGGCACAGAAGCACTCACAGGGGCTAGGGTGCACACAAACACTCACAGGGGGCTAGGGGGCACAGAAGCACTCACAGGGGCATGGGGGCACACAGACACTCACAGGGGGCTGGGGGGCACAGAAGCACTCATGGGGGCTGGGGCACACAGACACTCACTGGAGGCATGGGGGCACACAGACACTCACGAAGGGCTAGGGGCACACAGACACTCACAGTGGGCAGGGGGCCACAGAAGCACTCACAGGGGCAAGAGGCCACACAGACACTCACGGGGGGCATGAGGGAACACAGACACTCACAGGGGGTTATGAGGGCACAGAAGCACTCACGGGGGGCAAGGAGGGCACACAGGCACTCACAGGGGGTTAGGGGGTGCACACGAACACTCACGGGGGGCTAGGGGAGCACAGACACTCATGGGAGGCTAGGAGGGGCACAGAAAAACTCACAGTGAGCAGGTGGGAACACAGACAACTTACAGGGGGAATGGGGGACACAAACACTCACAGGGACATGGGGGGACACAGAAGTACTCACGGGGGCTAGGAGGGCACACAGACACTCACAGAGGGCTAGGAGGGCACAGAAGCACTCACGGGGTGCTAGGGGGCACACAAACACTCACGGGGGCATGGGGGCACACAGAAACGCACGGGGGCATGGGTGCACAGAAGCACTCACAGGGGCTAGGGTGCACACAAACACTCACAGGGGGCTAGGGGGCTCAGAAGCACTCACAGGGGCATGGGGGGCACACAGACACTCACAGGGGGCATGGGGGCACACAGACACTCACGGGGGGTATGGGGGCACACAGACACTCTCGAAGGGCTAGGGGGCACACAGACACTCACAGTGGGCCAGGGGGGCACAGAAGCACTCACAGGGGGCAAGAGGGCACACAGACACTCACGGGGGGCATGAGGGAACACAGACACTCACAGGGGGTTAGGGGGGCACACAGACACTCACAAGGGGCATGGGGGCACACAGACACTCACAAGGGGATAGGAGGGCACATAGACACTCACAGGGGGCCATGGGGGCACAGAAGCACTCACGGGGAGCAAGGGGGCACACAGACAACTCACAAGGGGTTTGGGGGGACACAGACACTTATGAGGGGCATGAGGGGCACAGAAGCACTCACAGGGGATAGGGGGCACACAGACACTCACGGGGGCTAGGGAGCACAGAAGCACTCACGGGGCTAGGGGGGCACACAGAAACTCACGGGGGGATAGGGGGGCACAGAAGCACTCACGGGGAGCAAGGGGGACACACAGAAACTCACGGGGGGCATGGGGGCACATAGACACTCACGTGGACATGGGGGCACAGAAGCACTCACAGGGGGCTAGGGGGGCACACAGACACTTACGGGGGATTAGGAGGGCCCACAGACACTCACAGGGGGCATGGGGCACACAGACACTCACGGGGGGCTCGGGAGGCACAGACGCACTCACCGGGGGATGGGGGCACACAGACACTCACTGGGGCATGGGGGGCACACAGTAATGTGAAATGATGACCATTTTAAATGTAATGTTTGCTCCATTAAAATAAGACAGTATAGGTTTTCCTGACATAATGTGGACGCAAACACCAGGAAAATGTAATTTCGGGGAAAGCATGCATGGTACAGTTTTGCAACTTAATGAAAACATGCCCAGTGATAATATGTATATATGTGGACAATTGTAGAAATGTAGGTGAAATGTTTTCCATGGAAATGGTGAAAGATTGCCAGAATGACGAAACAGTATCGCACCGACTTGGGATTTAGAACCGCATATTCATTGTGAAATATTGAATCTGCCTATTGAATTTTCCTGATGATGACATTTGTAAATATAAGTGTTTTGCCCCTTAACTGATTTTTGGCAAAAGTAACTTTGGTAGAACAAAGCACATTGTAAAAACACACACACTAAAACTGAATCACTTCCACAGTCCAATCTGCTTACAGGGAGGCAGCGACAGTTACAGGCTGACCTATCCAATTTAGAGGTATGTCTATCTTAGCTATGCCCACATAGTAAAAAATCCTATGCTGTCATCCGGTCCATATAAGGTGGAGACATACAGACAACCAGGACATTAAAAAATCCAAGATTCAAGAAAATCCAGCATTCATAAATCAACATCCAGAGATCCAGGCATTCCACATTCACCCTTCAAGTTTCCAGATTCCAGTGCCAGGCCAGTGGTAGCTGATAGCAGATACAGGCACAACCTCTTACTCAGGCTGAACCTCTAATCCAGAATTAAACCGTACAAAAATCCCAATAATTCAGGGAAAAAGGAGATTATCCAGCGACCAGAACTGCTTTGCCCAGCTACATGCTTTGCCCAGCTCATGCACCCTGCTGTCCAAGAGACCAGACCCCAGTTGCCCCGCTGTGTCCCTAGAGGAGAGCCCAGCTGTTGCCCAAGTGACCAGATCTTTGTCCTGTGTCCCGAGGCCTGGCTGTCTGTCCAAACTATTCCATTCAAGTGCTTGCTGTATGTATTTCCCTTCTCCAGTAACCAAAAACTGCATCCCTTGCTTTTTTACCTGGTATTATGTCCAATCCCATAGAAATCCTTTAAATACCCTAGCAACATTCTTAAATTGTCAGAATCCTCTGTGTATCCTGTCCTTAGGAAAATCTTTGTTAATTTCCAAGTGGTAGCCCCATTCTTTCCAAATCTTTTCAGTCCACTAAATAAGTCCTTAGTACTATTTGGAATGAATTAATGGATTACTATATAAAGAGACACACAGCGTTAAGGGGTTAAAATTGCAAATTAACCTTTGTCGTGGGCAGTGCTCCCCTTTTTTAGCTACTAAAATATAATCTCAGTAAAACTTGTCATTTTCCTTTTAAAAACGATTTTCCCCATGCAACTGCTTTCATTTTAAAAAGCCGATTTTCCCTTTCCCTTAAAGAATCCCATACTGTCACCCATCAAAAATTCACTCTTTCACTTTCATATCATACCTGTTATGTGCCTTAGTACCTTATCATTAAAACGGATTTCCGATTATGTCTGTTCAGCTCATTTTCTAAGCCGTCAAGAGATTGCCATCCTGCCACGTGTGATTTTGCTGCACTGTTTTTCCTTCCCAAAGCCGATTTTCTGAACTGTATGCCCGTTGTGTAGTACTTTGTGTAGTCAGTTTTCTTGCTTCTTTGATACAGCCATACACATTCTTGTCTTATTCATTCAACCGCACATGTAAAACAACTGTTTAGTAATTCCGAGCCATTTTGCTCATTTTTCAAGGGAGCACAATCCGATTTTTGCCTCCCATTCAGGGGTGGTAGGTCGGATTCTCAATCCAATTTTTGCATAGTATATATATATATTTTGGTTAACAGAGATTTGAGGGAGATTTGCAGGGGGAATGCTTAACTGTGGTGCCATTTAAAAGCAACACTCTATAGTAATCTTGCTTTCTTTCAATTGTGCATTGTACATCTTATGCTAGAAGGTTAAACTAAGTGTATTCTATCATGTTCCTGTGTAATTATCGCCACACTGGTGATTGCTGCCCTATATTGACTGTGTTTGATTTTACTCATAATTAAAAATAAATAAATATTCTATCATGACACACCGGCCTGGTTCATGGTCCATTGTGACATGGGGTGTACGCTAAGGTGGGTGTGAGATGGGTTAGTGGCCTTCTCAAAGCTGAATCCAAATTCATAATTTTAAAAGCGTTTTGATTGTGCGCTGCATCCCTGGCCAGTATAAAGAGTCCTGGTCTGGAGTGTGACACCTCTTTAAAATCCTTAACAATATCATAGTCTCACTCAAATATATAAATCCTTATAGAACTATGTTGGGCAAAAAGTGTACAATTGTGGCATTATTTCCCCTATCTTGACTGGGAGACTACAAATACCAGAATGCAATTCAGCAAAAGGCAAAAGAATGGTCTCTGAGTGCAAAACTTTCAAGGACTTATAGTAGTACAGTTTAAAAAGAATAATGCATATGCTGCGTGTTATGAGATATTTAAAACTAGGAAAACATGACTGTGGGCTGTCTACCATCCATGCATGCGACTGGGACCAACCCTGCTTACCTTCAAAATGAGGAAAGATCCGACGCCGTCAAGCCATGTGTCTAAGCCTTTTTTGTAATGAGCGCTCATTTATTAGGCAACATGGCCTTAGGGGGCTGGATGCTTTCTCGCTTTGAAACTAAGCAGGGTCGGTCCCAATTACTGCATGGATGGGAAACTCACTGTACTTGTGAACATTTCTATTTTTTTCTTTTTTATTATGTTTAAAAGATTCCAGGCTTTGAGAACTCCCATGGAGTAAGCCAATGTGCAGAGAGATCACATTATTTGCTGAAGTTCCCACACTTTGGATAAGCAGCGTGTTACAAGCCCCTTGTTTTATGGCTGGTCTCTTGGTGACTGTTGTGATACATCGCACAACCCCAACTAACCACATTTAAGCAGCACAGCAAAGGGTAGAAAATGATCAGCGGTAACAACAACATATGCACAGGTACGTTTGCCCCCATACGAAAATCAAAAACTGGCACCCATGAATATACGCACAGTAAGTGAACATATATTTTAAAGTGAAATATACAAATGTAGTTCAATTGACCTTCTCCTAAGAAGAAATTGCACAAGACAAAATAGCATTGGACGGTTAAAAAAATTAATGAACACCAGAAAAATAACCTGCGAGAGCAAATCCACCAATAAATATGCTGGCAAAGTATAAAAGGTGCTCAGCTTTTAAACCCAGCAATCTGTCAGGAAATATTCCCATGAAAACAAAATCCCAATATGAACCAAGTGCTTGTGGTCTCGTGGGTTAGCGTCTGCACTAAGAACATGACAGCCTGAGTAAAATCCTGGTGGCCAAATACTTCAGAAAGCTTGCCAACCTCAAAAAAAACTCAAACGGTTGCGTCCGCCTCTGAAAAAAGTTACATTGCCCATCCACCTGTATCCTTTACTTGTGCCCTGAAAAGCAGCCACCATCAAGGGAAAATGACTGCACCAGTGTCCAGGATTGCAAACTCTCTGGCCATATCGTGGGCAAATACTCATGACTTACTTGGCATATCATCATTTCCCCTACTCTCACCCCATGGCTGGCTTCCAACAATGCTCTGCTTTATAACGATAACTTTGAAAGTACACGTGCCATAGTCTCACTCAAATATATAAATCCTTATAGAAATATGTTAGGTAAAAAGTCTACAATTGTGGCAGCATTCCCTCATCTTGACTGGGGGACTACAAAAGCCAGATTGCAATTCAGCAAAAGGCAAAAAAAATGGTCTCTGAGTGCAAAACTTTCAAGGATTGACAGTAACACGGTATGAATGAAATAATGTGGATGCCATGCATTATGAGATATTTAAACCAGGAAAACCGACGGCATTCAGGACTGTGGACTGCCTCCCATCCATGCCTGTGACCAAGACTGTTAGGAAAGATTTCATAATTGTATGTAAATCCATATGTCAACCCCCAAACTTTTTTTTTTGCTGCTGTTTAGACACCATTGACTGACTTTGCTAGAGAAGCACAGCCTTCAGCTGCACTCCTCTGGGCTTTCCTCACTTTTTATGGGGAAACTGACATGCCCTTAAGACAGTCAGTACTGGGACTTTGTTTCCCTTAGTCCTTTCCTTATGTTGCAGCTTTTGTGCAACATGTAACAAGTGTGCAATGTATCTTACCATACAGCACACTTGGGTCTCTAGTCATTTCCAAAGGCCCTAGAAACTCTTGCTGGACTTTTTTTGAACTGTGCAGCAGTGTCAGGGACAGGACTGGTGGCAGCTCTTTTCGCATAATTTTTAACCCTTTCCTGCCATGTTAACTGTGTTAACCGCGTTTGGCGCAAATAGGTGTCCTGGCTCCAAAATGGCCATGCCACAAGGTTCTTTGTCCTGTCCTTTGGCCATCTTGCCCCTTCACCTTCCCCAGGTCGAGTCGACCCAGGTCAGACCTTATTTGGTCTTGTCTTTTCTGTGAATCCCAATGCTTTCGTGGGCTTCTGCATGCCTTGTGTGTGTGCCTCCAGGATGTGGGCTGGGATGTCAGATCCCAATACACATCCTGGGTGCCAGAGAGTCTGGAATGCCCTGAATGCCTGGGACCACCGTGGTCCTTGATTGGTCCACATATGGAGTTTGTGTTTGTGAACAGATCTCCCATTGGGTCCTCTCTGTTTTGGCGTGAAGGGAATAAGAGGAGGCTGAAAACACCATTACCAGGTCGATCTCCTGAGTTCACACCGAACAAAGGATAGGAGCCAAGTATCCTGCAACACGAAGCCGAGTAGAGGAACCGCTGGTGACCCGGAGGAAGGTTTGGCACCCTGAGCCCGCTGTCGTCCCGTGGGACCCCTCTGCATCTGGTCATACTAGAAGGTCTGCAAAGATGCTTTGACCAATTGGAATAGCCGGACCAACTATTCTCGGCACCTTCATCAAACCCTGCAAGTAAGCTTTCTCGGAAGTGTCCCTGGGCCAACCAGTGGGCTGACCAGCTTACCCAGTTGTTTTGCTCTGTCACCGCCGCCGTTTCAAGAAGACCCTCGAAACTTGGTTTACTGCTAGCTCTGTGTCCACGGTACCCTCACACCGAATTTCGTACACTTGGCTTTCCCAGGTCTGAAGGGAGACAAGTGCGCGAGCACCGGAGTAAACGCGGTTACCGTGTTGCCCTGCTGGGCAGCGACTTGTGCAAATTCGCTGCATTTGTGACCCTCTTGCCCCTGAAGCCTGCTGCAGTGAAACTTGGCCGATTCCTCCACCCGGAGCATAGAAATCGCCACTGTCCCGTTTGGGAACCATCGCAGTATCTTAGGAACTTAAAGGTGCCGAGACGTCCTTTTTGCCGCACTCAAACCTGCCAGCGAAGTGGACTGTACTGGCGAAGTTTGGGTCTGCCTGTGTCGGGGACCGGTGAATAGTCCTTTCCCCAACTGGTGGCCCCTAGCGCAGGAGCCCATTTTTACGCACAAGTGGCCCCTTAGGGCCCCTTTCCTTTCCACAGCTATTGCAAAATAGCGACTCCATCCCACACTCTCAAACTGCCTCTGCCCTCAAGTGGAGGTCTTCTTGAATAGTGGTAACTGTTCTGCATTGCCTCATCCACCTTCCTGAGCTGCTAAAGACCCTTGAAGATACCCTATCCTGCCCATTGGCACAAGTGTCTGCGTGTACTATTGAGCACAAGGCTCCTCTCTTCGTAGGGCTTGGACTGCCTCTTAGTTAGGTGTATTATTGATGTGGAACTGGGTCTAAAGATTACCTGCACTGCCTGTTTTCTTCCCCTCTAGGTTGTCAACATATTTTGTGCGTTTAACCCTTTAGACACCATTGGTCTTGCAGATATATTGTATTGAGTGTGATGTATTGGTTTACTTAGTGTTACTTTGATTCTTTGCTATGGTCCATGTTACAAAGGCCTTGTAATAAATGTGTCTATATTTTTAATATAACACCTGTCTGGAGTAATTTGTAAGTGTCCTTGCTTTGTATACTCATTGAAGTCTTTCAGTCACCCTCAGTCACCCTCACCCCTCCTGTGATTTAGTCTTGACCGTCTGCCATAGCTACCCTGATTGGTCTGGCTTGGCCAGAGGTTACCCTGTTCCAAGAAACTAGACTGGCCTTCTGAACCTCTGCTCCTCCAGAACAGAGTTCAGAACTCCTTCTTAACAAAAACTGACACTGCTTAGCTTCAAAGCAAGAAAGGATCCAGCCCCCTTAGGCCATGTTGCTCTAACTGGTTTTGTAAGGTGGGCTCATTTATTAGGCGATGTGGATTTAGTGGGCTGACCCCTTTCGCACTTTGAAGCTAAGCAGGGTTGGTCCCAGTTACTGCATGGATGGGAAACCCAGTGTAGCTGTCAACCTGTTTTTTTATTATTGACTGGGAAACTACACATACCAGTCTCTGCGTGCTAAACCTTCAAGGACTGACAGTAGCACGGTTAAAATAAATTATATATTTGGATGCCCATTCCTGGGACTGCCCTGCTTAGCTTCAAAGCAAGGAAAGGACCTGCCCGTTTCTCTAAGTGGTCTTGTAACTTTGGCTCATTTATCAGGCAACATAGTCTGAGCGGGCTGGCCCCTTCCTCGCTTTGAAGCTAAGGAAAGTCTGTTCTGGTTACTGCATGGATGGGAGACCCGGATGGCTATCGACCATGACCAGTGATTTTTCACCCCCAACGTCACTATAGCTGTAAAAATATCTTTATAAAACAATCAAAACTCTAACCGCAGTTACGGAACTATACATACCCCTGGGCTATCTGTAGTTCTTTAAATCCTTGAACGTTGGAAAAATAGCTGTGAATATTGGAAACGGCTGGAAATAAATGCTTTCCTGCCCCCCTCATCTATGCCAGCTCACCCCACTCCCCAGATGACCTCCTCACGTACCCTGCCCCCTCCCTTCCCCCCACGACACATGCTGTTTCTGTGATGCAGTTTGCTATGAGATGTTAACTATTCAAGGCTACAGAAAGCTTTGTGTTGCAAGCTCAGTACCTAGACAGCCTCCAAGTCTCAAATTTCACTTGGTGCCCTCTAGCCACACCCCCACCTCTAGCATGGTGGCTTTTTCATCTTTTTTACCTGCAAATAGCATTTTTCTACGTTTCATATTCCCATATCCTCAGCTATATCCGTGGCTATCTCTCATATGGAGAGAAAAACGAAATGGCATCTGTTTCATTTCTAAAAAACCCTGGTTTTGGTAATTTACCCGAGATATAGCTATCTATTTCATAGAAGAGGGCACCCCCTTCTCTGTCAAATATTTAATAAAATACTGCATGGAATAACCCCAAACCAAGCATGGTTTGCGAGTTAACGCTTCTTGCCAAAATTGTTTCAGACTTGCTCAAAATCTGTCCAGCAGTTTGGGCTGTGTACTTTGGAAAAAATGGACCTATTTGTCTATGGGAAAATGACTGGGAAGTAGGCCGCAATTTAGGAAAACAATTGTTTTGTTTTCTTAATAACATTTTTATTTTTTAACTGAACTTTATGAAACTTTTCAGTGCAGCAGGGGGGGGGCATGAGTCCTTAATCACTTTCAAAATGTCAGTCTAATCCGTTACTCAAATCAAAAGATATTACCAATACAATTTTAAGGGGTCCCTATGGGAGTCCGATTCACCTTAACTATTGGGTGGCGATAAAATATTTATATATATATATATACATATATATATATATGTACATATTTACACGCACATTAATGGATGGGGACCCCTCTCAGCCTGGAGTGGGAGGCCTGCCAGAATGAAAACAGAGCCAGTTCTACCCCAGCGGGAGAAGGAGGCAGTTGGCAGGGCCCCATTCCCGGTCCCTTTTAATGTTCCAGCTTGCTTGTACAGAGTGTCACTGTCCAGCTCACCATACCTGTCTAGCACAATGCTGGCCTTTTTCTTTCTGTCTTCTGTAGGAAACTACATGTTCCAGCATGCCTAGCGGTAGAAGGATGAGAGAGTGTGAACCCATATGCCATTTAACCGGGGTAGCGCTTTATTGGATGGATAAGGATGCAGAATTTACGCTTACACCAATAATAAGACCTACTCAGGAAGTTGTTAAAACTTAGCAACTTAGCTGTTTTATTTGCAATTGTCTAAAACAGGCAGTACAACGCACATCAACTGACATTCTCTGAAGTCTCTCAAATTATTTCATGAAAAAACAAACATTTATAGTAAAAACTCATCATCATTGACGTCATACTACGTGGCAAAATAAGAGAACCTACTTGGGGTTTTGGTTGGTCTATGGGGAAAATCTAGATATACTTTCTAGTGGTGGATAGGATTATGATTGGATCCCTAAAGTAAGGTGGACAACTATGCTCACCCCTAGTGCGTCATCTTCATTTTCATCAAATACTCAACATTTCATTGGTTTTCAAACTATAGGGCTCTTTGCTATGTGGCCCTCTACAAATGGTTGGCATGCTTGTACCCTTCTGGAATATTCCACTCGCTAGCAGCACGCAAGCTGGCACCACAGGTGCTTGTGGGTGGACTTGACCATGCCTTCCCACCCAATTAGCCCATCATCCATCATCACTACTGCTGTCTGCCATTCAAATTGTCTTCGAAACGGCCTTGCAAAGTATCACTTCACAGAATGGAAGGGAGTGTGAGCACATTCTTATCTTCTGTGTTGATGTAGCTTGCCTAAAGTCTATTTCCATCTACCCCATTTGACAGGAGACAGTGTTTTAGCTCCTTCCTCACATTTAATGCTATTAAATGAACAAAACTTGATACTTGTAGTTTTTTTCCATTGCACCTCAACAGGACCTCGCCTTGCTTCTCACGTTCATTGTATCTTCTCGAATAGATAACCAGTTTCTTCGCTGCCTCAACCCTTGACACTGGGCCAGACAAGCCTTCTCGATTCTTCCTTCATCGTCAGCTGCCTTTTTCTGCTGCACCACACTTTCAGTCCTTCTCTTTCACGGGTCCTGGCTTACTAAAATGCAACGTGGAATATCCAGATTCTATACATGTATATGTACGTTGGCACTGCCTGAAGTCTCTTCGCCACATATAGCCACCTTCATGGTTACTTATCCTACTTGCATTACAGCATCTGTAGAGTTAAAAAGCTATTTTGCATTTTCTTCAGTGCTCTTCGCACGTGCAATCTTCATTCCGCACATGAAATGTTACTCAATTCTTTACTTCCTCATCAGATTCTATAAGGTCTATATTCTCTCTTCCTTGGCAATTCTTCTTGGTGCGTCACCTCTGCTTCATGTGACGTCACCAGTCTCTTGCCTTTGTCACTTCACACTTCTTCAGGGACCTCCTTTAAGTGACTGTAATTTCTCCGCAGGTACACCATGTAGGGCTTTCTCAATGGATACCTTGTTTCAAGAATTCTTCGTGGGATAGGTGCCATTATTGGTGTCGTGCATGTCGAAATTTCCAGCTTCCAAAATACAGGCAAAATAGGGGCAGGACTTCCGGTAGAGGCATTTGGCTCCTCCTCTACAAGTGGCTGGAGAAAGACTCAGAAGAATTGCTGTATAACCATGGACCCAAATTGACAGCACAGGGAAATACAGCTGTCACATGGCTCAGCCTAACAAACCAACACAGGTATCAGCGCATATTCAGAGAACTCCAAACTGCTCCACAGAGATATTGTGCTCACCTGTTATGACCAATAATCCAACAAATCTAAGAAGCCCTTTGACAAACTCAGACATGAACCGTCAAATCTAAGAAGCCCTTTGACAAACCTAGGCTGACTCGTACACAAGAAAGGGGTGGGGCTTAGACCCACTTTTAAGTCTTTTGTCAACTTCCTGAGGTAAAAGAACTGTAAGCGGTTGGTATGGGGAAACCACAGTGAAGGATAACCAATGGAGGGGGGAGTGGGAGTATAAATGGAAACACAGGAAGCAGGACGTTGGGGTTTGTTCTGTGAGGTCAGAGGAGGTGGAGGCAGACCAAGAGACCAGGCAAAGGAGGGGCTATGCAGAGGAGTGTGGAGGCAGATTATTGAGGCATCATGGAAGATGAGGTGTTGGTTGGTGAGAACAAGTGATATTTGGATTTGAATGGGCTTGTGCATGAGCAGAGTTGTAGGGGAGAGTAGGAAGTGAATGAGAAGGTTACTGAGAGAGTGAAAGGGGGAGTGATTGAGGGAGAAGGTGTTGATGGAGTGGTAGCAGTATGAGGAGAGTAGTAGTATTGTGGTGAGGAGAGAGTAGTAGGGGTGAAGAGATGGAAGAACAGTAGGGATGAGGGGGAAAGTAGTAGTGGTACAGAGATGGAAGAGTTCTAGTATTGGGGAATGAGGAGAGGTGAGAGAGAGGGAGAGAGAGTAGGAGGGAGTATGATCGGAGAGTGGAGGTAGACAGTGAGGACAGAACCATCAGAGAGAAAGAGGAGGGAGTGTCAGGGAGAGCGAGGAGAGATGGTGGGTTGAGTAAGGGGGTGAGTAGGAGGAGAAAAGGAGAAGAAGAGCATGGAAGGAGACAACCAAGTGAGGCCTGAGTGTCTAGATGGTACAAACCCTGAGTTACATAACCTCTGCCCTGCTAACCTTCACTTTGCTCCTGCACCATTCGGCTGATTGGCTGCTTGGTATTCCTCTGAATCTTACAGGATACTAGCCCCCCCCTGTCCAGTCCCCCTGCACCTGCCTGCTGGCTTCCCTGCACTGTCGCCAGGCCTCCCTTGCACTATCGGGTTGTGATTCCCATTGCCTTCCTGGCACTTAACTCAGGGCCTGCCCCTGCTGCTCTGGGTGCACTTCTCCATGTACCCTCTCCCCTGCACTTCTTATCTTCACACTTGCATGATCCAAATGATACTAGGTCTAGTAGGATTGTTTGTCTTGTCCTCCCTTGCTCCCCCTCCCTTGCTTGTTGCACCTTGAAACACTTGTTTATAGGTGCATTATAAATAACATATCAATCAATCAATCAATCAATCATTCAATCAACCGTGGGGATGCTTTGAATATAGGAACCACTAGATTCTTCCCTGAGGGAGTTTGTTTGGGCAGATAATATGTTTGCCTTTAGGTAATCACCTTGAGCTAAGCAGTTTCTAGATAGGATGGGTTACCCAAATGCTAGTGACCAGCCTCGGATTGATGGATGCCAGGGATAAGGAGAGATTGCCAATTGCTAAATTAGATCGAGATGGGCAGCCCTTAGATTAAAACCAAAACTCTTGATTCTCAAAGATTCTTGGGTCATGCCACTTCTTAAAAAGCTTAATCTGGACCCAAGTTTCCCTACCAATTTTAAGTCCATAACCACAGTACCTTTCCTTTTGAAAATCTTGGGCAGAGCGGCGTATCTTCAAATCCAAAACCACCTAGAAGCCAATAACCTCCTAGGCTTGCGACAATCTGGGTTTAGACCAAGACATGGTACAGAAACAGCCTTCATTGATTTAAAAATTCAGATGGATGAATTAAAAGATAAAGGAAATCTGGCCCTCCTTTTCCTGCTCAACTTATCAACGGCTTTTGATTTAGTCGGCCATAAAATCCTAACTAGACACTTGACATCAGTAGCTTCCTTCTCCACGAAGGACGCTGCCTGGATACAGTCCTTCCTAGCGGACAGGACCATGAGGGTTTTCGCATAAACAACCTCTGCCAACCCTGCCCCAATCTCTTGTGGAGTTCCACAGGGGTCCTATAATATTTTCACTAAGCTATTATTCGACCACCTGGACGATTTGGGTGTGACCTTCACTAACTATGTGGGTGACACTCAAATTCTCATCACGTTGTCAGGCTCATACGACAAAGACACCAAAGTGTTGAATGAAATTTACCAAACAATTCAGACATGGATGGCCACCCCTGGTCTCTGCCTGAATGCTGGCAAAACTGAGCTACTTCTTATTGGCTCACGGTCACAAACTTGACAACCAATACATTGCTTTCAACATTGATGGCAATAACATCAAAGTTTCAAACGAAGTTAAAACACTAGGCAGCTACCTGGATTCTACCCACTCCCTTACCAGACAAGTAAATGCCACAGCCTCAGCTACAGCATACACAGCCAAATTGATTAATGCTTACAAGCCTTTCTTGTCCACCAACAGCTGCATCACATTGGCCAGGGCACTTAATCTATCAAAACTGTACTACTGCAATGCTCTGTACCTAGGCATTAATAAACAAAACTTGAATAAACTACAAGTGCTCCAAAATAATGCACTTAGAATGGCTCTTAACATCCTGAGACCCAACCACATATCCTCAGTAAGACGAAACGCCCTTTGGCTCCCCGTGCAAGACAGAATAGATTTCAAAACATTAGCGATCATTCACAAATGCCTCTCGAATTCTGCCCCAACATATTTGGTCGACAAATTCACCAGAAGCCAATCTAACAGGCCCACTAGGTCTCAATACACATACTGTCTAAATATTCCTAGATACAAATTACAAAAAGCTAGTGGGATCAGCTTCCAAATTCTTGCAGCCAAGTTCTGGAACTCCCTGCCCTTAGCACTAAGAGCCGAGCCATCATTCTGGGTATTTAGATTTTTTTTTTTAATCTTGGCTCTTTGCCAGCAGGATTAAGGCTGCCAAGTTCTCTTTTACAATTGTCAGATGTGCTTTTCGGATAGTTGCCTAGATCTGTAACACTAGGCAATTGGCATGTATTGTCCATGTTTAAACTATTGTATGTAACTCAAGTAACGATTCTGTCTGGCACTTGGCCTTGATCTGTAACACAACTCTACTGCCAACTGTAATCTTGCTGTATGATCCCCAAGCAAAAGTGCCCAGATACCTACGGGTCTGGCGCGCTCTATAAATAAACAAACTCTCTCTCTCTCTTTTCTGTGCTCTCTCTCTGTATCACTCTATTTCATGTATTCATTTTATTTTATTGGGCATTTGTATGGCGCCTATACACAAGTGTTTCCAGGCGCCACAAGACAAGATGGGGGGGCACACATGGGAAGGACAACAAAGACGGCTATATTGGCCTTTTGACAATCCTACCGTGCAAGTGCATGACAACAAGGTGAGTGCATGGGGTAGAGGGATAAGTGCAGGATAGGGGTATACCAAGGGAGGGTGTGGGCAAGTGATGGCAAGGGATGCTGGGGGGACTTGTAGGGGTGGACTGGCCCCAGTATGACTTTGAATGGACTAGGCCACAGTCACAACGACAGTTGGAGAGTTAGCATGGCAGAGGGAGAGGGAAGGAAGAGGAGAAAAGGAAAGTCTTGAGGAGTTTCTGGAACTTAAGACCATTCAGCTCAAGTATGAGGAGTGCAGGGTGGCCATTCCAGAGGGAGGAGGCAGCCGAGGAAAGGGATCTACCTCCCACTCTCTACTTGGAGAAACGTTTGACCTGTAGAGAGAGTTGGAGCCAGAGGACCGAGTCACATTGTCAGAAGTGTGTTTGCTAGAGCCACCTCAGTCATAGCAGACAGCAGCACATTCAGAAGAAAAACACAGGAGGATAGGGTGTACTGTGTAAGATACGTGTTTCATATGTTTAATAGTAGAATAGGAACAGCAGTGACTGAGGCATTGGCTGAGGTGCCAGGTATTTACCGACATACATTGTCATTGTGTTTGTCCTGCAGGAAAGGCGCCATCTACACAGACAGGGCATTCTAATTACAAGTGCAGTGAGGGTTACATGGATTGGCTTTGCGGGGAGAGCTCAAGTTCCAAGAGAACTTGCAAGAGATCAGAAGACAAGGCTGCAGAGTCTACAACTGCATATAGTTTCTATTTGTTTGTAACGATTTGTGTTTGAGTTCAACAACACTACCAACCAATCAGTGGAAAGAAGTCAAAATTAACGATTCATATATTTGTGCATAATGTAACAAAAGATTGTGTTCAGCCACACTAGCAACAAATCAGTGGCCAGCAGTCAAAGTTAAATAATCTCTTAGTGCTGACAGAAGGAAAAGATCTCCAAGACTAAAGGACATTTTCAGAGACAAAATGGTGTGTCTACTCAGCAGCAGAACTTATGAAAAAGGTACTAAGAATGAAAACTGTCTGTTTTAAAAAGTTACAAGATTCAGTTTTAATGATCACTTGCAGTATATGTTGTAGTCATAATAGGAATGTTACATTACAGAGCAAAGCAAATTGTCTAAACCTGTAAGTTATTTTCTGATGAAAGGTTATCTTTCCAAGATAGACAGACTGAAACAATGCTATTGTACTGTCTGAAAATACCACTTTGAGAAAACGAAAGAAACAAATATCACTTATTAGGATTCATTAAAGCAAAGCACATTTTGGGAACATGTATTTGTATATGGCGACAAATCACTGTACAAGAAATGTGGTGTTAACAAAAGTAGGATGAAAGGGGGGTTACAATGATATCCCATGTCACAGGTGTGGTACGGTCCTAGGAGCAGCACATCCTAAACGACCCCTCAGTGTTCCTTAGGAGAGCTCCTGATTGTGACCAGGATGGTGTTCCAGTAGGCTGAGGCATAGCAAGAGAAGGCCTGTTTTCTGGGGTTCTCTTTGTGTGCCAGTTTAGTCTCAAGCCTTGCACTGGTCTGGCGGTGACATGTCTTTACTGCGCAGCAACTGCGGCACGTGTCTTGACCGTGCTGCAA
The DNA here is from genome assembly GCF_040938575.1 of Ambystoma mexicanum. NCBI lineage: Eukaryota > Metazoa > Chordata > Amphibia > Caudata > Ambystomatidae > Ambystoma > Ambystoma mexicanum. Next base: position 552,218,529 of record NC_090923.1, read on the forward strand.
TTGCAGTGCAGTAAAGAAGAGGGACTATGGTATGCGTGCGTGTATGTTTCTGTGTCAGTCGGTGTGGGCAGGCCGTGTTTCAGGCAAGTGCAACAATGTTGGCATCATGCAGGTGGTGGGACACGCAAGTCCTAAAGTAGGTAAGTGTTCTGGTGGTGAGGTGGAGGTGGGAGGGCGAGTGTTATTGAGATGGTGTAAAGAAGGGATAAAAGGGGATAGCCAGTCTTTGAAACGCTGCAGTGGGGGGCCAGGGAGAATGCCCTTCCCTATTTCATGTAATCTCAGACCAAGGGGGAAGGGAGATGCACCAAAGCGGTGCAGTAAATGCAGTCGCAGTGTAGTACTGCATGGCAAGACATGGAACCGGTCTGGCTCCTAAAGGTTCGTGTTCTGCAAGAGCCTGTGAGTTTTGTGGCTGGTTTGGATGGGTAGCTAGTGTAATTCTCCTAAGATCAGGCAATATTGTTAAACCAATCATTGAGTAGTTTGGCAACTGCCTTCGCAATGATTTTACCATTGAGTGTCAGTAATAGGCAAAGGCGCCTGGGTCTAGAGTGTATTTTTTGAGAAGTTGGCGGATTGTGTTTAAGGTGATTGGGAAGGTGCCCTGATTGATTGGGCCATTTGCTATTTGGAGGAGAGTGTAATGAATTCTGAGAGCTGATGTCATCCTTGTTGGAGGACGTTTTACTAATGCAAGAGTATCTGCAACGCCTTTGTGGGTGCGGGGTGTGAAGGTTATCAAGGGTTGTAGTGCATGAGGTGATATTGTGAGAAAGGTGGGACAATGATTTTGAAACAGCAAAAATTCTAGTTCTTTTGTAGCTACACGCCAGTGGTCTGAAGACACCCTGGCGGGGTCACAATATGCTGCTTCTCAGGCAAGATTAGGTGGTCTAATACCACTACAACGGTGAGAACCGCAGTATACAAATGCAATAATATAACATCACTATGTTTTCTGATTTTAGCTATCTTGGTGGTAAGAAGATTGTAATTGGGTTGCATTTTCCTGTGAACGTGGGGACCTCCAAGCTGGGTGATGGGCTGGGGCACAGAGAGGGCTTTAGTCCTGTTAGTAGCTGCTGTGATGTTTGTGCCGTAATAAGTAGATTTCACTTCAGTAATGATTGCTTATCAAAATGCCTTTAAGGTGACATAAGCATTTTTCCTGTGTTTGGATAGTGCATTTAGTTCTTAGGTGTACAAGGAAGCAGAGATTTAAATTCTGCTTGGATGCTGTGTCAGTGCTGCATGCTTTTCTACAAATCCCTTCATGGTTTGGTTAAAGGTTGACAATAAGGCATCAACGTTGGAGTTGGTTGATCTGGGTAGCCCAGCAGGACTGTGTTCTAGTGCGTGAAAACATAGTGGGTGGCCCTTGTCCCATATTAGTTGGGAGGGTATGCATACAGCGTATAGGAATAGCAGCATGGTCTATCCAGTCAGGTTGGATTAGGTGCAGGAATTTTACCAGGGGATATGTGGGGAAGACAGCATTGATATGCTTCCCCATGCTGTTTTATGTTTATGGATTTTGTGAGATGATAGAAGGCATCCTTGGTGCTTTTAGTGGCTTTGGTTCTTGGGAAGTTAAGATCAACCGGGAAGATGTTTGTTGAGTATGCAATTGAAACTGATATGATGTGATCAGAGATATCATCAGAAAGTGACCCACACACCTGGGGTGGTTGATAGATGAGATGGAAAGTGGCCGTACATTTGTGTGATAGAGAACTCGAGAATGACCACAGAACTTTATACCTGATAAATATGCCTGTAGTAAAAGGGTTGCATACTTGAAATATTAAGTGCAAATTGCATACTGAGCTTTGTGATCGTTTCATTTCTCTCAATACTTACATTAAAGTTTTTGAAAACATATATCTTTATAATAGACTATTTATTCAGATTGCCTCTATCTGCTAGGCTGCATTCTGTGTAAACCCGGCCGCCTCCGAAAGACAAATCTGAGGGTCCAGCCTCGCTATCAAAGGGTGAGCGACGTTTTTCCTAAACTATTTGTTTGGCGGTAGATTAAGAGTTGGAAATGCTGGAGCATTCAGGAGTTTAAGGATGACCACATTTGGAACTCCCCAAGTCATTCTGGGGTGAACCAACCAACTTCCTGTCTCACAACGTCCACACCTGTGTCTCCCTCTATCATGATTTGTCACTGAGATGGTGTTCATCAGTCCTGTTATTGCCCCACACGCCATAGATAGCCATGGTAGTGCTGGTCGTGTGCTTAGTTCCATAAGTAATGCAATCTAATGTTAAGTGATCTTGCATGGTCTGCTATTTTCTTGACCTCGGTGCATGTGGCCCTGCAGGAAACAAGGGACGGGTTGCTAAGGGGGTAGCGGGAGAGGCAGATGCAAACCCTGTGCTGTTGATGCTTGCAAGCCAGATGCACCTGAGTCTTGAGTGCTGGTGTGGCTCTAGTTGGCTCTTGGCAATGAGAACCACAAGTGTGTGTTTCCTCTAGAAGGGAGAGACCAAGGATGGACTGTTGGGATCAATGTTGCAAGGGTCTAGTTAGCGGCTGGCGTTGGGGTGTTAGGGCTAGAGAAGTGAGCACTGGAGTTGCTTAGTTAATGTGTTAGTGTTTTCAGTCTCTATGTACTTGCTGCTGTGGTTGAGAATTGATTGTGTGCATAGCGTTAAGTAAACAAAGATATGAAGATAAGTTTGGTTAGAAGGCGAAGAGGGATCTTGTTAGGTCAGGTGGATCCTGGTGGTACACGACTGTTTGGTGTTGTTGGAGTGTTTGGTGATCATCTGCATTAACAATGGTTCTCTTACTGTTCTGGTTTGGTTTGAAGGTGGAGAGAGAGCGAGCCAAGTGAGTCTGATCTCCTTTACGTCTTGCTGGGTGTCTTGTGTGCTAGCCCATGGGAAGTTTGGATTCTGTTTAGAGGTCAGGAGGGGCCTAACCCTTTATTGTCTCGTCTCACATAGTCTGACCTTGACTATGAGTTGTGTGTAGATCCGTGGCATATCATGACGCAATAGGGCTTGGCCATGTTTTTCATCAATCAAAGCCATGTGCAAAATCCTCAAGCATGCAGCGCATCTAGAACAACCTGCCAGTGTGACTACTTACCACCAAACAACCACCTTCCACAGAATTTTATGTTTCAGAAATGTAGTGGAAAGAAACAATTATGAACAGATTCTAGCATGCATTCTGTTGTGCTGCTGTCTTTAATCAAGAGCTTGGAAAAATCAGCTTCATGACAAGTGTGATGGTAATTCCAGAGGAATCACTGCCAAACTAAAAGGAGTGTGTTAGACCAAACGTCAGAACAACCTGCCAGTGCCCTTGCCTTCCACCCTTGCCTTGTGGCAAATCAAGTCTGAGCACCAGATCCATCTGTCAGTGGCACTGCCTACCACAACTACCCTGAAAGTGTCAGCACACACTAGAGTGCTGCCTGTTGTTGTGTATTCAAGTGCTGGATATAGAACGTCCAAGCGGATAGTGTCACATTAAATACCAGAGGAACATGTTAGTGAGCCTGCCTATTACAGTCATCTAACCAATTTAACGTTTCCTAAAAGTAGTGGCAGATAAAAAGCACAAGCACATTTTCGCCATTTCTGTAATGTGCAATCAATAAAGTGCCTGGTGCAACGTTTGCAAGAATGCTAGTGCAAGATCCTGCTAGGTCTGGAAAAGACCCGGGGCTACTCTGATGTCGGAACTGTTGAGACTGGGAGCTAGCTAGAATTTTTGGTTGTAGCTCTTGAGATTCTAACCGGGGCTACAACCAAAAGACCAGGGGCTATAGCCCCCTTAGCCCCCCCCCTAGCAACGCCTCTGGTTGAAAGATATACCCCTCAACGCCCCTGGGCATGACATGCCAATGAAATCTGCATTATAGCCTGATCAATGTATTGTTTCTTCCGCTCTCCCTCTGCAACCCCCAAAGATTACATTCTGGCCTATTCAATAATCTCTAAAATGCTTCTTAAAGAATGCTACCACTCTGAAAAAAAGATCATTTCAAAATAATGTTTACTTCTCTCTCTACATAACATTTACAATGATGTTCTCTCAAAGACATCTCTAAAATGATCCTCTGTAAACCACTCTGCTCCCTCTTTGCAAGCTTCCCAGTGACTGCTGGGAAGCTGCAGCCACTGCCTGGGTGCCATTATCAGACACCACTCTGCTCCCTCTTTGCAAGCTTCCCAGAGACTGCCAGGAAGCTGCCGAACCTGCCTCAGGGTCATTATCAGACAGCACTCTGCTTCCTCTTTGCAAGCTCAGCAGAACCTGCCTGAGTGACATTATCAGACACCAATAAGCTCCCTCTTTGCACGCTTCCAAGTGACTGCTATGACGCCGCAGATCCTGTGTGAGTGACAATAAGAGACTCTTCACTCTCTCTATGCAAGCTTCCCAGAGACTGCTGGGAAGCTGCAGCCACTGCCTGGGTGCCATTACCAGACACCACTCTGCTCCCTCTATGCAAGCTTCTCAGTGACTGCTGAGAAGCTGCAGAACCTAATGGAGTGCCATTATCAAACACTACTCTGCTCCCTCTTTGCAAGCTATGCAAACCCTGCCTGAGTGCCATTATCAGACACCACTCTGCTCCCTCTTTGCAAGCTTCCCAGAGACTGCTGAGAAGCTGCAGAACCTAATAGAGTGCCATTATCAGACACCATTCAGCTCCCTCTTTGCAAGGATGTAATTATAGCCAGAGGTACTTATGCCCTTTTGAAAGAGACTAAGCCTATCCACCGGTCTGACCATTTAGAGCAGTTATTTTCTCTGAGTCTGCCTAAGGGGGATAAGGTCAGCTCCATGGATAGACCAGTTATCTATTCTAGGGAAGTGAAAGACCTAGATAGAATGAATGGTCATGAAATTAACAAGGCTCTTGCCTCTATTGATTCTTTGCTCCATAGTGATGAATTTCTTGTAGTTGGGGCTTTGACCATGGGTACTATTTGCGCCAAGATCGCCCCTGTAAAATCTAACGAGAGGAGAATCTCTAATCCCTGGTTTTCACAAAGTTTAATTCCTCTGCGTAAGTCAGTAAGTAGGACCAATTGAAAATGGCAACAGAATCAGACCTTGGAGAACAAAAGTAGGGCTAAGAGGGCACTAACGGATTACAAACTGGCTATTTTTCAAGCCAAGAAATATTTTTTTGGGCAAAAAGTTAAAAGCTGCCAGCAATCTTCCTAGGGAATTGTTCTCCATCGTCTCAAAATTCTGCAATTCTAGCTGCAAAGTGATTTCGATTGAACCTTCTGTTGTGCAGGCTAATCTTTTCAATTATTTTTTTATTGAAGAAATTGAATGCATCAAGGCTGAAATTGTTCAGGCCATTGCTACAGCCTTATCTGTGCCAGTAGAGAACCAATCTGCGGTTAATTCTATTGATTTACAGAGGAAGACTCCATTGTCTACATTTGAATTTCATTTAGTAGTAGAAAATGACATACAACAACTGCTGGGGAGCCTTAAGCCTACCATCGGCTCTTTGTTCCCCCTTCCTGCTTACGTAGCAAAGCGTTTAGCTCTGGACCTGACTCCCTTTGTGACCAAGTTTGTCAACAAGTAACTGACATATGGAATTGTACCTGACAGCTTAAAGCATTCTATGGTACACCTCTACTGAAAAACCCAACGTTGGATTCAGAGACCCTCCAGAATTATCGCACTATTGCAGATCTACCTGGCCGGCTAAAATCCTTGAAAAGGTGGTCACAGATCAAATGCAGGAATTTGTAGAACGTGAGCTGCTACTAGATAAGTTCCAATCAGTTTTTAGACAAAGATTTGGAACTGAGACTGCCGTTTTATCGGCACAGGATGACCTCTTAAGGGCTGCGGTCCAGGGTGAACTTTCTCTTTTGGTAATGCTGGATCTGTCCGCGACTTTTGACACAGTGAATCATCACATCCTTATAGAGCGACTGCAGCAAGTAGGAAGAGTTTTTGATCATGCTATAGGCTGGTTTAGGTCATTCTTGACAGGCTGTCATCAACAGGTGAGACTCGGTGAGTTCCTTTCAAATTGCAACAGGCTAAATTGTGGAGTCCCGCAGGGATCATCCATCTCACTTTGGTTGTTTCATTTGTATATTCAGCCTCTTTTGGAGATCTTGCGATGCCATGGGATGAATTTTCATTCCTATGCGAACAATACCGAGATCTTCATTAGAATTGTCAACTTTGTTGAAGCATTTCATAGACTGGGGCAGTGTCTGGATGAGGTAAGCAATTGGATGTCCAAAAATCAATTACAACTAAATGCAACCAAGACCAACATTATTTTGTTTCGACCGAGACCTCTTTTGACCGCAGCCAAGAAACTGCCCATTCCAACCCTCCTAGGAAAGAGTCTAAAATGTGTATCCAGGCTAAAGAACTTAGGCCGTGTTTGGCAAGATGATCTTGGCAGCGAAGGTCAGGTCGGAGCAAAGATTCAGGCGGTGCACTATGTTCTGAGACGCCTACGCCAGGCACTTCCCATTGTCCCTAATCAAGATCATGTGTCTGTGGTTGGTGCTTTGACCAGCGCTCATTTGGATTATTGCAATAGTCAGTTGCTTGGTATTCCATCTAAACAAATCCAAAGTCTCCAAAAAGGCACAAAATGCAGCAGTTAGGATTATTTTCAAGTTGGGCAGAACTGCTCATGTATCATCATTTCACAGTGAGTTGCACTGGTTGTCGATAGAAGATCCTATTAGATTTAAGGTCGCTTGCCTTATCTTCAAATGCGAAAATTGTGTTTTCCCTCTATCTTTGAGGGACTTGATTCATCCATATCAGCCTGCAAGACATTTGCGCTCTAGCGACTGTCATCTTCTATCTATACCCCACTCAGTGTACAAATTGAGGGGAGACAGATGATTCTCTGTCTTTGGCCCAAAATTGAGGACCCTCAGATCACTCTATCAGTTCCGTAAAGCACTGAAAACACGTTTGTTCAGATAGGGTTTCTCTTATTTTCACTGGCAGTCCTTTATATAGGCCTATCTGCATTTTCATGATCATGTTTCCATCTGCACCGCTATACAGTTTGGTCCTTTCTGTCTGTGCGCATTATAAATTCTGAAAAAGAATAAAAATGAAAATAAAAAAAGCTTCCAAGTGACCGCTACAAAGACGCAGATCCTGCGTGAGTGCCATTAAGAGACTCTTCACTCTCTCTTTGCAAGCTTCCCAGAGACTGCTGGGAAGTTGCAGACACTGCCTGGGCCCCATTACCAGACACCACCCTGCTTCCTCTTTTCTAGCTTCCCAGTGACGTCTCAGAAGCTGCAGAACCTACTTGAGTGCCATTATCAGACACTACACTGCTCCCTATTGGCAAGGTTCCCAGAGACTGCTACGAAGCCACAGAATGTGCCTGAGTATCACCACCAGACACCACTCTGCTCTAACGTTTCAAGCTTCCCAAAGACTATTGAGAAGCTTCGAAGCCTCTCTGAGCACCATTACTAGACACCACTCTGCTCCCTTTTTGCAAGATTGCAAGCAACTGCTGAGAAGAAGTAGAACCTGCCTGATTGCCATTACCAGATACCTCCCTGATCTCTCTCTCTCTCTCTCTCTCTCTCTCTCTCTCTCTCTCTCTCTTTCTCTCATTCTTTATAAATTTATCACAGACTGCTGAGAAGCTGCAGAACCTACCTGATTGCCATTACCAGATACCTCCCTGATCTCCCTCTTTCTTTCTCTCTCCCTCTCTCTCTCTCTCTCTCTCTCGCTCTCTCTCTCTCTCTCTCTCTTCCGCTCATTCTTTATGTAGTTATCACAGACTGCTGAGAAGCTGCAGAACCTGCATGATTGCCATTACAAGACACCACACTGTGCTCTCTGCAAGCTTCCCTGAGATTGTGGTGAATCTTCAGAACCTGAGTGCCATTATCAGACACTACTCCGCTCCCTCTTTGCAAGGTTCCCAGCAACTGCAGTGAAGCTGAAGAAACTGCCTCACTACCATAAACAGGTACCAGTGTGCTCTCTCCCTCTTTGTGAGCTTCCCAGAGACTGCAGACATGCTTCAGAACCCAGCCGAGTGCAATTACCAGACAATCCTCTACTTCCTATTTGCAAGCCTCACAGAGACTGCCAAGAAGCTTCGGAGCCTGCCTGACAGCCGGTACCAGACACTACTCTGCTGCCTCTTTGCAAGCTTCCAAGCAGCTGCTGAGAAGCTGGAGAACTTGCCCGAGGGCCATTATCAGACACTACCCTTCTCCCTGTTTGCAAGATTCCCTGTGACTGCTCGGAAGCCACAGTATGGGCCCGAGTGTCTTACCAGACACCACTCTGCTCCCTCTTTGCATGATTCCAATTGACATCTGAGAAGCTGCATAACCTGCCTGAGTGCCATTACCAAATACCTATCTAGTCTCTCTCTATAAGCTTATCGGAGACTTCTGGGAATCTTCAGAACCTGCTTGAGTACTATTAACAGTCACTACTCTGCTCCCTCCTCACAAGGTTCTCAGTAATGAGACCCTGAAGAACCTGCATGAGTGGGATTACCAGACATTACTCTGCTTCCTCTTTGCAAGCTTCCCAGCGACTGCTGAGAAGCTGCAACCTGCCTGAGTTCCATACCAGACATCACTCTTGCTCTCTCTCTGCAAGCTTCCCAGATATTGCAGAGAATCTTCAGAACCTGTCTGAGTACCATTACCAGACACTACTGTGCTCTTAGCAAACTTCCCAGAGACTGCTGAGATAATGTACACACTGCTGGAGCCCCATTACTAGGCACCACTCAAATCCATCGGCTGCTGTGAAGCTGCAGAACCTGCCTGAGTGCCATTACCAGACACCACACTGCTCTCTCTGAAAACTACCCAGAGATTGTGGAGGGACTGCACAACCTGCCTCAGTTCCATAACCATACTCCTCTCTGCTCTCACCCTCCTGTTGAGCTTCCTAGAGCCTGCTGACAAGCTTCACAACCCAACCAGGTGCCTTTACCAGGCATTTACTCTGTTCCCTGTTTGCAAGCTTTCCAGCGACCTCTGAGAAGCTCGAGCGCCTGTCTGAGCCCCATTACCAAAAGCTACTCTGCTTCCTCTCTGCAAGCTTCCAAGCGGCTGATTGGAAGCTGCAGAACATGCCAGAGTGCCATTATCAGACATATTTCTGCTCTCTCTTTGCAAGCTTGCCAGAGACTACCGAAAAGCTGAGATGCTGGAGAAACTGCCTGAGTGCCATTACCAAACACCACTCTTCTCCGTATTTACAAGCTTCACAGTAACTGTTCAGAAGCTGCAGAACCAGCCGTACTGCCATAACCACACATCTCTCTGCTCTCTCTCTGCAAGCTTCCCAGAGACTGCAGAGAAACTGCAGAACCTGTCGGAGCTCCATTGTTAGAGACTACTCTCACCCCTCTTTCTAAGGTTCCCGGTGGATTCTGAGATGCTTGAGAACCAACTTGAGTGCCATTAGCAGACACCTCTCTGCTTCCCAGCAACTGCTTAGAAGGTGCAGAGCCTGCCTCAGCTCCAACCCCAGACGCTTCTCTGCTCTCTCCCCCTTTGTGACCTTCCCATAGACTGCTGACAATCTTCAGAACCCAACCGTGTGCCATTACCAACCATTACTCTGCTGCCTCTTTGCAAGCTTTCCAGAAACTGCTGAGAAGCCACAGAAACTGTCTCAGGGCCATCACCAGACACCACTCTGCTCCTTCTTTATAAGCTTCCCAGAGACTGTCACGTAGCTTCAGGGCCTGCTTGACCGCCATTACCGGACACTACTCTGCTCCCTCTTTGCAAGCTTTCAAGAGACTGCCATAAAGCTTCAGTACCTGCATGAGCCCCAATTTCAGAAGCTGCTCTGCTCCCTCTTTGCAAGCTTCCAAGCGGCTGATTAGAAGTTGCAGAACATGCTGAAGTGCCATTATCAGATATATTTCTGCTCTCTCTTTGCAAGCTTGCCAGAGACTACCAAAAAGCTGAGATGCTGGAGAACCTGCCTGAGTGCCACTACCAAACACCACTCTGCTCCCTATTTACAAGCTTCACTGTAATTGTTCAGAAGCTGCAGAACCAGCCTGAGTACCAGAGCCAGCGCTCTGTGCTCTCTCTTTGCAAGTTTCCCAGAAACTGCAGCGAAACTGCAGACCTGTTGGAGCTCCATAACCAGACACCACTCTGCGCTTTCTTTGCAAGTGCCCAAGAGACTGCTGAGAAGCTGCAGAACCTGCTTGAACTCCATTAGCAGAAGCTACTCTGCTCCCTATTTGCAATATTCCAATATTCCGACTTATTGGAAGCTGCGGAACATGCTAGAGTGCCATTATCAGATATATTTCTACTCTCTCTTTGCAAGCTTTCCATAGACTACCGAAACGCTGAGATGCTGGAGAAACTGCCAAAGTGCCATTACCAAACATCACTCTGCTCCTTATTTACAAGCTTCACAGTAACTGTTCAGAAGCTAAAAAACCAGCCTGAGTGCCATAACCAGACATCTCTCTGCTCTCTCTTTGCAAGCTTCCCAGAGACTGCCGGGAAACTGCAGAACCTGTTGGAGCTCCATTAGCAGACATTAGTCTGCTCCCTCTTTGAAAGCTTCCCAGTGGCTTCTGAGATGCTTGAGAACCTGCCTGAGTGCCATTATCAGACACCACTCTGCTCTCTCTTTGTAAGCTTCCCGGCAACTGCTAAGAAGCTCCAGAACCTGCCTCAGTGCCATACCCAGACAATACTCTGACCCCTCTTTGCAAGCTTCCAAGAGACTGCTGTGAAGCTGCAGAACCTGCCTAAGCCCCATTACCAGAAGCCACCCTGTTCCCTCTTTGCAAGCTTCCAAGCAGCTGCTTAGAAGCTGCAGAACATTCTAGGGTGCCATTATCAGACATATTTCTGCTTTCTCTTGGTAAGCTTCCCAGAGGCTGAGATGCTGGAGAAACTGCCTGAGTGTCATTACCAAACACCACTCTGCTCTCTCTTTGCAAGCTTCCCAGAGACTGCCGAGAAGCTGCAGAACCTGTCTGAGCTCCATAACTAGACACTACTTTGCTCCCTCTTTGCAAGCTTCCCAGGAACCTACTTGAGCGCTATTACCAGCCATTACACTGCTCTATATTTTTAAGCTTCCCAAGGAATGCTAAGAAGCAGCAGAACCCCCCGAAGCTCCATTACCAGAACCTCTTTCTAGTGAAGCAGATTCTTAAGAATAGGCAGGCAGTCCCTCACTTCCCGCACCTGTTGCTACCACCTCTTCAATATCCGCAAAATCCGTCCTTCTCTCACCTTCCATGCTACTAAACTCTTAATCTCCTCCCTCATCTTCTCCCGCCCCTTTTACTGCTCCTCCCTACTCTTTGGGCTTCCTACATCTCACCTTGCCCCTCTTAAATCCATCTACCACTCTGCGGTTCAAACCCTCTGTCTACTTACCACCCTTGACTCCATCTCTACCTCTCTTTCTTCCTTTGGCTGGCTTCCTTTCCATTCGCAACTTAAATTTCAATTTCTCTGCCTTGTCTTTAAATCTCTCTATGGTCTTGCACCCCCTTATCTCTCCTCCCTTCTCTCCTTCTACTCTCCCTCCCGTTCCCTTGGTTCAGCTGACCACTTCCTTCTCACTGTACCTTCCTCCCCCTGTGCCTCCTCTCGCTTCCGCTCCTTCCAACTCCTAGCACCTCTACACTGGAGCTCTTCCTCTTGCCATCCGCTCTACCCCCACCTTCACCTCCTTCCGCTCTTCCCTTAAATCTCTCCTCCTCCATTCTCCTCCCTGAATTACCTCCCCCCTCCTGCTTCCCCCTCTCCTCCCTATTCTTCCCCTAACTATCCCCCCTCTCACCCTCCCCATCCCTCCTCCTGCCATTTTTCACCACTCCCCTCCCATCCACTCCCTCTCCCCTTCCCAACCTAACTCCCTCAGTTAATTGTTCTTTTCATTGTTTAGTCGACTGATTCATAATGTATTTGCTTCTACTGTTATTGTTTGTTTATGTAATTTGTTGTTCAATTCTACAGCGTTTTGGCGTAAAGCGCTTAATAAATCAATAAATACAAATACATTACAAATACAAAAGAAACTTCTTTATTCTTCATGTAACATCTGCGCCATGACACAGATAAATCCACCTAGTGTGCTATACAAGTGAATCAAATCAAATCAAATCTAGATATCACAGACCTCCCTTCCTTCAAGCATAAAAAAATAAGGCAACAAACATCAATACTCACATACAAAATGAGCCATCACTCAGCTCAGTCACAACAGGAAAAGATAAAGGGCCTCATTATGGGTTGTTCAGATTTTTCTTTAGGAATGTGTTGTAATGGGTTCTACGTGTCCCAGTGCCTGCATACAAACAGAACCACATTGATTGTGTGCATGTGTGAGGAGCTCGGGACCCAGGGGACAGGCGTGACATTTTCTTACTGAGCATCTATGATAGATGGCCAGTAAAAAAAAAAGCATGCCTTCCACAAGTGCCCCTCAATCACACATAATCACATTATATCATTTATGTTTGCAATATGCGACCAAATGCAATATTTGTAACAATAGTATGATTTCTTGTACTATTCATAATGTGTCAACAATCGCTATCATATGTACCATGTAACTAAGTTATTGCAAGTAACAGCGCCTCAATGCCCCTGGGCTGCTTGCGCGCTATATAAATTTAAATAAATAAATAAATTAATTAATTAATCATGATTATAATTATTTCTGACTGCAAGGCGCTGGCACACCATGGAGCAGGCGTGGCGTTTTTTCTTTACTGTGCATGGTTAATAAAGCAACCATGATAAGTATTATTATGTAGCTAGACTTGCATTTCAATGCTGTCTGTCTAGCCATTTCCTATTGTGGTATGACATTTTGTATTGGGCATCTTTGGTAAAGCAAGCATGATAAGTGTTATTACAAAGCAAGACTGGCATTTTCTAAGCTACCAGTATATCCATTTCCTACTGATGCACAACATTTTGTTTTGGGCATCTTTGATAAAGCAAGCAGGATTGTGGTATTATTCTTAATGTAGAATGATATGATATGATAGGTTGTTTATAACACGCTTAATACCCAGAGGTTTCTAAGTGCGGACCCGCTGATCGAACCTGTGTTGCTCTGTGTCGTCTTGTTTCCAAGGCGAGCATGTCACCCCTGAGCTATCCTCCCCAAGACATTTTGTATTAGGCACCTTTGGTAAAACAAGCATAAGTGTTATTATGTAGCTAGATTGCCATTTCAATGCATCCAGTTCAGTCATTTTGTATTGTGGTATGGCATTTTATATTGGGCATTGTTGGTAAAGCAAGCATGATAAGTGTTATTATGAAGCAAGACAGTCACTTTTATGCACTTAGTCTAGCCATTTCATATTGCGCTATGACATTTGGAAAACAAACATAAATGTGATTATGTAGCTAGGCTGGTATTTCAATGCAGCCAGTCAGTCATTTCGTTTTGTGGTATGGCGTTTTGTATTGAGCATCTTTGATAAAGCAAGCATGATAAGTGTTATTATGTAGCTCGAACTGGCTATTTAGTATAGCCAGTTTGGACATGTTTTCATACTTTGGCATGGATTTTTATTGGTAAAGCCAACTGGAGAATGTTCTTATGTGGGGATACTGCCATATATTGGCAGAACAAACATGGACATGTTTTCCTATAGTGTCATTATTGGCATTATGCACAAAGCAAACATGCGTATGTTCTCAGATGGGAATAATAGGGTATAATGTTGCAGTCAGCATGGTTAAGTATGGGCACAGCCAGTGTGACATTTTTTTATACTGGCACGTATTGTGGGAAAAGGCATCATGAAAATGTGTTGGAGAAATGCTCCTGTGCCGTGTTGTTGACTTGCATCTATTGGATTTCTTTCATGAGTTACCCTACAAAACCGAATTGCAAACTGTTTGGCTTTTTACCCAATTTTTCTAAAAAGTGTGCTCTAAAATGCACCATTTTCACTGATTATTTAAAAAAAATTCACAGGGGGGAAGACTCCCCCCATACCCCAATCCCATCTTGAGTGGTGTGGGCTCTTGAGTGGTGTGGGCTCCCTCGCTGCACTCGGTCGCTCAGCAATATCAGGGACTAATATTTACGCCCTTCCAGTTAATAAATGTACTAGCCAACCACTGAACATGGTTGCATTGTGTTCGCAGCTGGTGCATTATTCTTCAGATAAAACTATTTGTGATATTATGTTATGAGTGTTTGTAACATGCAAAAGCACCACCACAGGGGTCTCTTGGAGCTGGCCATTAAAAAGAGAGAGGGCTGAAACAGTAAAATCGAACTACTGTTGAAAAGGTACGTTTTCAAGAGCATTCAGAACTTGAAGTGGTGCTGCATCATGCAAATTGCTCCCAGAAAGTTGTTGAAAGCCAAGGTGGCCTGTTTTAAAAAGTGGTGGTGCCCTAATCTACAGAGTTCTTACTGGGTGGTTGGATTCACCAGTTAAGGGCTGTTCCAGAATGAATTATATGGACTATAAGGATTAAGTTTCTATCTGAAAAAAAAGACTTTTCTGTTAGAAGGGTCTGTGTTTAAAAGAAAATTCTCATGACTGAAAGACATTGGAATGGGGCAGGAGTTTGTGATATCTGTTCTGTGATGGAAATCTGAGTCTCGTTATGTTATTGGAAGGATAGTAGATATCTAGGCGGCCCTAATTAGCAGCCAATGGCACAGTCTATGTGACACTGTATTAAGGCCACAATTCTCAATGTGGGAAAGTCAGCTAAGGTAGAAATTGTCTACGTGACGTCAGACAGGATGAGTCACATGATTGATCAGAAATTCCAGTTAAAATGGGTGAGTCAATATAAACCCCAACTTTTTTTCTGTGTGTTTGCAAGAGGTTGTGTAAGGGTAGTTCATACTAGGCAGAAAGGTATCAAGGTCATTGTTTGTGGCTTTACTTATAAAGAGGATGTCCATTTTCATGGGATTTGTTTCAAATGGTGTATGTTCATCTGGCATAGAATTCCCCAAGTTCCGTTTTTACACACTCTTGTATCACCTATGAAAATAATTGTAGGCGCAGAATCATCCAGAGTATTACCCATGTAATTTCAACATCTATATAAAAATAAATGTTCTTAGACTGGTGAGAGCATGATTATGGAAGTTAAGCAATACCCCAGGCAGTGATGTGGCATTGTCTCATTGGATAAACTCTACTTCCTGACAAAAGTGCAAAAACATAACTGGAGTTAAAGAACTCTGTTTCCCGACACCAACTTGTATAGTGTGGGGGAAAGTTTGAAATTGACAATTTAAGTACTCCCCTGTACACCCTGTGCACATTACTGCATTACAATATTGATTAGGCTCTGAAAATTGCTATGTTTAAACACTGTTTCTTGCTCATGCGAGGCAAGTCTTTAGGCTTTACTGCGCATGTCTTTGCAATGAAGGCTCTTCACCTTCACTAAGTATATCACGTTATGCTGTCTTCCCTGATAACACAGACTAACATGTAAGAACGCAACTGGTATCAAAGACTTGTATAGTGGGGCTTTGTTCCCTGCTTGCAACATTGTTTCAGCATGATTCCTGGCCCTGTCTGGACCACCCTTTCCATTGAAATACATGTGTTCCTTTGGATATAAGAGAACAGTGCACAGAAGGAGGGGGGTTCTCACTTGCGCTGAAGTCTTGTACTGTCGTGGGTTTGTTTGGTGCTGTTCACTTTTTACTAATACGTTGTTCACCAATCCACCAGAATCGTCAGTGATCATTTTTCCATGACCAGAGCTACAGTACTTCAATGGTCTCAGTGATTCTCCTGCTGGTTCCCATAACTACATACTAAATCACACGATTGTCCAGAATATGTGTCCTATTTGTTAACTTGTTTGTCTTTCTGAACGTCTGTACTATGAATTAAAACTTTCAAGTAACCAGAGTTCGAAGTGAAGGGGAGCGGCTGGGAGCCGTGCTCCTATACTTTTATTTTTTTGTGTGATGCTGTGGAGTGATTCTTTTTAAAATAAAGGTATAGCAAGAAGTCAATTAATCAGCACTCTGAATGAGCTGCAGGCCTGCAGAAATGTCTGGATCACACACTGTTAGCTTTGGCCTATGCCTGCACATTGAGCAGGGGCTGATGTTCTGTAACTGCACGTGCCCTCGCAGTGCACAAGCGTGGGCGAAGGCTAAACACCTGAAGGATCCGATCGATTCGATATCAAGCAGCAGCAAGACACAGCCACCAGCCAGTCTATGCCGGCTGCAAGCGGAGCCCCAGCCAGCCCCTACCCCAGCAAGTAGGTAAATGATTTCAATCCAATGGGTGTGTCCCCATTGGCCGATGATGCATCATCCCGTATTGGGACTGCCAGACCCGCTTACCCCCACCACAGCACACCCACCCCCCATCGCATTGATGGGAATTGTGACAAGTAAGTGACTTCTTGTTGTGTCCAGTGTCCCACTCTACGCCCTCTGTGGGATGCCAAAAGTGAAAAGTCCCACGTTTGCTTCAGGCCCGCCTGGCCTGATGAAAGCATTGCCGAAATTACCAGCTTTTTCACACTTTCCAAAGTGTAAAGAAGTGGGATGTAAAGGGATACGCTTTACAGGACACGCAGCTCCCTGCATGCTCAGATGGTCTATTGGACCCAGTGATTGCAGCTGGTAGGCGTTCTGAGATGGTGGAATGATCAGACTAGAACAAGAAACCTGAAAATCATACGTGCATATATTGGGGTGTCTATCAAGCAATCAAACACACAAGCTGCCTGGTTAGTGTGTAATGAATGCTTCGCTTACAAACACGGGGAGACTGCAAGTAGGCATGGGGCGTCATTAAACGGATGGCGCTAAGGGATTACCGGCACCGGTAAGGGCACCGGTGCCGGTAATCCCTTAGCGCCATACTACGAGGTCCCTCAGCGGGTCCCGTCCTTAACGTGTGGCCAGAGGGACTTCAGGGCAAATAACGGTACCGCTAATAGCGGTACCGTTATTTGCTCCTTCCCCATTCCCATTGAGCCCTATGGGGGCTCAAATGGGAATGGGCAAGGGCCTTGGTGAATGGGGAATTACTGCCTCGCCAACCTTGGAATGGGGCGGTAATTCCCCCATTCACCAAGGCGGAATCGGTAAAATACCGGCGGCAACCATGGCGCTAATAGCGCCATGGTTACCGCCGTCCGTGTAATGAGGCCCATGCTGTTCACTTTCCCTGAAACACACATATCAAAGTAATTAACCCGTACGTGCTAATGACGTAAACCTGCTGCCCAATGCCCTTCTGTGCCTTTTTAACTGAAGAACGTTTTTCAAGATGTGTGGACATTGTCAGTTTCTGTGTCTTGCTCATGTTTTAAACCTTGAATGCAATATGTGCAAACCATACGTTATTCTTTCTCCCACAAGCAGCGTTAGGTCCAATAGTGGTGAGTTTTATAGACCAATGGGAAATCAAATCACATTACAGAACATCGAAGAAGCAATAGTTTAGATGCTACACCCGGTGGTGTCTGGCAGTGGCATAGTGCACAGGCCTACGCTGACTGAGCTTGAATCATTTGCGCGACCCAGTCAGCCAGCCATTTCCCTGTAGTGTGTGTCAAATGTAAGCGCTCCTGCCTAGTGGCATGCGGGCTCCTTCCACTAATTGCATTGTGATCTAGTCCCCTGCTGTACACCTCCAAAGTCATGAAGTTGTCTGGAAACCCCGGCCTTGCCCTGGAGTCTGAAAAGTTGAAAACAGAAACACAGACAGACAGTGCACACGTGAGTGCACTGCGAGTGCGCTCACACAAATCTAAATCTCACTCTAAATCGGGCAATGAATAACACAACACACGGCAACACGCGGCTGCAAACACCAGGAACACCACATGCGCCAGGACAATACAAATCAGCTACACGGTAATGGGAAATAAATAGGGATTGTAGATTTAATTCGGTATGGAGCGGCGCCATTGGAGGTCACAGAGGCACGGGTGCCAAAGTAATTTAGAAACCTATGGGCAATGGAGGAGGTTTTATTCAGCCAATACTGACTGTGTTAAATACTGTTAAAGTGTGGGCGGAAAACTTTCAAACCTGTGCCTGCCATTTTTTCAAAATGAAACACATTTCATTCTGAATCTTAGGAGCAGGCCGCAGTCCAGCAATCAGGGAAGACTCTTGAGGTTGCATGCAAATAAAGAGCACATTTAGAGAGCAATAGCTCACTGTCCTTGCTTGGGGTCACCAACTGACATTTTCATGGCCAACACTGCTCAATAAGTGCTCTGGGCGGCATCTGGGAAGGTGTCTTTGCAGTTTTACTCACCCCCAGAGGTATAAAGAATGCAAAAAGACATAGAAGGACCTGAAGTGCTGACGTTTTGGTTTAGTCAGCATGCGCATGCATGGGCACAGTCAACATTACATTTTGTTTTACAATGGCAGAATATTGCATTATAGTGGAAAAAGGCAACATGAAAATGTGTTGGGAAAACCTCCTGTCCACTGTTGGTGTCTTGCCATCAAATTGATTTTTCATGACTTACCATAGAAATATGTTTGTAGGAGGGAAAAGGAAAGACCTTTGTGGCTTTTGTGGACCTGGCTCAGGCCTTTGATAATATAAGTAGGACGAGGCTGTGGAATAAATTGAAGAAGTGGGGTTGTCCCGAGGATCTATTGGAGCAATTGTGAGCTCTCCATACTGGAACTCAGAGGCATTGCTAGGGGGGGCTAAGGGGGCTATAGCCCCAGGTCTTTTGGTTGTAGCCCCGGATAGAATCTCAGGGACGACAACCAAAAGGCTAGCTAGCCCCCAGTCCAGACAGCCCCAACATCAGAGTAGCCCCAGATCTTTTTCAGACCTAGCAACGCCCCTGCTGGAACTACCTTCAGAGTGAAAGTGAACAGGGCGGCTTTGCTAACTGTGGAGATTTTGACATTTAGAGGCCTCAAACAAGGGTGTTCGCTGGCACCTTTTTTGCTCAATTTCTGCATCTCAGACTTGGGGCTGACTCTAAAACAAGCAGTTGTGCTCCCACGTAGTTCAAACGGGACACCAGTAGGCCATTTACTCTATGCCCATGACTTTGTGTGAAT
This sequence comes from Ambystoma mexicanum, assembly GCF_040938575.1. NCBI lineage: Eukaryota > Metazoa > Chordata > Amphibia > Caudata > Ambystomatidae > Ambystoma > Ambystoma mexicanum. The sequence continues at coordinate 552,237,580 of NC_090923.1, forward strand.
GGACCAGACGGCCATCAGACTCCAACATGAGATGGCCAAGCAGGAGGATAACTTTGGAAACAAAGAACTGGCCATTAACTCCACTAAAATAAAGACCCTGGTCCTAGATAAACAAAAATCGAGAATAGGGGTACGGTGCCGATGGTACTTTGGTGCCATAAGATTTGAACAAGTGGAATCATTCAAGTATTTTAGGGTTTACATAAATGCTAGTAAGATTGTTGCAAAGTCATTGAATCTACTGAGGAATAGGACCCTAATGTTGGCAGGCCCAGCTGGGATCCTCAGTAGATGGTTTTGCCACTTTTCGATTATACCGTTGTTGGACTTTTGTAAACTAAAGGTAACAGCAGTTCTATCTTATGGTTCAGAGTCTTTGTTTTTCATCCGTGAAACAATTTGGCCTTTATGAGAAGGCCTGTTTTAGAAAAGAGTTCTGGGTCTCTCGAAATCAACACCTATACAAGTGATTAGAAGAGAAGTGGGCCTAATATCACAAAGGGATATAGTGGACTGGAAGACGCTGTCACTATTTAGTAAGTGTTCCATGGAAAACCCACCTTTATTATTTCAACTAAACAAAGATGAAATGACAATGGGAAGGTCCAGGTTTCTTCAGAGATGGGAACTCCACTGTGTAGGGCTCCTGGAAAAAGCCTCCTCCACTGCAGAATATGTGAGAGCAAACCCAACAAAAGTCAAGAAAAAATTGTGGGGAGCGGATTGGATTGACGCACTGGAGGAGGCCAGCAGATTTAATTTATTTGATAACTTAAGATACGAGCTGAGGGGCGCTGGCTCTCTCCCAAGATGTCTCACTAAATTCCCAAATAGCACATACAGAGCCCAGTTTATGAGATGAAGGATCAATCTGTATCCATCAGGTGAGGTTCTAGTGGTAAGGGCAGGCAAAGGAGTTGAAACAGCAATATGTCGATTCTGCAAACAAGAGGGAAAAGTTGAATCGATTGGTCACTTATTTCTATTCTGTGGGTGTTTTACCAACATAAGAAGCGGGCTGTTCTCCAACTTTCTATATAGAACAAAAACCTTGTCGCGAGAAGAATGGTGGGAGCTGTTGTTAAGTGGGGAATGTTTTCCATTGAACTTTGCAGCGATTAATTTCTTTAAAATGATTTTCGAGATACATTGAGGGTTCTTTGTTTTTTATGATGATTTTATTAGACGTTGAATGGACTTTCTTTTTTTATCATTGTTCTCTAGGAACATTGTGTATGACATAGTAGGATGTTTGTTTAATGTTGTTTTGTAATGTTTGTTTTTCTAAAAAGTTTGTAGAGCCAATTCTGCAAATACATGTTCTTTTCTTTTTTTAATGTGGCTATGTTGGTAAAGAACATTCTTAAATTATTATTAAACTGAAATCTATTCAAAATGCAAACTGCTACCTATACTATTCTGCTATATGATGCAATTCTAGCTAATTGAATGTGCAAATATGTGCCACTTTATGATTCAATCCATGGGATAATCTTGAAATTTCTATTCAGTTGTGGGATTGTCTATTAAATTGATATGTTGCAGCTGAAATTAGAAGGGATTTCTTAACATCTATTTTGGTTTAGCGTGTGGTTAGGTATTTATACGCAGATTTACTTGTAAAACTTAAATTTCCTAATATTCATTCTCTAATTGAGTCCTGTACAGAGTTAAAAACAATAAAGGCAATTCCCCTTCTATCCATTCTTGGGAAGCTAATCATTCTACTTTCGGAAAAAAATCTTTTAAATGCTGTAATATTATGTTACGAAAAAAGAAAATATTCTCTTTTGTTTTGTAACATTGAAAAGAGGAACATTTTGTAAATACAAAATTTAACATGGTATCTAAAAGCCCAAGATATTACCTACATTAAGTGTTTCTATATTGCAAAAGAGGCTGCGTAGTTCCCCACGCATTCTTCAACATATGTTGCTTGTTTCACCCTTGCTGGAAAAGAGATACCTTTTATAGGTGTCGTACAATATTTCCTGAGCATTTTAATAACACACATGTCACCATATTTGTGGAAATATGCATGTAATGACTTCACTGTGTCACCTCAAAAATCCCTCCTTAAAGACATCAATAAATATTCTAATGATCAATTCAGGCCATTTATTTATCTTTGTAGAAGATACTTCTATGATTAATATAAACACCCCTTCACTCAACGCGCTCATTCAAAACCTTCCCAGTCAATGAGCTGGAAGCAAACTTTTCAGACTTCCCCACCACAGGGAATGCTTCGGGCTACCAGGAATTATTAAGCAACTCAGCTTGGAAACTGGTGGAGGCTCATGCCCTCCTAAAATCCAGCGGTGAAAGAGTAAACCATCCACCCTAAGGTACGCCCCCAAGCTAGCCTCCAACAAATGCTCAATCAGAGCCCTAGAGAAATGGTGGTGCAAAAACCCTAACTTGGGAGATCTGACCAACCTCAAATCTTTCCACATGAACCATAGGATTCTGTTTACCAAGGCCAAAGCTGCTTACTACTCCGCCACTAATGGGGCAGCCTCCAACAGGAGCAAAGCCCTCTTTGAAGTAGTAAAGTATTGTACCAAACCCTCACCCGACCCCGAGGAACCAGCAACTCAGGTAAAATGCGATGGAATCAACATATTTTTTATTGACAAAATATACAAAATCCGAGAGACCATCAAATCAACCTCTCACAGCATTAGCATCCCCTGTACCCTGGCATGCACACTGTCCCTCTGGACCAAATTCTCTCCTCTCTTTCCTGGGGGTCTCCTAAAAATGATTGCCTCCCTCAAACCTACTTCTTACTCTGATGATATAATTGCAGCCTCCATCATTAAACAATTTATAGGCCCAGTGCTCAATGTGCTCCTCAGCATCATCAATGCCTCCCTCACAGAAGGATGATTCCCAGACACCCTCAAAACTATTCTGATATGACCTCTTTTGAAAAAACCAACCCTAGATCCAGACGACCTAGCCAACTACCGGACCATTAGGAATCTAATGTTTATTGGAAAAATCTTGGAAAAAGTAGTTGCTACACAACAACTTGCCAGAATCGAACAACTCCACCTCCTAAATGACAATCAGTCAGGGTTATGCCCCAAGTGTAGCATAGAGACAGCCACTATTCAGGTGGTGGATGATGCCCTCCGAATCATAGATAAGGGCGACTTATGCCTCATCGTCCTCCTTGAGCTCTCGGCTGCATTCTACACCATTAACCACTGCATCCTTCTCTCCCTTCTTGCTGACAGGATGGGATTCTCTGGCACTGTCCTGAATTGGTTTACCCCCTACCTCTCAAGCAGACACCAGGCTGTTCAAATAAACTTGTTGCGTTGTAACTGACTCCAGGCCTCCCGTGGAGTCCCCCAAGGTTCCTTCCTCTCACCAATCCTTTTTAACCTTTGGGTACTCTCCTCAAAGATCCCAATAGAGCCATCCACCAATACGTGGTGGATACTCAGTTAGACATGAGAGTAAATAGCACGCAGGACATCATTTTCCTCCTTGATTGCCTAGCCATCATCCAGTCCTGGATGTCAACTGCCTACCTCAAACTAAACCCAACCAAGACTGAATTCGTCCTCAGCGGCCCGCCCGCTAAAAAGCAGCTTGTCCAACAATGGCTCAAAGATTTGATTCACAACTCTCAGACTCAGAAAAATGAATAGGCTCCACCATTCTGTCCTTCCAGAAACACATAGCAAAGAAGGCCCAAATAGCCTGGCTAAGAATCTCTAGCCTTCAAAAAATTAAACCCTTCATCCTGCTGCAGGACCTCTGGACCATAGTGCAAACCCTTGTGGTCTCGCACATAAATGGGGGAAATGCTCTCCTGACAGGTCTCCCAGCTACTCACTTGGCTCCCCTAAAAGCACTCTACCACGCTGCAGCACGTAATATTACAGGAGCATGGAAATTTGACTGAATTTCCCCTAACCCTATCAAATGCAAACTACATTGGCTTCCACTCCAAGCCCAGATGCTGTTTAAGACTGCATCTATCATCTACAAAACAGTCACGAGGAGCACACCAGTGTACCTGGTGGCTATGCTCTACATATCTGGTGGCACACGCGCCTCACACAGCAAATCTACCAACCAGCTTGAATCAATACTCGTCTGCAAAGAGAGGACCTGCAAACAATACTTCTCTTGTCATGCACCCACCCTCTAGGACTGGATCCCGGTATTGCCTCGGAATGCCCCCACAATAATACAATTTTTCAAATCTCTCAAAACATCTTTCAACAACACCTGACCAAGGACTAATTCCAATGGGCACACATATCGACGCACAGACCTCACAGTAGTGCACTACTTTTAAAAGATGGCAGCCCAAATGTTGGCTACCCACACTCTGTACAGCACTCTGCTGCTCTCATGCTAGATCCACGCTTTAAACAATAAAAAAAAAATAAATAAAATATAGGTGAATGTATACATATGTAAACATAGAATTTTTAACATACTTTGAGACCACCTTTATAACATAACCTCACCACGCATTGATAGTGGCATTTGTTTTTAAATATTTTATATGAGGACTGGAAACCATAACCATGATATCAATTTCTTTTAGTGTGAAAAAACTCAATCAGCTCAAGCTTTCTTTAGGAAAACGTGGATGAGGTCACGCTATTTTTACATGATGATGTTTATTCGAAAATGAAGTATAATTAAAAGCAATGTACATACTGTGATAACACTGGATGTTAATGTGAAGACTTATTTAGAAGTTCCTTGATGTCCATTCCAAAAACCAAAACAACACATTTTTTCCAATGTTCAGTTGTGGGGCTTGTTTTGCCAAAGTTCTTTTATGAGTGACTTGTAGTCTTTATTTTTAATACTCCTGAACGCTTTAATCCTGTGTTGGTGTGTTGTGATGTCTTTGAAATCAAAGTTTGGATTTATGGCGCATATGCACATCTTACAGTCATCACATTTATAAAAACCATTTGGTATATTTGGAAGCCAGGAGGACTTTTCTCCAACCCAATTTTGGAAAAGATTTGGCTAATGTAATCCTTCAAGGTGGCAGCTTTCCTATTAATGATGAGTGTTCATTGAGGCAAGCTTTCAAATTATTGCCACATTTCAAAATATCCCCGCATTTTATTGGTTAATATTTAGTTATCATGCACATGTTCTGCAAATCTGATTTCTCTTGTCGTCTGGGAGATATCAGTGTCTTTCTTACCTTGCTTGCTTTCTGAAAAGCTCTGTGATTTTTCCACTATTTAGATAGAGAATTTATAAAAATCCTTTTCATTCTCAAGAATTCTTCTTTTAGAATGTTGGAGATTATATTATTCTTATGACCAGTGGCCACATGAAGCAGTGAATTCATTTCAGTAGATTTTCTGTGTATTCTAGTTTGCAGTTTTCCTCCTTTTATATATTGTTTCAAAACCAAAGATGAATGCATTTAGTACAGTGGTGCATTTCCAGTTGGATAGCCAGATCATTGGTGTTCAACAAAGATATCCACATGACCAACTATTTTATGATTCTTATCCAAATAATCAAACTCTTGTCAATATATCTGAACCATCATTTTATTTCTTCCAGATATTATTTATGTGGGGATTTCCAGGCATGATTCTCCTCGTAGATTTGATATTTTGATATTGATATTTTATTTGTATCGCGCTCATACACACGTCTTTCAGAGCACGACCAGGCAAGGGAGGGAAACAAAGGAGACCAAAAACAACAATCTTACTAGGCCCAGTGACATTGAGAATGCACAGGTGCAGGGAAGAGGGAGGGGGAAGTGCAGGGGGAGGGGAGAAATGGAAAGTGCTAAACAAATGAATAAAACAAGTGGTAGTGCAGCCAGCAAGTGGCAAGTGCTAGGTTTAAGGCACGGACAGGGAGTGTCTGAGAAGTGCAGAGCAAAAGGAGAAAGGGGACTGTAGGGTTACAGATACAGACCCAAGCAAAACACAGCCATCTCATATCTTCAGGTACTTTACAAAAGAATGCATCTGTCAGTGTTTTAAGACCATGTAATTAATTCAGTATTTCAGACATAAATTTGCCGTTAGTGATTTATCCTCTACATTTGGAGGATGCACATTTTCTATTTTCATTAGCGTTTTCAGGTTTGAACAGTCTCCCATAGTTATAGAAGAAGGCACTTCGGGTGGGGAGAAAGATAATGGTTTGTAATATGTTACCTTATTATTAAAATACTTCTTGAGTTTTAATTTTTGCTTAAACATAAACAAATCAATATACAGAACTGTGAGGTCTGAATTTTTTAAAGGCAGAATAAAGTAATCCCCTCTTGAGTAGCCCTCTTTCATCTGATGTTATCAACAGATTGGATAGATTAATTTTAATATCTTGATCCTGTCTCATATTCACTTCCTTCCCCTGAGTTGTTTTGATCTCGTCCATATATCTCATTTTTTCTTTTCTCTATTTATATGAGTTTCTTTTTTTCTGCTCTGGTCCCTCTATTATTTGTGCCCCTGTGAATCAAGTTGCTTGAAGCTTAGCTTAGGCACTCGCTGTATCCTTTGAGATGCTTTTTGTTTTGAAAATGTCATCATGTTTCCTTTGAAATGTAAAAACTCAGTCTTTATCATTATCGCTTTGTTCTCTGAAAAGTTTTCTGGGTTTCCTAAGATTAAAATCATCCAGATTCCGTCTCACCATAGAGTCCAATGTAACATTATTCTTAATTATTGCTTGTTTGTTTTCCCTTACGTTAATTCATTTTTTTTAAACCTCTACTTTCTTCTCTAATCTATCCATCGCTCTTTTTGCATGCCTAATCAAGTGGGGTCATTTTATAAGGGGTTGGAGCATAGAATTAAAGCATGCAAGCAAGGTGTAATGATTTTACGCCTTCATTGTACATTGCAAACCATTTTGCTACTGACTTAGGTGAGGTAGGAGCACAGAGTGGAGATAGCATCTCTGCCGAACTTTCCTCCTCTGTCTTGTGTGTGCACTTAGTTTTACACCTGCATAAGATTTTGATCCAGCCGTAATACGAATGGATTCCTATGGAATCCACTTCACATCTGCATTTGCTAATGAGTAGGTGGATTCCTTTGAAATCCATTAGCAAACACATTCTGCAAAGTGGGATTTGCAGGCGGCTTTTATTTTTCACAAAGAGGAGAGTTAAAGTAAAGAATAAAGGTAATTTTGTCTTGTTTTACTCTTTAATTTAGCGCTGTGCCATGCAAAAGTTGAAGATTTCATGTAGGGGACCCCACTGCACGCATGAGAAAATGTTGGTGGTCCCCTGAATTCAAATTAAAAAAATCCAAAATGAGGAACAAACAAATAATCCTGTTACTTTTGAAGTGCACAGAGGACTCAATTGGAGCATGACTATTAGGAATTCATGACATTTTACTGAGTAAAGAAACACGCAATTAACTGACAAGTTATACTGAAATAGAGGTTAACAAATATTGTATAATTTTAAGTGTAATACATTTAATATATAATGAGACAACTGAATACAAATCTCGATGTTGTTCCACTCAGACAATCATAAAGTTGCCCATATTTGCATATTCAATTAGCTTCACATCATGTATGACAATAATATAGGTAACTTTCAGCATTTTGTATATTTGAGCATTTTGAATATTTGAGTATAATAGTAATTTAATAACTTTCTTTTACTAAAATTTCAACATTTATACATTGCAGATAATTGATATTGCGTTTGGTCATATATTAATAGATATTCGCTCACCTGAATACAAATCTCGATTTTATCCCATTCATTCAATCATAAAGTTTGGTCATATTTACATATTCAATTAGCTTCACATCGTGTATGCGAATCATATAGGTAACCTCCAGCATTTTAAATGTTTGAGTATAATAGTAATTACCATATAAGCAGGTACTTTGGCTTGAACGACTCAAAGGTAAATTGCTTTGAGCGGTTATTAATCTTCCAAACTCTGTGCCGGTTGAAGCACTGAGGTTGGAATTTGGTTTAACTTTGTTATCGATCACGTGGTATGTACAGAGAACTACACTGTATGCTAAAACTATGCAAACAAACCAAACTTACAATGACTTATTACAATTGTTGGGTAAGAACATGTATTCTGGAGAAAAAAATGCCTTTGTCATGGAATTAAAATCGACAGCTGAGATAGATCTAGATAGTATACTAGAGGGTAGTTCCCTACTCTGTCAAGGACTGGGATATAAATAAAGCAAAAAACAAGGTGGTGTCCTGACAGGTTCAATAGGCATTCATTTAAATTAAATTAATACTAGTCTCCTCAATATCAAGGGCATAACTCAGAGAGTCTGTGTATTACTCAACTGATCAAAAGTCCTAACTTGAACTTCCTATGAAATGAAAATGCTCCTAGATATGTATTTTTTTATTAACATATCCCCCTATATCCCCATTATGATCCTTTAGAGTCTAAGGATCCACAGATTCTCAATTATGTTAGGAAATTTACAAAAAAATTGCTTTTTTATTACTAACACACAGGGTCTGTGAATAACAAAACGCAGTTAAATACTGCGTATAGTACAGATAAAAAATTCAAAGACAAACACAATATATACAAGTTAAACAAAAGAGTAACAGCATTAATATACACAATTTCATGCAAAATCAAAATACAGTTATTCAAGAAAAAACTATCAATTATATCAAAAAGTGTCAAACAAATAAACACAATATTTATAGTATAGACAAGTCACCCCCTCTTGGAGGTTGAAGCCTTATATAGCTAGACTTAAGTTCTTAGTTCATCTGTGGGCATTGTGTCAATTATTTTCCAATGGCAGGAATTCAATCTTGATGACTAAACTCAGGGTCTAAATAGAAATGGTATATTACACAATATGTAAATAAAGAGAACGTAAAGGCAGCCAAGGCTGTCAAAGAGAAAGTATACTAGAGGGTAATTCCCTACTCTGTCAAGGACTGGGATATAAATAAAGCGAAAAACAAGGTGGTGTCCTGACAGGTTCAATAGACATTCATATAAATTAAATTAATAATAGTCTCCTCAATATCAAGGGCATAACTCAGTGAGTACGTGTATTACTCAACTGATCAAAAGTCATAACTTGAGATAGATAGATCTAGAAGCATTGGATTTAGAGTTTGATATTCTTAGCACTATGCCAAACTTTGAAACGATAATAAAAAATAAATCAAAGTGGTGAGATAAAGCAAAACATTTTGATAAATTACGTGGTAAAAGAAGGTATAATGAGTATATCCAACAGAGCTTCCTTTTGCATAACCCGTGTAGTTATCTGACTAAACTTTGTGCAATTGAGCTAAAACGTTTTATGTTATACTTACATTTAAACCTACTCCCATCGATGTAATTTCTAGGTAGATGGCAGAACATTCCGCTGATTGAACGTTTATGTCGGCTTTGTCATAGAGCAGTGGAGACTAGTCGACATACATTGACTATCTGTATGGGTCTAAAAATATATTATCAAAGAGGTTACTCTGACTATGTTACAAAAATTGAGGCTATTACCCATGATCAGTTTTGGTCTACTTTATTTAGAGAAGAGCCAATAGTAATGGCTGTGGTGGCTTATGCCATATGGAAGTAAGCCTTGAAGATATTTTAAATAATTGATTGTATTCCTATTGATTTTAATAGCAGTTCAAATCATTATATATTAACTGAAAAAACTTTGTTAAAGCGACGTTGTGGGGTTACAAGTAAAACCAAAAAAAACAGAAATTCGTCAACTATTACCATAAGCAACCATAACTAGTGCCACCACCATGTACTGCTAAGACTAACACCCAGGACATCAAAGATGATATCACAAATGCCATGGATGACATCACTGATGACATCACATATCTGGGCCACTTGTTTTTGTTCAGTGACATATCTAGGCCAGGTGGTTTTGTTCACTGACAGTCAGAATATTAAAATTCAAAAGCGGCTATATATTGAGATGTTAACCATGTTGTATCATCTTAAAGTACTTTCCTTAGGGATTGGCTTCAGCTCATGGTGCACATACATGGGGCAATAAGCAGGCCTCAAACAATAATCAGGCCTCAAGCACACAATTCATTTGTATACATGAAGATGAATTTTAATGTTATTAAAATTTTCTGGTGATGCTGTTTCTTTCTTCCTTACTTTAGTTTCCTTGTATGTGGCTCTGATGTTTATGCATTATGGGTCTTCATATGTGTTGTTTGTACTAGCATACGTGTGTAGTAAGCCTTGAATTGCAGTGTTGGCTATTCATTGCATGTTTGACATTACTCAAAACTCTGATAAGGTAGCGTTCATTATTTTACTATCCAAAATTACAAGATTAAAAATATTGTACTTCTATGGTGCATGCTGCAGCCATTGCCTATGTTTATGCATGATTAGGTTCTTATATTAACAGCAACAGCCCAATATAATGTTTTGTTTACATGAGTACATTCTTTAATAGATTAATTAGTTCATGATAGGTCTCCCGATCCCTCCTGACATCTTGTTACCAACATTACAAACACAACCCATTGCAGGGACTTTTCATCAAAATTCATTTCACGTATGATGTCATCAGAGATGTCATCAATGACATTTGTGATGTAATCTTTGATTTCCTGAGTGTTAGTCTTAGCAATGCACAGTTGTGGCGCGAGTTATGGTTGCTTAGTTTACCATAATTGGCAAATTTCTGGGGGTTTTTGGTTTAATTGTAACCATAAGATCCTTTTAACAAAGATTTTCAGTGAATTTCATTATTTTTTACCAGTGCATGCTAATTTTCCTACAACTTACTAATATACATACCCCTATATAGAACCATTATTGTCAAATTTACAAAGTTTCACCTTAAAACTCTGCCATTTTCCACCTTCTATCATCATTTCTAAAACATCTATATACTTTTTACAACTTTTTCCACTGTTTTTGGATTCAACAACATCCACGAACGGCTGACGTTATCGCAGACTTTCCTGACAGTGTCACATGACCTCGCTCGCGCTTCATGATGACGTGTTTGCGAACGCATCCACACTTTGCGATCAGGTCCATGCTTTGCGGACAGTTCGGAACTGCATTTTCTGCTTATCTAGGAACAGCTAATATTTACCCTTGCACTGCTCCAACACCTATTCTTACTCATTATCCATTAACAATCTAGTACAGAGCACATACTTGGAAGAATATTAGCAAAACTTGTATTTTTCTTAAAAATGGCATCAGCTATTGTCATCCCTTCTCCCCAAGAGCCACCACCACCACTAGCTGGAGGACCTACACAACAAAAAAATGCAGTACTTCCAAAAGCAATGAAGAGGACCAAGAAGATGAGGTAGAGGAAGTGCCTATCTCTAGCACCCAGAGAGAATCATGGGTGTGGCAGTTCTTTACCACTGTTGGGAATGTACCAAAGGCTAAAGCTACCAAAGTGAAATGCACTGAGTTCAATGTTGTACTCAGTCACGGACTCCCTGGACAGTACTAGGCTGTCTTCCTCCACCTCATCTTCCTCAACCAATACTGTAACCACACATCCTACTTCTGTGGGACAAAAAATCCCACCAGCTACCTTGCAAGCGATAAAAAAGGCTGTTGATCCATATCTTTCGAAGACAACAGTTCTCTGTATATACTGCAACACACCACTCTGCAGGGGGGAGCAATTTCAAAGTGCTTTTGAAGCTGTATTCAAGGAGCATGAGAAACATTGCCCCCTACCTTAGATGTAACACACGCACAACATCTACCCCTGCCCACCTGCCCCTTCATATTAGTAGTTGCTGCTGGTTCCCTCATTTCCCTTCCCACCTTACTTTCTGACCCCTCCTGCAAAAAAAGTAAAATAAAATAAAGGTTCCTTTAGGAACCACCTTTCGCAGTTAAAAAATAGAACTAAAAAAATGATCTTATAGACTCCATCTACTTTACATTTCTCAATAAAGTAGACAGACTCAATAAGATTCTCCATCATTTTCATTAGCATTTTGTGTTATGCTAATGGAAATAATGTGGGGTTCATCCCCCGTTCCAGGGGCTGGAATGGGGGATAACGGCCCAGCAGCTCAAGTTAATGGCCCAAGCGAAGTGAGGGTGGATAACAAGGGCTTTGGGCCATTATCCCCTGTTCCAGCCCCTGCAACAGAGGATGAAGTCCATTAGCACCCCTGGTTGCCAAGACGGTAACCCGGGGTGCTAAAAAAAGGATTTTCCTTCCTACAGAGGGATGCACGCGGCGTCCCGCTATAGGAAGGAAAATCCTTTCAAAATGGTGGCCGCCATGGAAAGAGGAGGCTCTTCCCTTTCCATGGTGGCCTGCAGAAGGCAAAGAAAATGAGTGCCAGCGGCACCCGCTGCTGCCAATATAAGTTAAGTAGGGGGTTCTGGGGTGAAAAATAAAATAGGGTGGGGGAAGATGGCGGCAGGGAGAGCCGGTCATCAGGTGGCTTTGCAGGCGGGCTCGTACCGGCGGTTCAAGCCCACGTTCCTAGCCACCTCATTGGCTGGCTCCCCCGCCCAGAGTCCTAATGGACAACTGTATATTAGAGAATAATATAAAGGACAAAAACAATTTTCTGTCCCAAATACTTTTCTCTAGCATACAATAAGGACCATAATAGACGAACCTTTATAACTATCCACGGTCTCCACAGTACCCTTTCCAGGCCATCGATCATTTAAAGACCCAAATAGCACAAGCACATCATCGCACAGGGCAAACCTTCTACCCATTTTATTTTTATATTTGTGAAACTCCCTAAATGCTGGCTTTCAAGCAGTCACACATCCATCCACCAATCACTTCCAAAAACTGTAAATATAACCCTATGACCATACTAAGCTGCCACACAGCAACTGCCACTTAACAATCTTCTACAAATCTTTTGCATCTGCATTTCCCTTACTTATACAAACCAAATGTACACAATACACATATGCATTGTGCAGTGAGAGAAGTGCATACATAGAAGAGGCAGTGCGAATGGGCAAGTGCTCATGAGTACCCAGGAGGGAAATGCCAAGGGATGCCAAGTTGGGACGCCACTGGCTAACTACTGGAGCAGAGGAGTCCGAAGGGTGGGATGCATTATAACCGTAACATCCCTTTAACAAAGATTCTTCTGTCAATTTAATAGGTTTTTATTAGTCAAAATGTTTGATGGTGTTATATCACTGTATATAAGTTATTAATAATTCCTCTTTTCATATACATAAAATAACTATACACCTTCTTTAAGAAACATATTTTTGCAACACATCGCTATGTCCGTCATTATCAGCAGTGCATGCTGGGGATAGAAATTATCTTTCAATTGCCTACGGCATAAGGCTCCACCATAACCCCAGCCAAACCAAACCAACCCCATTATTCATTGCACCTACCCTGCAGCCTAGCTCAGTGTCCACTATACCCTAATAATGTAACCAATGGCCAGTGCTCGTGACTTGCAGCCATGGCCAGTCTCCAAATCCATGAGGCATAGGCTTCGGCCATGCCGCATTCCCGAATAAGCAAATCAGAGTACACATTTGCATTTGCCGAGGGCCAGGCCCACTACCCACACATCAAATGTATTTCACTAGTTTTTCTACTTACAGTTTTAGGGCCTCATTACACGGAAGGCGGTAAGGGTTAACGGTCACCGGTAATGGTACCGGTGACCGTTAACCCTTACCGCCTTACTACGAGGTCCCTTTGTGGGTTGGTACTTTAACGCCTGCTTTTTGCTATTTTTTATGCAAATTTGCGGTACCGTAATTAGCACCTTCCCCATTCCCATTATGCCCTATGGGGCAAAAATGTGAATGGGGAAGGGCAATGGTGGAAGGGGGAATTACCGCCCCGCCAACCTTGGAATAGGGCGGTAATTCCCCTTTCCTCTAAGGCGGTGCCGGTAATTTACCGGCAAGGACCAATGGGGCTAACAGCACCTTGGTTTACCGCCTTCCGTGTAATGAGGCCCTTAGACTTTTGGAAAAATACAACAGAAAACATATTTCCAAAAACATTCTTTCAGGTCCTTGCTCATGCTCGTCACGAAGTTGGTTGTAATCTAGTCCACCACTTCAGGCTGTAACCGCAAGCAGAATATTTTTTCCCATTCAAACCATACCGCTTCGGCCATGCCGCATGCCCCAATAAGCAAATTACAGTACATATTTCTCCTTGCTAACGGCCAGACCCTTCGCCCAGACACCAATGTTATATCACTGTGTTGTGGACTTACATGTTACACTTTAGAAAAAAAATAAAACACAGGACATATATGCAAAAGCATGCTTGAAAGTTCTTTCTAACCCTCCTGGTTCATATTGCTGCAATCTCATCCAGCACTTCACCCTGTACCCAAAAGCAGATTTGTTTTTCCCAATCAAACCTATCCCAATTTCGAAACGCTTTACCACATAGCTGGTCCCTGGTGGCCATGCCCACTTTAACCCCATTTCTGGTCCCTCGTAGTCATGGCTAGTAGCCAGTTTGTCCAGGTCATGGCCTTAGGCCATGCCCCAGACAATCTGGCCACTGCCCATGGCCACAGTCTATCCCTCAGTCGGCAAAGGTATATCACTATTTTTTGTACCTACATTATGACACTCTTCATAAAATAAAACATAAACACATTTGCAAAACCATGCTTTCAGGTACTTGCCAATGCTCCTTACATGAGTTTGCTGCAAATCCACCCATGTTTTATTTTTTCACAAGTGTCAAATGTATGTACATACAGTAATATAACTTAGCCCCCACTTGACAAAATCCAGTCAGACTTTATACAAACATTCAAGGCTGGGTCTTTAATCTTTCTGAAACCTTTTTGTCCACATTTGTAAAATGGCAAATAAATTATAAGCCATCTAAAAATGTAAAGACCCCCCTCTAATTTTGCCCCCCCATGACAAAATCCAACCAATCTTTGCAACAACATTCATATCTAGGTCTACAATCGTTTTGAAAACTGATGTGCAGATTTGTCAAATGGCATCACATTTATAAGCCTTTAAAATATTTTGTGACCCACCCTCAAAAAATGTTTCCCCTCTTCACAAAACAGCACCCAACTTTGCAAAGCCATTTAGAGTCAGGTCTGCAATGAAATTCCCAAATTTCATGCAGTTTCATTGAGTGGCACCAAAATTATAAGCCCTCCAAAAGCTGATTTTCAACAACGCTATAATGCACAAGTAAACAGAGATGTCCTGAACATCTCCGATGTTCGTGGAAATCATAGGACTGCCCCGTACATTCAGACTGTTCGCGGTCATCAGAGTTGAAAAAACACCAGTTTATTTGGCTTTTTAAGGCATATCACATCCCATCCTCATCACCCCTCACCTCTCCAGAGATTATTTCATTATTTTGACAAGTGCAATGTGTTTTTTAATATGTTTTCACTGTGGTGTTCACGGACCATGCTTTTGGGACCAAGCTGCCACTCCTGCCGCAAATTTGGTGAAAATCCATCCAGCGGTTTGGGCTGTAGGCATGAGCAAATGTTTGTTTTCCATTGTGCATATGGGAAAAACCGCACATTTTGGGACCCCCCTATAACTTTGTCCCCCCTGCACGAAACCTCCCCAAACTTCGCAGAATCAATCTGACGGGGTCATATATATGCAAGGTTTTGTGAGGATTCGTCCAGGGGGGCAATGTTATAAGCCGCTCAAAAAGAGCTCTTCTTATGGGTTGAGCAACTTAATCTTAACTACAGGGCCATTACCGCAGGCCCTGCAATATTGTGAATAATTATGTTTTCTTTTCTTTATATTTATATTGTAAACTGTAAAATGTTTTTTAATGTAGAAACAAACAAATGTGTTCTTATTATTCATGTGCTTAAAGTTTGTAATTAAGTAGATGCACAATAAATAAAAAAATGAAAAATAATAGTAATTTAAGACTGTACTCTGTATGCATCTGGCAAGACCTAGGGTGATCACGCCTTCTTGAATTCCATATCAGGTTTATGAAATGTTTTCCCATCTGACCTGAGATACAAATCGCGTTTCATACCTTCTCGGTTCCACTAAAAGTCTTAGGGGGTGATTATAGGTTTGGTGGTGCAGTAAAAGTGCTGGTAAAAGTGCTGGTAAATCCAGTACCGGCACTTTTACTGCACCACCAAACCACATGTTTGCCAGAGCTGGAGGTAAATCAGGCCCCCACGGGCAAACAAATCCAGTAATAACCGGACTGGTAATACAGGAGCCAGTCATTTCTTCAATGCCTCCATGGGACCACCCTTTCCACTGCCTGTAATTTCCTGGTAATACCCGGATATCAGGTGCCAGAAACGGTAGGTAGGTTTGTCGGTATCCACCACAATAACCAGCAGATACCGGCAAACCTATAATGACCCTCATAAGCTTCATTAAGAGTTTTGTGGTCTGGTAAAAAACCGGCGTTAATTCCATTACCTGTAACGGAAATTACCTGCACTTTTACCGCACTGCTGAACTCTGAGTGTGGGGCTAATGTGGCACATTCCCCTCCAGCAAAAAGATGTAGGTTAATTCCATACTTTGGGGGGTCATTATAAATTTGCTGTATCCCGCTGGTAATTTCCAGCAGGATACGGGCAAAGTGATCTACCGTTTCCATTACCTGATATTTCGGTATAGCCGGGATATTCCAGGTGGCGGATATGGCTGTAAATCACCATTCCATGGAGCCCCGTAGCGCTCCATAGAGGGGGTTGCCAGTAATACCGGTAGTTTTTTGCCGGTGGGAGCCTGATTTAGCTACAGGTCTCGGCTGGAGGTAAATCAGTGACCCCCACCAGCAAACCTGTAGTTTGGTGGTGAGGTAAAAGTGCCAGTGATGGAATTACCACCATTTTTACCCACACTTTTCCTGCAAAGCCAAACTTGTAATGACCTCTTATTTCCAATGGTGCATTTACTGCCAAACTTGTAATGAGCCCCTTAATTGTTCTGAACAGCTGTTCCCTTTTGAGTGTTTTATACACTGTTAACTATTTTTTTGTAGGCAAAGTATAACAAGCACCTTTTTAGAAGGGTTTGTTTTCAGGAAAATATCGATATTATGGCTTTTGACGGTGTTTAATGCGAGGTATTTCCAGCTTTGTGTACGTGAGTGGGGGTGCAGGGGCGGAGGAGGACGGTACCACTTAGATGCCCACAGAGGGACGTGTCAGTCAGTCTCCCTGCCTCTGAGGGTCATTGGCAGAGGGCAACACCTTGAATGGCGGAAACACTTTAGCCTTTGTCTGACTGCTCCCTTCACTCTTCCAACCATCAGCAGGTGGAAGCAGACGTGACAGTTTCTGGCGGCAGTCATGCAAGCTGTCAGGCCCTGTCAGGTGAGCACTCTCTCCTAAACGACCCCTGCTCATGGAGCTCGTGCCCCACTGCAGCTCCTTTCAAAGAAGGGCCAATTAGTGTCTGACTGAGGGACTGGGGGAGGGCATGGTGACATGGGGGCCGGCAGGAGGACTGTTTTTCTCTCACCTCAACTCCAGAACAGAGCCATGCCAGTGACAGATCTGCTTATCCTGGAGTCCCCCTCCGCTCCTCTGGATGAAGGAAAGGAATGCTTTATCTCTCCCACACACCATACCCCTCTTATAAAAACAGCCTGCTCCCTGGAAGGCCACGCCCCCTGGAAGGCCACGTCGGACACTCTTATCCGTGTCCCTGACAGGCAGCTGGATGCTAGGGCTGCCACACAGCAGTGCTTCAAAAGGTGAACAATTGCAGGCACTCTCTGTCCCATAATGCCTGCTTTTCTTTAATCAAAACTGAGGTTTCTGCGACATTAACATGTACTGTATAAAAGCTTCTCTGACAAGTGCAGGTGAAAACACTCTCTCGATAATGTTATAAGTAGAGATCATCGGAACATGGCAGTGCAATATCAGAATTGTGGGTAATCAGACCATCACAGTACCCGCCATTTTAAACATTAACGTCGTATGAACAGTTTCAAGGTGACAGTGACTGTTCCGGTGTCTGCTAGTGTGATGAAATGACTACTGCCCTGCAGGTGTTCAAGGATGAGTAGTGGCTAAACCGCCCATTAAGCCCACACACTGCTTCAAAACAACTGTGATCACAATCTTATGCGTGAAACAGGTACAGTCCAGGGATAAACCTCTGTTGTTTTTTGTGGTAAAGTGGAGCTAGGGCAGGCTATTCTCTCAATAGAGTTGTGAATGTGATGATATTAGCAACCCAAACAGCAGTAGTACAAAGACTCCAAAATAAAATAATCTCCAATCAAGGTTCTATAAATATATATATACTTTAATTCAACATATCAATATGCAATATAACTGTACCATAAAACAGTGACTAAAACGCACCCCTATGGAAAAAACATAGAATGTTCACAATGTAAAGGATGCAAGCACTCTTGGTAATGTAGCCGGGGTGGAAGGCAATGAATCGCAAACAATATCACCAAAAATAACTTGTCTTGTAGACAAAGGTTCAAATGGATGGCTTAGCAGTTGCTAGGTCCCAAACGTGGACCAACGAGACTGGGGCCTCTCAACAGTACCTTTCTCCATTTCTTGGTGGTGCAACGCATTGAACCAGGCTTCGGGATGCTACTTCTTCTGTGAGTCAAACCAGGTTTGGAGGCAGCGAGTCCTGCGGACACAACCCGTGAGCTGCTGCTAAGCAGGTTTGAATTAGAATATCAGTGCAGTTTAAAGGTGATGTTCGAGCGAGGGAATTTGATAGGCTCAACAGGGTCAGATTGAGGGTCAAGTCAGTTTTGTAAAATTGGTCAGAGCTGGGTTGAGTCAACGAGTGATAAGATGCTTTCAGCAGTTTCAGTCATGGTCCGGAGAGATTCAATGCTGTGATCCCGGTGGCTCAATATAATGTTCAAAGAGGTGGCAGTTCAAAGTCATCCACAGCAGCAAGCTGGTTGTTCTAGCCGATTAGGTGGCATGCTCTGCTTTGTAAAATACGGCATCAAGTCAGTTTGATGAATGCAGCAACAGCAGTTCAAAGAAGTGCCAAAAGTAGCACTGTGGGTCCTGGTCATCCAAAGACATTTAAAAGCACTTGACTATGGTTTGATTATGGGTCAAAGCTGTAGAATTCAAGAATACAGCTGCTGTACTTCTTCTGGTGCTGTGAGATTCACAGGCAAGATTTGTCTTTGTTATCTACATTCCCACCCAGGGGAGGCTAGCTAGCACCTGCATTAGTCTTCGCCGCCAGGGAGGAGCCTGGGTACCAGTGCAGCTGGCAGACGGTACTACTCTTGGTCCAACAACACGTCACCCTCAATGCTCCGTGAGGATGGGTAGGGAGAAGATCCTGCCACTGGCTGTCATACGTTCGTTCTCCCGGAGGGTGTGGAAGCGGTGGAAACTGGGAAGACGTTAGTTATTCCTTCATGTGTTTTCCACAAGGGTGTGGTGACGGTCTAGTCTTTCCTCCTACGGGGGTATGTATTCTATCTTTTCCCAGCATGCCTTGCGTTGCAACCATATAGCTGGTCACTACAGTTTGGTCTAGACGCTTACGTGTTACTATCTACTCGTAGAACTTTCGGTTCTACTACTTCCTTTCAGTGTGCGGCTTCCCGCGCCCATTTGATACTGCATTTTCTTTCAATTCAGTTTCCACGTATCTGCGGTACTCTACCTGCCTTTCTTTCCTCTCCTATTTTCTGCTACGGTGTCCTTGCCTCTGGAGCCCTGCCTCCTTGCTCTTGGTCTCGGAGCCCCGCCTCCTTATCTTCGCTACCCGCTACCTGAATCTCCTCTCCGCTCCCGGAGCCGCAACTCTACCTTTCCACTTACTGCAGCCTGCATTCTTGATATCTGTTACCGGAGCCTCACCTGTCAGGCGGAGACGTCACATCAAACTCTTGTGGGCTCACACTCTGGTCCATTCCAACTGGAGCGCTCAGCAAGGGACCATGAGTCTCTGGATTTCTTCACCCTGATTCCTGTCAGCATAAATCCATCAAAACAGCAAGGGATTACACCTGCATCACGCATCCCGCCTTGGAGGGGTTTTTCCCCTCATCTGCCTGCTCCGGGGAGGGGGTCCCAGGGTACAGTGTTCGAGCTTTCACTGTGGCTTCCCTCCGAGGCAGGTTCACTACACGCAAGGAGAGGAACGATACACGCAAGGAGGAGAAGAACTGTTCATACCGACAAGGTCCTAACTTCTACGACTCAGACTCAAGTCAATCAGGTGAGAAGGCAACATTAAACTGTGGGTCAGAGGTTAGTGATCTCGATATTGACACTGGCTTGGAACACCTGTCATCAACTCTAGCAGTGGGCTTTGGAAAGGACCGCTTGTCCAGGAGTTCAAACAAATTCTTCTGTTCTTCTTGAAAGGTCCAAAGGAATACAAAAGGGAGTGTGAGACCTCTTCATTATAAATGCAAAGGGCACAAGGGATTGGGTTAAAGCAAGCCTGGTCTAAGGGGTCAAATCCCAGTTAAAGTAATAAGTGACTTTTGCCTTCTTGCATCATACTCAACGATCTTTGCTGTGCAGGAACTGGATGTGGCAGGATAAAAGAGAAGCAGAGAGAAAACCAAGATAGAGGAACCCTTCCTCTATTACATTCCGATCTGTATGACTGTCTAATGCCACCCCCTTCCCAAGTCTCCAATTCCAAAAGCCCTTTGCCAGGCAACACCCTTTTGTGATGCTGCCCCTTTTGTTTGAAGCTTGGTTCCCAGGACCTCCCTGCTGAGAGTTTCCTGGCGTGGAGAGGGGTGTTACCTGACCTCACAAAGGATCAAAGAGAGGCAGCTCCCCCTTGCTGATTGTTTTGCTGACTTCAGCAGAGACTGGCAGTCTATAGAGAACATACACAGCCGGTCCATTGCTGGGTCCTGCTTAAAGTGTTGACATAAGCATACTGAACTATCCACCACCATACAAAAACCCTGGTGTGCCTTATATTTCAAGATTATCCTACCACCATATGACATTTATCATAATTGTTATGGGTTTGGGTCAGAGGTGCAGATTTAAGTGCAGCCTCGGTCTGCAGTGACTTTGCTGTCATAACAACAGTCAAACATGGCACACATGACCTCTGAATTTGCTCTGTGCCATTAGAGAGCAGGAGCTGTAGGCCAGGAGACTGATTCAGCAACAAACATATGTTCATTATGCTTTTGGCATGGAGCTTGAGGAAAGGAGGGTTATTAAGCAGACCACACTTTCTGAGATGGATTACCCACATGATTTTGTTATTAATAAAAATAACAAAATCCAAGGCTTTTACACCCTTGCCAGGTGTCAGTCCTTCAGAGTTATCATTGCAGTTTACTAACCCAAGGAAACTTAGCTTTGCAATTTAGCTATGGTTGTTGGGAATCAAACCTTTCTTGATATCTGCTATTTTTCTCGGTCTGGGTGATGGTTTGTAATATGCAGATTTTAAATATTTCTGTGGCCCGCGAGTTGCATAAACCGACAATTAAATCAGCATTTAAGACTCATATGAGTGGTGCATGTTGTGATAAATCTAGAGTCAAGATGTTTTTCCAGTCGATAGTAGCAGGCATTCATAGCTAGCTTCAGGAGCAGGTGTGCACTGTTCAGGTCGGCAATTATGACAATTGTTGGTGATATGCGTAGCTCTCATTTAATGTCTTTATATAGGAGGTGGATTGAAATGTTCGGTCGGATTTCTCCAGGGCATTTGGGTTTGGGACATCTCACCAACATTGATCCTCACCAGTTTGGTGAACTGTTTTCTTCCTCTGCTGTTTTTATTGGTCATGTAATGTAATGTAAAGCGGCCTTAAATAGCACCCTTCTGCTATGTGTGTTGGCCTTACTGCACGTAGCTGTGAAAAAAAGATGGAGAGGGGGTTGTTAGTGGGCTCGCGGGAGCAGCAAATGCAAAACCTGTGATGTTGATGGGTGCAGGTTGGAACTAACTGAAACCGGTGTGCGGTTCTGATTTTATGTGATTTGGCGGAGGCACTTGGGAATGTGGTATCGAAAGAGAAGAGCCCAAGATTTGATAGACTACATCGATTTGGGTATAGTTAGCTTCTAATGTGTGAGAGTCTGATAGGGTTAGAGAGGTGAGCTTTGTCATAACTTGTTTAATGTTCATTTGGTAATGGTTGGACCTGCAGTGTCCATGTGTGGGGCTTTCGGTTTGTGGTGTAAGGTGTTATAAGAAGTTAGATTGGTTAGAGTTAGATTAGTTAGTTGTGGAGAAGAGAGTAGTAGACAACCGAGGGACACAAACAGTGGGGAAAGAAGTGTTGCGTGCAATGGGGAAGATGATTTGGATGGGCACAGACAATCCTGATACCACACATAGTAACAATTATAACATGGCATAACAAGGCATGAAAATTATTCTGCAACATTAGAAGTAAGAGAAACCTATCAAAAATGATTTACAAGGGAAAACAACCAGGGGCTCTCCCCATGCTTCTACACACTGACCTCTTGTAAACAGGCCCCATTTCCCTTTCTCACATTGTGACTGTCAAACCGTCCCTCCCTTTCCCTTTCATTCTCTCTACCTTTCATTTAGTCTCCCTCATCCTCTCCCCATCCATTCCTCTTTCCCTTGCTCCCTCCCTCCATTCATTACTAAAAGCCAAATGTTAAGGGTTAGTACTTTTGGTACAGAGAAAGTGCTGCTTGAGATATGGGGACCCCAGGCGCCCATTTGCTCTTCCACAGTGTGTTGGTCGGCAGGCCCAGAGCTGCCTCAATCCTCTCTTGCTCAGGTGCTGTGCCCAGTGGCTTCCTGGGACTTTAGCTCATGAACTGTACAGACTGTGTATGTGCATGTGATTTGTGTTGGCATATATGTCATCATGAGCACTGCTTGGAGGGAGCCAACATATGGTTGTTTCATGATGTCTGTGGCTGAGTTATGGTTGCTTTGGAAACCGTAACTGATACATTTTTGTGGTTTTGCTGGAGCAGCAACAGTAAAAACACATTAACAACAATAGTTCACTGAATGTGTACATTCTTTTAAGGGAAACTTAACCATAACTCTCATGTATAATAGTTTTAATGAATTTTGAAGTTGTTTAACGATCAGCTTAACCTCAGCGTCCCTTTAACCAAAGATTTGTCACTGAATGTTTATTTTTTTTATTTCTACACACTCCCATACCTACACTGGGCACTTCAGCCAGGGCATGGCCATTGGACATACCATGGGCATCCGATAGCCACCCGATAGACTCACTTGTCATGGCTGATGGCTGTGCACAAGGGTCACTTTGCCAGGACAGTGCATACGTCCAGGTGTCTGGCCCTCCTGAGCCAACTGATATACCCAATGGGCACTTTGAGTGGCTCTATTGCCCAGGACAGAACTGAGGCAATTCCCAGGGCACCCAATAGCACCCCAATGTACCTAGTGCCCCCTTTCCCTGAGCAAGGATTTTGGCCCTACCCCCAGGGATGTAATTTCACCAATGACATCACGTGACCCTTGACATATGATGACATCACCAGAAGTGATGTCATTTGACCCCACCCCCAAGTAACATCCCGGGAAGTGATGGCACACCAACTTTCACCCCTTGACAAAACTGGAAGTGGCATCACATAGCATTGTTTATTAGTACACTAAGAAAAATATGGTTACGATATCACTATTATATGATATGCATTTCATACAAGAATGGATCACCATATGTAGCGTTAATATCAGTGTGTTCAGGCCCATATTACCAAATTACTGTGAAAGTAAGCAGATGTTCAACACAACTGTACAGGAGGGCGGAGCAACCTCTGACGGGCCAATGGGATCAGAGCTCACCCTCAAGTACTTTAAGATGAGATAGCTGCACCTTGAGGAGGATGGGTTGCAGGATTGTCTTACTCCAACACCGGTCAATAAGGACAAGTCAATGGTTTGGCAAAGGGAGGTCCGTTTAATGACAAGTACAAAAAACAGGGAAACAAATGGAAATCAACAGTGATGCGATCGCCCGTCTCACTTCAATTCTTGAATTCTTTATTCAGACAGCAACAGTTATAGAGGATTTTCTTCATCACACTCAAAAGTTTGTCATGCAATTCTATTAGTTGGAAAAGGTAACTTAAGTATAGGTACTATAGCTGTATATGATAACACAGTGTGGGGAATGGATAGCTCTTATCGAGTGGGCATCTACGCCGATCCCTCTACATCAATTGTGATAGACGTCACTAAAAGTACAACGTCTCATTGGTTATACTAGCTATAGGACCCTTGATTATTTGGTCCATTGTGATTGGGTGGGTTACACCCCTAGGCATAAATCTCCACTTTAATTAGCAGCATGCAGAATGGACACCCAGATGCGGTGTGCCCCAAGATTCACCCTGCCTCCCTTCCATCAATCAGCAATTTAGGGCTATGTGTCAGTTAGTTGGCAGAGGATGGCCTTGAAACTGTAGCTTCTTATCAGGAGAAGTTATGGCATCCTCTGGGTTTGGATGACATCAGACGTGGGTACCTCTTTGTGCTTAGCTGGTCACGTGTCTGCTCACCGTGAATCCTCTTCATTCTCCCTCTATTTGTGTATTTGATTCTTCTTTTAGCTTTGCCACCTGGCTGGGCCTCCTTATCTCGACCTTCACTGGCTGGCTACTATGCTCTTAGGTTTCGTTTCTCCAGAGTTGCCGCTCTCCTCCCTTCCTGGAGTTGACCTCGATTTCCGAGGCATGAGCTGCTTCTTACTGAGTTTCGATTCTGCTCTTTCGCCTGGCTTTGAGCTAGTATATGAATCCTGGCCTGTTTGTCCTCCACCATCCAGGGCTTAATCCTGCTTTTATAAAATGGAGTCGCACTTGTATAATGTGCTTCTTGAGGTATGTATATATATATATACCTCATATATATATATATATAGTTGGCGCTTGCCGCTCTATCCTTCTACTAAGCATTGCAAGCAGTACCGTTTCCTTAGCATCTTGCGTTCCAAGCCTATTTACAGGCATTTAGCCAGTTGCATATTTCCATCCTGCTTTATGGTTACATTTCTTTATATTTCAATATCATCTCTTCTTCTATGTCCACTACATCCTTATTCATATCATTTCATCGTTATGTGTCATCTTTGGATTGCCATTTTGTTCATCTGAATGTCTGTCCGGGCCATTGTGTCGTCACCATTCGCCTTCGATTAGGTCCCTTTGGGTCTCTTCAGGGACAGTTTGTAAGTACTCTTCATTTCGCGTCAGCTGCTGGTACGCTTGTCTCA
This sequence comes from Ambystoma mexicanum, assembly GCF_040938575.1. NCBI lineage: Eukaryota > Metazoa > Chordata > Amphibia > Caudata > Ambystomatidae > Ambystoma > Ambystoma mexicanum. The sequence goes on from NC_090923.1 coordinate 552,262,744, forward strand.
ATGGGTACCGTGCAGCCCATGGTTGTATGGTTATTGGCACCTCAATAGGTATTGATCTTTTGATGGGTACAGGACAGAGCCCCATTGTGGCTCTCTGTTGGTTTATTTGCTCCTTATACGTCACATATCTTGGCGAGTATGCTCCTGGTATCTCCAAATGGGAGGGTGGGGGGGGTCTGGACAACAACCTAAACTATTGTACATCATTCTGGCTAAACTGTAAACTGACAGAGCATCTCAAAGAGACCTAAACCCCAAAGCACAGACATCCATTGCCTGCCAAGTGTCTGCCCACAGACTGGAAACAGCAACTGACCAACACAGGTCCAACCAGAAGACAATCAGAGGCGGTACCACTTCATGCTTGTACACTTGGACAATACCCGCAGGGATTTTCATTTCAATAGTGCACTTTGAACCATTGCACATCCACCCACTTCCGCTATTCAACTAGAGCCTGAATATCACCGAACCATTTTCGCCACAGACACCCCACCATCCACTGCGAGTCACTAAGGAACCTCAGACAACAGCTTTAAATATCGGACACCCACTCCTACCCTCCAACTCCTTACACCTTCAATGCCTTGCTCCAACACCTTCATGTTTACAAAGTGCCACCCTCCAGCAACTTAAGTCTCCAGCATTCTCCAACACATCATCGTCAAGAAAACTAGCAACTTAAGTCTCTAGTACCATCCTTAAATACCCCAACAGTTTGAGTCTCAATTACCCTCGCAAACATTTTATATCTGCATTCAATGTATTTCAACTCTCTTACAACACATTTAATCTCAAACACTCTCTCCCAACATCTGTAAGTCACTAGTACAACATCTTAAGTCTCCAGTACCATCCTCCATAACATTGAACCTCGAGCACACATCTCAAACCCAGAGATTTTCCAGTAGTTATGAATGATTTGAAACCTTTTAGCCAGCACCTGTTTTGCTAATTTGGTAAGTACTCCACTGTTTCTTTTGTTAGATGGGAGATATAGGGAAGGATGTCTTGCAGGTCACAGTAATTGCAGTTTTTTTTTAATTTTAAAACGCAAACAGCAGCAGTAGCTCCATGACATCACCTGTAGAAAAGGCCCATTTTATTATTTTCTTTGGTCATTAATATGTTGCTTAATGCCAGCCTCCTCCAGCTGCTAAGCACTGGAACTGGAACAGAACCCAAGTTGCACTGCATCCTCTTGTTCCCAAAGCAAGTGCGTTGCCCCTGGGCTATCCTTCCAAATAGATATTTTGTTTTGCTTGAGGAAGCAACAGATGGTTTTCCTTCAAAGGCAGAGGGCAACTTCATGTAAATGAGTACTCGGCGAGGGGGGTGTGGTGGCCTCTCATCCAATGAGGAGGCTCGGAACAGGGGAATTACCAGCGGTGTTCCACCCCGATCGGAGTCGCCTCACGGCTGGATGCCGCCATCTTCCCCCACCGGGGAATGACGTAAGTGCTCCTGTGCGCCGTCCCCTTTACCCCTCCACAGATTTCCCCCTGTTCCCTCCACTTCTTTCTCCAGCGCGTCCGCTCCCGCTCTGCGACAGGCCATCATGGAAAGGAAGAAGGGACTACACGTAGTCCCTTCTTCTTGCTTAAATCATTATCTCACCTTGCGTCTATCTACGGTGTGCTTGCGATGCAGGTCTGGCAGATCTGGGTCAGGTCACCAGGCAGGATTGGTGGCAGAAGCCACTAGGGCACAACCCCCCCATCACAGGCAGCGAGAAGCACTGATGAGATTTGCGTTCATGATGTGCTGTCATTCAGTACTGCATGCTGCTCTTAACCATTACCAGCTAGCTAGACCTAGCCTCCATACCCTTCTTGTTGCTACAGTACTGGGTATGGGCTGCACAGACATCCCCGCCTCTGAACCCAATCATTTAGGCATTCTTCAGTAATGGACTGCCAACCTGTTAGTGATGGTGGTTCATGGATTTTCCTGCATCCCTGCTATTTCTCCAGCTAACAAGATCTAGATTCCAGGTGAAAAAAAGCTGTGGCACATTTAGCTGCAGTTACAATTTTCAGTTGCAGCACAGATATCTGCTCTTGGCACTGCCTCTTTGTCCTGTGGCCCAGGGGCCGCAAGGACAGGTCTAGGGGTAGCAGAGGGGGAGCCAGTTGTAGCAGCTGATGTCCCTGTCTACCCCTTGAACACCTCAGCCACCCAATGGGCCCACTAAGCATGTCTTGTGGCCATGCCAAAGGGCCAATCTGCTCTTGGCAGGGCCTTCGTTCAAGCCTCATGCACCACAAGACACCAGATGTGCTCACTGGATATGGCCTGAGGCGGGTGGACTGGCCTATAGGGTACTCTGGAGATTTCCCAGTAGGCCTCTGCACCCTGGGCCTCTTTTGTGTGGTAACCTGTTTTATTTTCAAATGTTCTCATAGGAAAAGGATTGGGCTTGCTGAAAATGTGTAAATGGGGCCACTATGAAAATTATTTCCAGGGCCTTTGGTTCCCAATCCCCTCCTGACCTGAGGCCATAGAAGTAATCACTTTACCTGTTGTCATGGCCGGTCTTAGGGCTTGCAGTAGCCCCCCATACCTGTTCAGACACTAGAAGTAGCCACAAAGCAAGAGAAAATTGGCCTAAGAGAAATTGAATGGAATACAAATGTTTCAGGACCACAATATTATATTTCCCCCTGTTATGGAACCTTTCAAAACAATTCAGAGGCAGGTCCATATTTCTTTGGGAAAGTTGGGTGCAGATTCATAAAACGGCACTGAAGTTCCAGACCATGTGAATCAGTCTCTTATTATGGGATGTCCAACATAAGCATAAGTAAAGGGTCCATATATTTATATTATACAGCAATTGGCAGTATAGTTTAGCTTACATCAAACTTTACATAGGACATTTTTACTTTTGTACCTATCCACGAAAGTTCACCAATTTTGGAAGACCCATATCTGCGCAAATTTAAACAGTCAATGCCAAACTTGGCAAAGTTTCATCAATGTTTTCAGGATGAAAAACGTACTTGAAACCTGTTCTTTTTACCTTAGGCTGTCCGTAGACGTTGACAAATGAACTATTTAGCACATGATGATTCTATGCTATAATATAATAATATTCCGGGCTGAATACAAATCGGTTAAAAAAACTAGATTAAGATTGAAAGTCATGTAAACAATAAAAAATAAATATACACACACAGGGGTCCTGCTAATGATCTCCTAGGTTCTTTTAAATCATACAAAACGAAATGATCAGGATAACATCCGATAGACAACTGACTGTATCACTGACATATACTCTATCTGAACTGTGTAACTTTTTCGTGAGAACAATGTTTTATTTATTTTTTAAAGAAGCGTGTCAAAATCTTTGCTTAGAGTCAAACAGTAATGCACGCAAGTAGCGCTAATTTCACACCAAATATGAATCCATAACACATTTTAAAGCAATGCAATTTCATAACATTGTACAGTAATTATTGAAATGATGCACACTAATCATGACACATGCATAGTGTTTACATTTACAACTGCTGGACACTCAGATAGAGTTCACAAAAATAACAATTGACACAGGAAACGAGACAAAAAAGATCTTTCTGGATTGAACTTTAACTTGTTAATTTAGGGAGTTTTTAAATTATATTTCCTTCTCTCATCGTTTATATTCGATTTGTATTTTATAGAGTATGAATTAAGAATAAGTTGCCAATGCTCTGGGGCATTGCCGTAAATATATATTGTCGACACCGTGTGTTTCGGCCTCTTTGTGTTGCTAGTCATGTGTTAATTCCATGAATGTGTCAGCCTTCATCAGGGCAGTAAGGTTGGAGCATCTCCCACAAATCTGCTCCTATGTTATAGCACCTGTGAGAGATAAAGTAGAGTTTTTATGACTTCTTACCATAATTCTGCTAACATGTATCCATCCAATTGATTTAGAAAAACTTTTTTTACTAATTCCAATATATTGGCTTAGTCTTCTTTCAGTCTGAGCACATTTTCAACTGAATATTTCCAGGGTTGCTTAGTGTCCCATCTCATCCTTTTGTTGCCTACAACAAATATAGAAGCCTAATATGGAAAACTAATTTCCAGTTGTCTCTTAGTACAAAATTTGTTTTTAATTAGGTTTACCTCCTTTTTGATGTTGGGTGTGTCACATACCCAATTTGTGTGCAGTCTATTATCTCCTTATGCCTAAACCCATGGTTCCTATTTCACATATTCCATTTGTTGTTTGTGGCTCGCCCTAAAATCGAAATCCCATAGTTAAAAAGTGGAACATACATGGCTAGAAGAGTTGTTTCTTCAAAAACAATTTACAGGGGGCTACTCTTTTCTATAATTTATCACTGCGTGTGGTAACTAATGCTGAATCTATGTACCGTGCAGAAAGTGCGCAAAGTTATGCATAACTCGTTTTTGCACCCGTATGTTCACAGGACTAAAAGATATTTTTTTTGGTGGTCAGTCATAATGTAGAATGCAATAATGTAGAAAGTCAAAAGGTCGATTTTATTTTTTAGAAAACAATAATGTCGAAAAACAATAATGTCAAATTTTTTCTACATGTTTTAGAATTTTTTCGAAAAAAATAAACAAATATATATATAATTAAAATGTGTTGAATATGAGGGGTGAGAGGGTGGTGAGGGGTGGCCGGGGGGTGTTGGGTGAGGGGGCTTGTTTATTTATTTATTGATAGTGCTAATTGACATTTTTTTTCTACATTTTTTTTTCTAAAAATTGACTCTTTGCATTATATGTATAGGTTTTCGAGATTATTGTTTTCTACATTTTTTTTCTACATTTTTGTAAGTCGACATTTTTTTTTCTACATTATGCCTATAAACCATTTTTTTTTATCAGAGACTGATTCTAAAAGACGGTTTATCTGGGTAGTTGTCACCACACGTGGAGACAAACCTTGGAAGAGAGGGGTACACCACTATGATTTGGCTGTATGTTGTCATAAAAAGAACTTTAAAAAAATCAATCTCTGATAAAAAATCTTAGTCGATGATAAAAAAATATATTTATTTGTCATCTCTTTTCCTGTGTCAATTGTTATTTTTAGGAACCCCATCTAAGTGTCACTATTATTTGTAAATGTAAACACTATTTATGTGTCATGCTTGTTGAGCACCATTGTAATATTTAATGTATAGAGATTTTGATGGAAAATGCATTGTTTTAAAATTTTGATTAATATTTGGGATGAAATGAACGTTATTTGTAGGCATTATTGTTTGACGCCCATTAAATATTTTGATACATGTCTTAAAATAAATAAAACATTGTTCTCACAGAAAAGTTACACAGGGCAGATAGAGAATATGTCAGTGATCCTATCAGTTGTCTATCTGAGGTGATCCTGATCATTTAGTTTTGCATGAACAATAAAAAAAGAAATTTTAAATGAAGAAAGTAAATATAACTAAATATAATTTTACAACTTTTTCTTAAAAAATGAATGAAGAAGTTGGATTTCCTATTGCTTTAGCAGTGCCAAGAGTACTCCCATATGACGCCCAGCTAAATTCGTATTTAATCTTTTCCAGCTGTGAAGATATAGTTTATAAATGGGGGAGACCCGCAGTCCTCCCCATCTGTATTGACATGCTCTTAACCATAATGGCCTTTTCCTTATGTGATCATTCTTCTGTTTTCCAGGTTTCTTTTTTTACAGTGTACCATTAAATCATGCACGGTATTGGCAGAGGCACAAAACGAAATGACAAATATGCCACACAATGAAATGTATTCAGCAAAATGCACAAGCTTATCTGCCACTACATATACTATCCATCAGCAGCAGGATCTTAGAATCAAGACAAAATAAAATATACATTGCAAAATAATCATTATCTGCATTATGCACAAAAACAAATGCCGCCCCACCGCACGCACACTCTAATCACTCATGTACGGTTGTATGGACTAAATGAATTAAAAAACATACGATGAAATAAAAAATATACTGCAGAGGGCACAAACATCCATAGACCACAATCTACACAAACACCCCCATTCAGGCATGTGCATTACAGTACACAGACAGCATTATATGAAAAATGAAGTGAGAAATGATAATGAAGGCCACTGTACATGTGCAGGAGGGTCAGAGAGATATGAAACCTATACCATAGAATTAAAAATATTCTGCAAACTGCACAAACACATCTGCATCCCCAATACACACATACACATACACACACACACACACACATACACACACACACAGACACGACAATGCAATTAGATGTACACAGCAAAATGAGGAGTAAACAGCTAAAATAAAGCTAAAACCCAGAGCAGGACACCATCACAGCATGCAAATGAGAAGGCTACAGTGCCGAAAAGTAGAAAACATCCACCCAAACAGCACACCATCAGAGCAAGGACACAGGAAACCAATACACAAACGTAGCCAAACAACCTGCAGCATCAGGAATCGCGCAACTCACAGTGATGCAGTAACACAATCAAAGTCACCACACAAACTAAAAAATACAGCGCAACATACAGAGGGACAAAGGGAAATGGGGAAATGGGGAATATATCCTGCGACAAAGAAAGGAACATACTGTGGAACAACAACAAAAATCAAGTCTTTGCCTCTATGTGCCCCACATCCGCCTCTGCCTTTCAATGCAATCTAATGAACTCAGCCTGCGTAGGTTGCTCAGGGTTCCCGATATAGATAGCTATGTTTTACTATACTCTGATTGCCTTCTCCCTGCCTCACCAAGAACTAAACTACATTCTAGCATGACATAACATGGAAGCAACTTTTAATAATAACCTTTTTCACGTTTACATTACTATCTTGACCACTCAATTTTTCTTTCTGTGTTCTCAAGGCAGGCACAGATTCTGTCCACAAGAGTGTCAGGTTCGTAACGTATAGTGAAATCCTGTCAGATGACCCATAACAACCCAGCCTATTATTTTGTTCTCAAGCAACATTCACCTTTCCCACAGTCTATTATTGACACATCCACTCTTGGCCAGGGACGTCATTTGGGGGTCGTCAGGGGTTGCAGCTGCTACCTCCTACCTTGCTACGGCAAAAAAAAAATGGTTAATTTTGTATTTTTTTTTTAAATGCAAGCTCCTGGACTTTGCCATGTGGCTCTTTGTTTCTGGAATAGCTGGCTTTCTTTTTCGGGCCTCTAAAAAAATAGGGGGTTCCACAGGTGTAATAGTTTGTGCAGTGACCTTAAATAAGAACAAATAATTTGTTTTTCTGGAATTCTATACAATAATTGCTAGACTCATTAAAGGTTTATTTCAGGCACACTTCAGGGGGTGAGTTTAGTCTGTTCTTAAATGCCTCAACTCAGCCTTTCATCCTTCTGAAGTTGATAAATGAGTACCAACACAGGTTGGGTGATATTGTATGTATATTTGTTCTATATAAAGGGCTTAAGCATAAGTGCTATATAATAACACATCATTATCATTTGGCCTTGGATGGCCGCTTGCATTCACAGTAATTTGGTAATATGGGCCTACACACACTGATATCAACGATACATATGGTGATCCATTCTTGTATGAAATGTATATCACATTATAGTTATTTTGAAACCATATTTTTCGTATTGTACTTGGAACAATGTTAGGTGATGCCACTTCCTGGTTTGTCAAGGGGTGAAAGGTCGTGTTCCATCACTTCCCGTGATGTCGCTTCGGGCGGGGTAAAATGACATCACTTCCTGTGATGTCATCAGAGGTCAAGGGCTGTGGGATGTCAGTTCCGCTACCGTAGGCAGTTTGGTGAAATGACGTACCTGCTCTTGGCCTCCTGGCTTCAGTTCCTGAATTACTACTACAGGGTTTAGGTTGTGGAAAAATGTAAAGATAGCCCAGGGTCAAAAAAGCAACGCAATTTAGCTGGGTGGCTTGAGCACTTCTTTAGCCCATCACAACCAAACATGATGTGTTATTAGCTGCCTTTGGATCTTTAATGCTGCCTCACACAGTTTGCATAATTCAAAATAAAGTGTGGGCAAGAGCACCAGACAATGGGTGATGTAGCAGGGAAAACGAATGCTTGTGCTAGCCTAAGTGCATGTCGATATTTTAATTGGTTATTTATAACACACTTAATAAACAGAGGTTTCTAAGCGCGCGGGGATCGAACCTGTGTTTGTTTACATCGTCTTACTGCCAAGGCGAGCGTGTTGCACCTGAGCTATCCGCAGGGCACATTAAGGTGGAGCATAAGTCATCAATGGAGAATAAAGCTTCTTGCTTTCATAGTGCTGTATGCGACCGGAAGGCCATCTTACAACATTGAGGACCCGGGAAGGGACTCTTTGAGTCACCAATGTTAGCACCAGTGAGCCTAAAGAACAGCACTGAAGGACCTGTCAGCCCCAAATAGCCACAAATGGCCATTTCTAAAGTTTGGATAGGTTGTTCACCGTGAAAGCATTTCCAGAGTTGAGCCCTTGTGGGGGGTCTGTGGAGATTGCCTCCCCTCTTAGGCCGTTGCTGAGCTCCTCTGAAATAATCTGCATATAAAGCACTCCTTTCCCCCCACTACCAGGAGCAATAGATGCCTTGCTGGGTTAACAGGTGCCAGTACGGTCAACTGGAAAGCAGCTCAATTTACTGGACAATCTGCCATTTGAGCAGCATGGAACAGTTTTCAGTCCCATAGAAAACATTTTAATAACATCAGGTGGCATTGTTTGTATGCAAGAATTGCGAATGGCCCATTTTTGCAACTCCCTAAAAAAATTGCAACATTTGTTATTTATATTTTGCCTCCTCTTTACCCATCATACTTCCCCTTTCCTTTTCCCACCCTGTTATTTTTCATTATTCACCTTTTTCGTTTCCTTTCCTTTCCTTTCCTTTCCTTTCGTTTCCTTTCGTTTCTTATCCTTTCGTTTCCATAGCAACCTTAACTATCTTTGGTAAGTATGGAAATCCGTCAGAGTGGGGGTCATGCAAATTAGTGTTCTCACTATTTTTGCAAATGTATGACTGCAAGTCCATGGGATTGCATAAAAACCTGTAGAAATACAAATGCATGTCCACTGCAACGGACGCCCAGACCTGGGTACTTTGCTAGGCAGGCAAATCCTTTGGTCAGGAGCTAGGCAGGCAAATCCTTCATTCACCAACCCTTTCAAAACCCAGGCCAGCTTACATGAAACTTGTGGAAGCCCATATTCACATGATCAACACTGACCCCAGAAAAAACATTTCTTGAGCAGCAAGGAGAAGTTCATTTCAGTTCATTCAGTGAAAATATTTCCAAATACCTCTTTCCTGTAAGGGGTTTCCTGAGAGAGGAGCCAGGAGAAGCAGGCAGACTTTTGTGTCTTAGATAAATGTGTTCCTGCTCATTTCATCTCCAGGGCATGCGATTTCCCTGGCCTGCCACATATGCAGTAAGAGCATAAGAACTTCAGTTCATGTTCAATCATGTTAGTAACAATATGCTGAAAACCACTCGCATCTTGTTCCTGCATCCTGGGCATGTCTACGATTGCTACCCAAAGTTTGAGCCCTGAAGGTACACGGTCCTTTTAACATATGTGTACTTCAGTGTTTTCCGAGTTTCTGGTAAGGTTAGTACCTAATACATAAACATTATTATAAAATGGACAACATATATTCATGAATTCTGTATGTAGTTGTAAGTGTGACTTATTAATGCATCAGCTGACACATGTCGAGTTCATAATTCCCAATTGCCGAGACGTGTTTCGACCAACTGGTCTTTGTAAAAGCAAATTACTGATTCCAATGTCTAGAAATCATATTAGTCAAAAAAGAAAACATAAGGACACAGTCATAATTCGAGATCATTGAATCATAATGTTCCCATACACCAAAACATTAGTTAATTAATAAAGGACAATGAGAAACCCATAATCAAAAGAACACAGAGACCCATATAATATAAATGAAGAGAAACGTGATAATATAAGCAAGACCATACATTATGTACGATGCATTAAGTTGCATATTGAAAGCCATTAAAGAATAACACGAAAACAATGCACACCATAAGGTGAGAGAAGGAAAGCAAAAGGATATTGTTAGTTAGTATATCATATATATATTATATGGTATATACTTTGTAGTATATAATAAGAGGATGAGAGCTGGCAAAGGCTGTGAGCTGGGAAGTGTGCTGAGCAAAATCCCAGTGCGCAGAATGCAGCCCCACACCAGTGTGTAAGGCCTATCTTCTAGGCCCTCTGATTGAATAAGTTACACTGGCTGGGTGTATATTTTGCAGAAGTGCTGTGAAGTGTGTGTGTGTGGTCTGGCATACAATGTTTTGTGTTAGAACCTGAGGATTGTGTCTTTGGAGGAAGCTGAAGCACTGACATATAAAAACAACTATGCCACGCGGAGTGGATTTAAATTTAAATATAGCATTAAAGTGTCAAACAGTCCTTTCTCTAAATACATTTAGCAAATCAATGTGTAAACTCCTATACAAAGTAGAATCTGATTGAGAGGAGTTGACTACTAATCCAAAGAAAACAAAGAGAAAACTTTATGACTCGGATTGGCAAATGACTATAGATCAATGAGGTCAATACTCTACGTAAGCCCTGAGACGAAAGGGCGAGGCGCTTCTGTTTGGCTGTAGTAGTTGAAGCATTTCTGGTCTATTGTCTGCATCACTACTAGACGCTGCACACTTTTTCTTTTGTGTGCAAGACTCAAAGACAGAAGCTGCTGTAGCTGCTGTAGTGTTTACATACAGCAGCATGGAGCACGGAGTACCGAGGAGAAGTGCCCCTTTAAATTCACATGCGCGTGTTGCCGGAAGTAACGGAGTGAGTATAAAACCACGCCCACAACGCCCTTGCAGCTTAAGCCCTGAGACGAATAGGCGAGGTGCTTATGTTTGGCTGTTTGGCGGATTGGGGAAGGGGCAGAACCCTAACAAGTGTATGCAAAGACTTGAGGCGGTGACTGTGGGAAAAACGTTCCTTTCAGCTGTTTTGAGACACTTGCCCGCCCGCCGCCACACTTGCAATTGCTGTCACACCATAATCAAAGGCAACTACGTCAGTCATCCCCACAAAGGCCATCAGATTCCATTGAGACACACTTCTACTTGTGATACCAAGAATGTTATTTATGATATAAAATGTCCCTGTGGATTATATTATGTTTGACTAACTGGGAGAAAATCCAAAACCAGATGGGGCGAACACAAATCGAATATCCGCCAAGCATCCTTAAAGCCACCTGTTGCACAGCATTTTAAAGAACAGAAGCATTCAGTGGCCCAAATACAATTTATAATCCTAGAACAGGTCTGTTTGCCGAGGTGAGGAGGTAATTTGCAGAAACTCTTAAAACAAAGACAAATGTACTGGATAGACAAACTTGACTCTATGCATACAAAAGGGATGAACCTGGATTGGGATTTGAATTGCTACTTATAAATGAGTGGAGATGCTTCAATTTGAGTCATAGGTAATCTGATAAATGGTGATTTCAAATGGCAATTGATTTTGTTTATTCAATCATCATACCTGAAATTTGGAAATATTGTGAATTGAACGTGATGGTAGATATATAACTCGTTGTATGTTTAATACTGATTATTGTTATCTTGTTTAAATGTGATGAACCATATTTTCTGTATCTACGGTGATGGAAAAATCACAAATGCAACTTTATCAATGAACAGCATGTACTGTCATCCTGAGTTGGCCGATACCATCTATGAAATTTATTAAGCCCAATAACCTTAATTAGAGAGCACTGGTCAAGGATTTCATTTTAATTAAGCTATTGAACAACGACCACGGGATACATACAACACTAATCGTGGTTAAACAATCCCTTCAGGGCACATTTCAGGACAAAAGAATCTCTTCATTAAAAAAAGGGATTTAAACTGAATACCAGTTGTCATATTTTATTTCCTAATAGAGAAATCTATTGGGAATAGCTGAATTCAGACTAATAGCATACATCTAAGATGGCAGACCGAAAACGCCACAGACGTAACTTTTACTCTACTTCTAGAGGCAATGTGGAGGCGTTGCTAGGCAACAGACCAAACCGAGGAAGACTCGTGTCCTACAGCGGGCTCGTCTGTGGAGACGAGGAGAGTACGGACTAATTTAGGTATCACCATCCCTAAGGGAGAGATTTTATTTTTACCATTATAGATGAACTTAAAATATACCCTCAGTAAAATATACTGATTACAATCTGCATTGTCTGATACCTAGAGCACGTGTTGCCGAACACACGAGGACCAACAAGCAAACAGCCTTGTGACAGTAACTCAAAGTTATGACCAGGAACACAGTCGTCCGATTAAATTAAGAGGTTGCTTTACGGTGAATACAGTCAGTTAAAGGTAAGGCATAGTTACCTTAGCCCTGAGTGAATACACACTGCAATTACGTCACATCTCGAGTACTTAAGTTAAACTTTTGCTTTGATACATCATTTATTTGCACTTTTGATTTACCTAATGCAGGAACGCAGAATATAAAGCGCAGAACATATAGTACAGCTTATATTTGATAAAGATTGCAATTTCCACATGGAGCGATACTTCCACACGGATTATTTTCATCTAACATTGACGTCCACAAGGGCTCATCTGAAAGAGGTACATTATTGATTGTATCCGTGGACATCCAGCGATACATTAATATTGATGTGTTAATATTCAGAGATAGTTTCTAATACCTGATAAATACACTTTCACAGCAATTCAAATTGCATGTCCCAGGATTCGGATGACTTAACAAGGCAATAGAGAATCAAAAATACCATCTGCACACGACGTACCTAATTGACATTGGGTGAGTGTATCTCAATTGAAATAGGCAGGTAAAATATTTGACAATTGTTGAAAGTAGTTGGTCTCTAAGTGGGACACAGTGCTTTTCTAGCGACTTGTCCCACTGAAGACCACATTTCTAGTATTAATTCGGACATCTTAGTAATTGAAGGCCTTTTTTCAAAGAGGTTGCAATTGATCTTAAGAAGAAGAGTGAAGAGCACCATCATTGGATAGGCTCATTCAAAGGTCAGTGCAGTGGCACAAGTTTTTCCTTTTCCGAAGCTATAAAGAAGTTTAGTGTGAATTAGTTCACCAAATTAAGGTATTTACTTTTATATTTTCAGAACTGTATCATCCCAGATATTTATACCTGAAGAAGGGCCAACGAGCCCGAAACGCGTAGTAGCAGATAGGTGGACCTAATGGCCCTCACAAATATTAACAACACCTATCAAGATATCTGGAAATCTATACTCTATTTAGTTGTTTTGAAATTTGTATGTAACATGAATAGAAATGTATTTTTCCTTTTTTTACTCATTAAAGAAATGCTATTTGATGTATGCTGAGTAAAGTCAGTAACTGCTATGTATAGAAATTGATGAATGTAAAATCAGTTTGAATTTCCATTGAATTCCATTACACATGTCAGAAAACAGTTTTTTATAAAAACAATATGAAGGTTTTTTGAATACTTAGAAAATTAGCACGACAGTTCAGTTCTATGTGTGTGCCCTTTTTTGTACCTCGTGGCTATTGAGGCACCTATTCTTTTCTCACTTTATTGATCTGGTTTAAGTTTATTTGATGAAATAACAAGACATAGAAGTTTGTAGTGATATTTGTAGGAAACCGAGTGCACCTCCACACCTTGCTAACGCCATTGAGATTAGCCCCACTTTTGTGTGCGCCAGTTGACCCTAAGTGTTATAACGTATATAATAGTAATCACAGTAATTACTCAACATTTTGAAAACTCAAGTATGACAAGTGCATAGGTTTACAGCTCTTAGAGTCAATTTGTGCAATAGAAAATAGTGCTCAAGTCAATGTTTCCCTTTCCGCTACCCTTATTAACCATGGTGTGCTCAAGCTTTAACCAAAGAGTCAACATATACCACATGTCCTGAGAGCTCATTTTGGCTAGTGAGTTCACATTTTCAGGTTTCATGTAGCTAAGAGGGCCACTGGGATACTTTCTGAGAAAGGGCTCTCATTCTCTCTAACAAGGCCTGTAATTGCAATAGAGTTCCACTGCTGGGCTGCATGTCGTATCGGGTGGGCACATTATCCATTATGAGTTCTTAGTAACTGATGCACAGTGCAATGGGGAAGATGAATATAGAGGTAACACCTACTGCCCCTCGTCAAATGAGTATGCAAGTACTGCTTCCAGTCCCTGGCCAGTGCAGTCCAGGTGAGAAACGATAGCAGCTGTGACAGCCTTACCACCCCATGAGTCTAGGGGAGAAAGACGAGACAAACTAAGGTAGATTCTAAGAAACAGTGCCTTAAAAAGACAATGAATATGTTTCTGCCATAAGAAAGCAGTTTAGTTTGCTCAACACTAAGCAGGGATCATAGTTAAAGAACAGAAAACACAGGAGGGAGGAGGTTTCAGCCTACCACAAGAGGGACTCACTACAATGGTAGGGCCGATGGAAGTACAAGTAGTTTTAGATGCTGAATACACAGGCAGGGAACCAACATATGGCAGACGCATATGACATGAACATATGTGAATGTAGGTCACCAACATGGAGGGGAAAGAAAGGCAGGAGTACATCCATTTTCTTAGCATAAATGCCACCGGGGCCTAGAAGTTAGCAAGGCCTCAGACGAGATGCTGAGCACATAAAATACATTTATTTCAGAAGCTGCCCAGATAGCAGTTTGCAGCATGCACCAAGGTCAGACACGGAGGAAGGGAGTAGTAGGCATGCAGAACGGAGAGACGAGATAACAATTCCCGGGAGACTAAGCAGTCGCTTTCCAAATTAATTGAATTAATGGTAGAACAGTCTGTCATTGAAGTCCAGGTGCATGATAATAGTATGCCAAAAGACTCCATAGAGAATAGGTGATGAATGTCCCAAGTGGTCACAAGAAGTACAACATGCTCATTAGAATTAGCTAAATATGCAATAAGAAGAGAAAATATTTTTTCAACATGGTCCCCTAACATGTGATCAAGACATGGAAAACACTAGCTATTCTTTAGCAGCCAGGTATAGATAATACACCTGCAGGACTCCCTAGCATGCACACAGACATGACAGTGTGTACAAGACCAAATATAAAGGAAGCAGACAGCACACATGGCCTGGGAATGAATGATGGGGAGTGTGTTTAATTGGAATTATTGCAGACCATGGGCTTCTCTCCCCTACCTTATGTCTCCATTATATCGTGATGTCTTGCCCAAGTGTCCAAGGTTGGTGAATAAGTAGCCAACCAATACCAATTTCTTTTGCCATACTGCCCATAGTGAGCAGCTCCAACCAGTAAACTGTCAGTGTGCAGATATAATGACAGTAGTATCTGTAATGGGTTGGGTCCAGGTGGAGCCATCAGATATGTCTAACCCTATCATTGAAGTTACACCTATAGACTGTATTTGTAGCTTGGGATAGTAACCAATCCCAGATGGTCATACGTTTTGTCATCAATATTGTAGTGTGATGTCACTGATGATGGGTCTTCCATGTATAAACTTCTCACACTCATTGTAAGAACAAGAGCTATTTGTAAGCTGTCACGGGGTGCTCATTCTGTGTTTTGAATAAAGCTGGGTTTTTCTGTGCACTTTGAGTACTCCATTATTGAGTATTGTTTTTTATGCTATTGCAACTCTGGGCCCTCATCAATACTTGGTAGAAGAGGATGGTTCTCTAGGAGTTTGTGGACTGTCGATAATTCCTTGCTGTGTCCCCCTTGGGTGGCGAGGTTTCCCGGGAGAGAGTAGAATAACCCGCACCTGAGAGAGAGGTCAGCAGGATCCCATGTTGATGCAAAGTCCTGCCTGGTCTTGCAGAGGGGGGAGCAGGTAGATAGAGAAGGCTCAATACTAAAGACCTTCAAAGGATCCTTGGATGGGAGTATGAACTGTGCACAGCAAACCTGGGGATTTGATGTTTACGGAACAGATTAATAAGCCGATTCATGGAATTATTAGCGCGGTGCAAGTGGCCAAAAATGTGCGAATCGCAGTGGAATAGCGAAAATCGCAGTGCAAGTGCGAAAATCGCACGAAAAGCAGCGCACATCGATTCATGGAAGGCCGTGCGCGAGAAAACCATCGGATGTGCGATAAAAAAGTGCGCGGCGCACGTTGGCGCACAGGCCATCTAACGGCGTGCGCCAGGTTACAGCGAAAATCGCACAGGCCACAGCGAAAATCGCACATAGCGCGGCGCACGCAACAAAAGTAGGCGGAACACGGGGCGTAACACTCGGAATGGGGAACAACTTGCCAAAATGTGGGCGTCACGGGGGAAGCACAGGGTACAAGTGCGCGGAACGCCCACACGCTCGCCTACAACACGTATTCATGGAATAGAATAGGGCAAAAAAGCGCACGCTCAAACCAGCGCACAGGCACAAACACGACCGCCACAAGAAAGCAGGCGGTAGCGTCTCTGCGCCTGTAAGAAATGTGCGCCAAAAGGTGCGCCAACAAATAGCACCTATATACAGCCATGATGAATGCCCAATACTGTGGCCCTCCAGGACAAATGACGTGCAAAGGGGTACCCACAAACACAGACACGCGCTGACAGAAAAAAAACGTGTGCGTGTATACCGGGGTGCGCGGGAAGTCTCACACGCGAATTGGCCGGGTACATGGATTACAGGGGTGCGCGGGAAGTACCACACGTGATTTGTCAGGGTACGTGGATTTCAGGGGTACGCGGGAAGTTCCACATGCGATATGGCCGGGTACGTGGATTTCAGGGGTGCGCGGGAAGTTCCACACGCGATTTGGCCGGGTACGTGGATTTCAGGGGTGCGCGGGAAGTCCCACACGCGATTAGTCAGTGTACGTGGATTGCAGGGGTGCGCGGGAAGTTACACACGCGATTTGGCCGTGTACGTGGATTTCAGGGGTGCGCGGGAAGTACCACACGCGATTTGTCAGGGTATGTGGATTTCAGGGGTGCGCGGGAAGTTACACACGCGATTTGGCCGGGTACGTGGATTTCAGGGGTGCGCGGGAAGTTCCACACGCGATTTGGCCGGGTACGTGGATTTCAGGGGTGCGCGGGAAGTTCCACACGCGATTTGGCCAGGTACATGGATTTCAGGGGTGCGCGGGAAGTACCACACGCGATTTGTCAGGGTACGTGGATTTCAGGGGTGCGCGGGAAGTTACACACGCGATTTGGCCGTGTACGTGGATTTCAGGGGTGCGCGGGAAGTACCACACGCGATTTGTCAGGGTACGTGGATTTCAGGGGTGCGCGGGAAGTTACACACGCGATTTGGCCGGGTACGTGGATTTCAGGGGTGCGCGGGAAGTTCCACACGCGATTTGGCCGGGTACATGGATTTCAGGGGTGCGCGGGAAGTACCACACGCGATTTGTCAGGGTACGTGGATTTCAGGGGTGCGCGGGAAGTTCCACATGCGATTTGGCCGTGTACGTGGATTTCAGGGGTGCGCGGGAAGTACCACACGCGATTTGTTAGGGTACGTGGATTTCAGGGGTGCGCGGGAAGTTACACACGCGATTTGGCCGGGTACGTGGATTTCAGGGGTGCGCGGGAAGTTCCACACGCGATTTGGCCGTGTACGTGGATTTCAGGGGTGCGCGGGAAGTACCACACGCGATTTGTCAGGGCACGTGGATTGCAGGGGTGCGCGGGAAGTTACACACGCGATTTGGCTGTGTGCTCCCAGGTATTACCTGTACACCCTCCACGGCCCCTGCAGGCAGCACACACCACAGGGGACTACCCTGCACACCTGCTCATGTCACCCACCACCCCCACCCCCCAGCCACCAGGGGCACCCTCCACCAGGCCCCCACCCATGTCACCCACCACCCCCACCCCCCAGCAGTGCAGGGGCATCCTCCACCAGGCCCCCATCCATGTCACCCACCACCCCCACCCCCCAGCAGTGCAGGGGCATCCTCCACCAGGCCCCCACCCATGTCTCCCACCACCCCCACCCCCCAGCAGTGCAGGGGCATCCTCCACCAGGCCCCCACCCATGTCTCCCACCACCCCCACCCCCCAGCCACCAGGGGCACCCTCCACCAGGCCCCCACCCATGTCTCCCACCACCCCCACCCCCCAGCACTGTGGGGCACCTGCCAGCAGGCCCCCACCCATGTCTCCCACCACCCCCACCCCCCAGCCACCAGGGGCACCCTCCACCAGGCCTCCACCCATGTCACCCACCACCCCCACCCCCCAGCCACCAGGGGCACCCTCCACCAGGCCCCCACCCATGTCTCCCACCACCCCCACCCCCCCCAGCACTGTGGGGCACCTGCCAGCAGGCCCCCACCCATGTCCAACCCATGTCTCCCACCACCCCCACCCCCCAGCACTGTGGGGCACCTGCCAGCAGGCCCCCACCCATGTCTCCCACCACCCCTACCCCCCAGCCACTGTGGGGCACCCTCCACCAGGCCCCCACCCATGTCACCCACCACCCCCACCCCCCAGCAGTGCAGGGGCATCCTCCACCAGGCCCCCGCCCATGTCACCCACCACCCCCACCCCCCAGCCACCAGGGGAACCCTCCACCAGGCCCCCACCCATGTCACCCACCACCCCCACCCCCCAGCCACCAGGGGCACCCTCCACCAGGCCCCCACCCATGTCACCCACCACCCCCACCCCCCAGCAGTGCAGGGGCATCCTCCACCAGGCCCCCACCCATGTCTCCCACCACCCCCACCCCCCAGCCACCAGGGGCACCCTCCACCAGGCCCCCACCCATGTCACCCACCACCCCCACCCCCCAGCACTGTGGGGCACCTGCCAGCAGGCCCCCACCCATGTCCAACCCATGTCTCCCACCACCCCCACCCCCCAGCACTGTGGCGCACCTGCCAGCAGGCCCCCACCCATGTCACCCACCACCCCCACCCCCCAGCACTGTGGGGCACCCTCCACCAGGCCCCCACCCATGTCTCCCACCACCCCCACCCCCCAGCACTGTGGGGCACCTGCCAGCAGGCCCCCACCCATGTCCAACCCATGTCTCCCACCACCCCCACCCCCCAGCACTGTGGGGCACCTGCCAGCAGGCCCCCACCCATGTCTCCCACCACCCCCACCCCCCAGCCACCAGGGGCACCCTCCACCAGGCCCCCACCCATGTCACCCACCACCCCCACCCCCCAGCCACCAGGGGCACCCTCCACCAGGCCCCCACCCATGTCTCCCACCACCCCCACCCCCCAGCACTGTGGGGCACCTGCCAGCAGGCCCCCACCCATGTCCAACCCATGTCTCCCACCACCCCCACCCCCCAGCACTGTGGGGCACCTGCCAGCAGGCCCCCACCCATGTCTCCCACCACCCCCACCCCCCAGCCACCAGGGGCACCCTCCACCAGGCCCCCACCCATGTCTCCCACCACCCCCACCCCCCAGCCACCAGGGGCACCCTCCACCAGGCCCCCACCCATGTCACCCACCACCCCCACCCCCCAGCAGTGCAGGGGCATCCTCCACCAGGCCCCCACCCATGTCTCCCACCACCCCCACCCCCCAGCCACCAGGGGCACCCTCCACCAGGCCCCCACCCATGTCACCCACCACCCCCACTCCCCAGCAGTGCATGGGCATCCTCCACCAGGCCCCCACCCATGTCTCCCACCACCCCCACCCCCCAGCAGTGCAGGGGCATCCTCCACCAGGCCCCCACCCATGTCTCCCACCACCCCCACCCCCCAGCCACCAGGGGCACCCTCCACCAGGCCCCCACCCATGTCACCCACCACCCCCACCCCCCCAGCAGTGCATGGGCAGCCTCCACCAGGCACCCACACATGTCCCCCTGCCCCCAGGTCCTGACGATACTCAATCATGGCAGTAATGGGCAGCATACCCAGCACAAACACCCAGGCAAGGATTGCATCCACCCACATAGTGAATGCAATTACATGATACAACCCCAATGGCAAGTATGTAAATGAACACATGTCCGTCACACACACATACACAATGGGTGCAAGTGAATGTCAAAACCCATATCATGATATGTATGAAACCAATGAGAAAATACCACAAGTGAAAGTTAAAAAAACATGTATTAAAGATGAAAAATAAGTAAACAAATCAAACATACAACAATGGGGATAACAAAATAAATGGTCCATGTCCGAGAACAAATGTAAAAATAAAAAAAAACAAAGTAATCCAAAAACAAATGTTGTCCAAAGCAATATCATGTGGAAGGAAAATAATGAAAAACCATTTCCTCATGGTGAACACAATAATTAATAAAAAAAAATGTTTCTTCAAAAAGCAAACTATATACACGAATATTCCAGGGTCCATGAGCCCAACACCATAAATGAAACCTACTACTACCTAATGAAAAAAAAATATACAAAAAAGTGGCCATTGTCCGAGCGGTCCAAAAAAATAAAAATGAATAAAGGAAACCTAACACTAACTAACTAAATAACTATATACAAAGGCAGCGTGCAAGTCCTGCGGCTCACTTGGTGATGTTGCTGGCCAGGGCATCATCGAACTCCATGTCGATGTCCTGGAGGCGGGACTCTGTCCTGGCCCCGAGGTCTCGCAGGGATAACCCCATGTTCAGCTCAAACTCCCTGCGAGCTTCCTCGAGGCACTCAGCCCGCCTCAACGCCCGACGCATGGAGAACTCCGCCCTGACCATGGTGAGCCGCTCCTCTTCCGCCCGCTGCCGCTCCGCACCTATCCGCTGGACCAACTGCTCCCACACGGAAGACACCACCATCCCAGGGTTGCCCTGCCCTCCGGCCGATGCCTGACCCTCTGATCTTGATGGCCCCGAGCCATGATGCCTCCCACGTCGAGCCTGCTGCTGCCTCCGACGCCACTGCCTCTGCCAGCACGACGGCATCCAGGCTGATGGAAACCACCGACGCCGTCGTGCACGTGCCCTGCCCGATGATGCTGTCACATCTTCCATCTGCTGGGGTCCAGTTGCTGTGTTGTCCACCCCTGCTGGACCTCCGACTCCCAACTGTGGCAGGGATGGGATCCCCACCGAGCTGGCTGAATTGGTCGGGGCAGGTCCACAGGGGGCCCTGGTGGCATCTGGGCCGGAAGACGGCAAGGAGAACGACTGGTGTATAGCCTGCACAGAGGAGGAGAGGGCCGCCAGATTGGCCAACACATGCAGCAAACCCCCGAACATGGCCGATCCCAATTGGGCCACGTCGGCACGGTGCACTTCGTGATGACGTGCGTGCTCCTCCCGGGAAGCATGCACGGCATCACGAATCACAGCCGTGCGCATCGCGACCCCAATCAGGACCTTCTCCACACGGCCAGGGGTTCCCACGTCCGCAGGTGGAGGGGAGTCAGGTGACATGGACATCCCCTCTACCTGCGGACGGGCCTGGGACGGGGCATCCCTGCTGGTGCATGGTGGTGCACTCACAGGGTCAGGGACAGCGACATGCACAGGCCCCTCCACGGTGACCTGTGCTGCCTCCTGCCCCTGGCCCTGGACTGCACCACTTGCACCAGCAGGGATGCCCCCACCAGGCCCCATGTGTGCCCCAGTGGCGGCCTCCTCCTCCTCTGTGCAAACCACCAACCTGGATGGCTCCTCACCGTCTCCCACCGTAGCAGGCCCCTGTGGGGGCTCACCCACCCCTTCCGCTGCAGCCGTGGGGGCATCCCCGCCGCCTTGCTCCACAGCGCCGTCTCCGCCCTCTTCTTCACTAGCCGCTGCGTAGAGGGAGACGAAGAACACAAGCATCAGGGTACTGTACAATGGTCCCCTAGACAGGAAGCAATAGCAGATGAGCACCACTGTCAAAGTACACTTCCATCATGTCCCTCCACAACACATGGGTCAGTCCAGGCAAAACACACACAGTAACAGGCATGGTGCATGCCATGGACATTTCCATGCATGTCCAATGGACTCTTGAAACATTCAATGATATGTAACTCACATGCATCATGGCTCATGCCTATCACATGCACACACTTCACCTCAGTCACATCCATCTGGCCCCAAACACACCAAACACAGCGGATACAAGGGTAATTTGGCTGCTTCACTGAATCTGTGCATTGTCACACACATGTGTCATGCATCCATGGCATGCACAAGTCACAGACACGCAGGTCAGGCACACAGACATGGCTACCATATATGTACCTGGCATCAGCACCCATCCCTCACCCCCACCCATGTCCAGGTACAGAGACTGGCATGCTCTCATGTTCAAAATCTGCATAGGGCTCCCCATGCGGCATTTGAACACATGCAACAACCATGTGGGTCACACATCACTGGTCGCACATGCATTACTATGATGTCCCTGCACACATACATGCATACATGGCCTATGGCACACATACAGGCAAGTATCATAGAACCAGCACACCGCAACATGCCCTGTCTCACACAGTAATGCTTGGACACTTACCGCTCAACTCCAGACGGGCCTCCCTCTCAAGGATCTGGGCGTGGAGTGCTGGGCGTACGCGTTCCAGGACCCTCATCTGGATGGAACTCATGCGGCCCTGGCCCCCCTCCACGAGGCGCCGGGCCTTCACAAGGGTCCTGGACCTCAAGTCCTCCCAGCGCTTCTTGATCTTCTGGACGTTGCGGGTTGCCACCCCCTCCACGTTGATGGCAACCACACAGTCGGCCCAGATCCTCTCCCGTCCTTCCTTGCTGGCGCGGGACGATCCAAAGAGGGCATCATACTGCCCCAGGACTTGCTCCACCAGGACACCAACTTCGGTGGCAGTGAAGCTGGTGCCCCTCTGCCCCTCTGGCCTGGGGTTGCCACTGGTGCCAGATGTGGAAGTGCCCGACATGGCAACCCCAGAGGCAGGTGTGGGTGGGCAACTGGGTCCTGGGGCTGGGCTGTGGAGCGATGTAATCCCAGTCGGGAGTCTTCAGTTCCAGCAGGGGTGGACACAGCAACTGGACCCCTGCAGATGGCTGATGTGCAGGCACCAAATGGCAGGGCACGGTGGCAGCAGGCAGGCAGGCAGGCAGCAGCAGATGGCACGTGGGAGGCTGCTCGGGGCACTGGGGGGCAGTAACTCGGCCTTCTGGGCAGGAGCGTGGTCTTCCGTGTGTTTTCGCGTGGCCAGCTTGATACGGAGTGATTTGGCACGTGAAAATCCTGCACGTCAGCATGAAATCCGAGGAAAGGCCCTTAGCGCGTAAGCGCGTCAGCACGCATACGCGATTCTATTGGACCAGAGTCCCTCAGCGCGTAAGCGCGTCTGTGACGTGACCCGCACGGGTGTTCCCCACTCAGCACGTGATGACGGAGCACACGTGGAAATACTGCACGTCAGAGTGTCATCGCGTGTAATTGGACAAAAGTGCGCGTACACGCGATTGGCCTATGTACGTGTATTTCAGGGGTGCGCGGGCACTTACACACCCAAGTACGTCAGCGCACCTGTATCCCGGGGTGCGTGGGAATTTCCACACGCTATTGGACTGGGAACTGGATTCCAGGGGTGCGCGGGTCACACGCTCGCCTAGAACACGCGCAAAGCATAAATTTGCGCACTTTAACAATAACAAGCTCAGACGCCAGGATGAACATACCGTTCCTAGCAGCAGTGGCAGTGGGCTACCAAAGGAGGAGGAGGAGGATAGTCAGGGCCAGAATATTCACACCCAGAACCAGCCTTTTCGGGATGCCTGATGACCAGGTGTATGGGAGGTACAGGTTTCCACCACACATAATACTGGACCTGGTGAGTGAGTGGGAGGATGACCTCACATCACCCACCCTGTGCTCCCAAGCACTCAGCCCCCTGGAGAAGGTCCTCAATGTACTGCACTTCTTAGCCACTGGATCATTTCAGCGGACAAGTGCCATAGTGGGTGGGGTGTCACAGGCCACCCAGTCACGCTGCCTACACCAGGTCTTGAACATCATCACTGCACGCCCATCAGTCCGCAGGCACATATACCTGCCCAGAACACCTGCAGAAAGGCATGCTGCCGCCCTGGATTTTTAGGGTGTGGTACGATTCCCCAAAGTGCTAGGTGCCATCGACTGCACCCATGTGGCTCTACGTCCCCCCAGGGCATCTGAGCACATCTATAGGAACCGCAAGCACTGGCATTCCATCAACGTGCAGGTAGCATGTAATGCCAAGGGAATCATCACCTCAGTATATGCCAACTATCCCGGGTCCACCCACGACAGCTTCATTTACCGAATGTCCACCCTAAGCCGGGACCTAGAAGCTGGGCGGCATGGCGATACATGGCTGCTTGGTGAGTATGTATGCCACTGCACATGCATGCATGTTGGATACTGAGCAAGGTCACAACCCCACCAATGATACCAATCACCACCTCCACAGGGGACAGTGCCTACCCTCTCAGCCCCCACATGATGACGCCAATTCGGAACCCCACCACGCCACCCGAGGTAAGATATAACACAGCCCACATTACGACCCGGGGCATAGTGGAGCGCACATTCGGAGTGCTAAAGTCACGCTTTCGCTCCCTTGACCGTTCTGGCGGGCAGCTGTTATACGCTCCCCCAGTAGTGTGCAGGATCATAGTGGCAGCATGTGTCCTGCACAACGTTGCAACACGCCGGGGCCTGGCCGTGGACATGGTGGTGGCCCCACATCCCCAACCACATGCACAGCCGCTGCGCATGGGAGGGGAAAGGGCACGGGGGGAGGCAGCCCGTACACAGCTAGTGGCTAATTACTTCACATAGTGATCACACCCCTGTGGAGTGCACACTGGCCTGGCACATTCCATCTGACAATCAATGATGACTCAACCTGACACTGATCCTGAATGTCTGGAGATTCAACCATGAAAAGCATATCAGCCTGAGATTGTTCACCTGGAAGTGTTACAATGTGTGCATCCCTACCCACACACACCACCAATGCAGTTTTGTGAAGAAACACATTCAAGCAGCTAAAATGAATACCCACTTGCTAAATGCAACAAGAGGACAGTGCCATGTCACCCAACCCATCCCCAGCACCGCCACACAACACACCGTGCCATGTCATGCTATGTGCAGGTAAACAAAGTAATCCCCACAACATGACAAGTTTCACGATGTACAGTGTACCCAATTGAAACCTGCTACACCTGAAATGCTCACTGTAATGCAGGACCAACAACAAACTTGAGCAGGTACTACCATTAACATGACTTCACTAATGTAATAAATCAGTAGTCTCACCACCTGGAAATACCTGCACTCCCACCACTTCCAACTGTACAGTGTTGGCGCCATGTAGAGTTGTAGGTGCACTGCTGCCAACAAGGACCCCATCTCCAGACTAGAGGGCCTTGTGTAGACATGAGGAAGGGACCTGCAAATTGGGAGGCAGACACAGATGATGAGTTACACATCAATGCAACATGCAGTGTACAACAGAACAGCAATATGCACTAGGAATGTATACACAGTATTGACTAGACTACCCACACATGTAGTGGGAGTCCAATGTCACCATGTACTTCAATGTCACTTGGGCACACCCTTTGCAAGCCCATGGAAACGGGAAGCAGGAGGGGTGTGTGTGACTCAAACCCAGGCATCTGAACCAAATACATGACAAGCCTGCATGTGCCCAGCCACAATGCAGCGTATGCCCACAGGAACCACGGAAGCCAACAAATTGTCCCAAAAAAATTGGGAAAAATATAAAAATAAAAATAAAAATAAAAATAACAATTAAAAAAAAATCAAAAATGGCCATTAATGGGCCCGGGGGGGTTCGGGAGGCCACCCAGGAGGTCCGAGGACAGGGTGCACACCAAAACCCACCTGTGTGGATCCTGGGAAATAAAAACACCTCCATGGGCTCATGGCCCACACGGCTACCCTGTTGTGGGAGTATCACTGCTGTCGCTATTATCACCCTGTGCAGCTGCATCCGGAGGTGGTTGCACTATGGGAGGCAGCCCACGCAAGGCCCTACTCTGTTCCTCCATGGCTGCAAGCATGCGGGTGTGGTAGGTCTCGTTCTGGAGGATGAGGGTGCGGAGGTCCCCATGCAACAACTCACGGGATGCCCGGACCTCCGCCCTTGTTGCTTGCATCTCAGCTGAGAGCGTACGGGTGAGATGCTCCTGCTGCTGTTCTGTCCTTTGGTGTGTTGAAGCCTCAAGCTCAACAAGAGTCGTCCTGAGTTGATGGAGCTCCTGCCTCAGGGCTTCCCTGTGGCCCTGGGACTCTATGGAGATGGCCTCCTGCAGAGTCGCCAGTGCCGCCCGCCTGTCCCTGTTGGACGCCAACATGTCCTCCCTGTGTGACTGGCAGATGGAGTCGGTTGCCTGCTCTAGTCGCTCCATCAGCCTTTCAGGGGGGACAATGGAAGTGTCCACCCTATCCATGGCCTGAGCCATCATCTCGGATGATGCTGCCTGTTGGGTAGCCATACCGTAAATGGATTGCTCCCATGCGGTATTGCCAGGTGGCGTACGGCCACCACGTCGGCGGGCACCACACCTGTCTGGGGCAAGGCGGTCTGCGCCTTGCTGTGCCGGCACTGCCTGAGGCTGCAGGACTGCATTCCCCCTCTGATCTGCTGGCCCAGGAACAGGATCAGATGTCGCGGAGTGTGACCCTGCATCCGTAACCACCAAAGGCCTAGCTGCCAACACTGACATCCCCATTGAGGGTTCTGACCCTGGGTCAGGTGGGTGGGACAGAACAGAATCCCTCCCTGGAACACTCACCTGCGACGGCACGTAGGTCTCATCATCCGAATCAACAGCTGAGTACAGCTCGGGGGAGGTGCAGCCAGAGACACCCCTTGAGAGCATGACCTGCAGCACTTGTGGGTTCTCACCCACCAGCACACCACGTCCCTCACTGGTGGTTGGTCGGCCCTCGGACCCCTCCTGGCTCTGCCCCATCTCCACAACCCCAGCAGTATCAGGTGCGTCTTCCCCTGCAAAGACATAATAACAAAGAAATGGAAACAGGCATTAGCACCATGGCACACAATGAGGGCTGAGAAGCAAGAGAACCAGTACTTGATTGACACATGTCCCACATGACTAAGACCCTCCCATGCATGCACCCTCACTGCGTATGAAGGGCAGGCAAATGGCACACACTGATGACACAAAGATGGAAGATGAGCACATTTCCTGCATGCTGCCTGGCAGTGGCATCACACATTGGCCTGTGATTTCCAGGTGACACACACATGCCATCACACAGATGGCATGTACCATTGCTATTGAGGCAAGATGGAGAGGAGTGCAGCACTTATTCATTCAGTCCAGTTCCCGCATGTAATAGCTTTTCTAAATCAAACAGGTCTGATTTTCACCTGGAGCTGGCAGCCCCAAATGGTCCAATTGCACAGGGACATGTGTGAACATATGATATCCAGGTAACAAAGTCACTCCACTTTACCATAGCCATGCCAGACATGTGACTAGAGGACTGAGAAATGCCTAGTATAAGTGGTGGAATGCAAACAATCTGTCTGAATGAACAGAGAAAAATAAGCAACAATGTTGTGGCAAGGTGACACTTCAAGGGCAACTGGCGTGCTGTTGGGCTAGATGTCTACTGTTGGCAGAAGGGATACTGCAATGGCCAAATGCAGCTGCGCAGGATGTATTGCATGGAGCACATGGCTGACCCATACGACTCAGGCGCACACACTCTCACCTGGCACACAAACAGAAGCCCTCACACACACACCATGCACATGGATGACACACACATGCATGTGCACTCACCGGACAATGCCTCGTAATCAGGCAGATCTCCCACGCCTTGGATCTGTTCCTCTGTGACGTAGGTCCCAGCGACTGGCTCATGTGGAGTGAGTTCCATGTCTACTACTGGAGACCCACCTCCAGTCACTAGAGTTGCGGCATGACTTGAGGCCAGCTTCTTCTTTGCGCTGCGCTTTAGGTCATTCCAGCGCTTATAGCAATCATTGGCTGTGCGCCTCACGATTCCAAGGGCACTTACGATGTCCGCAACGGTCTGCCAGTATGCCTGGCATTGTGCAGGTGTGGTCTTGGATCCTGCAACAATGACCATCTCGTTATCATGTCCGGACACATACTCGACAAGTGCATTCAGTTCGTCATCCGTGAAGCCGGCTTCCTCGACGGGCCGGACTGTGTAGCCGTGTCTGGGGCATCAGCCTGTGCCGGACGAGCATTCTTCCTCTTCCGCTTGGAAGGTGGTGGTGATCCTGAGTGTCCTGCGCCGCTCTGGACACTAGGGGCAGGAGCCCTGGTGGGCTCTGTATCAGGTGTGTGGGATTGCACACTCAGCATGGGAGTTGGTGCAGGCATTGGCTCAAGTGTAATGGTGTCAGGGGGAATGTCAGCAGGATGGACTAGGACCGACACTGTCCTGGCTGGGTGTGTGAGAGCTGGGGTGGATGGAGCCGCAGCTGCCCCTGCAGCCTCTCCGCCCTGCCTACTTGGGGCAGCAGATGACCTTGCTGCCCCAGATCCACGTGGCATGATGGCATCAACGTGCACCAGCGCACGTGTCGTAGCCCTGCTGACCTGGAAGTCAGCCATGGAGTCAGCCAGGTCTGGTGCCACAATGGGCTGGTCCAACAAGGGCTGAGCATGGATGGTGTCAGCCACATCAGCCTCAACGGGAGGGGGGGAGGGTGGGGATTATGGGTGCCCTTGACTGGTCCTCCACACATGGGGGGACAGGCTCACCCTGCAAGTTACGACCACGTCCCCTACCGGATCCACCACGGCCACCACTTGTGGCTCTTCCACCTTTGCCACCCTTACGGAATCCTTGCCTCCCAGCCATGGCACTGATGTTAATGTGCGTATGGGAGTGGATGTAGACTATTGTCCTGGGCAATTGGGGGTCAAAGGGGTTGGGTACCAGATGGTAATTGTACCCTAGTGCTCTAGCAAGGCTGAATGTAACCCCTGGGGAAAGATGACGGGTCACGCAACGCACAGGAGGCCCAAAAAAGGGAGATGACGTGCACGCAACCCCTCCTAGACCACGTGTGCAGAAAGAAAAACCTGCACTACGCTGTGGCACCCAGTAACACAAGAATGAACGTATGCGTGTCACACGCAGCCTAGAATGACCTCTGAAGGGGTAGGCTACACACAGGGCAAGCACAGATGTTAGATACGTGCGTGACTCACCGTCTGCCAGGTAAAAGAGCGTGAAAAATGAGCGCGTTTGGTTGGCAACACCCCCGCCAAAAGAAGATATGTACGCTGTCTGAGGAGACAGGACAACAGTAGAAGGGAACACTGTTTGAGGGAACAGGCCCAGGTAAACCAGTACAAGAGAAAAAATAGAAAAAGCTGTCAGAGGTAACAGGGAGTACGAACTTGAAACGCCGTGAAGTAAATCGCGTGTGAAACGACAAGAAGTACAGAATTCACCCACTCGCTCTCCACGAAAAGCATGTACAAGGAATTGGTGTTCTACACGTACCTTATATGCAGGCCCACACGTACAGCGTCACTTACGCGGCGTGTACGTGCTAGGCCCATTCCCACCAATTACACGCTTTGTCACTTCTGCGTGTAGGTCCATTTGCACCAATTACACGCTTTGTCACTTCTGCGTGTAGGTCCATTTGCACCAATTACACGCTTTGACACTTCTGCGTGTAGGTCCATTTTCACCAATTACACGCTTTGTAACTTCTGCGTGTAGGGCTATTTCCACCAATAACACGCTTTGACACTCAGACGTGTCACGCAACTTTTTCCTACGCGTGCACGTGACTTCATAGACGCGCATACGCTAGTGACGCGTTTACGCGCTAAGGGCCTTTCATTGATTTACACGCAGACGTGTGGGATTTTCACGTGCAAAATCACTCCGTATCACGCTGTCCACGCGTTCACACACGAAAGACCACGCTCCTGCCCAGGAGGCCAAATTACTGCCCCCCAGAGCCCTGAGCACGCTCCCACCTGCCATCTGCTGCTGCCTGACTGCCTGCTGCCCACGTGCCCTGCCATTTGCTGCCTGCACATCAGCCAGGGGTGCTGTTGCTGTGACCACCCCTGCTGGAACCAAAGGCTCCCGACTGCTTTTCCGTCGCCCCACAGCCCAGCCCCAGGACCCAGTTGCCCACCCACTCCTGCCTCTGGGGTTGCCATGTCGGGCACTACAACATCTGGCACCAGTGGCAACCCCCGGCCAAGGAGGCAGAGGGGCACCAGCTTCAGTGCCAGGGAAGTTGGTGTCCTGGTGGAGCATGTCCTGGGGCAGTATGATGCCCTCTTCGGAAGGTTGCGCGCCGACAAGGAAGGACGGACTCGGATCTGGATGGACATCATGACTGCCATCAACGCGGAGGAGGTGGCAGTCCGCAACTACGAACGTGTCAGGAAGCGCTGGGAAGACTTCAGGTCCAGGACCCTCAACAAGGCCCGGAGCCTCATGATGGCAGCAGATACTAAGGGGCGGGCGGGGCCACTTGTCGGAAGATCAGATGAGTGTCCTGGAACGCATATCCCCAGCACTCCACATCCAGGTCCTTGAGAAGCAGACTCGTCTGGAGTCGAGCGGTAAGTGTACATGCATACTGATTGTAAGCTGTGCGTGTGGTGGTGTGCCAGGAGTGTGCAGGTTGAACATGTATTTTTATGTGGCCAGGTAGGGGGGTTGTACAGGGCTGTGAGGGTGACACATGCGAGGGGTCTCATGTGTGACACATGGATGGTGCTTGTGTGTGTGGGCTTGCATGGCACAGGATGTGGAGGAATGATTGTCAGGTGTGACATGGATGTCGATCGAGACACTGCGACAGTTGGCGGAGGTGTACACATGCATGCAGGTTTGGTGTTGTGTGTGCATGTGTAGTGTACTCCCTATGTTGCATGTGATGTGTGGATGACCTTTGGCTGCCCATGCTGTTGTATGTGAATGGATGGTGCTGGTTGTTGCATTATGGCTGTGGTATGGCTCATGTGTGCAAGTTGAAATGACATGTGTTTTGGGGATTGTGATGCCATGTGTGAGGTTTACCAATGCCACTCATGTATAACTGTCATGTGTGTATGAGTCCATTTTACAGTGTCCTGATGCCTGTGTTTTCTTTCTCCCTGTCTGCAGCGTCAACTGATGAAGAGGGCGGAGAAGGTGCTGTGGAGCACAGCGGCAGGGGTCGCACCACCAGCCGAAGACGCAAGGCCCGGATCCCATCCCAAGTTGTGATCTCGTCGGGGAGTGAGGAGTCTGGTGCGGTGTCCCAGGCCGCAGCTGGCGAGGGGAGGTCCAAGAGGCGGAGGTCGGAGTTGGACTCCTCAGCAGCAGAGGGGCAGCTGGGACCCCACAGGGCCCAACGGGGGAAGATGGCACGGAGTCATCCAGGTTGGTGGGGTGTATGGTGGAGGGCGCCCCTGCACTGCTGGGGGGTGGGGGTGGTGGGAGACATGGGTGGGGGCCTGGTGGAGGATGCCCCTGCACTGCTGGGGGGTGGGGGTGGTGGGTGACATGGGTGGGGGCCTGGTGGAGGCTGCCCCTGCACTGCTGGGGGGTGGGGGTGGTGGGAGACATGGGTGGGGGCCTGGTGGAGGATGCCCCTGCACTGCTGGGGGGTAGGGGTGGTAGGAGACATGGGTTGGGCATGGGTGGGGGCCTGCTGGCAGGTGCCCCACAGTGCTGGGGGGTGGGGGTGGTGGGAGACATGAGTGGGGGCCTGGTGGAGGCTGCCCCTGCACTGCTGGGGGGTGGGGGTGGTGGGGGACATGGGTTGGACATGGGTGGGGGCCTGCTGGCAGGTGCCCCACAGCGCTGGGGGGTGGGGGTGGTAGGAGACATGGGTGGGGGCCTGGTGGTGGGTGCCCCTGGTGGCTGGGGGGTGGGGGTGGTGAGAGACATGAGTGGGGGCCTGGTGGAGGCTGCCCCTGGTGGCTGGGGGGTGGGGGTGGTGGGAGACATGGGTGGGGGCCTGGTGGAGGGTGCCCCTGGTGGCTGGGGGGTGGGGGTGGTGGGAGACATGGGTGGGGGCCTGGTGGAGGCTGCCCCTGCACTGCTGGGGGGTGGGGGTGGCGGGGGACATGGGTTGGACATGGGTGGGGGCCTGCTGGCAGGTGCCCCACAGCGCTGGGGGGTGGTGGTGGTAGGAGACATGGGTGGGGGCCTGGTGGAGGGTGCCCCTGGTGGCTGGGGGGTGGGGGTGGTGGGAGACATGGGTGGGGGCCTGGTGGTGGGTGCCCCTGGTGGCTGGTGGGTGGGGGTGGTGGGAGACATGGGTTGGACATGGGTGGGGGCCTGCTGGCAGGTGCCCCACAGCGCTGGGGGGTGGGGGTGGTAGGAGACATGGGTGGGGGCCTGGTGGAGGGTGCCCCTGGTGGCTGGGGGGTGGGGGTGGTGGGAGACATGGCTGGGGGCCTGGTGGTGGGTGCCCCTGGTGGCTGGTGGGTGGGGGTGGTGGGAGACATGGGTTGGACATGGGTGGGGGCCTGCTGGCAGGTGCCCCACAGCGCTGGGGGGTGGGGGTGGTAGGAGACATGGGTGGGGGCCTGGTGGTGGGTGCCCCTGGTGGCTGGGGGGTGGGGGTGGTGGGTGACATGGGTGGGGGCCTGGTGGAGGGTGCCCCACAGTGCTGGGGGGTGGGGGTGGTGGGAGACATGGGTGGGGGCCTGCTGGCAGGTGCCCCACAGTGCTGGGGGGTGGGGGTGGTGGGTGTCATGGGTGGGGGCCTGGTGGAGGATGCCCCTGGTGGCTGGGGGTGGTGGGAGACATGGGTGGGGCCCTGGTGGAGGATGCCCCTGCACTGCTGGGGGGTGGGGGTGGTGGGAGACATGGGTTGGACATGGGTGGGGGCCTGCTGGCAGGTGCCCCACAGTGCTGGGGGGTGGGGGTGGTAGGAGACATGGGTGGGGGCCTGGTGGAGGATGCCCCTGGTGGCTGGGGGGTGGGGGTGGTGGGAGACATGAGTCGGGCATGAGTGAGGGCCTGGTGGAGGGTGCCCCTGGTGGCTGGGGGGTGGGGGTGGTGGGAGACATGAGTGGGGGCCTGGTGGAGGCTGCCCCTGCAGTGCTGGGGGGTGGGGTGGTGGGAGACATAAGTTGGGCATGAGTGGGGGCCTGGTGGAGGCTGCCCCTGGTGGCTGGGGGGTGGGGGTGGTGGGTGACATGGATGGGGGCCTGCTGGCAGGTGCCCCACAGTGCCTGGGGGTGGGGGTGGTGGGTGACATGGGTGGGGGCCTGGTGGAGGGTGCCCCTGGTGGCTGGGGGGTGGGGGTGGTGGGAGACATGAGTTGGGCATGAGTGGGGGCCTGGTGGAGGGTGCCCCTGGTGGCTGGTGGGTGGGGGTGGTGGGAGACATGAGTTGGGCATGAGTGGGGGCCTGGTGGAGGGTGCCCCTGGTGGCTGGGGGGTGGGGGTGGTGGGAGACATGAGTTGGCCATGAGTGGGGGCCTGGTGGAGGGTGCCCCTGGTGGCTGGGGGGTGGGGGTGGTGGGAGACATGGGTGGGGGCCTGGTGGAGGCTGCCCCTGCACTGCTGGTGGGTGGGGGTGGTGGGAGACATGGGTGGGGGCCTGGTGGAGGCTGCCCCTGGTGGCTGGGGGGTGGGGGTGGTGGGAGACATGGTGGGGGCCTGGTGGAGGCTGCCCCTGCACTGCTGGGGGGTGGGGGTGGTGGGAGACATGGGTGGGGGCCTGGTGGAGGCTGCCCCTGGTGGCTGGGGGGTGGGGGTGGTGGGAGACATGAGTTGGGCATGAGTGGGGGCCTGATGGAGGCTGTCCCTGGTGGCTGGGGGGTGGGGGTGGTGGGTGACATGGGTGGGGGCCTGGTGGAGGGTGCCCCTGGTGGCTGGGGGGTGGGGGTGGTGGGAGACATGGGTGGGGGCCTGGTGGAGGCTGCCCCTGCACTGCTGGGGGGTGGGGGTGGTAGGAGACATGGGTGGGGGCCTGGTGGTGGGTGCCCCTGGTGGCTGGGGGGTGGGGGTGCAGGGGGACATGAGCAGGTGTGCAGGGTAGTCCCCTGTTTTGTGGGCTGCCTGCAGGGGCCGTGGAGGGTGTACAGGGAACACCTGTGAGGACCCACCCAGCCTAATCGTGTTTGATAATTCCCACGCACCTTGCGCGAGGGCGTTCTTGGGGGCGTTACTGGCGCTGCTGCAGGCTCGCTGCGATACTCTGCGCCACGGCTGGTTTGGGAGCATGAAATCCATGAATACGCTGTGCGCGGAAATCGGTTTTAGCGCACGTGCCTGGCGCAGTCAATCGCACGCGGACACTCTGCGCCAGCCGCTTGCGACACTTTTCTGCGAAATTCTATGAATTACCCTAGTATTCTCGAACTTTGGAAAATGTTCAAGGAAGAGGTGGCAGAACTGAGTAATAAAGAATGGATGTTCAACCAGCATGACGAAGGGTGTAAATCGACCACAGCTTCTACACCACCTCCTCTTCTAACAAGCGACTATATCCACAGAAGGCTGCTGCAGGGTTTATCAACCACAAATATTTGTCCCCAGCGTACATTGATGACTATAACATTAGGGGAGAAAGGCTGGTGGAGGCTGCCCCTGCACTGCTGGGGGGTGGGGGTGGTAGGAGACATGGGTGGGGGCCTGGTGGTGGGTGCCCCTGGTGGCTGGGGGGTGGGGGTGCAGGGGGACATGAGCAGGTGTGCAGGGTAGTCCCCTGTTTTGTGGGCTGCCTGCAGGGGCCGTGGAGGGTGTACAGGGAATACCTGTGAGGACCCACCCAGCCTAATCGTGTGTGATAATTCCCACGCACCCCTGTAATACACGTACCCAGCAAAATGGCGTGTGATAATTCCCACGCACACCTGTAATTCACGTACCCTGCCAAATCGCGTGTGATAATTCCCGCGTACCCCTGTATTACACGTGCCCTGGTTAATCACATGTAAGACTTCACGCGTACCCCTGTAATACACGTTCCCTGGACAATCGCGTGTTGAACTTCCCGCGTACCCCTGTAATACACGTACCCTGGCTAATCGCGTGTAAAACTTCCCGCGTACTCCTGATATGAAGGTTGCCCGCTTTGCGTTCCTTGTTTGGCAGCCCTGTAAACTGGTCCAGGGTTAGTGCAGCCCTTTGCGATGATTTAGCGATGTTGATGGCTTTTCCTTGCGCGAGGGCGTTCTTGGGGGCGTTACTGGCGCTGCTGCAGGCTCGCTGCGATACTCTGCGCCACGGCTGGTTTGGGAGCATGAAATCCATGAATACGCTGTGCGCGGAAATCGGTTTTAGCGCACGTGCCTGGCGCAGTCAATCGCACGCGGACACTCTGCGCCAGCCGCTTGCGACACTTTTCTGCGAAATTCTATGAATTACCCTAGTATTCTCGAACTTTGGAAAATGTTCAAGGAAGAGGTGGCAGAACTGAGTAATAAAGAATGGATGTTCAACCAGCATGACGAAGGGTGTAAATCGACCACAGCTTCTACACCACCTCCTCTTCTAACAAGCGACTATATCCACAGAAGGCTGCTGCAGGGTTTATCAACCACAAATATTTGTCCCCAGCGTACATTGATGACTATAACATTAGGGGAGAAAGGCTGAACCAACAAAGATCATTGTCACAACAGGTAGACTATGACGCAATGGGTAGTTTGCAAGTGAGATTAACAGAAGCAGAAGAAGAACATCAAGGAGCAAGAAACCTGCAGGGAGACAGAGAGGAGACAGTAGTGTTCTCTAGCACGCGTCTGTGTGCTAGATGGAATTGCCAATAAATTATCTCAGACCAAATATTACATTACATTACATTACGGCATTTATATAGCGTGTTGTGGACCCTCAGGCATAAAGGCGCAAGACAAAGGAACATACCCATAACACGTAACAAAAATGAAAAGGGTAACTAAACAGGAAAAGGCAAAGGTTAGCCAAACAAATAGGTTTTTAGCTCTCTTTAAAAAGCAGACAACGAGTTCAGGAGTCTTAAGTTTTGTTTAATAACATATTCCAAAGTTTGGTAGCCACTAAGTAGAAGGCTCCCTTCCCCGCTTTGGCAGTTCTACATCTGGGCTGATTAAGCAGGTTCTGCCCACTGGACCCCTATCATTAACTTTATCAGTAAGGGAGTCATGCAAATAGGATGGCACAGAGCCTAGCCTCCACTTAGAAGTGATAGTAAGTAGTCTGTAGGAGACGTGTGCTTCTATTGGCAGCCAGTGAAGAGACCTCCTAGCCCTTGTC
This sequence comes from Ambystoma mexicanum, assembly GCF_040938575.1. Taxonomy (NCBI): domain Eukaryota; kingdom Metazoa; phylum Chordata; class Amphibia; order Caudata; family Ambystomatidae; genus Ambystoma; species Ambystoma mexicanum. The sequence goes on from NC_090923.1 coordinate 552,298,858, forward strand.
ACGTGATCTCTTGTGGAGAGACCAAGCACTGCTCTTACCGCCCTATTTTGCATGGTTTGAAGTCTGAGCAGATCACGTTTACTGATACCAGCCAATAAGTTCCCGCAATAGTCCATCTTAGCCCCACTGATGACTCTGGCGATGGTCTCTGCACTCGCCTGAGAGATAAGCGGCTTGAGATGGTGATATAATTTAATGTAGTACGCTGAGGACGTGACAACACTAGAAATGTGGGATTCCATGGTTAATGACTGATCAAGAATAACCCCCAGAATCTTAAGTTTAGGAACTGGGACAATAAGGTTAACTCCTAACCTAAATGAGCCAAAATTACTGTCTAGTTTTTTTAAAGCGACAGAACTACCCACAATCATGAGTTCTGTTTTATTTTTGTTGAGTGCCAGGTTGTTGTTAAGCATCCAATTTTCAATTATAGCAAAGATTCTGTTCAGCTCAAGTTTGTCCTGGGCAGGACAACCGGTGAGCGGGACGACACATTGTGTGTCGTCTGCATAGTTACAGAACATTATTCCTTCTGCCTCTAGCTCTGAGAAAAACCTAGACATGAAACTGTTATAGAGGCATGGTGATGTACTAGCACCCTGAGGGACCCCAAAAAGGACCAGAATGGGTGAAGCCTCAGCTATTTCTGAGCATACTCTACTTACTCTGTTCTCCAGAAACGATACAATCCAGGAGGCTGCCAGAGATGAAAAATTGGTAACCTCGACTAGGCTGGATATCAGGATTGAGTGGTCGACCAAGTTGAATGCTGCAGACTGGTCTAGAGAGACTAGCAGGGAAAGGGACCCTTTATCTAGTCGCTGCAGCAAGTTAGACTTTAACTCTAAGAGAGGTTTCGGTACCAAAGCCCGGTCTTAACCCAGATTGATGTTCATTCAGGGTGGGGTACACGTTTAGATGTTCAGAGATTTGTCCGTACGCCACCCTATCCAGAATCTTTAACAGAAAAGGTGTGTTTGAGATAGGGCGATAGTTCAGAGGATTGTCCCTAGCTAGTCCGATGTTAGGAAAGGCGTAACCATAGTTTGCTTCAGGTCATCGAGTACAATATCACAGTGACTCATTGACAAATACACAGATGGCTTTTTGTGTTGTATTTTTTTGTATTTATTGATTTATTAAGCGCTTTACGCCAAAGCGCTGTACAATTGAACAGCAAATTACATAAACAAACAATAACAGTAGAAGCAAATATTATGAATCAGTTGACTAAACAATGAAAAGAGCAATTAACTCAAGGAGTTAGGTTGGGAAGGCGAGAGGGATTGGATGGGAGGGGAGTGGTGAAAAATGGTAGGAGGAGGGATGGGGAGGGTGAGAGGGGGGATAGTTAGGGGAAGAATAGGGAGGAGAGGGGGGAAGCAGGAGGGGGGAGGTGATTCAGGGAGGAGAATGGAGGAGGAGAGATTTAAGGGAAGAGCGGAAGGAGGTGAAGGTGGGGGTAGAGCGGATGGCAAGAGGAAGGGAGTTCCAGTGTAGAGGTGCTAGGAGTTGGAAGGAGCAGAAGCGAGAGGAGGCACAGGGGGAGGGAGGTACCGTGAAAAGGAAGTGGTCAGCTGAACGAAGGGAACGGGAGGGAGAGTAGAAGGAGAGAAGGGAGGAGAGATAAGGGGGAGCGAGACCATAGAGAGATTTAAAGACAAGGCCGATAAATTGAAATTTAAGTTTGGAATGGAAAGGAAGCCAGCCAAGGGAAGAGAGAGCGGTAGAGATGGAGTCACGGGTGGTAAGTAGACAGAGGGTTCGAACCGCAGAGTGGTAGATGGATTTAAGAGGGGCAAGGTGAGAAGTAGGAAGCCCAAAGAGTAGGGAGGAGCAGTAAAAGAGGCGGGAGAAGATGAGGGAGGAGATTCAGAGTTTGGTAGCATGGAAGGTGAGAGAAGGACGGATTTTGCGGATATTGAAGAGGTGGTAGCGACAGGTGCGGGAAGTGAGGGAAATATGTTGAGAGAAGGAGAGAGAGGAGTCAAAGAGAACCCCTAAATTATGAGCTTGAAGAGAGATAGGAAGATTGGAGGGAGGAAAGTGAATTAATGGGGGAGGGGAGGGAGGTGAAAGAGAGTTAGAGGGAAAGAATAAAACTTCGGTTTTATCTGGGTTAAGAGAGAGAAATCGGGAAGACATCCAGTTTTTAATAGCAGTAAAGCAGGAGGAGAGTTTTTGGTGAAGGTCAGGTGAGAAAGAGGAGAAAGAGAGAAAGAGTTGAGTGTCGTCAGTATAAAAGTGGTGGGAGAAACCAAACAAGGAGATAACAGGGGCAATGAGGGAGGTGTAAAGAGAGAAGAGGAAAGGACCAAGTACCGACCCTTGGGGTACACCGTATTCAAGAGGATAGGTAGGAGAGGAGCGGCCTCCCCAGGAGACAGTAAAGGAGCGTGAAGAGAGGTAAGAGGATAGCCAGTTGAGGACAGAGTCTTTGAAGCCAAAGGAAGAAAGAGTGTAAATTAGGAGGGGATGATCGACAGTGTCAAAGGCTGCAGAGAGGTCTAGGAGAATAAGTATGGAGGATTGTTTGGCGTGGTGAGCAGAGAGAATGGAGTTGAGAATATAGGTGAGAGCAGTTTCTGTGGAATGTTTGGGACGGAAGCCATATTGGTAGGGTGGTAGGAGAGAGGAGTTAGTGACAAAGGATGAGAGCTGGGAGTAGGCAAGGCGCTTGAGAAGCTTGGAGAGGAATGGGAGAAGAGAGATGGGTCTAAAGTTAGAGAGATGGGTCTTTTATGAGGCGAGGGGCACATTTTCATGATCAATGAGGCACAAGAGTCGCCTTTGCACTGAGTAGACTCAAAGGAGATGGTAAAATACTGCTTTAATCTCAAAGCAGTACAGCATGGCAAATACAGACTCATCAAATCGATTTATGCAGGATCACAATGCCTGTTACTGAGTTTATATAATGCTAGATGCGTCACCTATGACATCATCCTACATGGCAAACTGTAAAACCTATTGAGGGGTGGGATTTGATTAGGGGAACATGACTACACATAGATGTCTACATATAGATACTACGTGTGGTAATCCCTCATTGGCGGTCTCTTGTCTGTGAGACACACCCTGAGCTACTTCTATGCATGTGGTGTAATATACTCATCATAGCAGAAAATATGGCAGCGGAATAATACTTTGCAACATTTCATAAAAAGGTGCATGGCCGGCTTTTCTGATTGGTTGGCAACCCAAATACAACCTTGGACATTCGGCTCGCTAGCAGCACATACATAGAAATAAAACCCAGGTGCTTGGATATACATCAGCTCTCCCCTTTTTTCCTAATTAGTCTACCCTCTCTCATCAGTATTCCTCATGCCAGTGTCCTCTGTGTGAAGGCTGACCTTGCCAGTATGCACTGTCATGGGACATTTGAGGGAGTGTAGGCACGCCATTATTTTAGCTTCAGGCTTAATGAATAGCCCTTGTTTGTGAACTCTCCATCACGTGTCAAGAGACCATGAATTTGTCCATGTCGGTAGTGCATTTAACACCATTTGATTCAATTAAGCTGGGTGCAGGTGCTCCTCTTGGCCTATAGAGACTTGCTCACTCTATCCCACATAAACGTCACACCATTTTTATTGTCCAATACTGACATCGGTAAATGTTCTTGTTCCTACTAATCTTAGAGAAATATGTCCTCGCACATGGTCTGCTTGTTAGACTCCCTTCGTGCTTTTCTTCCATCTCTAGAAATAGCATCATTGGTTCAAAGCCAATGCACTCCTGTATTTTGCGAGGGAAACAACTTCTTCATCCTCTTTTCACTTTGAGATCCCGGGCTTGCATTTTGAGGTAGCTGGGTTGATTGACATAATCCATCATCCATCTTCTTCTAATGGTCATCCTAAACGTTGAATATATACCTCTCATAATCAAGCTTCTATGTATTCTTTCTACCTTGCGTTTCGGCGTATTTGCAATTATTGACCAGTGAGTCACTTTATTGTTCTTTGTGTTCAAAATTACTTTATCGTGGGGTACATGTTTCTCTTACTTCATCATTCTTAAGTATTTTCATACCGTTTCAGCACAGGTTCTTACATCTTTTTTAAGACATTCCTTTGCTTTAGTCGAACGTTGTTTTAAAGCACATCCATTCTGTTCATTGCTGCATTTTAACAGCTCAGCAAAGTGCATCCTTCTTGGTAACTTTCCTCCACTATGTCAGCTCTGAAGGGTTGTCTGACTGCATATCGTCTCTCATATACTGGACGTGGTACAGTAATATTGCAAGGATTCAGACATGGGTTCCCCATCAAGGCTCTTCTTCTGTCATCCCAATATGATGGTGACAAAGGGGCAGGGAATAGGGAGAAGACAGGTACCTCCTTCTCTACTTTACCCCTCTCTGATCGAGTTCTTGACCAAACTCTTTACTTCTTCTTCTGCAACTCCTGCTACATCTTCATCTACCATTCCATCATATTTTCTTTTCTTTCAGAACCCATATCTTTGTCACCCCTCTCAGGTTACCAGCATTTTTATATGTTCATTCACACTCCAGGTCAAGAATCGGCAATTTCCTGTCGGTAAACAGAATATCTATTGTCCCACATACTTCTTCTGATCCGTGGGATAATGAAACTTAGTTCCTGGTTCTCTAAAATTGCAAATAATGCATTCTCTACAAATAGAGTTAGAGTTACAGAACACCCCATAGTTATACTTTAAGCTTTTTCCATGGCAAATGCAGCAGCTAACAAAGATTGTTCTCACGGATGGTGTACTTTCATGACTGGATCTAAAATCCCACTTTTATAAGCTAATGGTTTATTACCAGGTCCTAATGTCATTTTTCTGTGTAAGGTCTGCTGTCATGACTTCTCCATTTGAAAGTGGAAAATAAGTCTGCTTTGTACCCTTTTCTGTAAGTATCGTCATACGTTTGACAGAGTCTTCTCTACATTTTTCTTCTGTCTCACTACACACTAAAATTTCATCCACGTCTTGAATTATGGCGCTTTCAAGTTGAACATTTCCCAAGTCCATCTGAAGGAATCTATTAAAAATAGAAGGGAACTCACAGCACCCTTAAGGCAAACAAGTATGTTTCAAGTGAATTGTTCTATATGAAAAGGAAGTGAAAACCTGTGAGTCTCCATGTTGAGTAATTGAGATTTTTTTTTTCAAATCAACAATACCTGGCTGTTGATGGGATTTTGCACAGTATTGTCACAGGGTTTAGAACTAAAGGAAACTCTGCTTCGACTATATTATTTAGGGGGCAAAGATTTTGTATGAATCTCCACGACCCCCCTTTTGATTTTTTTTACAGGGTACACAGCCGTGTTACATGGAGAATCTGATGGTACTAGAATGCCCTGTTTCATTAGGGTGGATATAGTTTCGAATATCCCCTTATCCGCTTCTCTGGACATCGGATACTGTTTTGCACCTGGCAAAATAGCTCCTGCTTTAAGTTTAATTTTTACTGCTCCTACCACAAGTCCACAAGATACTTGCCACTTTTTTCATGTCTTCCTGAAAACATTACGGCTTCATTTTTACCAATGCCATTCTCGGTGGTACCTCTATGCTCTCAACTTTAATCCAATAAGGGAGACTAATTTGACATCTGAATAGTCATCCTTACATAGTTCCTCATCTGTCAAGTCTGTCAATCTATATCCTTCATTGAGGGCTATCACTGTTTTTCATCCCCTTCCCTCATCATCTGTCCCATGAAGCATCACCCTTTCTTCTCTTACCACTGTTGCTTCAAATTCCAAAAGAATAGCTTGTCCTTCCTCATCATCCAAATGAATTTCTAGACTGAACAAAACTGAATCAGGCATCCTTATTATGTTACCTATAGGTGTTTATGATAATAAAAAGGTCACTCTATACACAAACACTTCTTCGTCTAGAGGAAGCCTCCTTAAGGCTGTCTTTCCTGCAAAGGCTAATATAAATTCCCTCTATTAAAATAATGTATCCCCGGGGTCGAACACACTATGTCTTTATCAGTAAAGGATATTGTCATGTTATGTTTTGTCATTACATCACGTCCTTGTATATTCACCAGTGTCTGTTTAGTATATAATAATGGCATGGACATGTCCTGTTCCCCAATAGAAATGGGTAATTCGTCTGTAAATGAAACTAAACTTGTTGCCCTAGAAAATCCCTGAGCATTCATGGCAATGCCTGACATTGAATATTTTCCCTCATGGACACAGGAATGAGTCACTCCAGTGTCTCCAAGAAATGAGAATGTCTTGCCGCCTATCGTCACCTTGACCCTTGGTTCCTCTTGGGGCATCTAGTGTTACAGATAGTACTGAACACATCAGGTTGTTCCGTGTGCTATTCTAGTGTGGGTATACATTATTCCCTGTGCCTTTGAAAGGATTCCCTCCCACCACAGTCACACAACCTAATTTGGGTTTTACTGTTTGTGTAGCTTCTGTGTTCATTTGCCATTGTGATGCGCCTGTTTGTTTAATTGGAATGTATGGGTTTGTTGAGTGGGTGCCTGTTGCATTTGCATAGACATTTGCTGCTGTTGGCCTTGTAATGATTCGGTCTTCATTGGTGCTTATTGAAATTGCAGTGATTGTGGCAATTGTGTCCGTATTGGCACTTACTGAAACTGCTGTGGTTGTGACGCATATGCCTGATTTTGCGTGTGATCTTGGGTATAATATCCTTGTGAGTCTCTATTATATTGTGGAGCATAACCTGTCCCCCCTCTTGGAGATTGCCAATTCTGTTGTTGCATGACTCCTCTACTCCCACATGCTCTAGCCATATGTCCTATTTTTCCACAATTCCAACATGTCAAGGGCTGTCCGCCATTAGATTCTCCACTTCCTCGAGGGTTTTGTAATTCTCCTCATCTTCCTCCTCAGGGCCCATTCCCTCAGCTTCTTGGCATATAAGTATACCCACCCTGAACTTGGCCATTACCTATATTATTTTGCTGTGGGAACTGCATCACTTGCGCCGTGCTTCCCTCATTACTTGTCAACACTGCTCCCTTTATGGTGAAATGTACAGTATGTTCCAACTGCTTCTGTGGGTCTTGGCACCCCAGCATCAGGAAAGGGTCTCTGAAGCACATCAGGAAACTGAAGTAGGATTTTCAAAGACATCAAGTTTTATTTTCTTCCAGCAGGCAGAACACATCATACAGCATCAAAGACATCTCTGGAATGCTCCTTGAAGTTATAAAAATTCCCTCCTTATATACCGTTCTTGGTTGGCTCAGCTCCCTATTTATGATGCAGTGCACTCTCATAGGTTCAGGCACTCCAAGACAAGCCCCCTTCCCTTGTAGGGTTGGTTGACTGAACTGTCACTTCACAAAGCTCCCATGTCATACCTACATATGTAGCTGATTAGAATTGTGTGTGCTGACCTGACCTTTAAAATGGGAACACTACTGACATCAATCCTGAGATAATTTTAGCAACAGCATCATGCCTTCCCGTCGCTGAAGCCCAAATATGGGCATCAGCTGTGCCCTCTCTGCTAAATAAAACAGCTGCATGCAACAATTACTATCTTCCCTTGACTGCTACCTTACGCCCATGGCTCGTCACTGTCAAGATTAGAGCTGAGAAATCTAGACACCATGTCCTTGTCTACTGAACTCTCACTGAACTACCATGAGGTAATTCTTTCGTCATTTCAGCATGGTTTTACAAAGATCCACTATTTGTATGCCCAGCATTATCTCAGAGTTTGCCTGAATTTGTCCCACCTCAAAATGGCTGATCACTTATGAAATGCCTGACTAACCCAATTTTTACTTAAAACTTGGTACCTGCTCCGATTCAAATCTAGTTTTCCAGTAATTTATGATAAGCAAGTACTACCTAACATACTTTCTATCGCACAAGACATTTCTAGACATTCTGACCCCATAAAATAAATCATCCTTCAAAGCGCTTTTCTGCAAATCACTATAATTCTGATTTTTGCAACATTTAAAGTCATTGATCAACCCTATAAGTTATCACCATTCGGTTTGAGATGGACGAGGTCTATCTCCACTACATTCAGTTTGTGAGGCGAGTATAAACAGCTCCTGTACAGAACTTTGATATTTTTTCTGCAACAACTTTGCTTTCTACCCTCACCTTTATTCTTATCTTTTTCTTTTAGCATTTTGTAATAATGCACGATTGCCATTTTATCTCTGGCCATGGTTTTGCTTACATTCCCACCTCTTTTTGTAACTGCCTTTGTAATGGTTCAAGCAGTCCCTGACATAATATGTGGTAAAATAATGCTACAGTTTTATCCCACTGTTTCTGGATCTCTGAAATCCATGCATCCTGAATATCCTGAATAAAAGCAATGGGGTAATCATCCTCCCCCACTTTCATAGTAATTATCGACCCAATATCCAAAGTATCTTGAAATTGTACTCTAAACGCTCGCCATATGTCTGCTCTACAATTATTAAATGGCACTCCATCGTGCACTGTGTTTTGCTCTGTTACTTTTGGATACTCTTCTCTCTTCCAAATGTCGTCAGATCTCTCCCCTACGATAGCTGATAACAGTCCTTTTATATTGCCTATAGGTAACGTCATTCCTGATGTCCTTTTCTGTAATTCCTTAATCCAATTTCCCACACTGTAAGTCAACTTTAAATTATCTTTATCCATCAGGGGCCATGGTATATATTGTGGTCGACCACCTCCTTTCTCTAATAGTGGGAACTGTGAAAATCGGATCCTTTGTCGTATCTACCCACACTCCTTGTCTTCCAGGCAGCATTATCATTGCCTGCTTGTTTTCTCACTGGCAATGCCCTCAATCTGCTCACATAGGGTAGGAACGCATCTCCTGTACTGTGCAGTCAGACTTGTGGTTGTTCTGTATATGGTTTTGGTTCTAGTGTTCTTTTTATAGGGTCCTCTAGATCTAACCATGTTACCCCTTTATCTACGCTTGATTGTCTTGAAAATCCATATGCCCCTTCTTCTCATGTCTTCTCAGTTTGTTTCCTTTCGTCATCTGACATTATTATGCCCCAACTTGTATGACTATTAACCTCTTCCACATCATCAAGATCTAACCCACTTAAGATATAGTTCTATGAACGTCTGCTCTGATGTCATCCAAACTTCCTCCACTTCCTCTAAAAGATGCTGCTTGTTCACTCTCTTTAGTACTATACCCTTCCTTATCCCTCATTTCTCTATATAGTTTCCACATCCTTGTTCCTATCGTCTCTGTATCTTCTTCTCTCCATGTCAGCATATCTAATGGTCCTCGGCACCAGATTGTTGCAATCCTCTCTCCTTTTCGGTTCGCTCTTGTGTTTCTATGGGTACCATGCTTCTACGGCATAAATATTCAATCTCATCATCTCATCATCTTTAAATCCCCTTCTTCTGTTCATTTCTTCCTCCCTTCTCCTTATTTCCCTTAATTCCTTTTCCTCTGACCTTCTTTGTAACATATGTGCTTTCAATCTTTGGGCTTCTATTTCTTAACGTTTTTCTTCTTCTAGCCTCTCCTTTTTGCCTCATGCTTTCTTCGTTCTTCCCTTTGCCTTCATTTCTGGTCCCTTTCTTGTTTATATAGCCTCCCTTCTTCCTTCTCTTTTGCGTTCTTATCTTGCTCTTCCCTTTCCTCTTTTCCTCGAACTGCACCAATACCTTTATCATCTAGTTTGAGTAGGATTTGTCCTCCCATCCATTTGTTCAGGATTATTGTTGTACCCTTAGATATATCTGTTATTCTTCTTTGTTTCTCTGCCTCTTCCTCTATCTCCATCTGTTTGTTCTGTCTATCCTTTTTTTCATCACGCTGCTTACTTTCATCACATATCTGTGTATATTCACATTCTCAATGTTTACTCTCTTCCTCTGTCTCTTCACTAGTGTAGGCAGGGTGTTTGTATGGTGGATTAACATACCCTGCTGCTGTTTTCAATTCCTTTAGAGGGTAAAATCCCTTCTCTTTGTTTTCGATGTCTTGTTTCTCGGGAGAGGAAAGAAGAGCTGAAAACGTTACATCTTCCGCTTTATGCTGATTAAGCATCCACTTCCTATATACTGGGTCTTCTTTCTCATGCTGGTACATTTTCCAAAGTTCTAGTACTGCCGTTCTTTCCTCTAGCTTCTTTCCCTTATGCGTGGCATGTAAATATGTCATCAGGTTACGTAATACTGTATTTGACAACAAGGCCAGGACATAAATGTCTTATTGGTCATCCCTTCGCAATTGTACTGCATGATCTTGGCTGTATATCTTGGTGTTCTGCATAGATGTGTGAGAGGTATTTCTTCCATTACAAGCCAATTCAGACTTTCAATACTTACTTGATTTTTTCTCTTACGTCCAAGTTTATTAAATTCATTGTTTCAATATATTTGAGTAGGCACCATCAATAGACACTCGTATTCCAGGAAATCAGCATATTTTCCCTACCGTGTTTTATTATTTTTTGAAAATGAACAAATAATCTTTTTGAAACTATTTTTCAAGCTCCTTCGTTTACACTTTCTGCTAATTATTTTTATATATTGTTCTTTGTTTATTAGTATCTTCAAAATGTCTTTTTTACTTCTATTTTGATTTCGTCTAATTCCAGCTTTTTGGTCGACATCGATTCTTTGTCAGGAAAAATCTTTATTTATTTATTTATTCACGCTATTCTTTCTTTGTTTTTTTGTTGTTTTAAACATGTTCTCTTTTATACAATCATATTATATCCTTTACATATGTGCACTTACAATATATATATATATATATATATATATATATATATATATATCCCCATTATGTACGTCTTTCTCCACCGCCTTAGTGGATGCATTCTCCTCTGTTTTTATTACCCCCCCTGGGTGTTTGGTACAAGCTCCTCTAACAGGGTCTGCCTTTAGGAATCCTCAATGCTCCAATATGTAACTATAGTGTGTGCCCTTTCCATCGCTCTTGAGCCAGTGAATTTGAGGTATTCTAATTTCCCTTCCTTTTACAATCCCCAAAATTCGGTTACTCTTTATATCTCTTTAATTTACAACATAGCATAATTACAGTCTCTTGCCCCTTATGTTTTTACCAGCTATGATGGTCTACTTGCAGCTGGCACTCAGCTCGAGTCCCCCGGTATCGACCCTCCCACATTTGACCAATTGGCTTTTTGTCCATGGGGCACCTGCAGGGACCGAACAGGGATTTCGTCAAAGGGGGACCTGTCGACTAATTGTTGATCACATGATTCTCTTGGACACAGCTCACCACATGAAACTCTGCACTCATCTGGCTTGTGGCTGGAGCCGTCGAACTTCCAGGAATCTAGGTCTGAGTTCTAGGTCAATTAGACCCAAACCATCCTCTGCTTCCAAATGTGCTCTACCACCTTGAAGTGTTTGTGTGCTAGATGGAATTACCAATAACTTATCTCAGACCAACTAACCGGACAGACTCAAAGGAGATGGTAAAATACTGCTTTAATATCAAAGAAGTAAAGCAGGGTGAATAAAAACTATTTAAATCGATTTATGCAGGATCACAATGTCTTTTCGACTATAGTCAGTTTATATAATGCTAGATGTGTCATCTATGAAATCATCCTACATGGCAAACTGTAAAACCAATCGAAGGGTGGGATTGGATTAGGAGAACATGTCTACAAATAGATAATATGTGTGTTAATCCCTCATCGTGGTCTCTTGTCTGTGAGACACACCGTGAGCTACTTCTATGCATGTGGTGTAATATACTCATCATAGCAGAAAATATGGCAGCAGAATAATGCTTTGCAAAATGTGATACAAAATGTGCATGCAAGCTTTTCTGATTGGTTGGCAACCCAAATCCAACCTTGGGCATTCGGCTCACTAGCAGTATGTACATGGAAACTAATACCAGGTGCTTGGAGATACCTCAGCTCTCCCCTTATTTTCCCAATTAGTCTATCCTCTCTCATCAATAGGCCTCATGCCAGTGTTTTCTGTCTGAAGGCTGACCTTGCCAGTCTGCACTGTCTCAGGACATTCGAGAGAGTGTAGGCACGCCATTATCTTAGCTTCGGGCTTAATGAATAGCCCTGGTTTGTGAACTGTCCATCACGTATCAAGAGATGTAGTGCATTTAACATCATTTGATTTACTTATGTGGGGGAAGTTGCTCCTCTTGGCCTTTAAAGACATGCTCACTTTATCAAACGTCACGCCCTTTTTATTGTCCGATACTTGGCATCCATAAATGTTCTTGTTCCTCCTAATCTTAGAGAAATGTGTCCCTGCACATAGTCTGCTCGTTAGACTGCCTTCGTACTTTTCCTCCATCTCTCAAAATAGCATCCTTGGTTCCAAGCCAATGTTCTCCTCTTTTTTGCAAGGGAATACAACTTCTTCATCATCTTTTCACTTTAAGATCTTGGGCTCGTATTTTGAGGTAGCTGAGTTGACTGACATAATCCGTCTTCTATCTTCTTGTAATGGTCGTCCTAAATGTTGACTATATTCCTCTTATAAGCCATCTTCTATGTATTTTTTCTTCCTTGTGTTTCAGCATATTTACAGTTATTGACCAGAGTGTCACTTTATACTTCTTTGTGTTCATAATTACTGCATCGTAAGGTATATGTGCTTCAGTTAAATCGTCATTCTTAAGTATTTTCACATAGTTTCAGCATAGGTTCTTACATCTTCTTAATGACATTCCTTTGCTGTCATCGAACTTTGTTTTTATGCAAATCCATTCTGTTCATGGCTACATTTTGACAGCTCAGCAAAGTACATCCTTCTTGGTAACCTTCCTCCACTATGTCAGATTGTGGGTAGATTCTGAAGGGTTGTCTGAGTGCAAATACTCGACGTGGGACAAGAATATTGCAAGGATTCAGGCATGGGTTCCCCATCATGGCTCTTCGTCTGTCATCCCAATATGATGATTGCAAGGGGGCGGAGACTAGAGAGAAGACAGGTACCTCATCCTCTACAGTAGTTGTGTCAGACAAATGGATAGGAGAACAAATAGTACTCAAACTTGATGGAAATGGCATAGGTGATTCTAAAGAGAAGGGTGTAGTGAAGGAAAACAGGCAGGAAATAGAGCAGGGGAAAAGGATGGAAGAAGAGAGAGATTGAGAAAGGACATTTGAGGAAGAGAGAGAAAGAGAAGGGTAAAGAGAAGAAGAGTGAGAGAGAGGGATAGGTGCAGAAAGGAAGCTGATGACATAATTAGCAGACATACATTGACTGACAGACGGAGAGGATATGTTACGAGAAGGAATAATGATAGCTCAAGTAGGAGCAGACGAGAGAACATGAGCAAAAGAGAGATTTGGGGGAAGCCTCTTCAAAGTATGAGAAGAAATGTATTGGAGGAGATAGTGAGTGGAACGGATGTGAGAGAGCCCCTGCGAGGGGTAGGTTTTGAGGATGCATAGGAGAATAAAGACGGGGGAAGAGGAAAGACAGTCAGAGTGGGAGGACAATGATGAGAGTGGAGCTGAACAAGCTATAGAAGCACCTTCTATAAGCGATCATGAAGGAGAGAGAGACAGATTTGAAAGTCTGGAGGACAGAGCAATGGAGCCCATTAGGTATCCATTGCTCCCAGAGAGATATCCGATGAGTCCAGAAAGAACCACACAATATGTAAACAGATCAAGAGCTTTACCAGGTCATAAAAAGGTTTTGAATAGCAGCGATGCCATCTAAGATATAGGGAGCGGGTGCATCAGCGTGCAAGAGTGGACTGACACAATTCCTTTTATTACAGAGGACTAACACAATATATACCATAGACACAAACTGACAAAAATAACTTGATATATAAATTGCTGTCACTCATTGCATGAGTAGGGAAGTGGATTTATGAGTTAGAAAGGGAAACGGCTGGCATGACTTTGGCTGTTGGGGACATGAAAAGTGTGTTTTCTGCCATATTGAGCGAACAATCAGAAGACATTTGGAAGTGGGCAGGGTGACCTGGGGTGACAGCACAGAACACCAGCCATGAGGCACCTTTTAATAATTGCCAAGTGTGTGGAGGGCACTCAGAATATTCCCAGGCCCATCAGACATGAGTGTGTTTATGGCACGAAAAATGAGGCTGGATGAGGACCCTTCACAATACATATGAGAGAAATGGCGTATGGAAACAAGGGAAGTATGGGACAAAAATATAACCATTTTCTACAACATTTTTTGTCAGGGATTACCTGAAGAAGTACAGAGGCAATTAAAGAAAATTGTGGGGATTGAGGCAAAACCATGGCCCAAGATACAATTGAACATTGTTCATCATAACCGACAGTACAAGAGAAGGACAGAAAGAATGTGGAGGAAAGAAAGGTAAAAGAAGCAAAGCAAGTACAAAGGAAATTGTCAAAATTTATGGTAAAAGGAGCAGTTTAAACTTGCACCAGGAAGAAAAGAATGTGCAGGAACCACTGCAAATACAGCAAAGGTAGAATGGCAATTTTAAGGGAAGAGGAGAATGCACTTATTACCCCCAGGGGATAGGTTTTGCAGCAAGAAGAAGAGGGTTTTGATTCCAAGCACCACATCCAGGAGGGTTTAACAGAGATTCACCATGATTTGGAGAAATAGGGCCACAGTGTTAGACTTGTGGAAAACCCAGACACATTGCAAGGGTTTGCAGGAGTAGGGGAGGAATGCAACACAATTGCCAGCAATTTGGCCCAAGATGGGGGTCAGCATATCCATTGGCATATAGCACCACACAGCAAGATTACAATGCTCAAGAGTATGCAGAATATTTACCAGCCCATAGCAAGGCTCGGCAGATACAGCAACCACAGCAGACACTCCAACTGCAGATGCAGCAACCACAACAAGTGGTGCAGCCTCAAGCACAGCAAACACAAATAAAACCACAATCACCACAGAACACAATAGCACAATGGGACACAAACATATTGCTGCAGGCAGCGCCAGCACCCAGAGTAGGCGGTATGACAGTAGTGGGAGGGAATCCCTTACCCTGGAACAGGCCTTAACCTGTACCCACCATAGGAGAACCCACAGAGTGACTTGATGTGCTCAATCCTATTACCGCAGACGCACAACTGGGAACAGAGGGTGGGGGCGACCATAGGTGACAAGACTTTCTCCTTCTTGGTTGACAGTGGGGCGATGAGATCGTGTGTCATAGAGGGAACGTTTCCATTGTCAGAAATATCGATGTACGCACAAGGATTCTCTGGGGCTATGATAATGGTTCCTTTTACAGACAGACTGCCCATAATGATAGGAGAACATGAGACAGCTATGCCATTACTCCATTCCCGGAAAATACCAGTTTACATATTGGGGAGAGACTTGAGGAGCAAACTAAACATGCCCATTTCTTTCACTGAAGAAGGGGTAATAGTCCAACACCAGGTATTCATTGTGTGAATGTGCAAGAATTTGTGAGGTCATTTTATGGCAAAAAAGCACAAAGAGGGGTGCGACTAAACCCAGAAGTGTTTCTTTATGGTGTTAGCATGGCTTTTGCTAATAAGGACAGATTAATGAGATAACCCACAGAAATGTTGTTCAGACCAGAGATTTACCCAGGTGTGGCAGAAGGACAAATAATAATGATTGAACTAGAAGCAGCGATAGTGAGAGAGGACCGGGTGATATTACATGGAGTTGATGACCAAGGAGTAACTTGGCGCACAGTGATAGTGCTTGACTCAGCACACAGATTCACTGACTTAACTGATGAGAAACTGTTTGAATAAGATTATTCAGATGTTGAGGTTATGTCTGAACATGTGTATCATGTACAAGTTGCAAACAGAGTACAGAGATGTACCTTAAACAATATTATTGGTGAGAAGTGAGAAAAGTACCATCATTTTTGCAGGAAGATTTGGCAGAGGTGCCCAGTTCATTGAGCACTAGCAGTCCACATGATGTTGGCCTATTAAAAGGAGTAGGAGCAGTTAAGATACAACTGAAAAGGGTGCCATTCTACCACGAGTAAAACAGTATCCCATGTCAAAAGACGCTGACAAGGGTATCTATGAAACTATTGCAGCCCTGATGAGACAAGGGATATTAGTTCCTTCAGAATTGCCTTGCAATATGGTGGTGTACACAGGAAAAAAAGGCACAGGAGGTCTTGGAGATATATACAGGACCTATGTCCTTTGAGGTATAATTCCTATTGCTAGCAAATCCAGCCACAATTGTATGTAATATACCACCTAAGGCCCACTGTTTCAGAGCGATTGACATGAAAAATACTTTTTTTCTTTATTCCCCTGCATGAAGATTCACAAAATTTGACTGCACTTACTTATCGCTGCATCAGATTACAGCACAATCACCTCCCACAGGGGTACTGTGAACCCCGTAGTGTTTTCAATAGCATGCTACAGATGGAGTTGGGAGACATAGAGACAGACAGCACAGTCATACAATATGTGGATGACTTACTAGTTTGCAGTGCCACAGAGGAAGTGTGCAGGACGGACTCCGTGAAACTGTTGACACTACTGGCTGACTAAGGGCACAAAGTAGACAAGGAGAAACTGCAATATTGTCAGTGAGAAGTATTGTATTGGGTTAGATAAAATCAAAAGATGGAAGAAATGGAACACCTGAAGCGGCAGAAGATATTACAAGAACGCCCCAGCCAAATCCAATAAAAGAATGACAGCAGTTTATTGTTGTGCATGGGTCTTTCATTACAGTAACTATATTTGTCCTCTCCTAGAGGGACTTAAAGAAGCACAGAAAGACAAAAGCAACGTGTGTGAACAGATGAGATGACAGATGCATTTGATGGACTGAAAAGAGCAATATGCACAGCTCCGGGGTTAGGGATCCCAAATTATAGTGAAGATCTCCTCCTGTTTTCCCATTCAAATGGAGTTGTGATGACAGCTGTTCTGACACAAAAATCTTCGATGGGGCACTGACATTGTACAGCAGGATCTTAGAACCTGTAATGACAGGCCATTAGCCATGTTAGCGAGCATTGATCTGCAGCAGCTTTTGCAATTGAGAAATCATCTAATATAACAATGAGATGTTCAGTAACATTATATGTTGAAAATGCTCTTTTTGCTGTTGTTGAAAACACCAAAGTCACATTGACTACCCAGAGGGCATCTCGTTATGAGGAGATAATATCAAATCCATCAATCAAAATTGTTAGGTCCCGCATAGTGAATCCTGCAACATTTATAGAAGAAGCAGTGCTGGAGGGAGACAATGTTTGTTTGTTTGTATTATTTATAATGCGCGAGCGTACCCGGGGGTATCAAGGCGCAGCCTTTACAAGAATATTCAAAACGTAGTTACAGTACACAGAAAATACATAATACAAGAATAAAGTACACCAATGTTATATACAAATCAGTAGTAGGCCAGCAGGCCGTTATATACAGGTGATTATATACAGGTAATAGGAGGCACACGGGCAGGTAAGCAAGAGGGCACAAGTGGTTTCCATATGCAGTAGGCGCTAGGCGCTTCAAATTTAATGGGTCTCACGTTTCAACCATGCGATTACCAGTGAGCGGAAATTCTGGTAGGGCATGTCAATTCTAAGGTTTGGAGGCAAGGAGTTCCACAACAAAGCAGCTTTTACTGGGAAGCTGTTGCCCCCTATGGTGGCCCATTTGTAATAGGGAACAGATAGACAATTTCTGTATGCGGTTCTGGTGGGTCTTAAAGAAGACTGTCGGTTGAATCTGTTGATCAGGTAAGTTGGGGCGGCATTGTTCAAGGACTTATGAATGCCGTTTTTAAAAGGATTTTATCTTTAGTGGCTAGCCAATTGTTCTGTTGGCTGAGATTTGTAATGTGTTCCCTTCTGGAAATGCCCAGAGCTGCTCTTAAAGCATTGTTCTGAAGGGTTTGCAGTTTGCTGGTGGTAGCCTTGGTGGATCCCAGATAAAGGGCATTACAGTAGTCAAGACGAGACAAAATAAGAGCTCTGGCGAGTGTCAGGCAACTAGAATCCGACAGGAAGGGTTTGGCTGCACGGATTAAATTCCATTTGTAGGCCGTGGAGGATGCAAGGGAGCTCAGTTGTCTTTTGAAGGAAAAATTGGAATCTCGGTAGAATCCCAGTGTTTTGACCTCCTGTCCAACTTTGATGTTGTTTCCGTCAATCATGAAGGAATTGTAAGCTGGGCCAAGTTTCTTTATATTAAGTGTAGTACCTAAGATGATGTGTTCTGTTTTATCATCATTCAGGCATAGTCCATGAGTGGCCATCCATGCCTGGATTATGATGTACACCCTATTTAACAAGGCCAAATCCTTTCCATAATCTCCAGAAAGCGGAAGGAGGATCTGGGTATCATCTGCATAATTAGTGTAGGTGACACCGAGATGATCCAAATCATCGAAAAGGGGCTTGGTAAACATGTTGTACAGTGTGGGGGAGACACACGAGCCCTGGGGAACACCGCAGGTGATAGGAATGGGGTCTGCTGCGGCCATGGGAGAGAAGACCCTCATGGTCCTACCGTTGAGGAAGGATGTGATCCAAGTGATGGCCTCTGTTGAGAAGTGAGCTGCAGTATGGAGATGTGAACATAGGACAGAATGATCGACCAGGTCGAAAGCTGCAGATAGGTCAAGGAGAAGGAGTAATGCAGCTTGCCCGTTGTCTCTGATCGAATCAATCTGGGCTTTTAGGTCAATGAGAGTGGTTTCCGTCTAGATCCAAGGAGGTTGTGTTCTTCCAGGTGCTTCTGTATTTGAACATAGGCCACCTTGTCTAGAATTTTTAGGAGAAAGGGAACGGTCGTTATGGGTCGGTAGTTGGTGGGTATGGCAGGGTCGAGAGTAGGTTTTTTCAGTAATGGGAGTATCCAAGATTGTTTTAAATTAGTGGGGATAGATCCAGTGGCGAAGGAGGCATTGATCAATTTTGTGATGAAAGGGGAGAGGTCCCGGGCAGAATCTTTGATGAGCTGAGCAGGGCACAGGTCTCCCTGGCAGTTGGACGGTTTCAAAGATAGGATGATTTTTTCCACTTCCAGAGTATTGACTTTGGCGAACTGGAAGCGGGCTAGGTCGGTAAGCATAGGTTTGTCGTGAGTTTTTAAGTTGAGTGTGTTATTCAGGGAGGCTCTTTTGCTGGAAATTTTACTTTGAAGAGTCACAGTCTTATTAGCTAGGGCATTTTGAATATCTGAGCACCAGTTTTTATCTTTGGTACAGGTGTCAGGGGGTGCTATGGGGGTTTCTATTTCTTTAAGGATTGTAAAGAGTTCTTTCATGTTCGATTTGGCTTTGGATATACGGGAGTCAAATGAGGTTCGTTTGGCCAGGTAAATTTCTTTCTTGTACAGTGCTGCTAAATGAGGTTCGTTTGGCCAGGTAAATTTCTTTCTTGAACAGTGCTGCTAATTTGGAGAGTTTGAGTTTGTTTGAGTCTGAAGGGTTTTTTTTCCAAATGGCCACACAACTTCTTTTTTGCTGCCTTACGTTTTTGAAGAATGGTGTATACCGTTTGTTGAGGTGTGTTTTTGGTTTGCTTGATCGGAGTTTGAGTGGGGCGATGTGGTCCATCGCAGTGGCCATAACCTTGTTATATTCTTCGACCAAGGACTCAGGGTTCAGGACGTCTGGCAATGTGTTGAGAGTGGGAAGTAGATTAGGGATAAGTCTTTCTACTGTAATGTTTTTCTTGTTTCTGGTAAGGGTGGGTGGGGCCTTAATGATAGGCAGGGTTGTTGGTCTATCAGTGGAAAGCATGAATGAAATCAGATGGTGGTCAGTCCAGGCTAAAGGTGAGATGTTTGTAATATTCGCTAGGCATTTATGGTCGGCCACCCAGTCGAGAGTTCTGCCTTTCGAGTGTGTTGGTGATGTGCATCTTTGCATGAAGCCTAATTCAGATAGAGTGTTGGCTATAGTGCTGGCGGGATGGTCTTCCATGTCATTGTAACCCAAGTTGAAGTCTCCTAGGGTGAGTGCTTGAGTGGAACTTTTAAGGTTGCTGGACAGGATGGAATTAAGGTCTTCCTCGAAGGTGCCAATGGGGCCTGGCGGGCGGTAGATCAAGTAGATGTTAAGGGTTTGGGTGTTAGTGAGAGGTATTTTTACTGCTAAGGTTTCACAGGAGGGGGCATCTATACAGGTGGCTAGTCTCATGGTAAGACTGCACTTATGGATAATGGCGACACCACCTCCTCTAGAGTTGGGTCAGTCTTGTCTCAGGATGGTGTAATTATCTGGGATTGCCAATGTACATAATTTCACCATATATACTGACTATATGATCACGTGCCCCATGCCCCATGTTAATGAAAATACCCTTGGAGAGGCCATAATTCTCTTCACTGATGGGTCATCTGCGATTGATAAATGCTCTGGACAGAGGCATAGTGGGACAACAGTAGTGAAGGCGAAAGAAAATTCAGAGTTTGAAATGGTGGAAAGTGCAAGATTGCCAGCAAATCTTTCAGCGCAAGTGGCAGAATTGGTTGCCATGATTTTAGCACTTGAAGAGCATCAGGATGAGGAGGTATCTGTATACTCTGACTCTGCCCACGTGATGACAACAGTACACTCAGGACTGTCACTTTGGCAAAGGAGGGGCTTTGAGTTCGCAGATGGCATTCCAGAACAGCATGTACCATTGTTAGAGAGACAGATATAAGCACATGAATGTCCCTCGGCAGTTGCTATCATGAAGTGCAGAGCTCATACATACAACAAGTGCAGACATGATTCCTGCAGCAATGAGGCTGCAGATGCAGAAGCAAAAAGGGAAGCGTATTTACCTGAGATATTAGACATTACAACAGCCTCAAACAAATGCACACGTGCATGCAACATGGTGAAGAAAGAACACAGTGCCAGTAACAGTGCCACAGGAAGAGCAGGAATTATGGAAGAAAAGTGGGGTCTCATTATACCCCAGAGAGTTAATTTGGTGACAGGACAGCACAGGGAAACCTGTCATGCCTAAAGAGTTGCTTACAGTAGCACTGGGACAATTACATTACCCAGCACATACCACAAGTGAGTGTCTTGCTGCAGCATCTATTTCAGATGATTAGTTAATCCAGAATTTGAACGAGCATGTGACTAATTTCATCATCAATTGTATAACATGTCAAAAATGTACTGCTGGTCATACATTAAGAACAGCGAGAGGAGCAATGCCCCATCCTATTGGACCATTTCAACATTTGCATATTAACTTTGTGGATATGATCCAAACATGTAACAGCTATCAATATATAATTGTGGTTGCATGCCCCTTTTCACGATGGATAGAAGTAGGTCCTTGCACACATCAAGATGCTATATCAGCTGCAACGTTCCTTGCACAAGAGGTATTTCCTAGATGGGGAGTGTGTAATGTGCGCAGTTCAGACAACGGACCCTATTTTGTAAATTAAGTGTTTACATCCATATTGCAAATAAGACATACATGCTCACCTGCCTATCATCCCCAAGTGAATGGAATTTTTGAGCGTCTAAATGACCTTTTGAAGGAATGCTTTGCCAAACTGAAAGACATTTTACACATGAATTGGTTGCATTTCCTTCCCCTGGCTCTTTTTAGCTTATGCAATTAGCCAGTCTCTGATCACCACCTGACTCTTCATGAGCTGGTGAAAGGACGTAGGATGAGTGTCGCAATCGCTCCTCCCACACATGCTTGAACAGATGCTGAGAATGCAGTTAACGTGCTTGGTAATTAAATACATGATTATTTGATGAATATGACTACATCTCTGAATGGTATCTACAAACCGGTGCAGGCGAGACAGGGGAGCTCAAGACTCACTGAAGAATCACATGAACATTTTGACCCAGTTAGTTTGTTACAATCCCTTCCACTATACCCTGGAAGTTTAGTTTTTTGTCTAAGTTTACTAGAAAATGCGACAAGCCCAAGTTTGAAGGACCATACAAGGTCGAGATAGCAACCTGTCAGTGGTAAATATTAGAGGGAGGTGGGCTTGGCTAGATTTGAGCAATATTAAGAAATATTGTGGTGAGACCCCCTTGTGAGTAGATACAGAGCCACCAGAAGGAGATGTGCAAGGATCTCAGATGAGAACGATGACCAGAGAGAATAGGCGGCAAGAAGGAGAAAAATAGAGGCGGTGTGACTTTATTCCACCTCAAGATGGACATCAAATGTTCCACATAGGCATTTTGTTTTTCCTGATTCTATCTATCTATCTTTCTTTTTGAACACTCATCCTTTCCTAGAAGCCTTGAACATTTGTTTGACTGTACTGTTACTGAACTTAAAAAAAATACATTGTTTTGGAAAGAAATACCATCTCATTTTTACATAGCTTTTTCTTGTGAACACTTATTTTTTTTAACAAGAAATGAAAAAATAGAGAGTTATGCATTTCTTAAAAAATATGAAATATTTTCTCTTGTCAGGTGGGCTTATAGGCCTAGTTATCTACATAAGGTAGATTATTTTGCTACTATGATTTTGGCATTCTTTTTTGCATCTTGCTGTACTCAGTTTCTTCTAGTGCATGGCAATGAGGGAGTTTTACAATAATGCTATGACAAGGATAGTATTTAGTGACGATAACACAAGCATAGGTCCTGAAATGCCAACAGTCAAAATGATACCTGAAATGCCCCCGGAAGGAAGCACACACAGTAAAAGGTCAAACATAAGTATACATACAGTCTCAAACCACATGATGCAGTATTTTGATAACTCCCTTCATATCACTACTAATATGTGGTACAACAGCATGAGAAAGCTGGCAAGAGGGAAGTACAATGAGAGCTCTTGGTTCTCTCATTTCATATGCCATGCGGGCCTATAGACTGTTCATAGCAACAGAAGTACAAGTGCACAGAGCACATTGCTTGACACACCTACCTTTATGCACAACAAGGGGACAGTTTCAGGGCAGATGGGCCACTATACAGTGGGTGACAAAAGCAGAGTCACCTCATGAGGACAGTTTCATAGAGCAAACCCTCCTGGTGATCAACACTACAACAAAGCATAAGATAATTAAATATATACTGCCAGGTCCAAATAGGGGAGATGTGAGAATAGAAGACCACAAACTACTGAAATGTACTGATGGAAAAAATACCAGGCTGTTGTACAGAGTTCAGTTACACATAATAGGGGATGCATACACAGCTGGAGAATGGACTCATGGAATGATTGTCTGCAAGGCACCAGCACTCAAAACAGCACCAAAGGAGGTTGTGGAGAAAGCCAAGAAGGTGTGCCTCAAAGATTGGAATAAAAAATCTTGATTACTTACCTGGTTAGACGGTGAGGCAGGACCAGTACTCATAATATCAAGTAAAAGGTGCAATCCTGAGTTTTAGAAACAATCGAACAATAAAAGTAGGAGTGAACAAAGATTACCAATGTGTTTTTGAATTAGCAGGCATGAAGATAGGCACAGCTGTATTAATGGACCACAATTGGGCTTGTGGTTCAAAGGCCTATATGCGGCACCCTGCAAATTGGGGTGGGGGGCTATGCTCCATAACAATAATAAGTTCACTGACTCTGGTGGTGCCACAGGGTGAGGTGCAGATTGGTGATTTTCCACTGATGAACACACTCAATAGAAAGAAATGTTCTCTCACCCTAAAACGTACCCGAAGGGAGAGTTAATTTGTGGCTAAATCATTCAGGGCCTTTGATGACATACCGGACAAACAAAAGTTGTTTGGCACAACTGCAATGTTTTTTACCTCTCTTCTTATCCCTGCTTTACAAACAATAGTGAATTCCAAATGGCTGCAAATAACCAGATGGGAGATGCTACAGACAATAAATGCAAAGGGGAAGGGGTGTAATGCAATAAAGGAAGAGTTGTGAGCAGTTACAGTAATTACACTTCAAAACAAGTATGTCCTTGATCTTATAACTGCCATGTACGGGGGCGTTTACGCCAAGATAAGCTTGTCCTACTGTACATACACACCAGCAAATGATTGGCAGATTGGGTCCCTTAAAGAGGCCATAATGACCTTACAGGAGCTGCACACCAAAATGGTGACCGAGGAGGAAGATATTGAAGATGATGACTGGCTTGATTACCTGTTTTCATGGATACCAACCTGGCTGGCAGACGTATTCAAAACATTACTGGTTATACTGGTACTGGTCCTGACAGCTTTTGTGTCCTGAAAATAGTGCTGAACCACTGTAAGAAGGGTGGTAAGAAATCACTGGAAATGACAATAATAGTAAATGTGGGCGATCAAACAAACAGATGAACACAAATAGATAAATCACCCGGATGAACCCAATGGAACATCCCATTGGAGCCCAAGGAACAATGTTCGCATTGCCCTGTTGACCCCCACAATTACACTGAACACTGGGTGGATTGTGAAGGGGGTGGAGATTGCTGTTTCATGACATGCGGTCCAGGAGAGTATGTAGCACAAGGAGGCAACCTGAGGGGGATCATGAACATATGGCTACCAAGGAATGGCTACATTGGGACAGGAGGAAGTGAGTGGGTGGGCCATGATTTCACCAGGGGGGAGTGTTATGGAGCAGATTAATGTGCAGTTAACACCAACTGCCCCTACTCAGATGAGTATGCAAGTACCACTTCAATTCCCTGCTCCCTGGCAGTATGGTCCAGGTGAGAAATGATACCAGCTGAGACAGCCTTACTGCCCCATGAGTCTAGGGGAGAAAGACGAGAAAGACTAACGTAGATTCTAAGAAACAATGCCTTAAACAAATAATGCATATGCTTTTGCCATAAAGAAGCAGTTTAGGTTGCGTGACACTAAGTAGGGATCATAGTTAAATTACAGAAAGAATATGCAGTGTGCTGTATATAACACAGGAGGGAGGAGGTTTCCAGGATACCAAGAGAGGGACTACACTGATTGGACAGGTGGAAGTATTGCAGTTTTAGATGCTGAATACACAGGCAGGGATAACCAACGTATGGCAGGCGTACAGGACGTGAACCTATGTGAATATAGGACACCAACATCGTGGCGAGAGAAACACAGGACTACCGCTATTTTCTCAGCAGAAAGCCTGCAGCAGGACTAGAAGATAGCAAGGTCTCAGACAAGATGATGAATACATAAAAACATATTTATTTCAGAAGCTCTCAAGCTGCCCAGATAGCAGTTTGCAGCACGCGCCAAGGGAGTAGTTGGCGTGCAGAATGGAGAGACGAGATAACAATTCCCAGGAGATGTAGCAGTAGCCTTCTAAGTTAATTGAATTAGTAGGAGCGTAGACAGTCATTGAAGTCCAGGTGCACAAGAGTAGTATGCCAAAAGACTCCATAGAGAATAGGTGAAGAGTGTCCCAAGCGGTCACAAGAAATAAAACATGCACTTTAGAATTAGCTAAATACTCAACAAATAAGAAGACAATCATTTTCCAACATAGACCCCTAACAGGTGATCAAGACATGAATAACACTAACTATTCATTAGGAGCCAAGTACAGATAAGACACCTGCAGGACTCCCTAGTATGCACTCAAACACGAAACAGTACTCAATGCCAAGTACAAAAGAAACAGACAGGACACATGGCCTGGGAATGATGGGGGTGTGTGTTTAATTGGAATTATTGCAGACCACGGACTTCTCTACCCCACCTTCTCTCCATCATATCTTGATATCTCGACAAAGCATCCAAGGATGGTGAGTAAATAGTCAACCAATAAAAATCCCTTTCGCCATACTGCCCAAAGTTAGCAGCACCAACCAGTAAACTGTCAATGTGCTGATGTAATGACACTAGTATCTGTAATGGGTTGGGTCCAGGTGGAGCGCTCAGATATGTCCAAACCTATCATAGAACTAACACCTATAGACTGTATATGTAGCTTGGAATATTAACCAATCCCAGATGCTCATTTGTTTTGCAATCAATATTGTAGTGTGATGTCACTGATGATGTGTTTTCCATTTCTAAACCACTCACACTAATTGTAAGAACAATGAGTTGTCCAGGCCATTTGTTCTGTGTTTTGAATAAATCTGGGGTTTTCTGTGCTCTTTGAGTACTCCATTGTTGAGAATTGTTTTTTATGCTATTGCACCTCTGGGCACTCCTCAACGTGGTACTTCCCTGCCTCGTCAAGGGGCTAACCATCACAATTCTCTGACTAACAAAAAGCAGGATCTGTGCTCAGAGCTACCCACAGTAATGTAGGATTTGGCTGCCATTTTATCAAGGCGTCCAACAATTATTCTTAGCTGGGGCTGAATCTAATTTCCTTTTTCCTCTATTGTAAAACTCAATTATGTAAAGAATACTTTCTAAAAAATCAGAACGAACCCGAAACCCTTCATTATAGCCCAATTATGCTCTAGGTTTGTGGTATATTGTTGGGACCGTTCACAGCCACACATGGCTCGGAATTTCAATATGTTGTCATGGTACCATGACAAAAAATGACTGCCACATTTTACCATGTTATACCACAAGTGGTCAGCTGTAACTCTTCTGTTCATGAGACGGTATTGAAGGGCTGTAGGGACTGTTGACAGAATCTTCCCTGTGACATTAAGATAGCAAGATCACGTGCTTTCATATGTGCTCGTAAGCTTGCACTCGGCTGCTTATAGACTTGATGATAAATAAAGCAAAGATCACCTTTGCATGTTTGTCTGTGTAATGTAGGCCTGGAAATGGCTGGGTGCAACCATGCTTCATAACACTGCAACATGCTTTAGGTAGTTTGAGCAGTGCAATACCATTACACATCCAATTGATAGACTGTCACATATCCTCAGCTTAAAGGGGGCAACAGTAACGTTTTTTACTCTGGAGTGACAAGAACCCATTGATTACATAACGAAACAATTCTGATGGGCTTGATGTTCAGAATGGGGTCTTGTCAGTCTCTGCTGCTTTGTGTCAGCTCCACCCTGTACCATAGTTGCTATTAGGGGCACCTGGAGTGACTCTAGATGCAGGTGCTCTGATGTGTATTTCTTCCAGAGAGAGACAGTGTTTCGGGAAATCGTTAACTGGTTTAGCAGGTTGGACTCCAGATTTAGAATTCCGAGACAAAAGCATAATTGCAGAAGTGTGTCAAGTGTTTATTGTGTTCAGTGGTGGGCAGGGTGAGGTGGCCTCCTAGAGCTTGCGTTCTAGGCCCTGCTTGGGCCCGTGAACCGCCTCCCTGCTCACGCTACGCCCATCGACGCAAGCACCACCGGCTTTTCGTCGAGGAGACAAGTCATGAGGAACATCTGACAATTGGTGAGTTTTCCCTGCTGACGGCTTTTCTCAGCCTCGCTGTGCAAAGTGGCTCGGGTGAGTGACCCTTGATGTCAGTGGCCTGCTAATCAAAACCTGAACTATGGAATACAGCTGTTATTTATTTCCGAAATACCAATTCTATTTGTACTGTTTACCTCCAATGGAAGCAGAAGGATCACGGCTCTGCTATGGAGTCGTCATTAGCTGCTGGACCATAAAGGTCATAAGTAGCTCATGTTGGAAGCCGTTTAGAATGTGGAGACACGAGTATAGAGACACTTAAGTTAGCCTGGGAGGTTGGAACTCGGCAGCTTTTCTTTCTTTTTTTTCTCACCTCTGCCCGACAGACTCACCGTTTGGCTCACTTTACTGTGATTGGCCATTCGTCTTTGACAAGTCATATGATAACAACCTGTCTTCCAGGGTCCCCCAATTGTGAACTGGTTGCGTCGACACACTTTTCCATCTGATGACCTTTGATTTGATAGTTTATTTATAACGCACTTAATACCCAGAGGTTTCTAAGCGCAGACCCAGGGATCAAACCTGTGTTGCTCCACGTTGTCTTGCTTCCAAGGCGAGCACTTTGCCCCTGAGCTATCCTCCCGAGACCTTTATGGTAGTGCCTGGCAAATGCATATCCCATCATACAAAAAATGTATCAATGATCCTATCAATGATGAGGTTTAAACATCCGTAACACATTTTGGATCTGCCCCCTGCTGGGCATGTACATTTTTCTGAAGCCTTCCTCAGGGCGGGAACACGAAGAGATGGGGAGCCAAACTTAACCCTGTATGAAGGCAGACAAAAGAAGATATCACAAAAAAGGGGTTTGTTTAAGGAATGTTTTCAGTTTGTGTGGCATTTGTCTAAATCTAGAAAAAATAATTTTTAATTTTGCAACAAAAAATGAGAACCTAGTGGGGGCAACGTCCTTACCCTGATTCTGGGCATGGACTGAGTCGAAAAAACCCACTTAGACCTGGGTTGGAGTCTTCCACAGGTAAGAGGGACGCAACATGGAACATATCCCATGCTTGCACAAAGGCCAAAAGCATGGACTTTGCCAGTACTTGTTTTCCACTGTGCATATGTGTCCCTTTTTCCCAAATGCCACTTACAAAGCCATAGTTCTTGTTAGGCGTGTAAGGTTTGTGTCTTAGCTTGCCAAGAACAACTTTGCCTCCATTCCATGCGCCTCTCATAGCAATATATTTTGAAGTACTTGCTCTACACTGTCACATTGAGGCTACTGCTTGGAGACAATGGAAAGAGTGGCAACGTGCAAGCAAAGGTGACTCTGGGGGTGAACTGTGGGCAGTGTGCAGTGTCGGACTGGGGCATCCATTTGTCTCGGGCACCAATGAAAATGTGTCCCACAGTTGCAAATGGCAATGCATTCCTTTTGTGACAGACTGTTTTAGTAGTACCTAAGGGGGAGGTGTTTGATAAAATGTGATGCAAAGTGTGCATTTAAAAGAATATTCATTCATTAACACTGATCAAAACTACAAGCCGCATATTGAAGTAACTTATAAAACTGGCCACATAACCTCAAAACCTGGCCCACAATAGCATTTTGTGTTTTTGGTTCGGGCATTGGCCTATTGCCCTTCAAGCCAGTCCGATATTTTATTTATCTTGAGAAGTGGGTCATGCTGACAATGTCACCCAAGGAAAGGGTCTGTCCGTGTGGGGGGCACCGTGGGTGTGTGTTTGGCCTAGGTCTGCCACACGTTAAACCCTTCCCTGACTAAGCACGTAAGACCTTTAATAAACAGACCTGTCCTTTGTGACCTCGACGCCTGCCTCTCTCCCACTCCTAGCTTTAAGAACACATATTGAACTGCCTTTGGTAGGAGACTAGGAGCTCCGAGCTCTCATCACCTTTAATAAGAAGGGCCAGGAACGGGCCAGAGTTGTCCCTGGCCCTCGCTCTGGTCCCTCGGTCCGTGCCGGGATGCTAAGCAGATGTAATGCTTTCATCACTTGGTGATGGATGCCTTTCCACGAAGCAGAACCACCAAGTGACATTGATGGATGTGGCCAAACAAACACTGGACGCGGCTGCACACGAGGCACCACGCCATGCAGGACTGGCGTGGCTCCTCACTGCACATTCCACAGCAGCTTGGCCTATCCTGATGGCCTGAGGGGTGCAGGAAGGAGGCGTCCCTTCGACCCCTCTATTGTTCTCTTGAACCCCAATGGCAACATGTAGCATGGCATGGAAGAGTTCACCTCTGGCTTACATTATCGAGGAAGTGAAGGGGGAGGGGCATTCTAACTACTTCCAGGAGCGATGTTCATTACAGCCTATCTTCCATTGGTCCCCTTGTCTGCTGAGACAGCATGCCAACGTGAGATTCCTAGCTCTGCTTGTGATTATCTGCCCATGCCAGCCCCTCCATGCAACCATAGGTCCACCCTAAATACAGGGTAACTTATGTAACTGCATAACTATCATACTTTTTTAGGTCTACATCGTTAATATCACCATATATGCCGATAACTGGTTATGCCTCCACATAGCTGCTAATATTCTCAAAGAGAAGCATGTTTACCTGCCTGTCAGAATCACAGCTGAGTCGCCTCTCTCCTGACCCGGAATCGCTCCACACCTGAGCTTCGATGCTGTTTCCCTTGATGTTGCTTTTCATGGCACCCCTGCTTGATCAGCGTCACTCATATCACCCCTTGATGCAAAGACGATCAACCCTTTATGGGCTCCAGTGACCCCCCATGTCCCCAGCCCCAAAGTGAGGCCATCAGGTCTGTTATACCTGTGCATTACCGACTTTGAGACCTACCGGTAAGTGCGCAAACGGAGGCTTCGGATGCAGTGCAGTGACCAAGTTTGATAACACTAGGCTTGCCCATCAAATAAGCGTGGAGTCGCACAAAGTTAAGAATTCAAGACCTGTGAAGTCTCTGTTTGATGGCACAGAGGGGTTAAAGAGCGAGTGAGCAGAAATCTGACATAGCTTTTCAGAAGCTACGAATAATTTAAAGCTTTCCAGCAATCACTTTCGGTTGTTTCATATTTGCGTGTGCGCGCAGGCGTGACAGTTTACCTCACTACACAGGGCCTGATTCACAGAAGTGTTTTATAATGGTGCAATCCCATAGGGAAACGCTCTGTGAATCAGGCCCGATGTGCGTATGGAACCTACCTGCTGTAGTGAGCAATGGAGCACTGTAGGCAGGAAGGTATAGGTGGACCGGTGCAAGTAAGGTGGCGGGTAGCGGTGGCTGGTGGAAGGTTCTGACGGGGGCCGGTGGTCATTGGCTGGCAGGCTGCTATCTGGGGAGGGATGAAGCCTTCTGGCTTTATGCTAATTATGATTCTTGTTTTCCAGCCTGGCAACGTTATGGATTCTAGTGATGCCAGAGATGGTGAGTTTTTTGGCCAGATAGGAGGGCTCCATTGGTTGTCACTGCAGGCTGTTTTGAAGGTGACTGGGCCCTAGAGTACGGCTAGTGCCGTTCCTTGAGGACAGATAGGATGCAGTCAACCTTCTTTGCACCTTTGTTGAGGTGTGCTGTGGCATGTTGGGTGGCTTTCAGAAGGGACAAGGGAGGACGTTGGGTCACCTCCGAGGAGGTCACTACAACCGTCCATGTGTGAGAGAATGAGTGCTGAGCTATTGGATAATGGCTTTTGTAAGTCTCTGGAAGGTTGAAGGGCTTGATTTTGCACAGGGAAGGGAGCTGATACCTGGCATCTTGTAATTTCTTGTCAATGTGAGCCTTGATAGAGAGGTAACCCTCCCTGATGAATCCAAGGGACTTGGCACTGTCAGAATACTGGTGGGTAAATCTGCCAAGCTTCATTTCAGTTTGCGAACTTTGAACCTTGGTGCATTTTAGATGCACTACAGTGAGGTATGCCAGAGGAATCAGGGGTTCGCAATAATAATGTCCAAAATCAGCAAAGTAACTTAGTCTCATCAAAACTCCCCATGCAAAAAACAGAAGACTCAGCCATGGAGCAAAGCTCACTGTCTTTATTTCTACACTAGACCAGGATCATACAGGAAAACAAAATTCTTCAGCAAACTCAGCTCCCGGACTTGTGTCACGAGTATTTATGTCCTAGGCCTACCCAAAAAATCTACGAGGTATTCCCATTGATTAGCTCCGGTTTACTACCAATGGACATCCCCTATATTAATTGTCCCATTCATGTCAGGTGGCTCCAGCTGAGAGTACACCCAAATGTTGCCCACAACATTTTTGCAGGGTCGCAGGACGACCATTGGCCCATGCAACATTTTATACCACCTCACAAATGGAGATTTTGAATTGGCCTGAGCAGCTACTCTCAGGCCTGGGGCCCTTTTTCGGTCACAGAGCTCTGTGTACCTTTTCAAGGTAATGGAAATGGCCATGGAGTGCCGTGTGGTCCATATTGTTGCTACAAGTTTGATCATCTAGCCTGACAGAGTGCCTGCAGGTCCCAGTTTCGATGGGCAACACTTGTATCATTTCACAGCTTCTCTTTCCACCACTGAGGGACCGCAAAATGAAGCCCTTCTGTCTGCAATTATGAGGATTTTATTCTGAATTCTTGCAGGTGGTTAGCTGTCTCAGGAATCAGGAATTTATCACCCGCCCTTGTCCTTGGCTGTGAACATCAGCTCTGCGCCTCGTGCTGCAGGGACCATGTCTCCCCTTCCATGTATCTGAGCCCTGTGTTTCCAGCCTTATTCACTTCACTCGCCCTATAGGTTCCCTGTGTTTTCATGGTTTCTTATGGTTAGTTGCAATGAAGCATATGCACGCTGTATTCACGTATATTCTGCAACTTGCAGTTTCGCTTTGTCGAAAGAAGAGAACGGTTCTTGGCATTATATAAATATATCTGTCCTCTACCTCTGTGAGTTATAACCATGTTTTTCATGTCTCTGAGCAATACAAATCAATGTATGTCTGCGTACGTTTATGCACAAGTGCAGATCTGCTTCATGACTAATGCTCCTATGTTGTGATGTCTATAATGATGTCATCACTGCTTGCTTTTTCTGTCAGTCTACCTGGTTCATAGCTGCGGCCTCTGCCCCCTCGAAACCATCAACTAGATATGGTTTAAACGGCTGTCTGAGAGAATATCTCTTGTCATATCGTTGATTCATTGGTGTACTTGGTGGCAGGCTAAACAACGAGTTACACCTTTCATTCTTAATTCTGTGGATTGACAGTCGGATAGGGTACATGAGGACTATTCCAGGCACCCTCTATTTAACTATTAATCCCCCCTCTGGTGGACCTGTCAACTTCTCCTCCAACCATATTCAGCTTCAACTTCGAGAGCCATATCTTTGTCACTCCCCTAGAAGTCAATAGAATCCTGCATGATCCAGCTCCATGTCACATAACTGCTGTCCCCTCCAGGGTTACACCAAACCCATTTTCCCCAATAGTCTTTGGTGTCGTAGGAATACTCGAACAGTACTCCAGGTGGGAACAGAGGGCAGTCTGCTATCTGTGCCCTCAGTTTATCTCAAGCATTTATTATCTTGTCATCTTCTGAGTCCATGTCTACCAGTACTTTCATCCCTACAGTCTTTTCAGTTGTCTTCCGGCATTGTGTGATGCATATCCTGATAACACAAAAAGTCAGCAATACTAACACTAGTGCTGCAGCTAACACCTTCAGCCCATTGGCCATCCATGTTGGTATCCATGAAAAGATGTACAACAGCCAATCTTCATACTTTCCTGCAGCATTTGTCTCTGTTTCCATTTTGGCATGTATCTCTGATAATCTAGTAATCGCCACAGTCAGTGTCCCATTGTCCTCGTCATTTGCTGGACCAAATGTACAGCAAGAAGACCCAACCCTGGTGCAAACTCCTCTCTGCATTGCTGTCTGCAAATCTGAGACTTATCTATTTTCTAACACCATTAACCTCACTGCTCAGAGCTCTTCATTGATTGCTTTCAACCGCCTTGACGGTTGAGTTTACTGTCTGCATCAGCTCCCACCCTGTGGTCTGAAGCCCTTTTGCGTTTGCGCTGGCCTGAACTGCTGGAATGATGGATGCAAAGAATATTTCTGTTCTGCTAAATAACCTATGCTCTGGAGGGATTGCATCCAGGGACTCCTCCATCTTTGATGATGCATAATTTCCCCTCTTCACTCTCATTATCTCTACAGATCTCCTCTTTCTTCTGTTAGAGTCCATCTTGGGGAATCCCTCTACCTTGATATCCTTCTCGGATACAACTAGTGCTGGTGTGTTGAGGTGCACCAGTGAGCACGTCCCTCCCCAATTAAGTGGTAGCTTCATGTATGCTTTGGATATGCGCAGGCCCAGTAGTGATCCATCAGTAGATATTTTCCAACCGTCATACCTGGAACTTTTACTGTCTGCTTACATTCTTTGTTTTCTCCAACCTTTACTGGGTCATCGTTCTGGAAACATAATGCTGCTCCTTTGATTGGTATTATGAGCATTGGCCACACCTCATGTTCCACCCATGTCAGTAACTTCGTACTTTTTTTCAATTCTTTTATGCATTTGTTGTTTTCTTCTTGTACTATTTGAACTGGAACGGTTAGGAGTGCATGTGCCTTTCTCCGCCCACCCCTTCTTTCCAGCCATCAGCTGTGTATACTTGACCATGCACCAGCATTTGTCGTCTTTCCCAGCATCTTGGTTCTTCTCCTATCTCTACTGGTCCCCTTTTGGGACAGGGTAATTCCTTTAATGTCACTGCTCTTTTTTGTCGACCTTCGGTTATGTATTCTATGGCCTGATCTTTTTTCCAGTAATCTTCGATCATGCCTAGAGTCTTTATATAGTTGTCTTCATATGGAAAAGTCTTTTTGGACATCCATTTTAGGGTAGTTCTTTTCCCTTGAAATCTTCCCCTTGTGGTGCACAACGATAAATACACAAGGCATTGTGCCCTCGCTGCTGGGATGTCAGCTGCCACAAATGTTCTGGAGGCACTCATGGCGTTGGGGATGAGAGAGCAGACATAACAGCTCTCTCTAGTGGTTTGTTTGCCTACTTTGGTCATGTAC
Organism: Ambystoma mexicanum; assembly: GCF_040938575.1. Taxonomy (NCBI): domain Eukaryota; kingdom Metazoa; phylum Chordata; class Amphibia; order Caudata; family Ambystomatidae; genus Ambystoma; species Ambystoma mexicanum. Next base: position 552,333,040 of record NC_090923.1, read on the forward strand.
TTGTACCACATGTTATTAGCTACCCTGGCCGAATCATTTAGATATGAATCAACCCGACCTAAATCTAAATCAACACTGCACCTATTTCTTTTTACTAGTTTGGCAGTGCTTATCGCCTGACCTGGCATGGTGGCCATTCTTGCCTGGATTGGGATTACGTTAGTAGGGGTCACAGCTTGTGCATCTATGAACAATAATCGCTGTGAAATGATGAGGTTAAAGAGGTAGAGACAACAGAAGACACAAAATATTACAATTCCACTTTTAACAATGATACCCATCACTTACTCTGCTTCGGACTCTTATGTAGCTCCAACTGGGATGAAGAACACACCAAAATCCATCAAACGCAGCATTGTTATGTTGTTAATATATATTAGCTCAAGCTCCATGGGTGTAGTATTGTGCAAGTGCGATGAAAAACAGTAATTTCCACACAATACGGATTCTGCGATCACAGAGGAGTTCTATGACAGAGGGACTTCCTCTGCAAAGTCGTGGGTATGTTTAGGACAAATAAATCAGGAAAATTGTATTTATTTTATTTATTGTGCATTTGTTAGGCGCTTATACAGTGAGTCAGTTCTGTTTCAAACCGCCCACAGGGCAACAGGGAGGGAACATGGGACTGAAAACAATGAATACAGTGGAAGATAAAGACAACGCTACTATGCCTTGTGAGTATTCAGAACGTGCAAGTGCAGTGAGAAGAGGCGAGGTAGGGGTGGGGGTAAGTGCTGAAATGTCCGTGCTAGTGGGTAAGCAGCAGATGAAGTGCATAGTGTGGTAAGTGCTATGCGGCCTGGAGCCATATTGGGTAGATAGAGCAAGCTTACAGGGTGAAGACCGATGGATGCCGAGGCAAGTGCTTTGAGGTAGGTGGAGGCTAGGGCGATTGGGTGTGGAAGGCCAGGACCCCGGAGGATACATAAAGGCCCTGGTCGCTAATCACAACAACTGTGAGATTAGCAAGGGGTGGAAGAAGGGAAGGATGAGCTGAAGAGGAAAGTCTTGAGGAGCTTCTGGAATTTGAGGAAGTCCTGCTCAAGATGAAGAGAAGAGGGAAGCTGTTCCATAATAGGGAGCCAGCTGAAGAGAGTGATCAGCCTCCGGCTGTTTAGCGCAGTGCTTTACACAGAGAGAGTTGGTGCCAGAGGACAATAGAGGTCTAGAAGAAGAGTATTTGGTAAGAGAAAGTTGCACATAGTGTAGTCCCAGGCCCCAGATAGCCTTGTGGATGATACAGAGGGATTTGAATTCAATCCATGCAACAACCAGGAGCCAGTGAAGAGGATGGCCAGAGTGAGGGGAAAAAAGAGGGAGCAGGGGTCCCAATGGGAATGATCTCAGTATTGCTGGTATTGAGGCAGAGGCCATTGGCAGTGCACCAGGACTGGATTGCAGACAGGCAGTCAGGGATGATGAAAGATGCAAGAGATTCAGCAGGAAGATTGAAAACATTTGTGTGTCATCTGCGTAGCACTGGAAGTTGGCAGGGAAGGAGGAAATGAGGAAGGACTGCTGAGCAAGATAAGTGTTGAAGAACCAAGGGGAGAGGTATGAGCCCTGGCGTACACCACAGGTGTAGAAAGAAGTAGGTGAAGAGAAGGTGCCCAGAATGACTTGGAATAAACAGTCAGTTAGAAAGGAGGTCAGCCAGTCCAGTGCCCGCTCTGAGATACCAAGAGTATCATGGAGACGTTTTATGAGGATAGAATGGATGACGGTATCAAAGGCAGAGGGGAAATCGAGTAGGATGAGGACAGCTGGAGAGTTAGAGTCCAGGAATGCGAACAGTTCTTTAGGGGTGTTCAGAAGAGCAGTTTCCGTGCCTCAGGATTCTCGGAATCCAGATTGATGTTCGTGGAGACCACCAACAAGTTCAGTGTGTGAGGTAAGTTGTGGAAAGGCCAGCTTCTCCAGCACTTTCCCAAGGAAGGGGGTGATAGAAATAGGGCCGTAGTTGGCTGGACAGGTAGGATCTGCTGAAGGTCTTTTCAGTAAGGGGTGCACAAGAGAGTGCTTGAGGGAGGAGGGGAAAGATCCAGTGGCAAATGAGTGGTTGCAGGGATCAGCGAGTGCAGGGGCAAGAGAGCCAATGTTGTTGATAGTTCTGGAGGAGCAAGGGGAAACCTGTGTTGAAGAGACCTTAATGGAGCGGACAACTCTGGTGACTTCTTCAGGTGTGACAGGGGAGAAGGTGGAGAGAGAGGAAGACGGAGGGTGAGAAGCCATAGGCGGCAAAGGAGTGAGGCACAGGTTGGGAGGGAGGGTAGCAAGGGTGCTCAGGATGACCTGAGTTTTAGTAGCAAAGTGTGTGGCCAGTGTGTTTCAGAGGGCCTGGGATGGAAGAGGGGAGGAGGAGACGGCAGAAGGGTTGGCTAGTTCCCTGCGGATTTTAAAGAGTTCAGCCATGTTGTTTGATGCACCAGATGCCCTACCTGGATTTTCAAACTGCAACTCTACCTCAGGGGGATGGGCCACTTTGGCCCCCATGCACAGATGTCTCTCTGGTCGGTTGTGCACTGTGTTACTGCCAAGTTGCTATGCTATGGACACACAAACATACCCTAATGCTAAGAATAGACACAAGATGAAATAACATAAGACACAAAGAAAACACATGAACCAATTCAACAATAAAAACACCTTTATTCATGCACAGCTATGCATGATGCAAATACTACTAGCAAAACAAATTTGCAACCCTCTCTGCAGGGGTTCTAACTATAATGCAAATTCTGTGCATAGCAACCTATTACCATTCTACATGCATTGTAGCCTAATAACAACAAATGCTAATAGCAAAATACATATGGAAAGTGTCAGCATTCCTCTCCAATCCACATCACACTTCATACATCATTTCTCTCTCTCATAAAACAATCTATGTCTGATCTCCCCTTCAATCAATATGTTAACACCCCATCTAATATGTGGGCCAAACTCCCATGTCCCAACAAGCCAGTCAATCAGTTAAGCCACACGGAAGGCGGCATTGATTTAACGTTGCCGGTAACAGAATACCGGTAACGTTAAATCCCCATGCGGATTATGACCCTGCTCACCGCCATTAGCAGCACCGTTAAGTACGGTGCCACTAATAGCGGGCAGGCCGCGTGCGCGCGACCCTCCATCCCGTAAATTACACCATGCCGCTATTAGCACAGCATCACAAGGCTGGTGGACATGCCAATAGCGGCATGGTAAAGCCCCCCAAACCCCTTACCACCATGGTGCTAATACCGGCATCGCGAACCACCCATTAAGTGAACTGAGCAGTGTCCCCACCTGCCACAGGTGGACACAATCAGCACAGGTGGAGGCAAGGGAGACTGTGGCAGCTCAAAAGGAGCACACAACACCCCTTCCCACACCCCTTCCCACACCAAGATGGTTCCAATACTGGCAGCATTACATGGCCTGGAGGACCTGATTGCAGCGCAGCTGCTACAACAACAGGCAGCACAAAGGAGACGCAGGAGGAGGAGGAGGGCAAGACAGGCACAGCAAGCACCACCATGGCACTTAATCATACCACAGAGGCACCCACCAATCCCCAGGATCAGAGCCAGTCCATTCAACCTAACCCCTGAGCAGATACACACCCTGTACCGTCTGGACCGGGATACCATCACCAGCATCATGGACATGATACACAACGACATTGTGAGCCTCATAGACATCAGAACTGCCATCCCCCGCTACTGAAGGTGGTGAGTGTGCTCCACTTCCTGGCCACAGGCACCTACCAGCATACAGTGGGACAGATGCATGGCATCTCACAACCAGTATTCTCCCACACGCTGAACCAGGTACTCGATGTCCTCCTGAAGCATGAACCTGAACACATAACCATGCCACGGACTGCACAGGAGATTGCAAACACAAAGTTGGATTCTATTCACTGGCAGGCATACCAAGTTGCATCGGGGCCATCGACTGTACCCATGTGGAATTGGTGGTCCCACATCACAATGAAGTAGTCTCCCGAAACAGGAAGCAATTCCACTCCATCAATGTCCAAATGGTATGTGACGCCAACAAGATAATCACACATTGCTGTGCCCGATTTCCCGGATCAATCCATGATTCCATGGTCCTGTGGAACTCAACTATCCCACGCTACATGGAGCGACAAACCGCACAACGTTTGTGGCTACTTGGTGAGTAGTAGGGCAAGCACATGGCAGTGTGATTGGGGGGGGAGATACATACTCCAACTGGGTGTGTTTTGGGGGGGAGAGATACATACTCCAACTGGGTGTGTTTTGGGGGGGAGAGATACATACTCAAAATGGGTGTAGCTTGTCGTCCGCCGGACAAATGCACATACAGATGTACGCCAATGTCCATCTGGGAAGGCCGCAACATACTTGAGAAGAACCGACATGCAGGTATAAGCTACACAACATAGATAACAATCCAGGTCTAGAAACATTAAACATCCATCCACATACACATTGCACAACATTCCACGGCACAAAATATTACATTTTACACATGCCATCAAGAGAGCCATCCTGAATTAGTCCACCCCAACATCAAATATGCAATGTGCCCCATAATGCATGCAAATAAATCACCCCTAGCCATAGCATTTCACCATGCACCTATACCACCACTGAAGCGATGCCTCTCTGCATGGCAACATCAATGTTGGTATGGCAGTACACCAGCAGTGCAGAACTACATCTGCCTGGCCCCAGGGACACCAGAGACCTCGCCTCACCCAGGACATGTCAATTACTGCTGGAGGCATTGATGGGGCATGTCCACTTGCAGGGTGTAGCTCCCCCTTGAACATTGCTGTCACACAGACCATCTGCATGTATGCTGTCAATTGTGTACATGAATCACAATGCAATGCCAATTTGTGTCATTTGAACAGGCCGCTCTTGAGGTGAACAGTGATAGGACCCCGTTCCCTCCCCCATACAGGTGATGCGGGGTATCCCCTGAAGAGCTGGTTCCTCACACCTGTACGGAACCCACAGAACAGGCACGAGGAGGAATACAACCGTGCACATACCAGGACCCGCATCGTGATCGAGCAGACCTTTGGCCTTTTGAAGTCACGTTTTAGGTGCATTAGCAGGTCTGGTGGCGCTCTCCTGTATGGACATGAGAAGGTGTCCAAGATCACCATGGCATGTGTCATGTTGCACAATATGTGCATCAGACTGAATGTGCCACTGCCCCCTGACGTTGGAATAGAAGCACCTGATGAGGATGATGATGGTGATGAGGACGGAGGTGAAGGGGATGCAGGTCTTTCAAGAGGGGATGGGGAGGAGGGATGTGCTGTGAGACAGCATCTGATCAACCAAATATTCTGAGGAATATGTTTTCGTACTGCCACATGGATATTGTTAGTAATGCACTGGTGTATGTTTGTGAGCACGCAATGGACCCTGTTGCCAATAAAGTACACAGACACAATGAGGATGTCCAGGCCTGTGTTTTGAACATAAACCAGTGTATTGAGTAATGAAAAGGTGAAAAAGTGCAAGTCCCCGAACATCCCAACACCCTTCCCCCCAACCCCCACAACACATCCATAACACCCTTCCCCCACCCCCCACAACAGACCCATTACACCCTTCCCCCCACCCCCCACAACACACCCATAACACCCTTCCCCCCACCCCCCACGACACACCCATAACACCCTTCCCCCCACCCCCCACGACACACCCATAACACCCTTCCCCCCACCCCCCACAACAGTTCCTCATGTGTCTGCCATGTATGCATTTGGCCATGCACGCAGTGGAATTTCCATCAACCCCCTATTTGTCATTGTCTGTGGCAGCATTTTGAGAATGGGCAGACGAGCGCCTGGTGGTGCGTGTTGAGCACCGGAGGGGGCTTGTCTGTCTTGATCCTGAAGATGATGATGGGGCAGACTGTCCTTGTTGCAAGAAGTGGCAGTCCATGGCGTCAGCCATGTGAGATAGGACCTCCCTGAGCCTTGAAATCTCAGAACACAGCCTGTCAGTGTTTGCGTCCATCCTGTCAGTGGAGTGCCTCGCCGTCTCCGCAATGTTTTCCCTGAGATGGGCAACCTCCTCAACATGCTGCCCAACCAGCACAGTCAATTCTTGTTGACGTGCCAGGATGGTGGTCAGTTGGAGGGCAGTGCTGGGTGATTGTGCACTGGATGCAGTGCCCTCAGAAGCATCCACTGCAGCTGGTGAAGCCACCAGGGGGGACATAATGGCAGGATTGTTCTCTTCAACAGTCACATCAGACCATGGGGTCTGGAATGGTGCAGGCTCTGCGGTACTAGGGGGGCTTGGGGCGTGCATCCCCATTGGGTCAACTATGGTGTCCTCAGGATCAGACAGGGGGGCAGTGGCAGCTGCCTCACCAGCGGAGCTTGCCGCAGCTGATGGTGGGCCCTCGGTGGCTGCTATTGGTGCCTGTGGGATCTCCTCCAGTGGTGTGGCTGCAGTTTGTGGTACAGCTACTGCTGCCCTGACAGTGGCACTTCATCGGTGTTTCATGGTCATCAGGTGTGACCTTCCCCCCTTGCCCCTGGAAGTTGTGGGGGTGTCCTCCGATTCCTGGGCCCTTGGCCTCTTGCTAATCGCTGGTGCCAGGGATGCATTAGCGGCATCCTCGCCATCTGTGTGTGAGCCTGTCAGGGACAAGAAGGGGGATGGCATTGGTTGATTTTCAATATACATAATGCAGTTAACATCAATGATGCAGTTGTGGTCATTATGACTTAGTAGTTGTGGATGCAGGTGATGTGCCAGTTCAGTGCCTCATCCATGCATGGTTGTGTTTGGAACTTGTGACTGGTGATGTGCGCATGTGTGTGTGTTTGGGTCTGACACTGACATGGGGAGGGATGGATGCATGTGTGGATGTGTGTCCATGCATGAGAGGAGTCGGTGCTGACATATGGGTCAAACAGTACATTCACATCGCATTCTGTCATGTGTACACTCACCTGCATCTGAAGTGGTACCCACGCCAATCTCCATGCTGCCTACTCCCTCAATGGATTCAACTGCAATGAGGTTCCCACAGGTCTCCTCCCATTCTTTGAGTCGGATGGGTGAACCAGCTTCTCCTTCACTGGCAATCCGGTGGTTCTCCTCAAGGATGCCCCTCACCCGCAGCCTGAGGTCGTCCCACCTTTTCCGGCACTCACGCACTGTGCGGGTGCTGGTGCCGACTGCACTGACTTTTACTGCCACTTGTTCCCAGATGGCTTTCTTCTTCAGTATTGTGGGCCGCCGCATGTAATTAGCAAAAAGGACATCAGCATTCTCAGCCAGGGTCTGTGTAAGCATGTTCAATTCCTCAGGAGTGAATTTCTCCTTGCGCTGTCTGTCAGCGCTTTTTTTGAAGGCCTTGGGCATTATGCAGTTGTAGAGGATGATTTCCAACTCTGAACAACTTGTAACAGGTCCAGGGGGCAGAGGATGGCAATGGATTGTGTTTTTGAAGATGGCCGCCGTGCTATTTCCCTTTCCTGTGCGATGACGCTATTTCCGGTTCTGCAAAATAACGGTCACCGCTAATAGCGGTGACCGATATTTCCATGCAGCAGGAGGGCGGAGGTGCAATCAGCACATTGGTCGAGGGCGGTAGGTGACTTTATTGAGTCTTTAATGCCATGGCGGTAGGGGGTTTACCGGCATGGCGCTATGCTTGTGTCCACGAACTCGTAATGGTACGCTATTGCCGCCCTCTTGTGAGGGCGTACACTTTAATAGCGCCATGCCGGTAAATTCCGTTTTTTACCGCGTACCGTGTAATGAGGCCCTAAGTCTCAATCAGCAACACTCCCCATTTGCATGGACTACAGGCAGCCCCCACCGATCTGCATCTGCTGCTCTCCCTTCCAGATCAATCTCGACTCTCCTCTCCCCTCTGCTTCCCAAAATGCTTCTTTTCTTGGCACAGATGGAGAGTCTGTATTGCCTCTCGAGCAGGTGGCTGGCCAGTTTGTCAGACGGGGAGCCTGATGTTTGCCACTTCCGTTTCGCAGATTTGCACTTGCGTTTCAGGGCTGCAAGTTCAGAGTCGTACCAGGTGTTACATTTGGAGGATGGTTTCAGGTGGAATAAAGTAGGAGGTGTGCTTCTTTCTCATTCAGACCGTCTGACAAATCAGACAAATTGCACCTGAAAGGTTGGAGGCCTAGAGTCCTGGGAAATTATAAGGCATGGGGAAATCACGGGACACAGAAATAACAGTCGCCACTTTCACGATGAATAACTATGTGTAAGAAAAAGACAGTGGCCCTGATCATGAGTTGGGCAGTAGCCCTTAAATGCCTCAGTAACGGTGTTACTGCTGCATTTAACGGTCCGTCCAATCTCAAATCTGAGAGCTGGGGGTAAACATGCTGGAAAAATGCCCTTTTTTGGTGCAATTACCACTGGCGGTATTACCACATGGTAATTGCACTGAAAATTCCCCATTGGGTCCAAAGCATTTGTCTCTGTTTCCATTTTGGCATGTATCTCTGATAATCTAGTAATCGCCACAGTCAGTGTCCCATTGTCCTCGTCATTTGCTGGACCAAATGTACAGCAAGAAGACCCAACCCTGGTGCAAACTCCTCTCTGCATTGCTGTCTGCAAATCTGAGACTTATCTATTTTCTAACACCATTAACCTCACTGCTCAGAGCTCTTCATTGATTGCTTTCAACCGCCTTGACGGTTGAGTTTACTGTCTGCATCAGCTCCCACCCTGTGGTCTGAAGCCCTTTTGCGTTTGCGCTGGCCTGAACTGCTGGAATGATGGATGCAAAGAATATTTCTGTTCTGCTAAATAACCTATGCTCTGGAGGGATTGCATCCAGGGACTCCTCCATCTTTGATGATGCATAATTTCCCCTCTTCACTCTCATTATCTCTACAGATCTCCTCTTTCTTCTGTTAGAGTCCATCTTGGGGAATCCCTCTACCTTGATATCCTTCTCGGATACAACTAGTGCTGGTGTGTTGAGGTGCACCAGTGAGCACGTCCCTCCCCAATTAAGTGGTAGCTTCATGTATGCTTTGGATATGCGCAGGCCCAGTAGTGATCCATCAGTAGATATTTTCCAACCGTCATACCTGGAACTTTTACTGTCTGCTTACATTCTTTGTTTTCTCCAACCTTTACTGGGTCATCGTTCTGGAAACATAATGCTGCTCCTTTGATTGGTATTATGAGCATTGGCCACACCTCATGTTCCACCCATGTCAGTAACTTCGTACTTTTTTTCAATTCTTTTATGCATTTGTTGTTTTCTTCTTGTACTATTTGAACTGGAACGGTTAGGAGTGCATGTGCCTTTCTCCGCCCACCCCTTCTTTCCAGCCATCAGCTGTGTATACTTGACCATGCACCAGCATTTGTCGTCTTTCCCAGCATCTTGGTTCTTCTCCTATCTCTACTGGTCCCCTTTTGGGACAGGGTAATTCCTTTAATGTCACTGCTCTTTTTTGTCGACCTTCGGTTATGTATTCTATGGCCTGATCTTTTTTCCAGTAATCTTCGATCATGCCTAGAGTCTTTATATAGTTGTCTTCATATGGAAAAGTCTTTTTGGACATCCATTTTAGGGTAGTTCTTTTCCCTTGAAATCTTCCCCTTGTGGTGCACAACGATAAATACACAAGGCATTGTGCCCTCGCTGCTGGGATGTCAGCTGCCACAAATGTTCTGGAGGCACTCATGGCGTTGGGGATGAGAGAGCAGACATAACAGCTCTCTCTAGTGGTTTGTTTGCCTACTTTGGTCATGTACTTGTACCACATGTTATTAGCTACCCTGGCCGAATCATTTAGATATGAATCAACCCGACCTAAATCTAAATCAACACTGCACCTATTTCTTTTTACTAGTTTGGCAGTGCTTATCGCCTGACCTGGCATGGTGGCCATTCTTGCCTGGATTGGGATTACGTTAGTAGGGGTCACAGCTTGTGCATCTATGAACAATAATCGCTGTGAAATGATGAGGTTAAAGAGGTAGAGACAACAGAAGACACAAAATATTACAATTCCACTTTTAACAATGATACCCATCACTTACTCTGCTTCGGACTCTTATGTAGCTCCAACTGGGATGAAGAACACACCAAAATCCATCAAACGCAGCATTGTTATGTTGTTAATATATATTAGCTCAAGCTCCATGGGTGTAGTATTGTGCAAGTGCGATGAAAAACAGTAATTTCCACACAATACGGATTCTGCGATCACAGAGGAGTTCTATGACAGAGGGACTTCCTCTGCAAAGTCGTGGGTATGTTTAGGACAAATAAATCAGGAAAATTGTATTTATTTTATTTATTGTGCATTTGTTAGGCGCTTATACAGTGAGTCAGTTCTGTTTCAAACCGCCCACAGGGCAACAGGGAGGGAACATGGGACTGAAAACAATGAATACAGTGGAAGATAAAGACAACGCTACTATGCCTTGTGAGTATTCAGAACGTGCAAGTGCAGTGAGAAGAGGCGAGGTAGGGGTGGGGGTAAGTGCTGAAATGTCCGTGCTAGTGGGTAAGCAGCAGATGAAGTGCATAGTGTGGTAAGTGCTATGCGGCCTGGAGCCATATTGGGTAGATAGAGCAAGCTTACAGGGTGAAGACCGATGGATGCCGAGGCAAGTGCTTTGAGGTAGGTGGAGGCTAGGGCGATTGGGTGTGGAAGGCCATTTGTGTGTCATCTGCGTAGCACTGGAAGTTGGCAGGGAAGGAGGAAATGAGGAAGGACTGCTGAGCAAGATAAGTGTTGAAGAACCAAGGGGAGAGGTATGAGCCCTGGCGTACACCACAGGTGTAGAAAGAAGTAGGTGAAGAGAAGGTGCCCAGAATGACTTGGAATAAACAGTCAGTTAGAAAGGAGGTCAGCCAGTCCAGTGCCCGCTCTGAGATACCAAGAGTATCATGGAGACGTTTTATGAGGATAGAATGGATGACGGTATCAAAGGCAGAGGGGAAATCGAGTAGGATGAGGACAGCTGGAGAGTTAGAGTCCAGGAATGCGAACAGTTCTTTAGGGGTGTTCAGAAGAGCAGTTTCCGTGCCTCAGGATTCTCGGAATCCAGATTGATGTTCGTGGAGACCACCAACAAGTTCAGTGTGTGAGGTAAGTTGTGGAAAGGCCAGCTTCTCCAGCACTTTCCCAAGGAAGGGGGTGATAGAAATAGGGCCGTAGTTGGCTGGACAGGTAGGATCTGCTGAAGGTCTTTTCAGTAAGGGGTGCACAAGAGAGTGCTTGAGGGAGGAGGGGAAAGATCCAGTGGCAAATGAGTGGTTGCAGGGATCAGCGAGTGCAGGGGCAAGAGAGCCAATGTTGTTGATAGTTCTGGAGGAGCAAGGGGAAACCTGTGTTGAAGAGACCTTAATGGAGCGGACAACTCTGGTGACTTCTTCAGGTGTGACAGGGGAGAAGGTGGAGAGAGAGGAAGACGGAGGGTGAGAAGCCATAGGCGGCAAAGGAGTGAGGCACAGGTTGGGAGGGAGGGTAGCAAGGGTGCTCAGGATGACCTGAGTTTTAGTAGCAAAGTGTGTGGCCAGTGTGTTTCAGAGGGCCTGGGATGGAAGAGGGGAGGAGGAGACGGCAGAAGGGTTGGCTAGTTCCCTGCGGATTTTAAAGAGTTCAGCCATGTTGTTTGATGCACCAGATGCCCTACCTGGATTTTCAAACTGCAACTCTACCTCAGGGGGATGGGCCACTTTGGCCCCCATGCACAGATGTCTCTCTGGTCGGTTGTGCACTGTGTTACTGCCAAGTTGCTATGCTATGGACACACAAACATACCCTAATGCTAAGAATAGACACAAGATGAAATAACATAAGACACAAAGAAAACACATGAACCAATTCAACAATAAAAACACCTTTATTCATGCACAGCTATGCATGATGCAAATACTACTAGCAAAACAAATTTGCAACCCTCTCTGCAGGGGTTCTAACTATAATGCAAATTCTGTGCATAGCAACCTATTACCATTCTACATGCATTGTAGCCTAATAACAACAAATGCTAATAGCAAAATACATATGGAAAGTGTCAGCATTCCTCTCCAATCCACATCACACTTCATACATCATTTCTCTCTCTCATAAAACAATCTATGTCTGATCTCCCCTTCAATCAATATGTTAACACCCCATCTAATATGTGGGCCAAACTCCCATGTCCCAACAAGCCAGTCAATCAGTTAAGCCACACGGAAGGCGGCATTGATTTAACGTTGCCGGTAACAGAATACCGGTAACGTTAAATCCCCATGCGGATTATGACCCTGCTCACCGCCATTAGCAGCACCGTTAAGTACGGTGCCACTAATAGCGGGCAGGCCGCGTGCGCGCGACCCTCCATCCCGTAAATTACACCATGCCGCTATTAGCACAGCATCACAAGGCTGGTGGACATGCCAATAGCGGCATGGTAAAGCCCCCCAAACCCCTTACCACCATGGTGCTAATACCGGCATCGCGAACCACCCATTAAGTGAACTGAGCAGTGTCCCCACCTGCCACAGGTGGACACAATCAGCACAGGTGGAGGCAAGGGAGACTGTGGCAGCTCAAAAGGAGCACACAACACCCCTTCCCACACCCCTTCCCACACCAAGATGGTTCCAATACTGGCAGCATTACATGGCCTGGAGGACCTGATTGCAGCGCAGCTGCTACAACAACAGGCAGCACAAAGGAGACGCAGGAGGAGGAGGAGGGCAAGACAGGCACAGCAAGCACCACCATGGCACTTAATCATACCACAGAGGCACCCACCAATCCCCAGGATCAGAGCCAGTCCATTCAACCTAACCCCTGAGCAGATACACACCCTGTACCGTCTGGACCGGGATACCATCACCAGCATCATGGACATGATACACAACGACATTGTGAGCCTCATAGACATCAGAACTGCCATCCCCCGCTACTGAAGGTGGTGAGTGTGCTCCACTTCCTGGCCACAGGCACCTACCAGCATACAGTGGGACAGATGCATGGCATCTCACAACCAGTATTCTCCCACACGCTGAACCAGGTACTCGATGTCCTCCTGAAGCATGAACCTGAACACATAACCATGCCACGGACTGCACAGGAGATTGCAAACACAAAGTTGGATTCTATTCACTGGCAGGCATACCAAGTTGCATCGGGGCCATCGACTGTACCCATGTGGAATTGGTGGTCCCACATCACAATGAAGTAGTCTCCCGAAACAGGAAGCAATTCCACTCCATCAATGTCCAAATGGTATGTGACGCCAACAAGATAATCACACATTGCTGTGCCCGATTTCCCGGATCAATCCATGATTCCATGGTCCTGTGGAACTCAACTATCCCACGCTACATGGAGCGACAAACCGCACAACGTTTGTGGCTACTTGGTGAGTAGTAGGGCAAGCACATGGCAGTGTGATTGGGGGGGGAGATACATACTCCAACTGGGTGTGTTTTGGGGGGGAGAGATACATACTCCAACTGGGTGTGTTTTGGGGGGGAGAGATACATACTCAAAATGGGTGTAGCTTGTCGTCCGCCGGACAAATGCACATACAGATGTACGCCAATGTCCATCTGGGAAGGCCGCAACATACTTGAGAAGAACCGACATGCAGGTATAAGCTACACAACATAGATAACAATCCAGGTCTAGAAACATTAAACATCCATCCACATACACATTGCACAACATTCCACGGCACAAAATATTACATTTTACACATGCCATCAAGAGAGCCATCCTGAATTAGTCCACCCCAACATCAAATATGCAATGTGCCCCATAATGCATGCAAATAAATCACCCCTAGCCATAGCATTTCACCATGCACCTATACCACCACTGAAGCGATGCCTCTCTGCATGGCAACATCAATGTTGGTATGGCAGTACACCAGCAGTGCAGAACTACATCTGCCTGGCCCCAGGGACACCAGAGACCTCGCCTCACCCAGGACATGTCAATTACTGCTGGAGGCATTGATGGGGCATGTCCACTTGCAGGGTGTAGCTCCCCCTTGAACATTGCTGTCACACAGACCATCTGCATGTATGCTGTCAATTGTGTACATGAATCACAATGCAATGCCAATTTGTGTCATTTGAACAGGCCGCTCTTGAGGTGAACAGTGATAGGACCCCGTTCCCTCCCCCATACAGGTGATGCGGGGTATCCCCTGAAGAGCTGGTTCCTCACACCTGTACGGAACCCACAGAACAGGCACGAGGAGGAATACAACCGTGCACATACCAGGACCCGCATCGTGATCGAGCAGACCTTTGGCCTTTTGAAGTCACGTTTTAGGTGCATTAGCAGGTCTGGTGGCGCTCTCCTGTATGGACATGAGAAGGTGTCCAAGATCACCATGGCATGTGTCATGTTGCACAATATGTGCATCAGACTGAATGTGCCACTGCCCCCTGACGTTGGAATAGAAGCACCTGATGAGGATGATGATGGTGATGAGGACGGAGGTGAAGGGGATGCAGGTCTTTCAAGAGGGGATGGGGAGGAGGGATGTGCTGTGAGACAGCATCTGATCAACCAAATATTCTGAGGAATATGTTTTCGTACTGCCACATGGATATTGTTAGTAATGCACTGGTGTATGTTTGTGAGCACGCAATGGACCCTGTTGCCAATAAAGTACACAGACACAATGAGGATGTCCAGGCCTGTGTTTTGAACATAAACCAGTGTATTGAGTAATGAAAAGGTGAAAAAGTGCAAGTCCCCGAACATCCCAACACCCTTCCCCCCAACCCCCACAACACATCCATAACACCCTTCCCCCACCCCCCACAACAGACCCATTACACCCTTCCCCCCACCCCCCACAACACACCCATAACACCCTTCCCCCCACCCCCCACGACACACCCATAACACCCTTCCCCCCACCCCCCACGACACACCCATAACACCCTTCCCCCCACCCCCCACAACAGTTCCTCATGTGTCTGCCATGTATGCATTTGGCCATGCACGCAGTGGAATTTCCATCAACCCCCTATTTGTCATTGTCTGTGGCAGCATTTTGAGAATGGGCAGACGAGCGCCTGGTGGTGCGTGTTGAGCACCGGAGGGGGCTTGTCTGTCTTGATCCTGAAGATGATGATGGGGCAGACTGTCCTTGTTGCAAGAAGTGGCAGTCCATGGCGTCAGCCATGTGAGATAGGACCTCCCTGAGCCTTGAAATCTCAGAACACAGCCTGTCAGTGTTTGCGTCCATCCTGTCAGTGGAGTGCCTCGCCGTCTCCGCAATGTTTTCCCTGAGATGGGCAACCTCCTCAACATGCTGCCCAACCAGCACAGTCAATTCTTGTTGACGTGCCAGGATGGTGGTCAGTTGGAGGGCAGTGCTGGGTGATTGTGCACTGGATGCAGTGCCCTCAGAAGCATCCACTGCAGCTGGTGAAGCCACCAGGGGGGACATAATGGCAGGATTGTTCTCTTCAACAGTCACATCAGACCATGGGGTCTGGAATGGTGCAGGCTCTGCGGTACTAGGGGGGCTTGGGGCGTGCATCCCCATTGGGTCAACTATGGTGTCCTCAGGATCAGACAGGGGGGCAGTGGCAGCTGCCTCACCAGCGGAGCTTGCCGCAGCTGATGGTGGGCCCTCGGTGGCTGCTATTGGTGCCTGTGGGATCTCCTCCAGTGGTGTGGCTGCAGTTTGTGGTACAGCTACTGCTGCCCTGACAGTGGCACTTCATCGGTGTTTCATGGTCATCAGGTGTGACCTTCCCCCCTTGCCCCTGGAAGTTGTGGGGGTGTCCTCCGATTCCTGGGCCCTTGGCCTCTTGCTAATCGCTGGTGCCAGGGATGCATTAGCGGCATCCTCGCCATCTGTGTGTGAGCCTGTCAGGGACAAGAAGGGGGATGGCATTGGTTGATTTTCAATATACATAATGCAGTTAACATCAATGATGCAGTTGTGGTCATTATGACTTAGTAGTTGTGGATGCAGGTGATGTGCCAGTTCAGTGCCTCATCCATGCATGGTTGTGTTTGGAACTTGTGACTGGTGATGTGCGCATGTGTGTGTGTTTGGGTCTGACACTGACATGGGGAGGGATGGATGCATGTGTGGATGTGTGTCCATGCATGAGAGGAGTCGGTGCTGACATATGGGTCAAACAGTACATTCACATCGCATTCTGTCATGTGTACACTCACCTGCATCTGAAGTGGTACCCACGCCAATCTCCATGCTGCCTACTCCCTCAATGGATTCAACTGCAATGAGGTTCCCACAGGTCTCCTCCCATTCTTTGAGTCGGATGGGTGAACCAGCTTCTCCTTCACTGGCAATCCGGTGGTTCTCCTCAAGGATGCCCCTCACCCGCAGCCTGAGGTCGTCCCACCTTTTCCGGCACTCACGCACTGTGCGGGTGCTGGTGCCGACTGCACTGACTTTTACTGCCACTTGTTCCCAGATGGCTTTCTTCTTCAGTATTGTGGGCCGCCGCATGTAATTAGCAAAAAGGACATCAGCATTCTCAGCCAGGGTCTGTGTAAGCATGTTCAATTCCTCAGGAGTGAATTTCTCCTTGCGCTGTCTGTCAGCGCTTTTTTTGAAGGCCTTGGGCATTATGCAGTTGTAGAGGATGATTTCCAACTCTGAACAACTTGTAACAGGTCCAGGGGGCAGAGGATGGCAATGGATTGTGTTTTTGAAGATGGCCGCCGTGCTATTTCCCTTTCCTGTGCGATGACGCTATTTCCGGTTCTGCAAAATAACGGTCACCGCTAATAGCGGTGACCGATATTTCCATGCAGCAGGAGGGCGGAGGTGCAATCAGCACATTGGTCGAGGGCGGTAGGTGACTTTATTGAGTCTTTAATGCCATGGCGGTAGGGGGTTTACCGGCATGGCGCTATGCTTGTGTCCACGAACTCGTAATGGTACGCTATTGCCGCCCTCTTGTGAGGGCGTACACTTTAATAGCGCCATGCCGGTAAATTCCGTTTTTTACCGCGTACCGTGTAATGAGGCCCTAAGTCTCAATCAGCAACACTCCCCATTTGCATGGACTACAGGCAGCCCCCACCGATCTGCATCTGCTGCTCTCCCTTCCAGATCAATCTCGACTCTCCTCTCCCCTCTGCTTCCCAAAATGCTTCTTTTCTTGGCACAGATGGAGAGTCTGTATTGCCTCTCGAGCAGGTGGCTGGCCAGTTTGTCAGACGGGGAGCCTGATGTTTGCCACTTCCGTTTCGCAGATTTGCACTTGCGTTTCAGGGCTGCAAGTTCAGAGTCGTACCAGGTGTTACATTTGGAGGATGGTTTCAGGTGGAATAAAGTAGGAGGTGTGCTTCTTTCTCATTCAGACCGTCTGACAAATCAGACAAATTGCACCTGAAAGGTTGGAGGCCTAGAGTCCTGGGAAATTATAAGGCATGGGGAAATCACGGGACACAGAAATAACAGTCGCCACTTTCACGATGAATAACTATGTGTAAGAAAAAGACAGTGGCCCTGATCATGAGTTGGGCAGTAGCCCTTAAATGCCTCAGTAACGGTGTTACTGCTGCATTTAACGGTCCGTCCAATCTCAAATCTGAGAGCTGGGGGTAAACATGCTGGAAAAATGCCCTTTTTTGGTGCAATTACCACTGGCGGTATTACCACATGGTAATTGCACTGAAAATTCCCCATTGGGTCCAAAGGACCCAATGGGGAATGGGGACTAACAGCGCCCAACCTGTGATCTGGCTGTAATATTGCCAGACGGGTGGCTGCTAACACTAATAAAGTTGGGCGGTATCCCAGCCAAGACACCACCCAAATCGTGATCAGGCCCAGTGTGCCTTAGTCTAGATGTGTAGGAAGTCTGTTCCCTATCTCTCTTGCTCTAGAGCGGGTAATCCTACCAACTTTTATTCAGGGATGCCTTAATCATGGTTATCCTCTCTTTGAGCACGGCATTGAGGCATTCGCACATTCCGTTTGCCTTTGGGTGATAAGCACAGGAAAACTTGTGCTGGATCCCCAGTAAAGCCATGATATGCTGCAACATTTCGTTAGCAAAGTGAGGTCCATTGTCAGACCGCAGCACCTCACACACAACCCAGCCTGGGAAAACCTCCCTAACCAGGAATTCTGTTGCTCTAAAGATATCTAAGTGCAAACAGGAACTGGTCTCTATCTATCGGAAAAAGGGGCATACAACCACTATCATATAGCGGTAGCCTTGACATACCTGAAGCATGTCTATATAATCAATGTGGAGATGTTTGAATTGATCCAATGGGCGAGGTATTACTCCTCTCACTACCTTTAATGTGTGCCCCACAGTGAAGCATTTACAGGTCACACAATTGTCTATAAACAAGGTCACACATTACATTAAATTCGGACAGAACCAGTCTGCTCCAATGTGAGCAGCAAGTACATCCTTCCCCATGTGGCTAGGATGGTGTAGTTCTGTAAGTGCAGTCTTTAATAATGACAGTGGCATCACCAGTTTGCCTGTGTTCTCCTGCCACCATAGGGTGTCTGATGGAGATATAAAGCATCCCCTTTTTGCCCATAATTCCTTTTCTTCCCTCGTGCACTCCAATGTAACTCCATAATTTGTGTTACTGGTAACGCGCTTTACCCTTCAGCTAACACCATTGTGCGCACATGAGTACGTGTGCGGGATGGAGTGTCAAAATCTGAAATGTCAACAAAATATGCTGTGTTCTTTGCTTCTGCATCTGCTGCTTCATTGCCCCTGGAGGTGGGATTCTCCCCTCTCATGTGAGCTTGGCACTTCATGACTGCTATGCCTATTGGGAATTGAGGTGTTTCTGTGAGTCTGCCCAATGGGGGCGCGTGCTACACCGGCATGCCGTCAGCACGTCGGAAGCACCTCCTTAGCCAATGTGACAATCCATAGTGGACTATAGGCGTCATGTAGACTGAGTCTGAATACACTGTCACTTCCTGGTTCTTGCTCTGCTTTAATGCCAATATAAGAGCCACTAGTTCCACTGCCTGCGCAGACAAATGTGATGGTAATCGTGTGCTTGCTACCACCTTAGCTGTCCCATCTGCCTCTATTTTCACTACCACTGTTCGCGTATGTCTCTCCCCTTTGGTCTGGTCTATCGTTGAAGACCTGTCAATGTTAAGCACCTCTCCCCCCTCAAGTGGCTTTTCCCTTACTTTTGGAATGTCATCATATTGCTCCATGTTTGCGGTGCAGTAATGCACATAGTCTCCCTCCTCTATTGGTTCAGTGACAAATGTTGCCAGGTTCACAGTGATGCATCTCACTACCTTTATGGCTGGATTCCATAATATCACTTCGTACCCTGAAGCCCTCTGTGTAGTGAGTGTACTCTTGGGCCGTTCAATATTGCAAAGAGAGCATGCTCCACGAAGAGAGTGGTGCTGCTCCCAATGTGATACTCGCTGACTTCTCCACTGCAAAGGGTAGTGTCCCCTAATTACTGGATCTAATTTCGCACTATAGTATGCCAATGGCTTATGTACTAACGTTGTCTTCTGTGTGAGTATTGCAGCCATCACTTCCCCATTGGAGTTTGAGAACAAATACAATCGTCTTGATAGTCTGGGATACATAGTATAGGAGATGTGCATATTGCTTCCTTCAGCTTCTCAAATGCACCTGCCATTTCTTCTGTCCATTGCAGTGTGCCCTCCCCTCTCTGTGCCTCCTTAAATGTGCATAACAGAGGCCTTGTGTATATGCTCTAGTCAAATACCCAAGCTCTGCAATAATTACAGAGACCTAACATTTGCTGCATCTGCATCTGTCGCACTGTCATAAGTTTGGATGTCCTGCAGATTGCCTCAGCCCTTTCTGGTGTCACCCTCCACCCCTCTGTCCCACCCCGGCGCTCTGTCTCCCCATATCTTTGGTGGTGGTAAACGCCATGTCATCTCTCCCTTCCTTCGCCCTGGCATATTCCTAATATATACGGGGTGATATTGCCCTTGCTGTGTGATATGTCTGTAGAACGCAGCAGATTTCCCCCTCCATCTCCCCTCAGTCCGTCCATTGTTATATCATCTCCCCACACTGTGCCCCTATCTGGGCTTATCCCTCAACAGCAGTGAGAAGGCCTCTCCTTTTTGTCAACCTCGCTCCCCAATAATTCATCATCGGACCCTGTATCCCCACCAGTATCTGTATCTGAGGCCTGTGTTTCCAGCCTTATTCACTTCACTCACCCTATAGGTTCCCTATGAGTTTTCATGGTTTCTTATGGTTAATTGCAATAAAGCATATGCAACCTTGATTCACGTATATTTTGCGAATTGCGGTTTGACTTTGGCGAAAGAAGAGAAAGGTTCTTAGCTTTATGTAAATGTATCGGTCCTCTACCTACAGGAGTTATAAGCATGGTTTTCATGTCTATGAGCAAGAAAAACTAGTGTATGTCTGCGTATCTTCAAGCATGAGTGCAGATCTGATTCATGACTAATGCTGCTCTGTCGTGATGTCTCTAATGATGTCATCAGTGCTTGGTTTTGCTGTCAGTCAACCTGGTCCATTGATGAGGCCTCTGCCCCCTCAAAACCATCAACTGGATATGGTTTAAATGACTGTCTGAGAGAATATCTCTTTTCATATCGTTGATTCATTGGTGCACTTGGTGGCTGGCCAAACAATGAGTTACACCTTTCATTCTTCATTCTGCGGGTTGACAGTCGCATGGGGGACATGAGGGCCATTCCAGTCACCCTCTCTTCAACAGAAGTGAATCAATGCAGTCTTTGTAGGGTTTAGCTTTAGGTAGGCACTTAACATCCAGGTCTGCACAAGAAAGGGGTAGCATTGCAGTTGATGGGTTTTTTCACTGTAGTTGACCTTCCAGGAGGGTGGTGTGGCATCATCGTATTGATATATCTTGTTGTTGTGTTTGGCTAAGAGTTCCCAAATGCCTCCATGTATAGATTAAAGATGACTGGTGATAGGATGGACCCTTGTGGGGCCCCACAGCTTACTGGATATCAGAGGGAATCTGTTGGTGCCCATGTGGATACGTCAGTATTTGTTTCTGCAGCAGGAAGAAATGCAGCACAGGGCAGATTCATTGAAACCAATTTGGGTACTGACAATGTTGCAAAGAGCTTTGTGGTGGACGGTGTGAAAAGCAGATGAGAGATCGAGTAGGACCTGAAATCATGGGTCTCTCTTATCAAGGCGAGCGCTGTTGATTACCTTTATGGGGAAAGTACTGGTGCTGGATGGTGGCGTCTTGCTGTGTGTAGGGTCACAAGCTGCACCTCACTGAAGCACATTAGGTGTGAAACATGTCTGGTGTTACTTGAGGTCCCGTGCAGAAGGAAAGTGACCTAGAAGCTCATGTGCTCTTCCCCTTGTACGGTGTGATCAATACTGATTTACATATGTTTTGTCTTCTCTATCATTAGAATGCAGGTTAATGAAGAATGGAATAGAAAGTTGCCCAGAGCTTCATATTCTATTCATTGTTATCAATTAATATCTCCCCATCAATCAATTTATATTGTTGGATGCCTTCCCGCCTGGGATGGCGGTGCCATACTGGATCTCCAGTCTGGCTACAGTGAGCTTTCTGAGGCTATGCCACTAGCAAACTTAGGGCCCGATTTAACACAGTGAAAAGTGACTTTGCACTGGTACAAAGTGACTTTACACTTCCAACAGAGACCCTGATACACAGAGTGTTGCAAAGTGTATTTTTATATTTAATTTTTTCTGGATAAAACATTTTTTTATTATTTTAGACAACAATCACAAAAACAAAACCAACATAAGGACTATCATGTTCGTTCATAATCAAATAGTATTACACATGTTGTCGATCACAAGAAAGCTTTCCACGTAATTACATTTGTATATTATTCATAGTCATACCACTTGTGCCAGGGAATCTTAGGTCACCCCTTCTTCCCACCTTTGCCATATTTTAGAGGCTTTGTTGGGGCAGCCCCTCGCATTGTAAATCCTACGCTCCACTATAGCGCATGTGTCCATATCTGTTATCCATTGATCCAGCGTCAAAGACTCTGAAGCTCCCCATTTCTGCGCTATGTTATGCTTAATCAGCTCCGTTGCCGTGTGCAGGAGCAGCTTCTCCCATTTATTAAAGTCTGTTTCGTTAGGTATGCCTAGGAGTAGGGCCCTTGGATTCAGTGGTATGGTATGGGCCAGGACTCTAGCAAGTTTGTTACAGCATGCACTCCAAAAGGTTTGAATCTGGGGGAATGCCCATAGAATGTGTATGAAGGTTCCCTCTTCCTCTCCACATCGAAGACAGTTTGGATTTAGGGCTTGTTTCCAATCATATAAGCATGTCCTAGGGTGGTATACTCAGTGCAATATTTTCAGCTGTACCAGGCGAAGCCTGGAGGAGATGGCAATCTCCAGAGGATGCCTGAAAGCCTTAATCCAGTCCTCTGTGTCTATTCCTCCTACATCTACTTCCCATGTAGCTTTTAGACTGTTCAGTTCAGGGGTGGCAAGGGATGATATGGCATTATATAGGATGGAAGTGCATTTAGTGGGGATGTATGCTGGCAACATATTGCACTCTTTAGGAGTTTAATCAGGTGCGGTGGCGTATATGGTATGTGGGTTTTCAGGGCATGGGCCAGCTGTATATAGTGATATCGCTCTGTACCCGGAATCTAGAATTGTGATTGCAGAGTGTTGAATGAGGCCAATTTCCCATCTGCAAGGATGTCCCCAACTTTCAGGATTCCCGCCCTTATCCACCTAGGCCATGGCTCAAATTTCTCGATTTCGGTCAAATTGCTATTTTGCCATAGGGGTTGTGCGGCAGTAAATTATGTGCTTGTTTCCAAATGATAATGATGTGTGTTGTAGTTGTAGGTGGAAGGGGTTTCGGAGGGGGTTGATATAGCAGACAAAGTGGGTCTGTGTCATGAATGGTAGCTATCGCAGCCCGTATGTGGGGCAGTTCCCGGTCCCCATGGAGCAGGTCATTAACCACTGCTAATTGTGAAGCCCAGTAATAGGTTTGGAGGCGGGGCACTCCTATCCCGCCTTCCCAGACCGATCTCTGGAGTGTAGTTAGCGCAATGCGAGGTTCACCTCAACCCCATATGAGTTCTCTCAGAAATATCTCTACCCGGTCAAACTCCGAGTTTGGGATCTTGAGCGGACAATTTTGCAGGACGTAAAGAAATTTTGGGAGGGTCATCATTTTAAAGAGTGCAGCCCTACCCATAAGTTTCAGGGGGAGAAGTTTCCAGTGATGAACATCGTTGATAAATTGGTCAATAATCGGCCTGAGATTGTATTTTATGTACCCCGTCAGGTCCTCGGATATCCAAATTCCCAGATATCGGAAGCCCTGTCGCTCCACTCGGTATGGGCAGTCCTGGGGGGTAGCCTGCGCCCCACCCTTTACCGGAAAGAGAACTGATTTCCCCGTTAATTCTCAGTCCACTAAACTCACCAAAGCGGATGAGCATCCGCATCACTATAGGGCAAAACTGGGTTGGAGCCCCAGATATATCAGGAGATCGTCTGCGTATAGAGATGTCCGGTCGTCGTGTCCCTCCAGCTATCTAAACCCCATCCAGGCTGCGCTCTGACGAAGCCACAGAGCGAGCGGCTCAATCACGAGGGTGAAGAGAAGGGGAGAGAGTGGGCATCCTTGTCACGTGCCCCTACCGAGAGGGAAGTATCGAGAGGGCCATCCGTGTTCTCTAACTTCTGCCTGGGTATTGGTGTAGAGTAATCGTACCCATCCCAAAAAGGTGTCTCCAAACTTCATACATCGCATGATTTCCCAAAGGCTGTCCCACCGAATCGAGTCGAACGCCTTCTCGAAATCTATTGCCAATTGAGCTAGTGGTACATCTATAATGGGAGCTCGGTCTAGTGCCAGATGGAGCCATTGCAAATTCCTCCGAGTCGATTTGTGTGGCATAAAGCCGCATTGGTCCAGGTGGACCAGGGTGGGGGCGACTGATTGTAATCAGTTAGCTAGGAGCTTGGCGAGAATTTTGGCTTCACTTTTAATTAGCGATATAGGTCTGTAGGAAGCGCATCTTTCAGGGGGTTTGTCTGATTTGGGGATAACTACGATGGTTGCCTTACATAAGTCTGACGGAAGGGTCCCTTGCTCACGGGCACGGAGAAACATTCTATGGAAGGGGGGCGCTATTTTGTCTCCACCTAGCTTTTGCCAGGTTTCAACAGGGAATCCATTAGGACCCAGTGTTTTCACTGCTTGTAATTGTGTTATGGCCTCGATGATTTCCACATCCCACAAATCGGAATCTAATTGTTCCTTCTGTTGCGTTGAAAGAAATGGTAGTGTGATACCGTCTAAAAGGGAGGGGTCCAGTGCAAGAGTTGGAGCTCGATATAGGTCAGCATAGAACTCTGCAAAGGCCTCTGCTATCTCAGCATCTGACTGCCACTGTTTGTTGGAGTGACTATTTCCCGGACATGGCGTTGTTCCTCATCTCTTTTCTCAAGCCAGGCAAGCATTTTCCTCGCTTTGTCCCCGAATTCAAATATTCTTGCTCTGGAGTGCCAATGGGCCTGCTTAGCGTTATCCATCACCCTATTCCGAAGGTGCTCTTGAGTGCGTTTAAGGGACCCGTGAGTCTCGGAGGTGGGGTCGAGAGTGTGTTTATTTTCCCAACTGTTCACTTCCCTTTCCGCCTCAACTATCATCTCGAGCCGTTCTTTCCTTCTATGTGTCGTCCAGGAGATTATCTCTCCCCTCAGCACCGTTTTATAGGCTTCCCATATTATCACGGGGCTGTCCACTGCGTCTTCGTTGATTTCAAAGCATTCGCTAGTCACTTCAGTGAGGCGATCAATCAATTCGGGGAACCCAAGGTAATAGTTGCTCAGTCTCCATGTTCTAGGGGAAAGGGTACCTTGCATTCGTAGTTCCATCGTCATTGGCGAATGGTCTGAGATGCCTCGGGGAAGCATCTCCGCGGACATTGCCCAGTGCAGGTCGGTATTCGGAAGGAAGAAGTAGTCCAACCTGGACATGGAGCAGTGGGCTCCAGAATGGAACGAATATCCCCAGGTTTCGGGGTGTAGCTCCCGCCACAAATCCTGGAGCCCTAAGGCAGATGTGAAATTAGCTAATTTTGTGGGGGTGTCTGGGTTCTGATGCCTAAGGCGGGTGCGATCCATGTTATTGCACATGGTATTGTTGAAGTCTCCCCCTAGAATCCACATGTCGGGTTGATGTTTTCCCATAAGAGTGATAAGCTTGTCTATCAATTCCTGCCCCAGTCCCGGTGGAGAGTAGAGACAATAGCCAGCTTCTCCTCCCAAAGCGTTCCCAAGACAAGCACATATCGACCCCTGGGGTCCTGTTCTACAATTTGTGGAATGAACGGGATGCGTTTGTGTATCAGGATAAGGGTACCTCTGGATGCCATTGTGTATCCCGCATGGAACGCAGGACGATAATTAGTTCTTTGAAAGAAGGCACATTTTGACCACGCCAGATGTGTCTCGGTTAACAGAGCCATGTCAGGCGAGTGTCTGTTCAAAAATTGCATAATGAGTCGCCTTTTGATCCTGAACCCCATTCCGTTCACGTTCCAGGTGAGCAGCTTAAGAGATCTGGAACGTTTCATGGATGGCGCTTGGGGTTGTGTGGATGCCATTTACAGCACGCGTTGGGGGTTTTCAGGATGTCGTGAACAGGGAGGAGGAACGGTATTCCTTTAGTGTGTGCTGTGGGGGTGAGGCTCTTATGTTAAATGATACGAGGTGGTCCATATAGGGGGTAGTGATTAGATCATCGTGTTAGCCCTGAAACAACAAAAAACCTTGCAAACTCTCCCCTCCTCCCTATACTCCACCCCAACACGATGTACCTGTCGCCCAAACATTGCTGACACTCAAAAACTTAGGGCATCAGCCTAATATCCCAGTACTTAATAAGAACTCAAGAAAAAGGGGTTCTACCGGGGGGGGGGGGGGGTTGAACCCTTCCCGGAGTTCCCTCTCTTGCGCCGTCTGTTAGAGTCATTCATAATGGATTATATCGTGTGGTGGAGCCAGAGGTCTAGAAACGGCGTGTTGTTGTGTTGCAGTAGTTCTCCTTATCTTTCTGGTACAGGATTGTAGCCTGCTTATCGCTCATTCTGCTCCGCTGCCAGTTCCGGGGCACCCTGTCCAAGCAATTCCGGATCTCTCCCAGGGTAGGCCCATCTTGGTCTAGGCCGGGGTCTTCCTCTCTGTCTTGTTGGTCCTATGGTCCAGTCGCCCTCGATGTAAGCCTCTGCCCATTTCCGGGCCTCTTGCGGGTCGGTGAAATGTACTGTGGTTCCCTTGTGGTAGATCTTAAGTTGTGCCGGGAAGAGCAGGCCGTATTTCACGTTCATGTGAGCCAACTGTCTTTTGAGTGGCTTGAACGACTACCATCCCTGCTGCACTTCTCAGGTGTAGTCAGGGAAAAATACAATCCGGGAGCCATTATGGATGATTGTTCCCTTTGAGCGTGACATCTGGAGAAGAGCATCTCTGTCCCGGTAATGAAGTAGTTTAGCGATTACCGTTCGGGTTGGCGCGCCGGGATCGGTTTGCCCGAGGGCATTCTGTGGGCTCTTTCCACTGAGAACAATTTGAGAAGGAGTGGGGCGCGAATATGTCCGCGAGCCATTGTTCTAGGAATAGCTCCATGCTGTGTCCTTCTTCTCCTTACGGAAGTCCGAGAATGTGCACATCGTTGCGGCAAGATCTTCCCTCTCCCTCATCTAGCCTGGATTCAAGGGTTTCCAGGCGGTTTAGGGCCTGTGATGGCTGCCGGTTGATGCTGTTGATGTTGTCTTCTGCTTCGGAGATACGATGTTCTGCCTCCCCGGTTCAGGAGGTCAGTTTTTGTAGATCGTGGCGCAAGAAGGAGACATCCGCCGCAATGCTGTCCATTTAAATCTCCATAGAGGAGCTGGAGCTGGTGATGGCAGCCATCACGTCTCGCAATGAAAGAATATCTTTGCCAGTGGGGGAGTTTGATCGCGTTGTTTGGCCTGTCCGTGTTGGGGTAGTGGCGACCGCAAATTGTTCCATGCTACTTTGTGTGGACGTTTTCTTTTGCCTGTATTTGCCCATCTTTACAGATTTTGTGGAGCTTGTGCTCTGCTGGCGGATCAGCGTAGCGTTGTCTGTGGGCCAAGACAGGCTCTCTTTCAGTGTCAATTATC
Source organism: Ambystoma mexicanum (assembly GCF_040938575.1). Lineage (NCBI taxonomy): Eukaryota > Metazoa > Chordata > Amphibia > Caudata > Ambystomatidae > Ambystoma > Ambystoma mexicanum. The sequence goes on from NC_090923.1 coordinate 552,360,195, forward strand.
ACAGGCCGGGGCTGGCAGGGTCCAGAAGTCTTTTCCCCCTTCCAAAGAAGGTTTGTTAAGTGTTACTAGGACGTGGTCTTTCAGGACCTGTGTAGCTCCCCCTGTCAGTGATAATGTGTCGTGTGCCCCTGATGGTGGCACCTCGAAGACTCGCCCAGAGAGTCGTAATATTGTGCACTGCTGATGTGGCCCCTTCCCGTGGCGGGACGGTGTTAACGGTTATGATAATAGTTTCCCAAAACCCTTTCAGCTGGGGGGGGGGGGGTGGGTCAGGTGGTTCCTCCCAAGCACGGCAATCATCCGACCCACCAGGTCTTTTGCCCAGCGGGACCCCCGCAGTCAAGTATCAGGCCAAAGTGCCCTCATTTGGTGTTCTGTTCCTTCCTCGTAGAGGAGATTTAGCACCCACAAGCGCTTCCCCAGGAGTAGGGAGGCCGCCACACCAACCCTCTGCCTCCGGTGTGCCTCTCTCCGCACCTCTCCAGGGGCCAGGCACCAGGCACCAGAGATGCCACTGAGGGATCCAGTGGCCAAGAAGTAGGATAGTTCAGCAAGGGGGGAGCACTTACTTGAGGTATGCTTTGTCCCCGTTAACGGGTACAGTCCCGCCTTCTCTTACCATGCGGGTGGCAGGCTTGCCAGGATGGTCTCCACCTCGAGCAGTCTCCTCCAGTCAATTCCCCAACCGGCTGTCGGCCAGGACCAGTCGGGCATGTGTTCCACACTGAGCCGCCACCAAGGAGTCGGAGTGTGGTTGTAGCGAGAGCCTGGAAGGTTGATCGTCCGCATGCGTTGTGTGATCCGTAGCCCTGCGGATGCTGGAGAGGTGGGCTCCTCTGGGGTTACACTCTCCGCTGGTCGTCCAGTTGATAACTGGAAGGCGTGCGCTGCTGGCTTTGTTGGGATATTCTCCCAGCGGGATCTGTGCTCTTTCCCCACTGCCTCTTGGGTACATGCGCCTAACTGGCCCGCGCAGTCCGGGCAGGGTGTACGTCTTGGCTCATCTCCCGTTTTTCAGTGGGTCCTTAGCGGGTGGACATCTGCGGATCCGGCGGTCACAGCCTCCTGCCCCTCATTTTATACTCAGAGGGAGGCCGTCAGGAGTTGCCTCTATTGCTTCCTCCGTACTCCGCAGCGCAGAGCCGTCACGGCCGTTTCGGCAGCTAGCTGGTCATTGCACTCAGGCGCTGGCGGCCATTTTAGACGTATGCCTTCAGGGTACCGGCCCTCAACGTTCTTCAGGATTTCTCGGTTGCCTGGCCAAATAAACGTAGTAGATTCGGTCGGCCAAGGCCCTCCACCTCAAAGATTTGCAAGGAGTGTTTTGGTTAGCTTGTAATCCATAGAATCAGGATATTAATGCAGGATTTGTTCGGCGCCTGCGAGAGCTCACAGGGCTCACGTCTGCATCGTTTGCGTGCAGGCCACTCCCCCGCAAAGTGTAATTTTGAAGTGCAAAGCGACTTTGCACCAGTGGAAAGTCTGTGCAAAGTAAGTGAAAAGTCACTTTGAACTGCAGAAATACGCGTTGGACTGCTCTGTGAATCAGGGTGTTTGTTGGTAGTGCATAGTCACTTTTCACTAGTGCAAAGTCACTTTGCAACATGCTAATAAATCCATGAACCAGGCCCATAGTTTTGGATGGTGTCCCAATTTTTGGATCCTCCATCTACCTAACGTTGCACTATTATGGGTCCCAAAGCTTTCCTGGGTAGGTACTGAGGAAACGGTACACATATCAATTTTTTGTCAAAGCCCCATTAAATGTCCAGACAATGCAAATGCTGAGAGCTGGAAGATTTCCTGAAGAAAGTGATACATTTTTATCCCTGGCAGTATCTCTACTACAGAATATTCACTGTACAAGATCTTCATAGCGCACCCTCATCATTTCCATGATTGTGACAAAGAAACTCCCAGGGCACCAGTGGTCCAGGGGTGAATATCGGTTTCTAAACCATCAATCATTCCCACAGCTCTAGTACACCAGAAAGGATCAACAAAGATTGGAATAACAAGCAAATTATAAACCTCCTTGTACAATTTGGTAACGTGGATGGAACGGCAGGCTTATCTCCGAAAAAGGTCATGGATCGTTGCTTAGATGCAACACAGCGAAAAATACAAATATTACCCAATGATACAAGGGACCGGCCAGTCAAGGTTGTATTAAACATATCAACTTTATTTATAGTACAGCAGACAGTTCCAGCAACAATATGAAATACAACCCACCCTCTAAATGAGTGCAGAGGACGGATGGTTTCAAAGAAGGAAAAGGGATGCACTCTGGATGCTGACAGAAGGATGGTCGGTATGATTATATATTTTTTTTATTTTTATTTTTACATTTATAAAGCGCTCACACAGCCCGCAGGCATCGAGGCGCTGTTACAGGAATAGTTTGTTTTTCTTAGTTGCGTAATTGTGTTTTTTTTTTTTTTTCCTCTTAGTTACGTATTTATAACGCGCTTAAACACCAAGAGGTTTAAGCGCGGACCCGGGGATCGAACCTGTTGTTGCTTCGTGTCGTCTTGCTTCCAAGACGCGCACGCTGCCGCTGAGCTTACACCACTGTGTAAGGTTTCCTGGCTTCAGCACAAAGGGAGTAATGCATCTTTAAATGCATCTAGGGGCCTTTTGGGAAGGATTAGGGGGACCGAACCACAATGTACCTTGTGCTATAGGTGTTCTTGGTGCTCCACAGGGTCGAGTCGGTTTTAAGGCACTTTGCATGATTTTGTGAAAGAGCTCGGGGTAAGGAATCGCTGTCTCAGTGCTGATCAGCGGTTCTGAAGCACTGGTCGAGATGTCTCAGGTGTCTTTAAGCGATTGCGGCTTGACAACGGTCAGCGTTGCAGTCGGTTGCAGCTCGAGGAAGTTGACTGGCTCGAAAATTTCCTCTAAGGCAGACGGCGGTAGATGCTCCTCGAGGCACTTCTCCCAGCTTCTTCAATGGGCTTGTGTCGGCCTTTAAGACAACATTATTTCATAATGTCAATAGTTATTGTAACTATTGGCTCTTTTAACTGCAACCTATTTGTTATTTTAATATATGAATACTGTATAGATTTGGGGTATTAAATTGTGCGTTAATGGCTGTAGCTGAATTAAAGTTATTGACTGAACGACTGTATTAAATTCCCTGCAGGCAGGAGTTAAAAAAAAAAAAAAAACAACCTTAAGAAATAAATATATACAGGGTTCAAAACCAGAAGTAAATTGGAATAACACTTATTGGGATAACGCTTCTGAAATGTGGGAAACAATCACAGGCATAAATCGCGTTCTTAAAGGCATCAGCGAGCTCCAAATTATCCAATAGGTTGAGATTTGCGAATGACTTCACTATGAGCATTGCGTAGGAAACAACATGTCAATACTGCCACATGCTGTCAAGCCAGCTTCCACTTTCTGGGAACCATGGAGTTAAATTTTTTTAAATGAACATATCATGGAACATTTTGCTGATTTGAACAGATTGCAATCAATGGCTTGGGGTGGTCACAATTGTTTGCAACTGCTTGGGGGATCCCTTTAGGAGAAATTAGGGATATATGATAGGTTATTTATAACGCATTTAATACCCAGAGTTTTCTAAGCGGGGATCGAACCTGAGTTGTTTGTGCTGTCTTGCTTTGAAGGCGAGCACGTTGCCCCTGAGCTATCCTCCCGAGACTCCTGAGGCATGGATTTGGGGGTTTCGATTTGGCTCTTCGAATCTCCAGGCTGGGGTGCCAAGGCTGGTTGCAAGAGGAACAGATAATGCTTGTTTTAAACCATAGCAAACATTCAAATATCACATAGCATACAATCTGCAAATAATCCAAAACATTTTTATTGGTGACGTTTGTTGGTATTCAATTCTAATTGCAATTGCTTTTGCATTTTAAATAGCATGCCCAGAAAAATGCACGTCATGTTGCGAGGGGAATCCCTCTTTTTCTGAAACATAACCAAATCCCTCTTTTTCTGAAACATAACCAAAAAAGTTACGTTAGTGAACAAAGTCAAACCATGCTCAAAGAAGCAAACTAATTATTCCGTTCCTTACCTAGGACAGCCTGTTGCAAACTGGTATTTTACTGATTGCCATTGTGGGAGGCCTGCTGCTCTATCTCCTAGGAGGCCCCTCAGACTTCAGAAATGAATAAATTGTTTCTGAAGTCACTCCGACTTCAGAAATACATTATTTCAATACTGGTTGGTGCAGATGGAGGCGATCCGGCTCCCCTGCGCATGACAGAAACCAGGAAGCTCTTCCTGCTTCCTGTCTGTGTGGAGCGTGGGCGCTGAAAGTCCTGGCCTGTAGGGGAGACCACCAGTGTGACGGTTTTAGGAAAAAGGTAAGAAAAAGAAAATGTATTTTTTGTAAACGTGTGTGTCTGTGTATGTGTGCTTGTTAAGGTGTTGCATGTTCGGGATGTGTATTTGTATCTATCTATGCAAGTCTGCATGCAAGGGTGTGTATATGTAATGTGTGTGAGAATGAAGGGGTGTATGATGTATGGGTGGCTGAGTGCGCTGGCGAATTAGCGAGTATATGGTGAATGGGTGCACGTATAAATGAGCAAGTGAATTGGGTGTGTAAATGAGTGACTGAATGTTGTGTGATATATGTGTTCTTGTGTTTAATGTTGGGCCGAGTAGCTGATTTTGGGAGGGGGGTTGGTGAGAGGAGGGTAAAAGGGATGATGGGCAGAAGGGGAGAGGGGATGATGGAGGGGTGCGTTAAAACTTCATTTTTAATGGGCGTCCATGGAAAACAAGCATGTTATTTGTCATTATGTCGCTAGACTGGCATTTTGGTGCAGCCAGTTTAGTCATTTCTTACAGCTGGATGACATTTTGTACTGGGCATCACTGATAAAGCAAGCAACATAAATGTTATTACCTGGCTAGACTGGCATTTGGGTGGAGTCAGCCTGGCCATTTCTTACTGTGACATTACATTTTTTACTGGGCATCTGTAATAAAGTAAACATGATAAGTGTTATTACATAGCTAGACTGGCATTTTGGTGCAGCCAGTCTAGCTATTTCTTACTATGGCATGGCATTTTTTTCCGGGCATCATCAGAGTTAAAGCCAACATAATAAGTGTTATTACATGTCTAGACTGGTCTTCATTGTAATGCTAGTTTGGATATGTTTTCTTATTGTGGCATTGCATTTTTAATGGCAAACCCAAACAGGAGTACCATTACTGAAATTAAGCGCAAAGCAAATACGAGTATGTTCTTTTATGCAAATACTGGCATAGATAGGTGCAGCCACAATGGAAATGTGTGGGCAAAATGTGACGAATCAACTTCCGGGACACCAGTGGTCCAAGGATGAATATCGATTTCTAAACCATCAATCAGCCCCATACGTCTAGTACACTAGAAGGGATCTGAACAGATTGGAAACGCAAGCAAATTATAAACCTCCTTGTCCGATTTTGGTAATGTGGATGGAATGGCAGGCTTATCTCCGAAAGGTTGTGGATTGTTGGTTAGTTCCAACACAGCTAAAATACAATTATTACCCAATGATAAAAGGGACTGTCCAGTCAAGGTTGTATACAAATATCTACTTTATTATTGTCACAACAGACAGTTCTAGCACACTACGTAATACAACCCACCCTATAAAGGAATGCAGAGGACAGACATTTTCAAAGAAGGAAAAGGAATACACTGTGGATACTGACAGGAGGGTAGACGGTATAGTAAATAATTGCAACAGTTCAAGCATACTTGGTTTCAGCACAAAAGGAGCAATGGGTCCTAAAATGTCTCTAGGTGCCTTCGGAGAAGGACCAGGGTGACAGAACCACAATGTACCTTGTGCTGTAGATGTTGTTGGCGCTCCACTGGGTCAAGTTGGTTTCAGGGTGCTTTGCAGCTTCTGCGACAGAGTGCAAGATGGGAGACAGCTGCGGGTATCAGGCGGCAGGCAGACGGCAAACGAGGCTGGACGGCAGCCGCAGGATGGTCTACATGGTAACTCGGGGTCAGGAATCTTTGTCTCAGTGCTGGTCATCGGTTCAGAAGAACTGGTCGAGGCGTCTCGAAAGGCGTTAGCGACTACGGCGTAACAACAGTTAGCGGTGCAGTCGGTTGCAGCTCGAGGGGCTCTGCTGGCTTGAAAGTGTCCTTTTAACGTGGATGTCGGTAGATGCTTGTCGATGCACTTTTCCTAGCCTCTTCACTGGGATTGTGTCGTCCTTTAAGACGGATGGCCCAAAGCGGAGGAGAGTGTTGCATGCAGCTGCCTTGTCCTTGGTTTGGTTCGGAGACTCTCTGGCACTTCCCACCCAGGAAGCTTGCTACAGAGCCTAGCAGAGCATGCTGGGTACCAGTTCTGGATTTGCTGGAGGGGCCTGTGGATTCAGTATCTCCCTCTGTTCCATGGGGGATGTTTAGGGGAGGGATCTTGCTTTCCTCTTGGTGGTCCTGGCCTTCTTTCACTGGTGGCATGCACAAGGTCATAACCAGAGTGCTTTGCCCCTGCAACAGGAAAGGTCTCATCTTTCTGCCTGTTATGGATCAAAGGGTCCCTCTCGTTAACGTTGCTCTCAGTGGTTCCTGATTAAAGTGGCAGGTGTCACTTGAAGGTGCGGTGAGGCCAGACTTTCATCAGGTTGCTACAGTTGCATATGAATGGTTTGTTGGGGTTTCCGGTCTCCTTTGTTAGCCTCTGCTGCCAGGCCTCATGTGGGCCTGTTTGAATACATTTCTGATTAGTATGCAACGCTGCCACCAGCTAAATGGCCCAACAAAAGGACAGGGCAGATCCATGGAGCCTTTGTTAGTTAATTAGGCTGGCAATGGCAGGAGGAAGGTTTGGCCCTCCCCCTTCTGGAGATGCATCAAGTACTCTTCCTGTCAGATCCCAACCAAATGTGACAGGGGGACTGTGCCTATAGGCTGTGTTCACCCAGAGTACACAGGTCTAAGCATATGTTGTGCGGTGAACATAGGAAAATGATTGCGTATTAGTCCCACACATTTTCCAGAGGTTGATCAACCATCATTCAATTTCATTTAAAATTTCAAAAAAGCCCAGGCGAGCTCACACGCACCATGCAGATGCTCGAATTTCTCACACAGGCAGCATGACATTCTTTTTATACTGGCATATATTGTGGGCAACGGCATCATGAAAATGCTTTGGGAAATGTTCCTGTGCACTGTTGGTGACTTGCATCTATTGTATTTGGGATTGTAGTTACTCTGCAAAAGCAACTGAAACCTGGCTTTCTTGTTAGCACATTTTTCTCAGAAATTGTGCTGTATAATGCACACATTTTAACACATCATTCCAAAAATTTATTTGCTGCAGAAATACTCCCAAATCCCGTTTGGTTGGTTTGTGTTCCCTCTCTACAATTAGTCACTGTGCCATAGCTGTGGGACATGTTTACATCCCTCAAATTCAAAAAATCACCAGCCGCCACTGGGTGAGGAACTGGTGGGTAAATGGGTATGAATGTGTGTGCACAGTTGGGGCCCAGGCATGGGTATTGGAACATGGATATTTTCTTTCATGTATTACTGTCATCTTTGGGCAAACCCAACTTGATGAATGTTATTACATGGAAGAGGGCTTGTGGGTAGGGGCTTTATAGCTCAAGGGCCCAAACAAACTGTACATTTTCTGTGGCATGTCATTTTTTACTCACATGAAGGACAAGGCCAATATGGTGGTTGTTCTTACATGGGGACGGTGGGGGCACTTGTGTAGTCAAGAATACATGTTTTCTTACTGTGGCATTGCATGTGTTACTGGTGTTAAGGGCACAATTAACCCGGTGTGTGGAGGCATTTGTGCAGCTGAACTGGCAACTGTTTCCTTACTGTAGCTTTGCATGTTTTACTGGTGTTGAGGGCATGGTAGTGCAGGAGTTGGGCAAGCATTTATGCAGCCAACAATAACTTGCTTTATTCCTGTTACAGGAGATTCTTACTAGCATTAAGGACAAAGGATACACTGGCAGGAACATATTTTTTATGGTATCATCACTGTGTGTAATAATACTGGCATCAACCTAGCTGAATTGTCCATTTGGGTGTCCGAAGCCAGGAACAGCCCCCTTGTTTCTACACAAGGTGAAAGATTTAGGGTTTGGTTTAAACACATACTTGTATCTTTCACATAGAACAGTTTGCGGCGTGCCCGTGCAGCAGCATGATCATCAAGCGCATTGTGCATGCATGGTGGACTGCGTCGGCCCAGAGTGTGGCACATCCCATGCTTTGTTGCTAAGTTTGGGTGTGGGAGGGGCTCAGCATGGTTCGCAGAAGGGCCCCACATTTTGTGTTACGCCACCGATTTTACTAAGTAACAATTCTGCATATGTTGAAAGGTACAGTGTGTGCCACAGTAATGTTGTGAATTTTCTTCGAAATAAAATAAAGGAAGATCTAAAGTTTGCATGCAGGATAACGTAAACCGAAAAATACATTTGGACCACTTCACTGAAAGAAAACGATGCGGCCCCTTTAAGGGGAACGAGACTGCGACAGGAACGGGGAGCCAGTGGATTAGGGGAAGGAGAGGAGACAGGGGAGGGACAAGTCAGTATGTGCGTGATGAATAAAGGAGTTGAAAACAAGGTATAGTTGTCTGTGTCCTTTGAGCGGATGAGTAGTGAGGCTGTAACAATGTCATATACAAATATTTGACAGAAGATTAATTTAGAACTTATGGTGACTCTGACTGTAAAAAATTTATTTGAAAATTCTTGCATTTTAACAACTAAAAATTCAATTCATAAATCCATGTGTTCATGGCATGGATGGAATTTGACAGTTTATAAATCAAGTGCTTTCAACTGGCTGATGTTGTGTCATTGCAACTTAAAGTGCTTTACCACGCTTGGTTGTGTATTAAATGTACACATTTCACTCTTATATTCCACAAGGCTTTCATGGCTGGTGGGTCTGGCATTCAGGCGCATGGCAGCTGGAGTTCCGGCAGCCTTCTGTCGGACCTGGCAGCATTGGGCCATACAGACGATGTCCTGAGGTGCGAAGGATGGGTGACGCTGTCTAACACCTTAACAATGCCCCCTGTCTCATGATAGCTCCTGGGGCATGGCTAGGAGAACTCATGAGGGTACTGGATGAGCTCTCAAAAGCAGGGCTGGTTGGTGGCATGCTTTGTAAAGAAGAGGCTGCAGTGCTCAGAGCCAGCTGGGGAGCAGGCAGCTACTAAGTGCTTCCCGAGACAATGTAGAGGGCATGCAAATGACCCTTTCTGAGGTGTCTTCGATAAAAGATCACAGTGTAGTAAGCCCGTTCCAGCGGCCTGGTCCTGGGATAGGTTCCGAAATTACTTCAGTCCTAGAATCAAGGTCTCTCGGCATGCCAGCTGCGCCACACCTTGGTCTTCTCTCAAAAGTCTCGTTTGGTGTCTGATTGTAGGATCACCCACGGGTATCCAAAACCAAAAACGTTATTTCATCTCGTCTTTAGATTAAATGTCACTAGAACAGGGGTAGAAGTATCAAAGGATAGCAGTGGCACTGTGACCCTGCCATGGTAGGAGGGAGCCTGCTGCAACATAGGAGTTCAGGGGTTGCAGCTGGACCAGGTTGACAGCTCAGAGGGTGAAATGGGCAAAGGAAGGTCACCCTGTATTGGCTTTCATGTTATTCTCAGTTGGTCATTCAATTGGAACATTTGTATATCACCTTTGTTAAATCAGTCGCCTCTAATCAGTGATTTGTCAACGCTGCTGGCTGGAACCCATACCAAGCACCTACCTGCATAGTCGCTGCTGCAACAGGGGCCCAAAACTAGAAATGCCTGAGAGGAATAGAATTTGGGATTTATTTTTTTATTCCAAAGCCTTGGTCTTTATCTCCTCTTGTCTGACAAACATTGTTAGGTTTCAATACTCTGTGACCATCCAGTGACACAAGGTTTCATCCTGGGATATACTGTGTGATGCTATCAGTAAGGTGGGCAGGAGCAGTCCCATAGACACATATGAAGATGTAGAGAATTTTAAGCTGAATTGCCTGTTCTATTGTAAACCACGCCATGTTCCAGCAAGCAGCTTGCTCAGGCACACTTTTCCTCCATCCAGAAACGAATCCGCTTTGAGCAATTTGTAGTCTGCTACTAAGTTTCATTAGCACCCTCGGCAGGAGAGCCAGCAAATCAGATGGCTAGGAACGCAGGTTTGAACCACCGCTAGAAGCCCGCGTTTCAAGCTGCCTGACGGCCGGCTCCCCCGCCACTATCTTCACCCCCACCCCGTCCCATTTTTTATTTTATTTTTCATCCCCCCACTCCCTCACTTACCTTATTTCAGCAGCAGCGGGTGCCGCCGCCGCATTTGCTCCTACTCTTCACCTCCTGCAGGCTGCCATGGAAAGGGAAGAGGTGCTCCGTACGGAGCCCCGCCTTCCCTGGGTGGCCATCTTGGAAAAGGATTTTCCTTCCTACAGTTTTGTAGGAAGGAAAATCCTTTTTTTTTTAGCACTCCCGGTTACCGCTTTGGCAACCTGGGGAGCTAATGGCCATTATTATCAGGTTATTGGGCTGATAACTTGATCTGCCGGGCCGTTATCCCCCGTTCCAGCCCCTGCAACGGGGGATAAACGCCACATTGAAGTACCCACCCAAAGGAGTGCATTACAATAGTCCAAGTAATTAGTCACTAAGGCATGTACTACAACTGCACAATTGTCCAGTGGCATGAAGTGACAAACCCCAGGTTGGTCACCTGGTAGCATCCCTTGTGAATGCCCTGACCCCTTATCAACTATAATGTCAAAGCATTTAACATAAGATAACAACTTGACAAGTTTTTGTTACAGATCAGGGAGAGATTGCTTGTCCATCTCCCGTTGGCTGAAGATGAATCCAGGTAGAGGGTATCAGGTATATTATCCCTATATGTATGGTCAGCGTATATAATGTTGCCGGGAAAAGGTTGTGGCAAAATTATTTAGGTGACCATATATATAGGGACTGGGGCAGTGGGGGTTGCGGGGGTGTCCCCTGCTCCCCAGGAAAAAAAAGGGTTTGTGGGTTGCAGGGGTGTCCCCCGCATGTTCCATGTAATAATGTCCCCACAAAAAACGTCACTTTTTCAGCGATTTTTTTGCATGGCGATATTGTTGAGGGGACATTATTACATGGAACCAGCTAGAGTCCATCCAGGTTGAGCTGCCTTCCAGGTTTTGTGACTGTAAGGTCAAAGAGATTTCAGTGTAACATACATAGAGTGGTAGCATGAAAACGTGTGCTTGAACTACAAAAAGAAAAATAACGGAATGGTGAATATGGTTGTAAAGTAGCATGACTGTAAAAAGTAGTTTAACTCAGTCCCTGATAGGCCCTGCGCACTTCAGCAACTGCTCTACACTAGCTCCATGGCAACAGTAATATGTACACAGTGGCCCATATTTTATCTGTCTCATCACTCATACACAGGCGGATCTTCATTTTCTAACCGAGAAGCAATCACGCTGACTTGCCCTCCCACATTTAAACGTATTTGTTGGCTGTCATGTGTAAAATGCCGTTTGCAAATTAGCACTTGAGAACTTTAAGCACTCTTGGGTAGCAATTGGCTTTTAACCTTGAATGACTCCCTGAGCTCACTAACGGTGCTGTGCGAGGATTTCTGTAAGTGTGCTTGGTGGGTAAGTAGTGCGGTGTGCATGGTGGATGCTGATTGGCTGTTTCTGTAGGAGGCGCTTGGCCAGTGCAGGCCCAAGGTTCCTCTCATGTGGAAGTTGGACGTCGCATCTCGTACATCAGTTGGGTCTCCTGTGCTTCAGGGTTCAGGGGCGGAAGTTATATGAAGTTACTACATCCTCGAGTCGTTACTCCGCTGGACGCCTTTTTATTCAACGTGTAGGGGCGAGTGTGCTCTTTAGTAGAGATAGCACTGGAGTCACAAAAGAATCAGCGCCGCTCCCTTAAAAATCGTTTTAATTAATAGGTGTATCCTGACATCAGCACTACCTCACACCAGACTTAGACGCCACACTCTCTGGAGGGAAAGGAAATATCAATTTCCATCTCGAGCCGCAGGTCGCTCTTATCTCTGGAATGTTAGCTGTCTCCAGGGGGGGAAACAGTTAATCCCAGGTAAACCAGGAAAAGTAAAAGGTTCAGAAGAGCTCGTGCCTGTGCAATTTAGGACTTTCTGCCTGAGAGGTCCTAAATCAGAGCACCACACAGGCGGCTAAAAGCAGAATGGAAAAGTTACAGGAAGTACAAATTAATCAGCTAAGGATAAGGAAGCAGAAAACATCGGTAAGGCGAGATTGTGGCGAGGCCGGGCGCAAATGGAAGTGCGCAGTTGAGTAATGGACATGTGTGTGGCCTGCGGCCACTTCTCCGACGTGTGGTACTATAGACTTATTTTTCAAACCCATGAATGTCCATTTTATGTAAAGATTATTCGAGCTGGGAAACTGCTTGTGAAGTAGCTCTCCCCGTCCACCCAGAGACCTTTTGGTGTGGGTTCTGATGTCCTGGGATATGGACATTTACTGGTGAAGTTGGTGTGCAACAGAACCTCTCCTCGGTCATGTTTGTTAACCATGATGCTTCTCTGCCACCTTGGCTTGCCGCTCCTCATGTAGTGGTGGGCATCTAATGCCATAAAAAGCAGTTGGAGTGGGCATTGGAGGGCGCTACTAAGCAATGATACAGGAGGAGACCAGAAACAGTGATGGGTGTGCAGGCAGAGAAGACCCTGAGGCAGCCAAGTAGAAAGCAGTGCAGGAGGTCGCTTGACTGTGAAGAGGGGGTTAATGTCTCATTCAGAAAAAGGATCAGATGGAGCGATCGGAAATGTGTAGGAGTGAGTACTGAGTTGCGGGAAAGTAATAATGATGGGAGTGTGGACCCAATGGTGTTATGAGGGTTGAACAAGCACTTTGTCTCTTGAAGGGACAGCATGCATTGTAGTGCAAGATAGAGAAGGGACAAAGATCCAATTGGGAAGAGGGGAGAGGTCCTTAAGGACAGAGGTTTGAGTGGATGGATGGAAGAGGGGAGTCATGCTTGTGAAGGTTTGCAGGAGGGTTTTGTGGATTGGGATGAGTGTAAGGGGTTGGCAGCTGGTGACTCTGGGCGAGTAGGAACATGGTTTAGATGGGAAGTGATGAGGTTGGTAGGAAGCGGAGGAGAATCGGCCATAATGATGGAGCTGAGGTTTAGAGGTCGCTACAAAGGAGGTAGCATTAGGGGTTGGAGATGGGGTCGAGGGGTCGATGAATAGGGGAAAGTGAAAGAGTGAATAAAATGGTCCTAGGTTAGAAGAGGGAGACTACATTTCAAGAAAGAGAAAGGAACAGAAAATAAAGGCAAGTTCTCAATATATTGTACTACACGTCACTGACAATACCTCAGGGACATGGCCTGTGTACAACGTTGTTACATTGCCAGGCTTTTTTGTCTCAGAGTTTTTTGTCAAGAATGTTTGCCTGAAAAAACGAATAAAAAAATATCTGGGGAGGCGGGGGCCTAAGGGGATATAAGGGGTAGGGAGTGTGGGGAATAGGGATGAGATAATAGGGAGGGGGGCTTGAGGGGGAACCCCCGGCTGAGGGGAACCCCTCGACCGAATGCCACAAGGCCTAGTAGGACCACGGCTGTATATATATTAGTGTTGCTTTTTGTTTTTTTCCCACTGTTATTATTTCCCCTGTTCCATCCCCATTTAGCTTTGTGGCGCCTTGAAACACAATTTTGTTGCATAAGACTCCTTACAAATGATCAATAAATAAATAAAAAATAAAAAATGTTAAATGAGTTTTATTTTGTCTGAAAACATTTGGCAAAAAACTCCACACAAGAAAATCCTGGTGATTTAAGATCTTAGAACCCATGGCCTGTGTAAAGGCATCTTGGAGTAAGACAGACAACAGATTCTGAATGAACAATAAAACTTTACTTATATGTCAGGATGGAAAAAGGCCTATCCTGCCCTATACTATGGTGCGATATCCCTACCAAAACAAAACTAAGGAAAGCCAAAGTCAAACAATTCAATTCAAGAATCCGTCTGTCTGCAGAACCTATACTTGCCCTCACAACTAATCTATACAATGTGTAGGGATGTCAGCAACCAACTAAACAGTGTTCAACACCAAGTTAAGAGCTTTTCCCCAAGTATAAAACAATTCCAATAAAAGTCTCAAGATTGCTTTAAATTCAGGATTATCTAGAGTGAACCACTACCCAGGGTTCCCTTTCCCAAGTTCTAAAACACAGTTCCAAGCACAAAATATTTTGAGACTCTGTCCTCGAGTTGAAAGGCACATTAAACCTTAGAGTTCCCTTCCCCAAGATTCACTTCCAATGTTATAATGGTATTTTTCAGTTTTCTTAATGTTATGCGCCACACTTGGGCTCTCTGTATACAGTGGGTCTTTGTATGAAAATGTCTTAACTGAAAGTTGTAGTTCATTCAGATTTCCAAGTACAGAATATTTTTACAATTTCTCCCACTCTGTTGTGTAATATACATTTCTTTGGTTCACTTGGGTAAGTTCATTTCCAAAGGTTACATTCACATTGGGATTCCATATATATTAGGATCACTTGTATTGTTAAAGTTGTATTCCCTTTAAAGTTCTATGTTAATGTTAATGTTAAAGGATATTTATACCGTGCACTATCACCACAGGAGGGGTCCCCTGGCGCTCTGGCGGCTCTGAAAAGGGAGAAGGGGGGGGCGAGTTAGTGGGAATAAGTTGAAAAAGTGCAAGAGAGCAGTGATGTGCTGATGGCAACCTCAGCCCGGTTGGTCCGTTGGCTGGGCATGGGGTGTTTTACGGCTGGTAGTCGCCGTGTGCTGTTGTGCAAGTCTATGTGTGGTTTGTTTTGTTGTTGCAGTGTAGTGAAGTTTGTGCGGATTGCTGCATTTGAGGTTTGTGCTTGTGTTTGGTTAGAGTTTGAGAGGTGTATGCAGAGGGATGAAATTGTTAGTGGATTGGTTGGTTGGCATTGCTGTCCTTGCAATTGTGTCTCGGTATGATGCTTGCTATCATTCAGTATTCCATCTGAGAGTGGCATTGGCCAATCCTCAATATTCTGTCTAGATTTGAGGCAGGCCAGTGATCACGATGCCATCTAGGTGTGGCGCATGCCATCATTCAAATCCTGTCTAGATGCGATGGAGGCCAAAGCTAAGGGCTCCATCTAAGTGTGGCATATGCTAACATTCACATTTCTATCTAGATCCGGCGCAGGCTAAATTACGAATTCCATCTAAGTGTGGCATATGCTAACATTCACATTTCTATCTAGATCCGGCGCAGGCTAAATTACGAATTCCATCTAAGTGTGGCATATGTTAACATACACATCTCTATCTAGATCTGACGCTGGCTAGGTTAAGAATTTCATCTAAGTGTGTCATATGCTAACATTCACATTTCTATCTAGATCTGACGTAGGCTAGGTTAAGAATTACATCTAAGCTTTTCATTCCATTCAGAACTCAATAACTGATAAAGTTTCATTCTGTTCATCTCGTTGTTATATATCTTTGTATATTGCCTTTATAACGTGTTCAGCACTCTGAGATTTTTTTCGAAAACGTGCTTTCATGTACATGCGACCACTCCGTTACAAATATTCATTGTTGTTCAATAGTTAATGAGGATTCTGATCGGAGACCTTCCAAAACGTGTTTTATAATGCACGCGACCACTCCGATACACAGTTATCATCTGCCTAAGTTCAATCACTCAATACCGGGTTTCCTCTCGCTTAGAAACTCAGTGGTTGCTTCTTTGGAAGTTCCCACAGCACAGATCTCTCTGCCTTCTGTTCTCCACCTCAGTGCTCCACCTCCTGTCCCTTAAGAACTCCTGGGTTGGCTTCTCACTCCATGATAATGAGCATTTTGAACACCAGAAAAAGGGGTAGCCTTCCTGCATGGCTCCCCTTTTAGTGTTTGTTAATTTCCGCTGAGCTCCAGCTCCCAGACCGCACTCCCATGAAATGTTGGCGTGTTGCCCACATACAGTTCCCCGCAGCTTTTCTTGGCTTCTCTGCTGCTGCTTCACCATTGCCACCTCTGCCTCTATTTCTGACATCATTTGATTAGGCTTTTTTTGTTTTACACCTGCAGCCCTTTAACAGCCTGCAGATGTGAATGTACAATCAGTCCTGCCTGGCCCTCATTAAAGGGACATGCCTCACCTCTACAACTCTCAGCAGGCCTCTTCCTTGTCCCAGTACCAGAGTGGTAAAAGCACCTAGTCTTCATTATTCCTGGTTGCCTCTTCTTCATCCAAGTACTGTTAGTGAAGGCAGGAGAAGGGTTGGGTTGGTCGTAAGAAGGAAAATGGGGATTCCACATCCCTCCCAAGGGTATTCCACTCCTAGTCCCCAAAGACCCTCCACCAAGGTGATTGTCCGTCGCTTGTCCACCCCCAGGATCAGGATCCAAGAGCAATGGCCTTTCCCTGGCCACCTGTGCAGCGGACCCACAGGGAATAGAAGTGAGAATACCCTCAGGTTTCTCACACCTATACCACACACTAACTGGTGAAAAAAAGGGCACCTGGCTAGGCCCTAATATGCCCAGGGGGGTAGCTATTAATATATAAACTAATAATCAGGGTGTGAGATCAAACAGCAATTTTTTATCTTGGTATATTTATTTTTTGAGTGGCAAAGGAAAAAACATGGTGCAATACATATTTCTTCTTGACCAACCAAGGACAGAAACTGACAGTTTTTGTTTATACAATGAGGAGTAATTGTTAAGTACCTCCTTCTAGAATATTGAGGGAATCTACTTACATATGTAAACAGTCTCTTTGCATATTATACATACATTTAGACAAAAGATGACAGTGTGTGATCATGGACTGCTAATAGTCACAGTTTTTTTTTTAACATAACACACAACAACATGTGGGACACAAAATAATAGAACAGGACGTTGAGTCATAGATCGACACTGTAGTGTTTCGGCCAACAATAGCAGTTGATTGACGCTTGTCAATGAAGTGGCCTTCTTCAGGATAGTGGACGAGGGATACTCTCTGTCCGCTGGGAATCGTCAAAGATTGTGGTGCTGAGGCTTCGTAAATGATGCTACAATTTCTGGGTGGATTCATCAATGAGATGGCGTGATGAGTACACAATCTTGATTGGTGTGGAATCCAAGAATCGTAATGGGTAGCCTGGGTGCTTAATGGCAGCCAGGGTGTGGCGTCGCCAAGAAATGGTGAATTTGGGCCACTAATTTGGAGATGGCTGCATAAATCAGCGACTCTTCTTGGCGGTTGTCAAGATTGCTCACAGTGATAATAGAGCAAATCATCCAACTGCCTGAGTACTGTATGGAAAACACAAATGCCTCCATCTAATGAAAACTCTAATAGACTAGTTGGAATAGTCTTTTATTTCTTGGTTGAAGAAATCTTGTTGGACAACAAACTGACATTCGTACATTTCTGAGAGATCCTAGGAATCAATTGGCAATCAATCAATTGCTACGTGATATAATTGAGCAGGTTTTCTATTGTCTGAGACAACACAGTGAGAATCCTGATGGGCATATCGAGTGAGGACATCCATAATCTGTTAGCTTTGGTCTTTTATTATCTACAGGAAGCACATCCTCATTTGGTTTGGCGAGAAGACAATTCTTTTGTATTAATCAGGAACCCTATCAACCGTCCTGCCATCAGCCAGTTACTTGTGGAGCTCATGGAGCAGATCCAGCTATTGCCAGAATATTTTATGAAATTGCATGATTAAAGTTTGTTTTATACTTCCTTAAAAGTAAATCTAGAAAATGGGTAACATTGATAGCAACCATAATATGGCAAACAATGAGAGACCACCACGATGTGCAAGAGGCTATTGTTGTATCCGTTGGACTTATTGGTACATAATTTACACATGCATTATGTTCATTATCATCCTACTTTCTCTCACAGTACATGCTGTCTATTATGTAGATCCAAATAAGGCAGTAGTTCCTGTGTATCTTCCTGTGTAGCTGCAGGGTACAGAAGTGACAAGTGTAAAACCATCAAAACCTTATGTGATTGTTCCTACTCCAGTGGTGCATATGAAAGCACCTAGTCCTGTGACAGATAAATGTGGGCTTCCTTCTCTTGGGAGGTTGGCCTTGCAAGTTTTTCAGGATATTTGGTTACCCTCGTATTATGCCAAAAGGAAGACACATTTTGTAACTAACCCTACATCAGTAGCACATGTAATTACACCTATTGCACTGACAAATGTCTCTATGATTCCCCCAATAAGAAAGAACTATGCAGACATACTTCATGAGATGATTATAGCAGCTCATGAGGCGAGGAGAAGTCCTAATAGAAGTACAAGGGAGGATGATCATGACTTGAATGATTATCTAGACAGCGCAGCACATTTGGAAAACAAATCTGCGGTATTGGCACATGAAAGAGGTAGGTAAAAGAACCTCAAAGGAGGAATGCTATGCATGTGCACTCCTGCCTTGTAGTATGGGGAAGTCTAAGATATTCATAGCCATTGAAATAGATGTTCAGACAGCATATTGCCTATCTAACATTGCACTCTGTCGAACACAAGGTCAATTCAGCAGCCGAACAGCTTATTTAAAATGGGCAACTGAATGGACAGATCCAGATAAAGATAACTATGTGCAAGACACAAAGACAAGAGCCTACACTAAGAATCATGTGATAAGATATGAACAGCCTGGAGTGAAAGGGGCTGGAATTAGATGGGAAGTAAACAGAAGACTTGAAAGTCCAGGTAAATCAGCAGAAGACATTTGAAGATGGAAAAACAGAGTTCAGATGCATATTTGGGGATCAGTGCTTTCTCTAGACAGATGGGAAGAAGGAGTGGTTATCTGCAGATCATGGGTAGTGATGGGCCACTACAAACCAACTATTGACATTGTGAAAAATGAATGCAAAGCGTTATGGCCGAGACTTGCTAAACTACTGACATGGGTCGAGGATTAAGGGGGGGGCCCTTGCAGATAGTGCATTGGGAAAGCGCAAAGCTGTGCTTCAGAAATGATGGCACAAGAAGCTTTGAGAGAATCAGAACTGTGGTCGAGTCTTTGACATGCCAGGCATGAACATTGGAAAGGAAGTGACTGTGACTATAGACTGTGTTCTATAGTGAATGTTCATGTTCCAGCATTGGTGATTCCTGAAAGTGACCTGAACATTGGTGAGTTTCCAAAAGCAGATGCTCACCTGAGGAAGAAGAGATCTGCTGAAATCCTGAATTGAATGAAGAGAGAGAACTATTTATCAGTCAAGTCGATAGACACCTTTGATTCTATTCCATATGCCCACAGACTGTTCCGTAGGACTTCATCTATATTCACGATAATCTTCATGCCCAGGATCCAGACAGATGCAAATACTAAGCGGTTGCAAATAACCAGATGGGCATTGTTGCAGACGATCAACACGACTATCAAGGAATACAATGCTATCAAGGGGGATCTGAGAGCCGTACGACTGATGACTCTTCGGAATAGGTAAGTATTGGACATGATTACAGCCATGGATAGAGGTGTTTGCAACAGAATTGGAGAATCATGTTGCAGGTTCATACCTGCCCATGACATTGAGAATGGCACCTTGACAGAGGCCATAGAAGTGCTGATGAAGTTACACGTCTAAATGGTAGACAATGTAAAAGACATCATTGATGACAGTTGGTTTGCATCACTTTTTTCATGGGTAGCACAATGGATGGCAGACATATTCAAGTTCCTTGGAGCCCTGATAGTGTTGATAATGCTTGGATTTTGTGTGATCAGGATAATAATCTCACAATGTAAGAAGACTGCTAAGAAAGCTGTGGGAATGAAGATCATGATTGATGTTGAATCAGGATGGAAGACTAAAGAGCTGACAGATGAAGAGATCAGAGACTATGTGAAGGCCAGCATCCATGCTACTGAGGGAATGAAGTTCCTGTACCCGAGGAACCACAAGAAATGTGTGGGGAAATGGATTTACTGCAGTCCCAGCAGACAATGCATGCTTATGTCTTGGAGTCAGGATGAGCATGTGAAATCAGCAGGATGCTTGAAAGGAGTCATAAAGATATGGGTCCCAAATAAGTGTTTCTTCAGACAAGGACGTCTAGATATGAAGACTGATGAGAGTGTGGTCGATTAATGGCCCAGAGGGGGAGTGTAGAGATGGAGCCAAGTACCCACATCCAAAGCTCCTCCCCCATGCTGCCTATATGTTGGGAGCCAGAATGTGAAACATGTGCATTGACAGTGAGAATAGCTATACCGAAGAGAATCCTGTAAGTAAGATTCCCATTGAGAAAGCCGCACATGCATAGGCGACAGACAATATGATGGCCATGTGAATGACATCCTGGAGGAAGTGAGAAAAGTAAGCGAGAAAGCAGACTGGTGACGTCATGAAGAGCAGAATTGTTGCACCCAGAATGGATGCAGAGATGAGTGAACAAAAGCACTTCATAGAAGCAAAGGAGGAGGTGTTAACGACAATCAACATTTCAGGTGCGAAATGAAGATGTTCATGCTACAGAAATAATAAAGAAGTTATCGAGTCATTTTACAAATGTACAGTTGCAGTAACGCAAGTAGACAAAGGGCCTCATTACACGGTAGGCGGAGGACCAAGGTGCTATGAGCACCTTGGTCCATGGCGGTAAAATACCGGCACCGCCTAAGGGGAATTACCGCCCTATTCCAAGGTTGGCGGGGCGGTAATTCCCCCTTCCCCCATTGCCCTTCCCCATTCCCATTTTTGCCCCATAGGGCTCTATGGGAATGGGGAAGGCGCTAATTACGGTGCCGCAAATTGCGGTACCGTAATTAGCACCCTGGTCCCTTTGCGGGTTGGTTTTTAACGCCTGCTAAACAGCAGGCGTTAAAAACCAACCCGCAAAGGGACCTCGTAGTAAGGCAGTAAGGTACCGGTAAACCCTTACTGCCGTCCGTGTAATGAGGCCCAAAGTATTCTTTAAGGCTGGCTATGTAGTGAATAGATTGTGGCAATGCCCCAATGTATATACATAGGAAATGTAAGGACTATGGATGATTCGACAACGCGCTTTGGCAGAGCTGGATTCCAAAAGCAGAAAGGGTGCCAACCTATTATAGAGAGACACGTAATAGAGAGCCATATAGTTTGTATAACCAATTGGACATTGTGTATTTGATGACGTCCGTCGTGACCTGTACTAAGGGAGGGCTTAGTTCCCCCACCTGACGTTGGAGACCCAACCACCTTTCCTGACCAGTATGGAATGTATACCTAGATGTTCCTTGTAAGCCTATCACCATTCCAAATAGTTTTTTTAGTTTGCAACATAGGTAGATGTTAATGATGATGAGTTTTTAGTATGTAACCTGCTTTTTTAATGTTTTGAATTGAGTGTGAAGATCGAGCGAACATGTTGATGTTCGATGTAACTCCCTGTTTTAGATAATTGATATTAAAACAGTCGCACTTTGCCAACTTTCTGCGTCAGTTTTGATTATTGATGGATGTTGTGTAATATTCTGCATTTCCATCCGTCTCTAAGTATTGTTACCTCGTCTTAAAGGGCTGGGCCGTGTGTCCCAGTTCAATGTGTTGCAATGCCGCTTTTGACAACAATCCCCCTTGTGGCAACGGCATGAACATTTTATTTGCCAAGCCTTTCACCCATTCCACACTAAACTGTTTGAGCTTGGGCATGTGCTTTGGTAACATTTTACATAAGTGCATCAGAGCAGTATCTCCCATAATGACACCCCTCAATTGACTGTCAATACTTACCAGACTAATGAAATAACGTTTATACTTTTTCTTAAATCACCACTTGTACAATGCCTTTAAAACATCAAATATGAGCATGGACCATCAATCGCCACTGAAGCATCTAAATTTCTTAATTAGCTATCTCTACCTTTTGATTTTTACCACTCACTTTGCTATGCTTAATTACTATTGCTCCTCAACTTTTTCAAATACTTCACAACTTCTATCGTTCTTCAATATTTTTACTCAACCAACAACATTCACAGGGTAATTCATAGAATTTCGCAGAAAAGTGTCGCAAGCGGCTGGCGCAGAGTGTCCGCGTGCGATTGACTGCGCCAGGCACGTGCGCTAAAACCGATTTCCGCGCACAGCGTATTCATGGATTTTAGGCTCCCAAACCAGCCGTGGCGCAGAGTATCGCAGCGACCCTGCAGCAGCGCCAGTAACGCCCCCAAGAACGCCCTCGCGCAAGGAAAAGCCATCAAAATCGCTAAATCATCGCAAAGGGCTGCGCTAACCCTGGACCAGTTTACAGGGCTGGCAAACAAGGAACGCATATCAGGGGTACGCGTGAAGTTATACACGCGATTAGCCAGGGTACGTGTATTACAGGGGTACGCGGGAAGTTTAACACGCGATTGGCCAGGGTACGTGTATTACAGGGGTATGCGGGAAGTTTAACATGCGATTAGCCAGGGTACGTGTATTACAGGGGTACGCGGGAAGTTTAACACGCGATTAGCCAGGGTACGTGTATTACAGGGGTACGCGGGAAGTTTAACACGCGATTGGCCAGGGTACGTGTATTACAGGGGTATGCGGGAAGTTTTACATGCGATTAGCCAGGGTACGTGTATTACAGGGGTACGCGGGAAGTTGAACACGCGATTGGCCAGGGTACGTGTATTACAGGGGTATGCGGGAAGTTTAACATGCGATTAGCCAGGGTACGTGTATTACAGGGGTACGCGGGAAGTTTAACACGCGATTGGCCAGGGTACGTGTATTACAGGGGTATGCGGGAAGTTTTACATGCGATTAGCCAGGGTACGTGTATTACAGGGGTACGCGGGAAGTTTAACACGCGATTGGCCAGGGTACGTGTATTACAGGGGTATGCGGGAAGTTTAACATGCGATTAGCCAGGGTACGTGTATTACAGGGGTACGCGGGAAGTTTAACACGCGATTAGCCAGGGTACGTGTATTACAGGGGTACGCGGGAAGTTTAACACGCGATTGGCCAGGGTACGTGTATTACAGGGGTATGCGGGAAGTTTTACATGCGATTAGCCAGGGTACGTGTATTACAGGGGTACGCGGGAAGTTGAACACGAGATTGCCCAGGGTACGTGTATTACAGGGGTAGGCGGGAAGTTTCACACGCGATTAGCCAGGGCATGTGTATCACAGGGGTACGCGGGAATTATCACATGCGATTTGGCTGTGTACGTGTATTACAGGGGTACACGGGAAGTTTTACACGCGATTCGGCTGGGTACGTGTATTACAGGGATGCGATTTGGCCAGGTACGTGTATTACAGGGGTGCGCAGGAATTATCACACGCGATTTGGCTGGGTACGTGTATTACAGGGGTGCGTGGGAATCATCACACGCGATTTGGCTGGGTACGTGTATTACAGGGGTGCGTGGGAAGTCACACGCGATTCGGCTGGGTGGGTCCTCACAGGTGTTCCCTGTACACCCTCCACGGCCCCTGCAGGCAGCCTACAAAACAGGGGACTACCCTGCACACCTGCTCATGTCCCCCTGCACCCCCACCCCCCAGCAGTGCAGGGGCAGCCTCCACCAGGCCCCCACCCATGCCTCCCACCACCCCCAACCCCCAGCAGTGCAGGGGCAGCCTCCACCAGGCCCCCACCCATGTCTCCCACCACCCCCACCCCCCCGCCACCAGGGGCACCCTCCACCAGGCCCCCACCCATGTCTCCCACCACCCCCACCCCCCCCGCCACCAGGGGCAGCCTCCACCAGGCCCCCACTCATGTCTCCCACCACCCCCACCCTCCCGCCACCAGGGGCAGCCTCCACCAGGCCCCCACCCATGCCTCCCACCACCCCCACCCCCCCGCCACCAGGGGCAGCCCCCACCAGGCCCCCACTCATATCTCCCACCACCCCCACCCTCCCGCCACCAGGGGCAGCCTCCACCAGGCCCCCACCCATGTCTCCCACCACCCCCACCCCCCCGCCACCAGGGGCAGCCTCCACCAGGCCCCCACCCATGCCTCCCACCACCCCCAACCCCCAGCAGTGCAGGGGCAGCCTCCACCAGGCCCCCACCCATGCCTCCCACCACCCCCACCCCCCAGCAGTGCAGGGGCAGCCTCCACCAGGCCCCCACCCATGTCTCCCACCACCCCCACCCTCCCGCCACCAGGGGCAGCCTCCACCAGGCCCCCACCCATGTCTCCCACCACCCCCACCCCCCCCCACCACCAGGGGCAGCCTCCACCAGGCCCCCACCCATGCCTCCCACCACCCCCAACCCCCAGCAGTGCAGGGGCAGCCTCCACCAGGCCCCCACCCATGCCTCCCACCACCCCCACCCCCCAGCAGTGCAGGGGCAGCCTCCACCAGGCCCCCACCCATGTCTCCCACCACCCCCACCCTCCCGCCACCAGGGGCAGCCTCCACCAGGCCCCCACCCATGTCTCCCACCACCCCCACCCCCCCGCCACCAGGGGCAGCCTCCACCAGGCCCCCACCCATGCCTCCCACCACCCCCAACCCCCAGCAGTGCAGGGGCAGCCTCCACCAGGCCCCCACCCATGTCTCCCACCACCCCCACCCTCCCGCCACCAGGGGCAGCCTCCACCAGGCCCCCACCCATGCCTCCCACCACCCCCAACCCCCAGCAGTGCAGGGGCAGCCTCCACCAGGCCCCCACCCATGTCTCCCACCACCCCCAACCCCCAGCAGTGCAGGGGCAGCCTCCACCAGGCCCCCACCCATGTCTCCCACCACCCCCACCCCCCCGCCACCAGGGGCAGCCTCCACCAGGCCCCCACCCATGCCTCCCACCACCCCCAACCCCCAGAAGTGCAGGGGCAGCCTCCACCAGGCCCCCACCCATGCCTCCCACCACCCCCACCCCCCAGCAGTGCAGGGGCAGCCTCCACCAGGCCCCCACCCATGTCTCCCACCACCCCCACCCTCCCGCCACCAGGGGCAGCCTCCACCAGGCCCCCACCCATGTCTCCCACCACCCCCACCCCCCCCGCCACCAGGGGCAGCCTCCACCAGGCCCCCACCCATGCCTCCCACCACCCCCAACCCCCAGCAGTGCAGGGGCAGCCTCCACCAGGCCCCCACCCATGTCTCCCACCACCCCCACCCCCCCCGCCACCAGGGGCAGCCTCCACCAGGCCCCCACCCATGTCTCCCACCACCCCCACCAGTGCAGGGGCACCCTCCACCAGGCCCCCACCCATGTCTCCCAACACCCCCACCCACCAGCACTGTGGGGCACGTGGCCAGCAGGCAGTCAGGCAGCAGCAGGTGGGAGTGTGCTCAGGGCTCTGGGGGGCAGTAATTTGGCCTCCTGGCCAGGAGCGTGGTCTCTCGTGTGTGAACGCGTGGACAGCCTGATAGGGAGTGAAATCCCACACGTCAGCAAAGGCCCTTAGCGCGTAAACCCGTCAACAGCATATGCGCGCCTATAGTCACCTGCACGTGCAGGAAATTGTTGCGTGACACGTCCCAGTGTCAAAGCGTGTGATTGGTGAAAATGGATCTACACGCAGAAGTGACAAAGCGTGTGATTGGTGAAAATGGATCTACACGCAGAAGTGACAAAGCGTGTGATTGGTGAAAATGGATCTACACGCAGGAGTGACAAAGCGTGTGATTGGTGAACGTACACGCCGCGTAAGTGACGCTGTACGTGTGGGCCAGTATATAAGGTACATGTAGAACACCATTTCCTTGTACATGCTTTTCGTGGAGAGCGAGTGGGTGAATTCTGTACTTCTTGTCGTTTCACACGCGATTTACTTCACGGCGTTTCCAGTTCGTATTCCCTGTTACCTCTGACAGCTTTTTCTCTTTTTTCTCTTTTACTGGTTTACCTGGGCCTGTTCCCTCAAACAGTGTCCCCTTCTACTGTTGTCCTGTCTTCTCAGACAGCGTACACATCTTCTTTTGGCGGGGGTTTAGCCAGCCAAACGCGCTCATTTATCACGCTCTTTTACCTGGCAGACGGTGAGTCACGCACGTATCCAACTTCTGTGCTTGCCCCGTGTGTAGCCTACCCCTTCAGAGGTCATTCTAGGCTGCGTGTGACACGCATACGTTCATTCTTGTGTTACTGGGTGCCACAGCGTAGTGCAGGTTTTTCTTTCTGCACACGTGGTCTAGGAGGGGTTGCATGCACGTCATCTCCCTTTTTTGGGCCTCCTGTGCGTTGCGTGACCCGTCATCTTTCCCCAGGGGTTACAATCAGCCGTGCTAGAGCACTAGGGTACAATTACCATCTGGTACCCAACCCCTTTGACCCCCAATTGTCTACAGCCACTCCCATACGCACATTAATATCAGTGCCATGGCTGGGAGGCGAGGATTCCGTAAGGGTGGCAAAGGTAGAAGAGCCACAAGTGGTGGCCGTGGTGGATCCGGTAGGGGACGTGGTCGTAACTTGCAGGGTGAGCCTGTCCCCCCATGTGTGGAGGACCAGTCAAGGGCACCCATCATCCCCCCCCTTCCCCCCCTCCCCCCCTCCCGTTGAGGCTGAAGTGGCTGACACCATCCATGCTCAGCCCTTGTTGGACCAGCCCATTGTGGCACCAGACCTGGCTGACTCCATGGCTGACTTCCAGGTCAGCAGGGCTACGACACGTGCGCTGGTGCACGTTGATGCCATCATGCCACGTGGATCTGGGGCAGCAAGGTCATCTGCTGCACCAAGGAGGCAGGGCGGAGAGGCTGCAGGGGCAGCTGCGGCTCCATCCACCCCAGCCCTCACACACCCAGCCAGGACAGTGTCGGTCCTAGTCCATGCTGCTGACATTCCCCCTGACACCATCACACTAGAGCCAATGCCTGCACCAACTCCCATGCTGAGTGTGCAATCCCACACTCCTGATACAGAGTCCACCAGGGCTCCTGCCCCTAGTGTCCAGAGCGGCGCAGGACACTCAGGATCACCACCACCTTCCAAGCGGAAGAGGAAGAGTGCTCGTCCGGCACAGGCTGATGCCCCAGACACGGCTACACAGTCCGGCCCGTCCAGGAAGCCCAGCTTCACGGATGACGAACTGAATGCACTTGTCGAGTATGTGTCCGGACATGACAACGAGATGGTCATTGTTGCAGGATCCAAGACCACACCTGCACAACGCCAGGCACACTGGCAGACCGTTGCGGACATCGTAAGTGCCCTTGGAATCGTGAGGCGCACAGCCAATGATTGCTATAAGCGCTGGAATGACCTAAAGCGCAGGGCAAAGAGTAAGCTGGCCTCAAGTCATGCCGCAACTCTAGTGACTGGAGGTGGGTCTCCAGTAGTAGACATGGAACTCACTCCACATGAGTCAGTCGCTGGGACCTACGTCACGGAGGAACAGATCGAAGGCGTGGGAGATCTGGCTGATTACGAGGCATTGTCCGGTGAGTGCACATGCATGTGTGTGTCATCCATGTGCATGGTGTGTGTGTGAGGGCTTCTGTTTGGGTGCCAGGTGAGAGTGTGTGCGCCTGAGTCGTATGGGTCAGCCATGTGCTTCATGCAATCCTTCCTGCGCAGCTGCATTTGGCCATAGCAGTATTCCTTCTGCCAACAGTAGACATCTAGCACAACTGCATGCCAGTTGCCCTTGAAGTGTCACCTTGACACAACATATTTGCTTCTTTTTCACTGTTCATTCAGTCAGTTTGTTTGCATTCCACCACTTTCACTAGGCATGTCGCTGTCCACTAGTCACATGTCTGACATGGGTATGGTAAAGTGGAGTGACTTTGTTACCTGGATATCATTTGTACACACATGTCCCTGTGCAATTTGACCATTTCAGACTGGCAGCTCCAGGTGAAAAATCTGACCTGTTAGAATTAGAAAAGCTATTACATGCGGGAACTGGACTGAATGAATAGGTGCTGCCCTCCTCTCCATCTTCACTCAATAGCAATGGTACATGCCATCTGTGTGATGGCATGTGTGTTTCACCTGCCAATCACAGGCCAATGTGTGATGCCACTGCCAGGCAGCATGCAGAAAATGTGTTCATCTTCCATCTTGGTGTCATCAGTGTGTGCCATTTGCCTGCACTTCATACGCAGTGAGGGTGCATGCATGGAAGGGTTTTAGTCATGTGGGACATGTGTCAATCAAGTACTGGTTCTCTTGCTTCTCAGCCCTCAATGTGTGCCATGGTGCTAATGCCTGTTTCCATTTCTTTGTTTACATGTCTTTGCAGGGGAAGACGCACCTGATACTGCTGGGGTTGTGGAGATGGCGCAGACCCAGGAGGTGTCCCGGGGCCGACCAACCACCAGTGAGGGACGTGGTGTGGTGGTGGGGGAGAACCCACAAGTGCTGCAGGTCGTGCTCTCAAGGGGTGTCTCTGGCTGCACCTCCCCCGAGCTGTACTCAGGTGTTGATTCGGATGAGACCTACGTGCCGTCGCAGGTGAGTGTTCCAGGGAGGGATTCTGTTCTGTCTCACCCACCTGCACCAGGGTCAGTACCCTCCATGGGGATGTCAGTGTTGGCAGCTACGCCTTCGGTGGTTACGGATGCAGGGTCACACTCCGCGACATCTGATCCTGTTCCTGGGTCAGCAGATCAGAGGGGGAATGCAGTCCTGCAGCCTCAGGCAGTGCCGGCACAGCAAGGCGCAGTTCGCCTTGTCCCAGACAGGTGTGGTGCCCGCCGACGTGGTGGCCGTACGCCACCCGGCAATACCGCATGGGAGCAATCCATTTACGGTATGGCTACCCAACAGGCTGCATCATCCGAGATGATGGCTCAGGCCATGGATAGGGTGGCCACTTCCATTGTCCCCCCAGAAAGGCTGATGGAGCGACTAGAGCAGGCAACCGACTCCATCTGCCAGTCACACAGGGAGGACATGTTGGGGTCCAACAGGGACAGGCGGGCGGCACTGGCGACTCTGCAGGAGGCCATCTCCATTGAGTCCCAGGGCCACAGGGAAGCCCTGAGGCAGGAGCTCCTACACCTCAGGACGACTCTTGTTGAGCTTGAGGCTTCAACACACCAAAGGACAGAACAGCAGCTGGAGCGTCTCACCCGTACGCTCTCAGCTGAGATGCAGGCAACGAGGGCGGAGGTCCGGGCATCCCGTGAGTTGTTGCATGGGGACCTCCGCACACTCATCCTCCAGAACCAGACCTACCACACCCGCATGCTTGCAGCCATGGAGGAGCAGACTAGGGCCTTGCGTGGGCTGCCTCCCATAGTGCAACCACCTCCGGATGCAGCTGCACAGGGTGATAATAGCGACAGCAGTGATACTCCCACAATAGGGTAGCCGTGTGGGCCATGAGCCCATGGAGGTGTTTTATCTTCCCAGGATCCACGCAGGTGGGTTCTGGTGTGCATCCTGTCCTCGGACCTCCTGGGTGGCCTCCCCAACCCCCCCCCGGGCCCATCAATGGCCATTTTTGATTGTTTCTTATTTTTATTTTTATTTTGATTTCTTTTATTCCCAATTTTTTTGGGACGATCTGTTGGCTTCGATCTGTTGGCTTCGATCTGTTGGCTTCCGTGGTTCCTGTGGGCATACGCTGCATTGTGGCTGGGCACATGCAGGCTTGTAATGTATTTGGTTCAGATGCTTGGGTTTGAGTCACACACACCCCTCCTGCTTCCCGTTTCCATGGGCTTGCAAAGGGTGTGCCCAAGTGACAGTGAATTACACAGTGACGTTGGACTCCCATGAGCTGTGTGGCCAGTCTGTAGTCAATACTGTGTATACATTCATAGTGCATATTGCTGTTGTGTTGTACACTGCATGTTGCATTGATGTGTAACTCTTCTTCTGTGTCTACCTCCCAATTTGCAGGTCCCTTCCTCAAGTCCACACAAGGACCTCTAGTCTGGAGATGGGGACCATGTTGGCAGCAGTGCACCTACAACTCTACATGGCGCCAACACTGCACAGTTGGTAGTGGTGGGAGTGCAGGCATTTCCAGGTGGTGAGACTACTAATATGTAACATTTGTGATGTCATGTTAATGGTACTACGTGCTCAAGTATGTTGTTGGTCCGGCATTGCTGTGAGCATTTCAGGTGTTGCAGGTTTCTAATAGTGCCACTGTACATAGTGAGAGTGATGTCATGTTGTGGGGATTACTTTTTTTACCTGCAATTAGCATGACATGGCACGGTGTGTCGTGTGGCAGTGCTGGGGTTGGGTTGGCTGACATGGCACTGTCCTCTTGTTGCATTTTGCAAGTGGGTATTCATTTTAGCTGCTTCAATGTGTAACTTCACAAAACTGCATTGGTGGTGTCTGTGTGGGTAGGGATGCACACATTGTGACACTTCCAGGTGAACAATCTCAGGCTGACATGGTATTCCCGGTTCATTCTCCAGACATTCAGGATCAGTGTCAGGTTGAGTCATCATTGATTGTCAGATGGAATGTGCCAGGGCAGTGTGCACTCCACAGGGGTGTGATTTCTATGTGAAGTAATTAGCCACTAGCTGTGTACGGGCTGCCTCCCTCCGTGCCCTTTCCCCTCCCATGCGCAGCGGCTGTGCATGTGGTTGGGGATGTGGGGCCACCACCATGTCCACGGCCAGGCAGGATACATGCTGCCACTATGATCCTGCACACTACTGGGGGAGCGTATAACAGCTGCCCGCCAGAACGGTCAAGGGAGCGAAAGCGTGACTTTAGCACTCCGAATGTGTGCTCCACTATGCCCCTGGTTGTAATGTGGGCTGTGTTATATCTTACCTGGGGTGGCGTGGTGGGGTTCCGAATTGGCGTCATCATGTGGGGGCTGAGAGGGTAGGCACTGTCCCCTGTGGAGGTGGGGATTGGTATCATTGGTGAGGTTGTGACCTTGCTCAGTATCCAACATGCATGCATATGCAGTGGCATACATACTCACCAAGCAGCCATGTATCGCCATGCCGCCCAGCTTCTAGGTCCCGGCTTAGGGTGGACATTCGGTAAATGAAGCTGTCGTGGGTGGAGCCGGGATAGTTGGCATATACTGAGGTGATGATTCCCTTGGCATTACATGCTACCTGCACGTTGATGGAATGCCAGTGCTTGCGGTTCCTATAGATGTGCTCAGATGCCCTGGGGGGACGTAGAGCCACATGGGTGCAGTCGATGGCACCTAGCACTTTGGGGAATCGTGCCACTGCGTAAAAATCCAGGGCGGCAGCATGCCTTTCTGCAGGTGTTCTGGGCAGGTATATGTGCCTGCGGACTGATGGGCGTGCAGTCATGATGTTCAAGACCTGGTGTAGGCAGCGTGACTGGGTGGCCTGTGACACCCCACCCACTATGGCATTTGTCCGCTGAAATGATCCAGTGGCTAAGAAGTGCAGTACATTGAGGACCTTCTCCAGGGGGCTGAGTGCTTGGGAGCACAGGGTGGGTGATGTGAGGTCATCCCCCCACTCACTCACCAGGTCCAGTATGATGTGTGGTGGAAACCTGTACCTCCCATACACCTGGTCATCAGGCATCCCGAAAAGGCTGGTTCTGGGTGTGAATATTCTGGCCCTGACTATCCTCCTCCTCCTCCTTTGGTAGCCCACTGCCACTGCTGCTAGGAACGGTATGTTCATCCTGGCGTCTGAGCTTGTTATTGTTAAAGTCCGCAATTTTATGCTTTGCGCGTGTTCTAGGCGAGCGTGTGACCCGCGCACCCCTGGAATCCAGTTCCCAGTCCAATAGCGTGTGGAAATTCACACGCACCACGGGATACAGCGTGTGACCCGCGCACCCCTGGAATCCAGTTCCCAGTCCAATAGCGTGTGGAAATTCACACGCACCACGGGATACAGCGTGTGACCCGCGCACCCCTGGAATCCAGTTCCCAGTCCAATAGCGTGTGGTAATTCACACGCACCACGGGATACAGCGTGTGACCCGCGCACCCCTGGAATCCAGTTCCCAGTCCAATAGCGTGTGGAAATTCACACGCACCACGGGATACAGGTTCGCTGACGTACTTGCGTGTGTAAGTGGCGCGCACCCATTAAATACACGTACATAGGCCAATCGCGTGTACGCGCACTTTTGTCCAATTACACGCGATGACACTCTGACGTGCAGTATCTCCACGTGTGCCCCGTCATCACATGCTGAGTGGGGAACACCCGTGCGGGTCACGTCACAGACGCGCTTACGCGCTGAGGGACTCTGGTCCAATAGAATCGCGTATGCGTGCTGACGCGCTTACGCGCTAAGGGCCTTTCCTCGGATTTCACGCTGACGTGCAGGATATTCACGTGCCAAATCACTCCGTATCAAGCTGGCCACGCGAAAACACACGGAAGCCCACGCTCCTGCCCAGAAGGCCGAGTTACTGCCCCCCAGTGCCCCGAGCAGCCTCCCACGTGCCATCTGCTGCTGCCTGCCTGCCTGCTGCCACCGTGCCCTGCCATTTGGTGCCTGCACATCAGCCATCTGCAGGGGTCCAGTTGCTGTGTCCACCCCTGCTGGAACTGAAGACTCCCGACTGGGATTACATCACTCCACAGCCCAGCCCCAGGACCCAGTTGCCCACCCACACCTGCCTCTGGGGTTGCCATGTCGGGCACTTCCACATCTGGCACCAGTGGCAACCCCAGGCCAGAGGGGCAGAGGGGCATCAGCTTCACTGTCACCTAAGTTGGTGTCCTGGTGGAGCATGTCCTGGGGCAGTATGATGCCCTCTTTGGATCGTCCCGCGCCAGCAAGGAAGGACGGCAGAGGATCTGGGCCGACTGTGTGGTTGCCATCAACGCGGAGGGGGTGGCAACCCGCGACGTCCTGAAGATCAAGAAGCGCTGGGAGGACTTGAGGTCCAGGACCCTTGTGAAGGCCCGGCGCCTCGTGGAGGGGGGCCGGGGCCGCATGAGTTCCATCCAGATGAGGGTCCTGGAACGCGTACGCCCAGCGCTCCACGCCCAGATCCTTGAGAGGGAGGCCCGTCTGGAGTTGAGCGGTAAGTGTCCATGCATTACTGTGTGAGACAGGGCATGTTGCGGTGTGCTGGTTCTATGATACTTGCCTGTATGTGTGCCATAGGCCATGTATGCATGTATGTGTGCAGGGACATCATGGTAATGCATGTGCGACCAGTGATGTGTGATGCACATGGTTGTTGCATGTGTTGAAATGCCGCATGGGGAGCCCTATTCAGATTTTGAACATGAGAGCATGCCATTCTCTGTACCTGGACATGGGTGGGGGTGAGGGATGGGTGCTGATGCCAGGTACATATATGGTAGCCATGTCTGTGTGCCTGACCTGCGTGTCTGTGACTTGTGCATGCCATGGATGCATGACACATGTGTGTGACAATGCAGAGATTCAGTAAAGCAGCCAAATTACCCTTGTATCCGCTGTGTTTGGTGTGTTTGGGGCCAGATGGATGTGACTGAGGTGAAGTGTGTGCATGTGATGGGCATGAGCCATGATGCATGTGAGTTACACATCATTGAATGTTTCAAGAGTCCATTGGACATGCATGGAAATGTCCATGGCATGCACCATGCCTGTTACTGTGTGTGTTTTGCCTGGACTGACCCATGTGTTGTGGAGGGACATGATGGAAGTGTACTTTGACAGTGGTGCTCATCTGCTATTGCTTCCTGTCTAAGGGACCATTGTACAGTGCCCTGATGCTTGTGTTCTTTGTCTCCCTCTACGCAGCGGCTAGTGAAGAAGAGGGCGGAGACGGCGCTGTGGAGCAAGGCGGCGGGGATGCCCCCACGGCTGCAGCGGAAGGGGTGGGTGAGCCCCCACAGGGGCCTGCTACGGTGGGAGACGGTGAGGAGCCATCCAGGTTGGTGGTTTGCACAGAGGAGGAGGAGGCCGCCACTGGGGCACACATGGGGCCTGGTGGGGGCATCCCTGCTGGTGCAAGTGGTGCAGTCCAGGGCCAGGGGCAGGAGGCAGCACAGGTCACCGTGGAGGGGCCTGTGCATGTCGCTGTCCCTGACCCTGTGAGTGCACCACCATGCACCAGCAGGGATGCCCCGTCCCAGGCCTGTCCGCAGGTAGAGGGGATGTCCATGTCACCTGACTCCCCTCCACCTGCGGACGTGGGAACCCCTGGCCGTGCGGAGAAGGTCCTGATTGGGGTCGCGATGCGCACGGCTGTGATTCGTGATGCCGTGCGTGCTTCCCGGGAGGAGCACGCACGTCATCACGAAGTGCACCGTGCCGACGTGGCCCAATTGGGATCGGCCATGTTCGGGGGTTTCCTGCATGTGTTGGCCAATGTGGCGGCCCTCTCCTCCTCTGTGCAGGCTATCCACCAGTCGTTCTCCTTGCCGTCTTCCAGCCCAGATGCCACCAGGGCCCCCTGTGGACCTGCCCCGACCAATGCAGCCAACTCGGTGGGGATCCCATCCCTGCCACAGTCGGGAGTCAGAGATCCAGCAGGGGTGGACACCAGAGCAACTGGACCCCAGCAGATGGAGGATGTGACGGCATCATCGGGCAGGGCACATGCACGACGGCGTCGGTGGTTTCCATCAGCCTGGATGCCGTCGTGCTGGCACAGGCAGTTGCGTCGGAGGCAGCAGCAGGCTCAACGTGGGAGGCATCATGGCTCGGGGCCATCAACATCAGGGGTGCAGGCATCGGCCGGAGGGCAGGAGAACCCTGGAATGGGAGTGGCTTCCGTGTGGGAGAGGTTGTGCCAGCGGATAGGTGCGGAGCGGCAGCGGGCAGAGGAGGAACGGCTCACGATGGTCAGGGCGGAGGACTCCATGCGGAGGGCGCTGAGGCGGGCTGAGTGCCTCGAGGGTCTTCGCAGGGAGTTTGAGCTTGACACTGCGTTATCCCTGCGGGACCTCGGGGCCAGGGAACATGCCCGCCTCCAAGCCATTGACCAGGAGTTCGATGATGCCCTGGCCCATGACAACAACCAGTGAGCCGTCCGAATAGCCCGCTGCCTTTGTATATAGTTGTATAGTTAGGGTTAGGTTTCCTTTGTTTTTTTGATTTTTTTTTGGTTGCGATTGGACAATGCACCACTTTTTTGTATATAGTTCACTTTTTAGTTAGTAGTCAGTTAGGTTTAATTTGGTAGGGCTCATGGACCCAGGATGATCTTCTTCATTGGCTTATTTTAATTTTTCAGATTATTTTCTTGGACATTCATCTTGTTTTGTTTGATTTGCTTTGTGTTTTTTCTTATTTCATTTCCATTCTACTTGCTGTTAAATACATATTATTTTTTTAATCTTCAATGTGTCGTATCATCTCATTGCTTTCAGGCATGTCATGTTGGGTGTTTTGTCATTCACTTGCAGCCATTGTGTGTGACAGACATGTGTTAAATTGCATTATTTAAATTGGGGGTGTAACATGTAATTGCCTTTGATATGTGGGTGGGTGTGATAGTTGGTTGGGCCTTTTGGCAGGGGAGGATGGGCATTACGGACATGATTGGGGAATGTTGGGACCCAGGTGCAGGGGGGCATGGATTGGACATGGGTGGGGGCCTGCTGGCAGGTGCCCCACAGTGCTGGGGGGGTGGGGGTGGTGGTAGACATGAGTGGGGGCCTGGTGGAGGATGACCCTGCACTGCTGGGGTGTGGGGGTGGTGGGTGACATGACTGGGGGCCTGGTGGAGGGTGACCCTGCACTGCTGGGGTGTGGGGGTGGTGGTAGACATGAGTGGGGGCCTGGTGGAGGGTGCCCCTGGTGGCTGGGGGGTGGGGGTGGTGGGAGACATGAGTGGGGGCCTGGTGGAGGCTGACCCTGGTGGCTGGGGGGTGGGGGTGGTGGTAGACATGAGTGGGGGCCTGGTGGAGGGTGACCCTGCACTGCTGGGGTGTGGGGGTGGTGGGAGACATGAGTGGGGGCCTGGTGGAGGCTGACCCTGGTGGCTGGGGGGTGGGGGTGGTGGTAGACATGAGTGGGGGCCTGGTGGAGGGTGCCCCTGGTGGCTGGGGGGTGGGGGTGGTGGGAGACATGAGTGGGGGCCTGGTGGAGGCTGACCCTGGTGGCTGGGGGGTGGGGGTGGTGGGAGACATGAGTGGGGGCCTGGTGGAGGCTGACCCTGGTGGCTGGGGGGTGGGGGTGGTGGTAGACATGAGTGGGGGCCTGGTGGAGGGTGACCCTGCACTGCTGGGGTGTGGGGGTGGTGGGAGACATGAGTGGGGGCCTGGTGGAGGCTGACCCTGGTGGCTGGGGGGTGGGGGTGGTGGTAGACATGAGTGGGGGCCTGGTGGAGGGTGCCCCTGGTGGCTGGGGTGTGGGGGTGGTGGGAGACATGAGTGGGGGCCTGGTGGAGGCTGACCCTGGTGGCTGGGGGGTGGGGGTGGTGGGAGACATGAGTTGGACATGGGTGGGGGCCTGCTGGCAGGTGCCCCACAGTGCTGGGGGGTGGGGGTGGTGGGGGACATGAGTTGGACATGGGTGGGGGCCTGCTGGCAGGTGCCCCACAGTGCTGGGGGGTGGGGGTGGTGGGAGACATGAGTGGGGGCCTGGTGGAGGGTGCCCCTGGTGGCTGGGGGGTGGGGGTGGTGGGTGACATGAGTCGGGGCCTGGTGGAGGGTGACCCTGCACTGCTGGGGTGTGGGGGTGGTGGGTGACATGAGTGGGGGCCTGGTGGAGGGTGCCCCTGGTGGCTGGGGGGTGGGGGTGGTGGGAGACATGAGTGGGGGCCTGGTGGAGGCTGACCCTGGTGGCTGGGGGGCGGGGGTGGTGGTAGACATGAGTGGGGGCCTGGTGGAGGGTGACCCTGCACAGCTGGGGTGTGGGGGTGGTGGGTGACATGAGAGGGGGCCTGGTGGAGGGTGACCCTGCACTGCTGGGGTGTGGGGGTGGTGGGTGACATGAGTGGGGGCCTGGTGGAGGGTGCCCCTGGTGGCTGGGGTTTGGGGGTGGTGGTAGACATGAGTGGGGGCCTGGTGGAGGGTGACCCTGCACTGCTGGGGTGTGGGGGTGGTGGGTGACATGAGTGGGGGCCTGGTGGAGGGTGCCCCTGGTGGCTGGGGGGTGGGGGTGGTGGGAGACATGAGTGGGGGCCTGGTGGAGGGTGACCCTGCACTGCTGGGGTGTGGGGGTGGTGGGTGACATGAGTGGTGGCCTGGTGGAGGGTGACCCTGCAGTGCTGGGGGGTGGGGGTGGTGGGGGACATGAGTTGGACATGGGTGGGGGCCTGCTGGCAGGTGCCCCACAGTGCTGGGGGGTGGGGGTGC
The DNA here is from genome assembly GCF_040938575.1 of Ambystoma mexicanum. Classification (NCBI taxonomy): domain Eukaryota; kingdom Metazoa; phylum Chordata; class Amphibia; order Caudata; family Ambystomatidae; genus Ambystoma; species Ambystoma mexicanum. The sequence continues at coordinate 552,397,318 of NC_090923.1, forward strand.
AAGGGGACATGAGTTGGTGTTCATTAGTTCAAGGAGACATGTGCCTTTGCTGGGGGGCATGCCCATGGTGGGTGGGCTGCCTGCGGGACATGACCAGGGATGCAGGGTAGTCCCCTGTGGTGTGGGCTGCCTGCAGGGGCCGTGGAGGGTGTACAGGGTACACCTGGGAGGACCCACACTGTCAAATCACATGTGGAACTTCCCGCGCACCCCTGATATACACGCGCCCAGGCTATTCGCGTGTGGAACTTCCCGCGCACCCCTGGAATACACGCGCCCAGGCTATTCGCGTGTGGAACTTCCCGCGCACCCCTGAAATACACGCACCCAGGCTATTCGCGTGTGGAACTTCCCGCGCACCCCTGAAATACACGCGCCCAGGCTATTCGCGTGTGGAACTTCCCGCGCACCCCTGAAATACACGCGCCCAGGCTATTCGCGTGTGGAACTTCCCGCGCACCCCTGAAATACACACGCCCAGGCTATTCGCGTGTGGAACTTCCCGCGCACCCCTGAAATACACGCGCCCCCAGGCTATTCGCGTGTGGAACTTCCCCCGCACCCCTGAAATACACGCGCCTAGGCTATTCGCGTGTGGAACTTCCCGCGCACCCCTGAAATACACGCGCCCAGGCTGTTCGCGTGTGGAACTTCCCGCGCACCCCTGAAATACACGCGCCCAGGCTGTTCGCGTGTGGAACTTCCCGCGCACCCTTGAAATACACGCGCCCAGGCTGTTCGCGTGTGGAACTTCCCGCGCACCCCTGAAATACACGCGCCCAGGCTGTTCGCGTGTGGAACTTCCCGCGCACCCCTGAAATACACGCGCCCAGGCTATTCGCGTGTGGAACTTCCCGCGCACCCCTGAAATACACGCGCCCAGGCTATTCGCGTGTGGAACTTCCCGCGCACCCCTGAAATACACGCGCCCAGGCTATTCGCGTGTGCAACTTCCCGCGCACCCCTGAAATACACGCGCCCAGGCTATTCGCGTGTGCAACTTCCCGCGCACCCCTGAAATACACGCGCACAGGCTATTCGCGTGTGGAACTTCCCGCGCACCCCTGGAATACACGCGCCCCCAGGCTATTTGCGTGTGGAACTTCCCGCGCACCCCTGGATCTTCCCGCGCACCCCTGTAATACACATAGCCCGCTCCCCCAGGCCCGATCGCGTGAGGAACTTCACGCGAACCCCTGTAATACACGTAGCCCGCTCCCCCAGGCCCGATCGCGTGAGGAACTTCACGCGAACCCCTGTAATACACGTAGCCTGCTCCCCCATCACGCGAACCCCTGTAATACATGTAGCCCGCTCCCCCAGGCCCGATCGCGTGAGGAACTTCACGCAAACCCCTGATATACACGTAGCCCGCTCCCCCAGGCCCGATCGCGTGTGAAACTTCACGCGAACCCCTGTGATGCACGTACCCTGCTGAAATCGCGTGTTAGACTTCCCGCGCACCCCGGTATACACGCACACGTATTTTTTGTCAGCGGGTGTCCGTGTTTGTGGGTACCCCTTTGCACGTCATTTTTCCTGGAGGGCCACAGTATGGGACATTCATCATGGCAGTATATAGGTGCGATTTGTTGGCGCACCTTTTGGCGCACATTTCTTACAGCCGCAGAGACGCTACCGCCTGCTTTCTTGTGGCGGTCGTGTTTGTGCCTGTGCGCTGGTTTGAGCGTGCGCTTTTTTCCCCTATTCTATTCCATGAATACGTGTTGTAGGCGAGCGTGTGGGCGTTCCGCGCACTTGTGCCCTGTACTTCCCCCGTGACGCCCACGTTTTGGCAAGTTGTTCCCCATTCCGAGTGTTACGCCCGTGTTCCGCCTACTTTTGTTGCGTGCGCCGCGCTATGTGCGAATTTCGCTGTGGCCTGTGTGATTTTCGCTGTGACCTGGCGCACGCTGTTAGATGGCCTGTGCGCCAACGTGCGCCGCGCACTTTTTTATCGCACATCCGCTGGTTTTCTCGCGCACGGCCTTCCATGAATCGACGTGCGCTGCTTTTCGTGCGATTTTCGCAATTGCACTGCGATTTTCGCTATTCCACTGCGAATCGCACGTTTTTGCCCACTTGCGCCGCGCTAATTATTCCATGAATCGGCCTCACAGACTTTTCGATATTCACACATTAAAAAACACTGTGATCACCTTTTTCTCTCTCACCTTTACTTTGTACCCTATACAGGGTCTGAGACATCACCTTCCATAAACCTGTTTATACTTTATATGTTTCTGTTCTATCCCATTGGGATTTGAAACATCTCCTTCCTAAACTCCTTCGAGCCCGGACTCTAGGCGCTTCCTTTCTTTTTCACAATTTTTTCCTGTTACTCAAAAATTATCGCAATCCCATCCCCTTCATTTGCCATTCCCCTTAATCTACTCACTATTCGCTCCTTAGTCGACTCAAGGCCTTTGGTATTGACTCTTCCTCCAATCCGACCACTTCGTCTTCTGTCCGCAGAGCACCTGTGGAAACCAGGCAGGGATTTTGTCAAAAAGGGACCTGCCCACCATCTCGGTTCTTCTTGCAAGTTTATTTCTATCAGCCGATATCCACAGGAAACCCTGCGATCTTCAGGCTAATGGTGGATGCCCGATTGTCTGAAAATCTGGAGACAAACTAGTTTGGAACTTTTCCAACCATCTGCTCTGCTACCACGTGAGCATAAGGCCCTTTGGGTCTCATGTATGCAATGGATGGGGATGCAGAATAAATGGGACACCAAATAATCGAAGCAACTCAGGAAGATTGTAAAGGTGCTGTTTTATTAACAATTATCTAAAAGAGGGATTTGCAACAGGCATAAACAGACGTTCGCGTGAGCATTTCTCATAAAAACAACCTTATATGCAAAAAACACATCAGACGTGGTGTCACACTATGTGGCAAATAAGAAAAAGCTAGGGGGAATTGTGATAAATTGAAAGGGAACATCTAAGAATACTTTCTATAAGGGCTGGGATTGTGATTGGCTATCTACTGTCAGGTGGACAACTTATGCCTACCTCTAAAACATGTCATCTCTAACACTATTAAGTACACGGTATGTTATTGGTCTTCAAACTATAAGACCCGCTGTTATACAGCACTCTATAATTAGTTGGCACGCTCGTGCCACGTCTCGAACATTTGGTTCACTGAGCAGCACGTAAGCTCAGATCCAGGTGCCACTAGATGGACTTGACTTTACCTCCCCACCCAATTAGCCCAACATCTCTCATCACCCATGCCTTCTGCCATGAAGATTGTCTTTGATCTTGACCTTGCAATGAATTCTTGTCTCTGGGAATATATGGGAGTGCGAACCCTCACTATCGTTGTTCTGGGACTCCACACTCAACCCTATTTCCATCCTTGGCTCACATGATAGGAGACAGTGATTTGATCCATTTTGCAGCATTTAAATGTCTTACATTAAAAAACATGGCAAGCCTGGTGTTCTTTCTTTGCAACATAACAAGTGATGATTCAACTACACCCGCTTGTTGCCTTCAAGAATAGATAACCGACCTTTGCTGCTTCAGTTGTGATATAAGGCCAGACAGCCTCACTATTCATTTTCACAATCTCACTTTATTCTTGCTGCAACACAATTCGCACCTTTTCTCTCCTTGGGTCCTGGCTTACTAAATACATGGCACTGATGCCAGTTTCTATACTATGGCGGCTTTGCCTGCAGTCTATTCACTATATATAGCCAGCTTCTAAGATTACTTAATCTACTTGCGTTACAGCATCTGCACAGTTATGGAACGGCTTGTCTTTTCTGCACTACTTTACACACGTGCAATCTTCTTTCCACATATGAAAGTTTACTTGATTCTTAACTCCGTCATCAGTTTCTGTAAGAACCATGCATGCTCTTCAGCCAGTATCCTCAGGGCGTCACGCTCGTCTTTCGCGACATCACCAGCTCCTCTTTTTGCTCCTTTTCATATTCCTTCAGGGAGGTCCTCCCTCATATTATCGTCTCTTCGGGGATACATTTGATTGGGCTTTCCGAGTGGGTACCTTCTTTCCAATACTCGCTGTAGTAGGGTCACAACTGCTGGTGTTAAGCATGGCACAATCTCAGGCTTCAAACATATAGGAGGTAGGGGGAGGTATTTCCTGCAGAGGCATGTAACTGCTCCTCTATATTAATGTTGGCAGGTGCTTTTCCATCTCCCATTGGCTGAAGATAAATCCAGCTAGAGTCCATCCAGGTTGAGCTGCCACCCAGGTTTTGTGACTGTACGGTTAAACAGATTTCAGTTTTGATCTGACAACATAGAGTTGTAAACATGAACAAGTGCGCTCGAACTACAAAAAGAACAGTAACGGAAATTGAAAATGGTTGTAAAGTAGCAGAACTGTTAACAGTAAAAAGTAGTTTAACTCAGTCCCTGATAGGCCCTGCTCACTTCAGCAACGGCTCTACACTAGCTCCATGGTAACAGTAATATGTACACAATGGCCCATATTTTATCTGTCTCATCACTCATACACAGGCGGATCTTCATTTTCAAACCGAGAAGCAATCACGCTGACTTGCCTTCCCACATTTAAACGTATTTGTTGGCTGTCATGTGGAAAATGCCGTTTGCAAATTAGCACTTGAGAACCTTAAGCACTCTTGGGTAGCAATTGGCTTTTAACCTTGAATGACTTGCTGAGCTTACTAACGGTGCTGTGCGAGGATTTCTGTAAGTGTGCTTGGTGGGTAAGTAGTGCAGTGTGCATGGTGGATGCTGATTGGCTGTTTCTGTAGGAGGCGCTTGGCCAGTGCAGGCCCAAGGTTCCTCTCATGTGGAAGTTGGACGTCGCATCTCGTACATCAGTTGGGTCTCCTGTGCTTCAAGGTTCTGGGGCGGAAGTTATATGAAGTTACTACATCCTCGGGTCGTTACTCCGCTGGACGCCTTTTATTCAAAGTGTAGGGGCGAGTGTGCTCTTCAGTAGAGATAGCACTGGAGCCACAAAAGAATCAACGCCGTTCTCTTAAAAATCGTTTTAATTAATAGGTGTATCCTGACATCAGCACTACCTCACACCACACTCTCTGGAGGGAAAGGAAATATCAATTTCCATCTCGAGCCGCAGGTCGCTCTTATCTCTGGAATGTTAGCTGTCTCCAGGGGGGGAAACAGTTAATCCCAGGTAAACCAGGAAAAGTAAAAGGTTCCGAAGAGCTCGTGCCTGTGCAATTTAGGACTTTCTGCCTGAGAGGTCCTAAATCAGAGCACCACACAGGCGGCTGAAAGCAGAATGGAAAAGTGACAGGAAGTACAAATTAATCAGCTAAGGATAAGGAACCGGATAACATCGGTAAGGCGAGATTGTGGCGAGGCTGGGTGTTAATCGAAGTGCGCAGTTGAGTAATGGACATGTGTGCGGCCTGTGGCTACTTCTCCGACGTGTGTTACTATAGACTTATTTTTCAAACCCATGAATGTCCATTTTAAAAAGTGCAGGCAAAAGAGAACGGCGTCCAGACTCTTGTGCATAAAGACAGGAGACATGTGGGTTGGGACGTCCTACAATATTGCCCTTTACTTCCTGAACCCAGGAGGGCACAGCAACTTGCAAATGGAGTGGTTAAAGTCCTAAACATTAGTAGTTTGGCAGGCAAGTCACATATTATCCAGCCTAGATAGGTTTCCGTGATACTACCCACATTGATTGTTTTTCCGCCTCTTGTGAAGATTTTTCGAGCTTGGAAACTGCTTGTGGGGTAGCTCTCCATAAAACAGGCCCCACTTGTCATTACCCATATCCCCGTCCACCCAGAGACCTTTTGGTGAGGGTCCTGAGGTCGTGGGATGTGGAAATGTATTGGTGAAGTTGTTGGCCAACAGAACCTCTCCTCAGCCATATTTGTTAACCAGATGCTCCTCTGCCACCCTGACTTGCTGTTCCTCGTATAGTGGCGATATGGTATCATCGGTTATTTATAACGCGCTTAATACCCAGAGGTTGGGCACCTAATGCCATAACAAGCAGTGGAAGCGGACATTGGAGGGCGCTACTGATCAATGATAAAAGAGGAGACCAGAAACAGTGATGGGTGTGCAGGCAGAGAAGACCCCGAGACAGCCGAGGAGAAAGCAGAGTGCAGGAAGTCGCTTGACTGTGAAGTGGGGGCTAATGTCTCATTCAGAAAAAGGATCAGATGTGGCGATTGGAAATGTGTAGAAGTGAGTACTGAGTTGAGTGGAAAATAAAATTGATGGGAGTGTGGACCCAATGATGTAATCAGGGATCAACAAAGATCTAATTGGGAAGAGGGGAGCGGTCCTTAAGGAGAGAGTTTTGAGTGGATGGAAGACGTAACTCTGGGTGAGTAGGAACATGGTTTACATGGGAAGTGGTGAAGGAGAATAGGCCATAATGATGGAGCTGAGGTTTGAAGGTCGCTACAAAGGAGATAGCATTTAATGTATTTCAAGAAAGAGAAAAGAACAGAAAATAAGGGCAGGAGAAGTTCTCAATATGTTGTGCCTACACGCGACTGAAATGTTTTCCAGAAAAAACGTATCAAAAAATATTGGGGGAGGTGGGGGCCTACGGGGATATAAGGGTAGAGGGCATGGGAATAGGGACTAGATAACAGGGAAGGGGCGCTTGTGGGGGAACCCCCCGGCCGAAGAGAACACCTCAGCCAAATGCCACAAGGCCTAGTAGGACCACGACTGTATTCATATTATTGTTGCTCTTTGTTTTCTTGCCGCTGTTATTATTTTCCCTGTTCCCTCCCCATTTAGCCTTCTGGCGCTTTGAAACACAATTCTGTTGTATAAAGCGCCTTACAAATGAACAATAAGAAAATAAAGAAATAAAAGGTTGATGAGTTTTTTTGGCTGCAAACATTTGGCAAAAAACTCCACAAAGAAAAACATGCCGATCTTAGAACATAGAACCAATGGCCTTTGTGAAGGCATTTTGGAGTAATACACAAACAACAGATTCTGAATCAACAATGAAACTTTATTAACTTAAAAGTCAGGATCGAAAAAGGCCTATCTTGCCCTACGCTATGGTGGGATTTCCCTACCAAAACAAAACTAAGGAAAGTCAAAGTCAAAGAGTTACATTCAGGAATCTGTGTCCGGAACCTATACTTAAACCCACAACTAATCTATACAATGTGTAGGGGTGACTGCAACCAACTAAACAGTGTTCAACAAAGAGTTCCCTTCCCCAAGATTCACTTTCAATGTTATAATGGTATTTTTCAGTTTTCTTAAGGTTATGCGCCACACTTGCGCTCTCTGTATATGGTGGGTCTTTGTAGAAAAATGTCTTCACTGAAAGTTGTAGTGCATTCAGATTTCAAAGTTGATTTTATTATTTATAATTTCTCCCACTCTGTTGTGTAATATTAGTTCACTTGTTCATTTCCAAAGGTTCCATTCACCTTGGGGTTCCATATATAAAGCGCGTTATAAATACGCAACTAAGACATATTCCTGTAACAGCGCCTCGATGCCTCTGGGCTGCGTGTGCGCTTTAAAAATGCAAATAAATAAATAATAAATAATAAATATATACTGGGATCACTTGTATTGTTAAAGGTTTATTCCCTTTAAAGTTTAATGTGCATTGGTTTCTTTGGTTCAAAGTATATGGGCATGTAGATTCAGCATCTAAGAATTTTACTAGTATTTAATGTTGCTTTTCACTAAAGCTGTATTCATTTGTTTTCTTCATACATCACAGTTCTGTTTATTTACTACATTTTCTATCAGTTCGGTATTCAATAAGTATGAAGCCATGTTTGTTGAGCTTTTAATTTCGTTCAGAACTCAACAACTGTTAAAGGGTTCATTCCGTTCATCTCGTTGTTATTTATCTTTGTAGATTGCCTTTAAAATGTGCTTAGCACTCAGAGACTTTTGAAAACGTGCTTTCATGTACGCGCAACCACTCTGTTGCAAAGTATTCATAATTGTTCAATAGTTAATGAGGATTCTGATCGGAGACCTTCCAAAACGTGTTTTATTATGCAAGCGAACACTCAGATACAAAGTAATCCTCTGTGCAGGTTCAATCACTTGCATACCGGGTTTCCTCTCTCTCTTAGAAACTCAGTGGTTGCTACTTTGGATTTTCCCGCAGCGCAGACCTCTCGGCCTTCTGTTCTCCACCTCAGTGATCCACTACCTGCCCCTTAGGCACTCCTGGGTTGGCTTCTCACTCCAGGAGAATGAGCCCTTTGAACACCAGAAAAAAGGGCAGCCTTCCTGCATGGCTCCCCTTTTAGTGTTCGTTCATTTCCACTGAGTGCCCCAGTACTAGGGACGCACTCCCATGAACCGTCGGCGTGTTCCCCGCTACTTTTCTTGGCCTCTCTGCTGCTGCTTCACCATCACCACCACTGCCTCTCTTTCTGACATCATTTGATTGGGATTTTTGTATACACCTGCAGCCCTTTAACAGCCTGCAGGTATGAATATTCAATCAGTCCTGCCTGACCCGCATTAAGGGGACATGCCTGACCTCTACAAGTCTCAGCAGGCCTCTTCCTTGTCCCAGCACAAGAGTGCTAAAAGCACACAGTCTTCATCCAAGTACTGTTAGTGATTATGTATGAGGAAATCAGGGGAGTTCTTTCACGATAACCCAAGAAGCCGGGATAAGGGTTGGGTTGGTCGTCAGAAGGAAAAGGGGGATTCCACGCCTCTCCCAAGGGCATCCCACTCCTAGACCCAAAGACCCTCCACCCAGGTGATCCTTCCTCACTTGTCCACCCCCAGGGTCAGGGTCCAAGAGCAATGGGCTTTCCCTGGCCACCTGTGCAGAGGACCCACAGGGAATAGAAGTGAGAATACCCTCTCACACCTGTACCACACAATAGCTGGATGGAAAATAACTGATGTGGGCCCCAGGAGTATAGACTCTCATTAATGTCCTCCGTAGCTCAGGAGATTAGATCCTCATACCTTCTCTACCTGTGCCTCACTGGCCAGGAGTCTGGACACAGAACACTTTTGTACCTGTGTGCCACTGATATCATTTCCAGGAGCAAAGTTGATTGCACCTTTTGGACACATGTTGTCAATGATAACATCACCAGGTTTATGGATCCTCACAACCTTTTGTCCCTGTGCACTACTGATATGATCCTCATGAATATGGACTCTTATATCTTCTGTACTTGTGCCTCCCTGACATTATCTCATGGAATATGGACCCTCAGAGCTTCAATAACCCTCCCTCCATGTTATCATCCATGCATGAGTATGGATACTCACAGCGTCTGAACATCTTCCTCACTGATATCCCTCATGAGTACGGACCCTAACACCTTCTGTAACTTTACATCATTGATCTCATCCCCATGAGTATGAAATCTCTGATATCATTGTTAGTTGTATGGATCCTCACACCTTCGGTACATGTGCTAGTTGACATCTTCCCCAAGCAATATAGGTACTTATACCTTCTGTGCCCCTGCATCACGGAAATCACCTGGAGGAGTAGGGACCTTCACATCTTCTGTGCCCATGCATCACTGATATCAACTCACAGCATTTGGACCCTCACACCTTTACTGATAGCATAATAAGTATCGATCCTAGCTTCTTCAGTACTTCTGCATCGCTATCACATCCATGATTATGGACTTGCACCTTCTGTGCCCCTGCCGCACTGATATCACTTTGAGGAGTATGGACGCTCACATCTTATGTGACACTGTCTCACTGATATCACCCTAGGAAGCATGGACCCTCACATCTTCTGTTCCCATGCACCAATGATATCACCACACAGCGTAATCTTCTGTGCCCCTGCCTCACTTTTATCATTATGAACATTGACCCTTACTTCTTCGGTACCTCTGCCTCGCTATCACTCCATGAGTATGGACTTGCACCTTCTGTGCCCCGCCTCACTGATATTTACCACAGGCGTGTAGACCCTCACATCTGTTGTTCCCCTGCCTCACTGATATCATTATGAATGTTGACTCTTACTTCTTCGGTACTTCTGCATCACTATCACTCCATGAGTATGGACTTGCACCTTCTGTGCCCCTGCCGCACTGATATCACTTTGAGGAGTATGGACGCTCACATCTTATGTGACACTGTCTCACTGATATCACCCTAGGAAGCATGGACCCTCACATCTTCTGTTCCCATGCACCAATGATATCACCACACAGCGTAATCTTTTGTGCCCCTGCCTCACTTTTATCATTATGAACATTGACCCTTACTTCTTCGGTACTTCTGCCTCGCTATCACTCCATGAGTATGGACTTGCACCTTCTGTGCCCCGCCTCACTGATATTTACCACAGGCGTGTAGACCCTCACATCTGTTGTTCCCCTGCCTCACTGATATCATTATGAATATTGACTCTTACTTCTTCGGCACTTCTGCATCGCTATCACTCCACGAGTATGGACTTGCACCTTCTGTGCCATTGCCGCACTGATATCATCCCTAGTAGTATGGATCCGCACATCTGCCGTACCCGTACACCACAAGTGCACTGTGCAGTGGCAGGGACCCTAGTTTCTGCACCGAGGCATTTTGATGTTGACCCGATACTGACTGCAGGTTGTGTTGTGTTAGTGTATCCTTTAGCTGCTGGTGTACGGTTTGATTCTTGTACATGATATTTTGAGTAACATTTCTGAAGTTCTAGGAAAACCAGCCCCCTCCCTCCCCTTTTCCCTGGATCTCGCCTCTCGAGCCCCATGGCTGCGGTCAGCCTGGCTTTGGTGGCCGGGCCATCCCTGCATGGGAGCCAGATGTGTAACCTTAGCAGTCCCCCGGAGGGGCTGGGGAATTAAAAGCTTCCAGGCTTAGAGTGAGGGGGGAGGCTTGGGGGCTAAAGAAGGGAGGTCTCATTTGGCAAAACCCCCGACACCCAGAGGTTGGGAGCGGGTCACGGTACTACTGCCAGGGATAGGTCCCTCGCGTCATAAAATGCTCATTAATATGGAAAAATAATGGCTTCCCCTCTTCCTCTACTCTCTCTCTCTGATCGCTTCACTATAGGATTAGATTTCAGTGGCATACATTAATGCTGCCAAGTTCTGCCGGGTTCGTGCCGTCTCGCAGCCTGTCTCCAGAGAGAAGCAGAGGGACAGAACCGAACGCGACCCTGCTTGGCGACAGCCAGGGAAAGAGAGACAGGGCCAGGAAGGGTAAGGATAGCGCGGTTGGTGAAACAAAACACGGAAGAGAGCAGAAAGAGGGGGTATGAAGAAGGTGGGGATGGGGAAAGAACGAGAAAGAGAGAGCGAGGAGGAAGAAGGAGTACATTTGGTGAAGCTGGGCCTTCTCTCAAGACAATTCAACTGCGTCAGAAAAACATGTTTTGAACTGTTCTGTTTTTTGTGGAGCTTGGCGCTATTTGTCTTTCGGATTACTCGACACAAGTCACGACATATTATTGGCCTCACAATGCTTCGCAAGTCTTAGAACCACCCTGAGAAGGACAGAGTGAAAACGCGAGTAAAAGAGATGGTGGGGGAATAGCATTGGCGCACAAGGAAGGGATGGATCAAGCAGAAAAACAGCGAGAAAGCCATAGTACGTGCGAGAAAGAGCAGATGAACATACACGTGTAGGGAGGGCTGCAGCAAGGCAAAGAGAAGCACAATGTAATGTTCAATGCATGTATTCTGTGTGTAGAGCCCCATCCAACAGAGTAACAGTGTGCTTTACACTAAAATTACAATAATAGGTTAATCACATAATCAAAGGGGCAATGTCACTATAATGCACCAAATATTTTGATGAATAAACATCGTTCCTGTTATTTATGTATGTATATTTGAACCCAGCTAGCACATCATTGTCAGATTTCATTCTGCCAACACATTATTGGCAGTTTCTGTCAAACTTACTTAGCACATTATTGCCCATTTATATTATGAGTTACTAAATTACATTATGCCTACTAAACAGATAGTTGCCAGTTTCCTTTATACCATCTGGCACAATATGGCAGATTTCCAGAAAACTGTCTGAGCACATCATTGCTAGTTAACATTATGCCCACTTTGCAGATAATTTCCAGTTTGCATCAGGACTCACATCATGGACCATTTCCATGATGTTCACTTATCCCATCATTTCCCGACCGTGCCCGCACCTCTCCCGCAGGTTTTACTTTCTGTTGCCAGTACTGCACAGAAAGGCGGCCATTTGCCTGTCACCTGGTCTAGGAGCACCCTGCGGCCTTCCGGATTGTGGCACAATATAAAAACACAGATAGTTATGGATGGATAGATAGATAGATAGATAGATAGATAGATAGATAGATAGATAGATAGATAGATAGATAGATAGAGCCATGACGGGAAGCAAGGATGATGCAGCGCCAACAGCAGTAAAGACTGTGCCCCTCCCCCTAGCCCCCCCCCGGCTTTGTCCGCTGTTGGCCTGTGAGCTGAATGGAGTGAGTTGAGCTGCCAGACCTAGCCCAACCCATCCACCATGCGAGTAGACTGGGAAGGAGGGCTCTTCAACAAAGGGAACCTCCTTATGGCACATGTACTTTATTTACCGTATCACAGAGGCAATGGCACACGTTGCAGTGGTCTATCAGATCTATAAAACAGAGCAATATGAATGAAACCTGGCCTATGCAGAAGAGTCAGCATCGCCGTGGGCCTGGAGAAATGCCATTGGCTCCTTAAGGAGCAAACGATTATTTGTCATCTCTGATGCTCAGTCCACTGGGCCGTCTGGCAAATTCGCCCAATCTACCTCAATAGGGAACTGAACTGCTCTAGTCACCACGAAGAAACCTGACATCCTGAGCCACCAGCCTCCTCTGTACTCTCAAATTCAAGTATGTCAGAAGAGGCGGCATTCGATTCCCCATGGTGGGCCCAAAAGAAAGGAATGACCTTCTCCGACCCTTAAGCTCCAGCCCAACCGTTTTTTGACAGGAAGGACCTGAAGTGGCTCGTTTTCCAGAAGGTATTCCACCAGAAGACTTCCTACCATTGCCAGTCTTCAACAGCGGTAACTAAGGCAGGTTGTTGGCCAGGATAGAGGTGGCCAATCTTCCAGGGCTCTCCTCGTCCCTGCAGAAGTTCCTGGAGGCCCATGAGTTGCTTGCTGGTCGGAATGGTGTCTTATGGGGCCCCTCAAGGCTTGATCCTCTGTGCATTGCGATGCAATGTATATGTCAGGATGCTGGGTGACATCTCTGGAGGCGTGGCTTGTAATGCCTTTCATATGCAGACCTGTGTCCCTTTTCCAGGCATCCCGAGATGTCTGACTGAAGTTGCGATGTGGAGGAACATTGCCTGAAGATCATGATTATAAAGAAAAAAGAATGATTGTGAATTCCAAAGGTGACTGAAATAGGATCAGGATATATGTGAGTGGCCATTTGTTAAGAGCGTGTGGTGGCTTGCGGGAGAGGCAGGTAGAGAGGGCGTCGAGTCCTCCTGAGCACGGCTTCTGGGCCTGCATGCAGGTGCTGGAGCACCAAAATCAAGTGCCCTCAAGTGTGAGGTGTAATGAGCATGAGCAGTGCATCTTTAAGGGTGGTGGGGGGTGTAAATGCCTTGATCTGGCAGGAGGACACCTGACCCTGACAACTCTGGGTCACATGATGCCTTCTGTTAATGTAATGGAGCTAGAGAAAGCGAGGAAAAAGAGAGCGAACGAGTGACAGAGCGACGGAGGGAGAGAAAAAGAGGGAGGGGGAGAGAGGGAGGGGCGGAGACAGAGAGATAGCGAGAGAGAGTGAGACAGCGAGAGAGATAGAGAGGGAGAGGGATAGTGAGAAAGAGAGAGAGAGGGAGAGAGAGATAGAGAGAGGGATAGAGAGAGAAAGAGAGAGAGAGAGGGAGACAGAGAGTGAGAGAGAGGGAGAGGGAGAAGAGAGACAGAGAGAGAGAGAGAGTGACCGAGAGAGAAAGGGAGACAGAGAGAGGGACAGAGAGAGAGGGAGACAGTGAGTGAAAGAGGGATCGAGAGAGACAGAGAGAGAGAGGGAGACACAGAGAAGGAGAGAGAGAGAGAGAGAGAGAGAGAGAGAGATGTTCTTGGTCTATCATTAGTTTCTCATAGCAAGCTCTTAGCTGATTGCCACTACTACCTCAATGCAGCGCAGACCATTTTAAAGACGTTGTTAACACATCCACACCTTCAGGCGGTACAGTGGGTGCAGAGTTCTTAAAGTTTTTAAATGCTCATTGGCTGCCACTGCTACTTTGCTGAAACATGCATGACACTCGCATGATTTAAGTCGACAACCTGCAGCGGGATTAAGGTGGAATGGTGCAATCTGACAAAATAATCACCCACCATCCATTGCTTGTAATGTTCACCAATATCGGTGTCCCGCATGCACATCACATGAAATGGAGGCCTTCATTGAATGGGCCCTTTCATTTCACAGGGGTAACATCAGAGGCGCCCTGCTGTTATAGTGGAACATATTCCTCTGCTAATTGCAGCCAGATATTGGGTGTGTAGGTCGCTGGTTGTGCCACCCTCCCGGGAATTGATGGATTCTGTCATGGTGTTTCATGGAAGCAACATACGAAGTGTCTTGGCAGGTTGTGACAACCTTTCAAATCCCACCCCGGAAATGCTGGCCAGAAAATCGCATCCGCTAGACATATTGTGTGAGTCCACTCGTGCTTTCCAGCTATTTGCATGGCTTGTCTCTTCAGCCCTGGAAGCTATGCTTCGCAACAAAGGGTACATTAGGAGTTTTAGGTACTTCCACTCTGGTTACCCTATGCGGTAATTATGGTTTCCACATGTGATATTCTCAGAAGAAAGCACCTTTCATGATGTTGCCACCACCATTACATTACCTTTGAAGTACAGCATTTTTAAGGGACTGCATGAGGTATTCGAGAAATGCCCCGTGTCTGCTGGTATTAAACATTTTCTTCCATTTGAGGGATGGACATGCACCCAGTTCAGCGGGGGTAGAACCCGCTGCTGTTGAGACGAGAGGTACACCCCACTACCTTTGCTGTCGTGAAGAATACACGCATTCGCAAACCCTTTACAACTCCCCATCTTCTAATATTGAATAGTTGCACAGTTATGCAGAGCGCAAAATAGGGGTCACCTCCTTATAGGGTCAGTTAATATTATGCAGAAATCATGATGGCTTTAGGAGGCATTTAAACGTGTAATCATTTAAAAAATACTGCATTCGGCAAATAGCTCCACACAGTCTGTTTTTACCATTGCCTAATCTAGGTAGCATCTGCAGACTGGTAAATATGTGAAACAAGTTACCCAATGCATTGTTCAGAGAGGCTGCCATGTGTGTTCGATCGGACAGACTCGCGTGTCCTTGCGATTCTGGCCACGTTTTACTCTCAAGTGTGTACTGTACTAACAGTTAACACGAGCCAACGGCAGTAGAGATACTATTTTACGTTTAGGCTGTTATCCGAAAATATTGCTTTGGAGTACAGATAGAATGGAGATGGGATGCGAGGAGGGACACAAAGCTGGTGGTCCTTATTTGGTATTTACCCACCCATTGACCACCCATAGCCATGCTAATCCCTATTGCCTTCCCCTGCCCGACCAATAGACTCGCCTCCTGAGATACATCTCATTCACAAGTTAACATCAAACTTTGTGCTGCATATGGCCTGCCAGTGTTATTTCTAAGCACACTTTGTAAATTAGGTCCTGGTGTTTTGCAAACATCTTACCTGTGCCTTCAGATACTTTATTAAGAATCGAACGTGTGTCCTTGCATCTTTTCCTTGCATCGGAGACCTATTAAATACAAGCATTGACAAAACCAATGGTTTGGGCTGCTTACAGGTATTAGATAGGCATTTGTCAGCCAATCAGGGGTGGAATGGCCCATAGGGAACTCTGGAGATTTCCCGGAAGGCCTCTGCACCCTGGGCCTCTTTTGTGTGGTATTTCCAAATTTTCCAATGGGAAAGGGGCTGGACTTGCTGAAAATGTGTCCTGTGTGGCCACTTTGGTTCCATTCCACCCCTGCAGCCAATGATATCAAATGCCCAGGTACTCACAGCATTTGAGCACATGCCTACCCGTGCCTACACAAAAGCCCAAACCTGTTTTACCTAATTCTGTTTAAACCAAACAATATAGACGTAATATAAGCAGAACTATATGTACAAGTTTACATCAACATATAAAAAAAGAGGACAAAAAACACACGAAGAAACACTACAGCAAAAAATACACACAATTCTTGAGCATATGAGCATCTCATATTGGCCCGTGTTATTTGTGATATTTCAATGGAATTACATTCCCCGCGTTGAGAACTACTCAAATGATTCTGTTTGTAGACCTTACATTAAAAAATCTCATTGTCCTGCCTGCAGGATTATTTCAGTGTTCCCCCAAACAGGGTGTTAATAATGTCTTCCTAAAACCATTTAGGCACTCACATTCTCAAAGCAAATATACCAACGCCTATAGCCCGGCAATTGCACATTCTTTCTGCTCCACGGCGAGTCAGCCATGCACTGCAGAAATTCCCGGTTTCAAACTGGGTGGATCGAAATTGCAGTAATGGGTCACCTGGATTCGCTCTACGGAACCTCTGACATACCTTGAGGCAGGTGCCTCAGAGTTCTGAGTGTGAAGCTAGTGAACATGATGCCAGCATCCCTACAGACAGCCCTATCCGCTGTCAGCCTCCAGAGGTTATCGATATATGTCTCTGGTAGCTGTGCTCAATGTGCATGCCTTCTAAACCACAGGGCTGCAAATACATGTTCTCAGCATCACTTTGTAGGATACCCACAGTCCTCAAGTTTTACATAAGAAAACACGTTTTCACACTGCGCCCCAAAATGTGGAAGTCTCTCAGCTGAACGTTGACTAGCGCCTTCCTTGACCACATTCAGAAAGGCGATAGCAGCATTCCCGTTTCACAAGCTCTTCGTTAGTATCTGCTCGCCGCGCAGTGACTATCTCGGATGAGCACCTGAGCACACCATCTAGCCATGCTGTGTACCTCCAGTTCTTCTGTGGGGCCCCACACTGCAGCATGCTCTTCCTCCCCATTGTGAATATTGTGTTCCATCTTCATCTTGTATCTAGAATGGTATTTAATCCACACCCTTAGTCAACTAGCCTGACAATACACGATCTTGTCCTTCATAGCCTCCATTCTCCCTATTTTTTCAGATTTTCCAGTGTGTATCTTGGAGTATAATCCATACCCCTTGTCTTTTCTTTTACAGGGATCTGTATACATTGTTACGTGGACTCTTAGGGATATTTTCTCAACAGTAACCATTATGCCCCTGTGGTCACTCAGGCGTTTTTAAGACCTGCATTGTATTATTTCCTTCGAAGCCTCCATTTCTGTTGATATCTCACCTCTGATTCTGGGTAGTGCTTAGCTATTTCCCAGGATCACTGTGCAGTTACTGATGTACCCTGCGGGTTGACGTCATTGCGCTTTGACCACTTCTGCTGCCACTTTTAGCAGCTTTCGATGCTCGCCCTGTAAGTGCGGTGCGCTGCTTCAAACCATAATCTTTCTTCTGAGAGTAAATGCACCGCCACTCGTTTTTGGCTTCTTGCGTCCATTTAGTCAGTGGTCCCCCACTCCTTGATTTTTCCACTTAAAATGACTACTGCGATCCACTTTTACATTTAGGCCCCAGTTCCTAATCATCTCCCATAATGATTTCCTTTCCAGGACATGAAGTAACTGACATACCAATCTGCCTGCCCTCTGTGATTCTTATGAGAACTGATGATATCACACACTGGATGTTTTTGCCCTCTCATTTTCGGTATTAGCATAATTGGCTTAAAAACATTTGACCTAAAACATTTGATTGAATTTTTGTGACCTTTTTTTCGGTCAAAGTTAATTAAATATATATATGGGGTGGGTAAAGTTAACGATTAGGTTGAAGGGGAGTGGGGTAAGGTTGTTCTCCCCTTCCATTTTAAACTGAAAAAAGGTCAAATAAATTCGATGAAATATGATTAGGTCAAATGTTTTAGGTCAAATAGACTCAACCCCATTTTCTACTTCGGATCATTGCGTGAATCATTAGTACACTTGCAGACTTGGAGTTTTCACACAGGATATCGGGATCTTAGCTGCTCCATTCATTGCACTTATTCTATGCCCACCAGGCATCAAAATCCTTGCTGAATTTTAGATGTCGTTGAAAATTTACAATGATGTTTCACATTCTGGAAATTGCAAGCATAAGGCCTTCAACTTTTTCTATTGACCTTATAGAGTCACATCTAATATGTTTAAGAAATTACATAGCCACACCTATTTGTTCCTGAAGAAGGCCTAACCCCATTTTTGGGTGTCTCCACCTAGCCAAAATGTATGTCTGCTCTCGTTATGGCTAAAATTTAACCAATTGTACATTATGGATGTGCTTTCTCACAAATTATATTTATTTAGTTCTACTAAGCTTGTTGGATTTAAGCCATATTTATGCTTGTTCTTTTACAATTTGATATTAAATCAATACTATCTTATAAATTACTATGTGATTTAATACTATTTTTTGCTGGTTCTCTATATACATTAGTGTGAAGGTGAACCGTTCTTTTGCTGTTGTACCATGCTCTAACGCCTGCCATGCAATACATAAGAATTCATATCTAATGCCCGAAGCAGGTTGATTGACTGGAGCTGAGTGCTCTGTCTATGTGCTGAGAGGAGAGATCATCTCCTGTGGGTCGAATCATCAACATACTCACCTGAACTATCACAGTTAGAGGGGCGCCTTATGTATTGTCACAGTTAGAAGGGAACAGCACCACCTTTTGAAGTCCAGACACACACACCCATTTTTTCAATATGACATAATCCCCTGCCTGGGCCTGGGATCTCCAAGGAGGACCAAGGGGGTTGAGTGCCTCCCCAAGCTAGGGAATGGTGTCCCTGGGGCAGTATAGGGAGGACCCCGTAACCCCCCTCCATTGGTCCCCATTGCAAGACATAGTCACTGGAGAATCTATGTGCACCCCTCCCAAGGAGAAAGAGCCTGAAGATCCCATAAGACAGACACAACGTCCCTGAGAAGAAAAAAAAGACACACTGTTTCATTGATGGTCAGCTTTGCACACAAGATACCTTTAAAACACACCCTGTTACTGTTGCCGAAAATTCTGCCAAGAAGAATAACTCACCTCAAAGGACCAGAGGAATTCTACCTGAGTTCCGAGTTCCAACGTGTGATACAGTGTTGCTGGTTCATGGTACTATGGCACATGTGAATGATACAGTCTGACTAAACCACTGTCTACCGGCAGAGTATGCCCTTGAGGGTGATCCAAAGTTGCAATTTCTTCAAGGGCAACCATTCATTTCCAATTCAGAGACATTAAAACACTGCCAATGGATTTAGCAGCATCAGTTTCACATGTTGGGGAAGCAAGGGCGCTGTGTCCTTCACAGGAGGTGCGATACAATAAAAGGAAAGGGCAAGTGGATTTTTTGATGGCAGGCAGGCAATATAAATGCTTGGTCTGGCCAGTAAATCCCAGAGTAAGCTCAGGTGAGTCTATAAGGGGCAAACCATTCCCGCACCTCACCAATTCCAGGACATAGGTGCAGCTCTTCACTCTGAGCCATCCGAGGGGAGGAAGCACAGGGTTATAGAATCACAGAGGCTCAGTATGGATGTGTGGGTGTTTGGTGAGAGAAGGTGTTGGAGAAGGAGCCAAAGAAAGGGGTTTGGAGCAGTTTGGTGAACACAAGAGGGGTTGGGGATGGTCGGAGGATAGATCCTGAAGGCTGGGTGGTGCCAAGCATGGAAGAACTGGGGGTAGAGATAAACCCAGAAGGCTGGTGTTCAGGACAATAACAGACCACCGTGAGGTAGACCTGGATAAAGACACCAGAGTCTGGAGGAGGGACCCAGGGAGTTGGGTGAGGCCACGCCATTAGGGACCTTACCTGGCTAAATACCTGTGAGGCAGGAGATGAGATATACAACTGGAAAGCAATCAGGAGGTGGATTACGATGAGGTTGGTGATAATGGGGAGTAGATTGGTGACAGCGAGGAGAAGGCTGGAGAAAATAAAGAGTAGGAGGCAGATGTAGAAATTATGGAAAATGAGGAGGAGACTGGTGATAGTAAGGAATAGGCTGATAAATATCAGGAGGAGATTGGGGTTGAAAAAGGTGATTGGTTATAATATAGCAGATGTTAGTGAAAGTAAGGAGGAGGTTGGAAATCAGCAGGAGACTGGGGGAGATTAGGACTGGGTTGGTAACAGTAAGGAGGGCGGTGGGTTGGAGAAAATAATGAGAAGGAGGTGGATGGAGACATTCTGCAAATTATGGAGGGTATTGGTAACAGCGAGGAGGAGTTTGGGAAACAGCAGGAGCTTGGCATAGAGTTGGGGTAGCATTTTGAGAATTGGCAGAGCAAGTTGGTGGAGAATATTAGGAGGCAGTTGGTGACAGTTCAGTGGAGGTTGCGGGAGGCAGTGAGTTGGAGCATTGAAAGTATCCCGAGGTTGGAGGAGATCAAAAGATAGGAGCGTATGAGAAGGAGGAGGGAGAACAGCAGGGGATTGGAGAAAATGAGCAAAAGTGAGAGGGAGAAGGTGCTGAGCCCACCAAAGATTGGAAAAAAAAGGTTTGGAGAAGATCTGAAAGATAATCAGACAAGGAAGGTTCCAGTGGTCACTGTTGACCCTGGACAGATGCTAGAGGCAAGCAGAGGAAAGAGTACACTACAGGGATTATACTTCCCACGCAGAGGGGCACATGAAGGGACTCAGCCCTCTCGGGGAGGAAGGGATAGGCACGGCCAGAAAGTACAACCCTCTTGGAGACCAGAGGGCTGCAGCACCTCAATGTCTCCTTCTAGGTGAGCAGTGCGTTCTACACATGCATTACCTACCTACTTACGTACCTACCCGAGGACCCTCTTCCATGGGTCCGCCAATTACCAGGAGAGCGGTTTCCTCAAGAAGAAGAAATATCGCAAGACAATATGGATGCTCTTTTGGTAGCAAAAAACTCGAGCACTACTTCTCCCTCCTTGATTAGGGCTGACAGACCCGGCAGTCCATGGGGGAATCTGCCTGGCAACATTTCCCAAGGCGTGGAAATCCCTAAAACCTGACACTGAAATTGGATTTGCAGAAATTGTTGTTCTGGAACCCCTGGGAGCCCACAACATAAGGGTTCTGGAACCCTCATCCGCAACACAAGGGTATCAAATGCACTGAAAAACCCACAACAGTGGACTGGGGATGTTATCCCATTCCCGGACTCATTATTTTTGACGTTTGGTTGAGCACTATAGGACACACGAGAGACCCTTTATTTTGATGAAGTACCCTAGACAATGCCCAGACCCTGGAGAAAATATCCATCCTGACCATTTCTTGTTGATAGAGACAAGTCTTATCATTTTTGTACACTTATCTAAAATATAGCGCTTAGTAAACTGTACTTGCAGTCCAGCTTGCCTTTAATCTCATCACCTGTGTGACTGACATCTGTCATTCGTGTTAAGGGAAAGAATCATAGTCCAATTCATTCGCAGTCAAGAAATCTGTGACCTGTTTATTCCACTATAGTTCAAAATAACTTTTTGCCTTCCTGTATTTCAGTGAAAACTGACCTGTGATGTTTGTTACTGTGTTACTACACAGCGAAAGGTCGTCTGCGCCACAAGTGGTGACGCCCTCACAGTAGTGCACAGACGACACTAACATCACAAAATCGAAAAATCCACAAATACGTCTAAAAATAAAAGACAGGAAGTCAGCGACGTCCATACATTACAGTTTGTTTGAACTGTCACTTCCAGTGGTGGACCCTCTGAAGTATTCTTAAGCTAGCGGGCTGCAATCGATTTCCTTTGAAGAAGACCCCCCACCCTACACCCTGTACTAAAAATGGAGCTCTAACAAGTGCAGCCGGATGCCATGCCTTCACTTTTGTTTCAGATTTGAACAAACGAAATGTACTATCATTTCGAAAGGAACAGCCCTACATGGTGATACCTTTTTTAATAAGTAAGGCATCGACTCCCAAATATTAAAGCTTGGAATTATATGGACCAACTCGACAGTGCAACTATTTCTATTGCTCACTTTACTGAAAAGTTAAGAGAAACATTGGCTACATATGTCTATATGAAAATAAACTTTGAAAGTAAATAGATGTGTAATTGATTTATTGTGGGACCGGTGAATGTTTTAAGAGCTGGAGTGTAATTGATTTAGCTGAACTGTTGCGACCGCACGCATCAGATTCCACCCTGGGGCAGTTTTAAGGGGTTCTTCTCCAAGAACATGTTTTTTAAAATGTATTCAAAAGGTGTATTTTACAAATCAATTTTTTGCCTCAATTTGGATGAAAAGTCATTCGATTTACAGGCAGTGCTGCAGGGCAATACGTGAAATATTCCAATTCTAAAGACGACAAGTCGCAAAAAAGTTTATAAGAGACTTTAAACGCAGTGAATTGTGCACTTACCCATCACAAATGATGCTCCAGACATAAACTCTGAGTGTGCAGACAGCAACCATACGTGCTATGCTAGTAGAAATTGCAGCAGTTTTCATTATTGTGTGAGGGGTTATAATTGAACTCACATTATGTCTCCTCTGCTGCCTGGCAAAATACAGTGAGAGCTGCCAGAACATAAATATGTGATCAGAATCAGCTACACGGCCTTTATCACTAAATCACTGTCTATTAAATATGCCAAGGTTCTGCTTCTTAGGCCAAGGTTAGTTTAAAGGTTGCCATGCCAATTTCCACATTTCCAAGCCAGTTCCATAGTATCAATCCATGAACACTTTTAGCGAGAGCCTCAAAACATACCTGTTACCCAGACATAATTCCACTCCACTTCCGCTGCTATTACTTGTCTATCCCACTCTTTCTATCTTATCCTGAAAACATTTTACAACTTCTTTTTCGCCTCCCTCCTTTTCCACCTTTAAACCTGGTAAGGTGATCCGAGACCCTCTGGGTTAAATGCAATGCTGCTTTTGTCCCTGTGAAACACATTCTAATGCTGGTGCCTACACAGTGAAAAATGAGTATAGCAGTCTCACCTATGCAATGACAGTGTTGACCTAGTAAGCTACATCCGGGTGCTAGATTGTATTTTACACTCAAAAAATGACAGTCCCACTCTCCGCAGAGCCATTCCAATGTTATCAGGCTGGCTGAAACATTGCCATACCGAAAGTGTGCTGGCAGTCTTAACAAAGAAATGTTGGCACTATAGCTCAGTGGCAACGCACTCTTCTTGGAAGCAAGACAACGCAGAGCAACACAGGTTCGTGCGTAGAAACCTATTCTGTATTAAGCTGTTATAAATAAACAATTATAAATGCAAATGTTATCCCAGTAAGACACCAATATGAAAATGCGGGTAATGCGTTTAAATCCTTGGAGGGGACCAACATTGTGTTTCATTCCATGTACATAGATCCCTTTCATGCAACTTTTGTTTTTTCAACTACTTAGTACACAAATTATTAAAACCGGAGGATCCAGGTTAAAACTTCGTTTTGCCCTTTGTGATGTAAAGAGTGTGAATGCATCCCACCATGTATGCATGGAGGGGGCATTTACACTAGATTCTTATGGAATCAATCTGCATTTAGCAGACTGTTAGATGCTCTTACTCTGCCTGTATGTGCACTGACGTGTTCATTTATTGTTACTTCACTATTTATAATGAACCGTTATTAAATTGTATTTCTTAAAATTGTTTTGTTTAATACGTTGTAATGTGGTTACTTTAAACTATTCAAAACACATTTTTAAGCAGACGCTGGAGTTGGTTTAAAAATTATTACAAAGGCCATTTTGATTTTGGGCAGTTAGGCAATGGTGTACGGGTGTAATTAGGTTTTTGAAGGGTTACCGTCAGGGCAGAAGTCGAGGGCTTTCAAAGATCGGAAGCCATGGACAACGCCACATGCTTAGAATTTACAAATACAAATAATCATTTTCTTTACCCAGCAGAAGTAAGTACCATGACCAGGATTCAAACCCAGGGTGTGTAGCTGAAAGGCCAGGCACTTTGCCGCAAGAACACACACACTTTCTTATCACGAGCCTGTGAAATGAATCATATTATGCGATTCTGCTATATTGGACATATTTTGCTACAGATTCTTAAACATAAAAGTGGCGCTCCTTTTATACTTAGCCAGCAACAGTATAGGACATCTGCTGTCTTGGCAAATGCTCCTTTTCCCTGTGCACGTTGTTCTATTTAGAAAGACACATTAATGATATGTGCATATTTCACTTTAGGAAATCTTCACTTCCTGTTATGTCACATCCCATTACGTACATCAGAGTCCCCCACACTTTATTTTAGGACTTGAGCCCTGGCTGTTTGATAAATAGGGTTCTTTTACTGGGTTGTATTATGTTGAGTGGGAATCCGTGTGCTTGCTCTATTATATGAGTATTTGGTTATTAGTTGCTTTTGGGTCATTGTAACAGCACTTTTGGAATTATTGTGTTGTGCTTTTCATTATTTACTTATATGCTGACAAGAGAAAGACATGAGTTACGAGCTTGTGATTTTCTATTTTTCTAAAAGTCATGTCACTTGCTTAATGTTGGTTTGCAGAACTTGTTTACTCCGTTGTGTACTTTTGTCATTAAGGAAGCTATTAACATGTATGAACTCTTCCACTTTTAGCATGTACATTTTGACACGTGAATTTCAGAATGTGTTTTTTTGTTAGCTTTTATTACAATGGGTTTTGAATTGATTTCAGAATTTCGAATCTGGGTGTAAAGTATTCATTTGTATCAGTGGAGCATAAATCATTAGTTTTCAACTGAAATAGAGTCTGTGGGCTTCATAACGAGTTTGCCGATATCCCGGCAGTATTTCCGCCAGGATACTGGCAAACGGAATTGCCTTTACCGTCACTTCGTCTGCAGGACTTACCTGCAGATTACAAGTGTCAGAAAGGGCGGTAAATCCCCATTCCAAGGAATCCTGTAGGACTCCCTGGGGGATTTTGCCGCTATTACAGGCAATGGTATTACCATGTCAGTAATACAGGCAGTTTTTTGCCAGTAGGGGTCAGATTTATCTCCAGCTCTTAGCTGGAGGTAAATCCTTCACCCTTAACAGCAAATTGTAGGTGGCCGGTCCAGTAAAAGTGCCGGTAAACTTCATTACCACTTGTAATGAGGCCAACTATTATTTGTAATTTTGCGTATTCCTTTAGGGCAACGTTGTTGATGTTACTGTGTTTGGTTAAGGAATATTGCACTTTTTTTGGTTTGTGGTGTATTTCTTGTTTATGTAAACTCTGTACCTCATTTATTAGCTGTCATGAAGCCAGGTGGCTACCACAGGGGACACAACCTGAGAATTAATTTCACAATATTTATTCAGGCCTATGTACAAGGTTAGACAACTCAACAAGGGCAAAAATGGCAAACATCTTCTCAATTCAAAATCGGCTCTCCAAGAGTATCCCTGGATCTCTCCCTGCTGTGACAGTTTGTGATGTCCTGGCGGGTCATTGGGTGGCCACTATTAGGCTGCCATTGGCAACATGTCTCAGGCTTTTTTTGCAGTTACATTATTCTTGAGGCGCTTCCAGAGTGTCTCCTAAGGGCGAGATAAACTTGGAGGGTGTCTAGGTGTTGGCTGGGTTGTTGGCCCTCCTCATTGCTCTAGGGTCCTGACCTTATAACCTCCCAGCCGAATCTTGCTCCCCACCTCACTACGCTGCTGATCACTTGCCACTGCGAGCCTGGTACTACACCTCATCTATGGTCTATGAGCGACCTGTCTTCTAACCTATCCGATGTTCTGCCACATGCTCATGCCTCCTTCCCCTTCTTACCAACAACAAACAGGCTTATGCTTCCTCATTCTCTTTCTGGCACTCCCTACTGTAGCAGAAACATCTATTCATGCAAACCATCCGAATAATGGATGAGGGAGACTTGGTGAATGTCTTTAATAGCAGCAAAGCAAAACGATAGGCAATTGATGTTACACCATTACACTCCAATTCAAACAACGTTCCAGAGAGAGTAAGTTTAGCGGTAGCCTTGGCGGTAAAACCGGCAGGCTGCCACCAAACTTGCAAATATTTCCGGCACCCGCGAATGGGCTTAAACGTTTCATCTACATGTTATTCTTTTCCAGAAGCCAGAGGAGCATCTCTATGCCACCCCCCAAATCAGGTAGCGGATGGAGTGCCTGACCCCTAAGTCACCCAAACATACATTAGGTGCCATGGGTGGCCATTGTCACATGGCATGTCCTTTTTCTGTTGGTACTTGGATTAAATAATGATCCTTGCATAGGAAGATAATTGTTGTAAGTAATGTGAATTTTATTATTAAGTATATTTAACTGTATGCATTTTTGTATGTGTTTCATTTATTTTCTTATTATAATTTTTTGTAGGTGCAGTGTTCCTGTGTAGATTTACTTCATGCTTTGGATGTTCAACCTTTCCAAATATATCTTCCGTGGGTAAGTTGACTTTGTTAATGGAAATGATAGTGGACTTTGAGTAGCACCTGCAATTCATGGTGGCCCTTCTCATTGTGAGAAATGCGTCCATTTGATATTCACATTAAGAAGTGTGGTCTACTTGCAAGAACACTGCATGCACTGACATTTTACATGTTCATAGCGAGAGATGCAAAGTATCATACAGATTGTTCGAACCGGAAGGATGAATGTGGACTGTTGCCACTGCTCTTCCTTTCGTCTTTAAGCATGCGCCTTAAGGCTTCAGCCGATGTGACGGTTCCTTTTTTGTGGGTAATGTTTTGGTGAAGTTTAAGCTGGTAAACCTTAAAACTCATTGAACGTTACAAAAGAAACTCCTTTGCAGCACAGATGGTGGGTTAGGTCCCTTGAGTGGTAGGACTGAGGGACAGGGTCTGGCAAAGGGCTAGTCGAGCCTATTGCATATGACTCTTTTGTATTTGTTGCAGAATTGTCTGAGCTGTCCTAGATGAGGGACATGGGTTCTTTTGCCAAGCTCTTTCTAGGCCTCTGGATTCTTGGCGGATGGAGAGGAGGGAACTGTTGAACCATGGTTTGTGATGTTTGGTGTGGGGTGTTTGTAATTGGAGATGTGCGTGTGGGGAGGGGTGAAGTGGTATGAGTGGTGGTAAGGCTATGTCTGTAATGTGTTTGGTTTGTCTGGCTGGGACAGTGGGGGATGTGTGGCAGGTGGTGGGATTGTGTGTGGAAGTGCGAGGATGAAAGGGATACCAAAGTGGTCAGATCCATGTTACCCAGATTCGATTATCCACAGAGACATACTTTCTCCTTGCGATCAAACGATCCATGCTGTTGCCAACAATATGTTTGGGATAGGAGGTGTGTGAGGTCATAAGGGATAAGTGGAGCGAGGATAGTCTTAAGTATGGGATTGGTGCCTGGAAGGGAACTACCACAGTTGAAGTCGTCAAGGTTTATTCATTTATTAATTTTTATTTATTTATTTATATACTGGAGGAACAATGCTCTTTTGATCACAAATGAACGTACCATAGATAAGAAATTAGATTTGATGGGAAGCAGAGAGCTTCTTACATTGGGGTGAGTTTGAGGGACTTTCTGACCGTGTTGTGGAGGGGAGTAAATGGGACAGTCACCGGGGACATTAAATTAGTGGGCATACATAGATTAAAGACAATCAACATTGGACATTTTTAAGTGCAGGTAGGCGGTACGGGCAGCTGTGCTCGGGATGTGACCATGATGGGTGAAGTACTTGAGTGGAAGCAGAGGATGTGAGAGACAGAGGCAGGTTAGAGACAAGAGACATTTTTTAGCTAGCAGTCAGATGAGAGGTATGTTAAAAGGGTTACTCAGAGGTGAGGAGGTAGGCTTTTAGTTTGATGTTGAAAAAATCAGTGTAGATTGTTTCTCAGATGTCCGGGGGAAGAGAATTCCATGCAAGTGGAGCAAGAAGAGAGAAAGAGAAGAAGCGAGGGGAAGCACAGGGAGGGTGAAGAGCCAGAAGGGTAGTCCAGCAGGCAGAGCAGAGATTATGAGAAGGCTTGCAGAGTTGGATAGAGAAGTATAGATTCAATGGTGCCTTACCTTGGATAGATTTGTGAACCAGGAGAAGACATTTAAATCTGGCCCTGTTTTGCATCATCAGCCATCCAGCCCGATAAAGGTACGAGGAAGTAGCATTCCCAGGTCTGGAATTAGGAGAGTACGCCTGAACCTGAGCATATGCGGTCACTGTGGTGACAAACTTTGTGGATGCCTTGCTGCTGTGCCCCCCTGTGCCCTCAGACTCGCTGTATTGGAACTGGCCTGATCCCTTAACCAGGAGCGGAGAAATCGCCACTGTCCCGCCACAGAATTGATTCCAGAACGCAGCCCCTGAAAGCATCAGAGCTGTGCAACTGTAGGATTTGGACTGGACTGGCGAAGTTTGGTCCGGAGTGTGCCGAGGGTCGGTAAGTACTTGCATCTGTTACCGGTCACTCCTCGCACATCCATAGACTTTTACACATGAGTGTCTCCTGTGGGCAACTCTTCTTTATCAAGCTATTCCCAATTCTTGGATCCAGTTCGGCCCTCTTGTGGAGACCCTCCTCGAATAGTGGGAACTTATTCTTCACTGCCTCACCCACCTTCCCGAGTTGCTACAGCCCTTTGAAGAGACCCTGTTTCTGCACCAGCATCAAATGACCATTTGAGCTCAAGGCTCCTCTCATCTTAGGGACTGGACTGCCTCTTAGCTAGAGTTGGAATTGTGAAGAACTGCCTAAAAGATATTCGCACTGTGTGACCCCTTTCCTTGCAGGTTGTGGATCTGTACTGTGTAATATTCCTTTAGCTTTTAGGCCATTGGTTACTGGTTATATATGGTTCATAGTAAGTGTTGTGTTGGTTTTGTCAATAATGCTGAATAATAATTTTGTTTTTGACCTAAAAGGCCTTTAATAAACGTATATGTATTTTTAATATATACACCTGTGAGTGTAATTTGTCGTGTTGTTTACTGCCAATTTTGGGTTTTCAATCACCCTCGCCCCTCCTGAGAGCTAGTCTTGACCGTCGCCAATGCTAACTTGATTGGTCAGGCTTGCCCAGAAGGTTACCCTGTTCCAAGAAACTAAGCTGTCCTTCTGAACCTCTGCTCACCAGGCCAGAGTTCAGAAATCCATCTTAACATCCGCGAAGAGCAGAGGTGTAGAGTGTAAAGAGGAGCGGACCCAAGACAGCCTTGTGGAACACTGACAGTTAGAGGAGTGAGTTTAGAGGTGTTGTTGCTTCAGAATACACAGAATTGGTGAGATGCAAGGTAGGATTCAATCCCGGCAATGTCTTGATCACGAATCCCAAGAAGAAAGAGAGTATTATGGAGATTAGAGTGAACGAGAGTGTCAAAGGCAGCACACACTGTTGATATAGATGTTGTTGCAGGGTGGAGGTGTGGCTGCATGTAGTGAATTCTGTCCAGTCAGTGTGGAAGTTGGGATTGTGTGCAGCAGGGTGATAAATGAGGTGGAGAAAGGTGGGGTGTGGGTGTGATGGAGGGGAGCAAGCGAGAGAGAGTGCTTCAAAGAATGTGTTGAATGAGGTTGTGGGTTGCTAAGTGTGAATGTGTCTGAATATACAATAGCAATATAACCACCTTGTTTGTGTGTGGGGGTCTCTGTGGTGTATGAAATAGTCCGGGGAAGCATGTCAAGGAAAATAGGTGTGTGGTGGGGTTTGAGACATGTTTCTGTAAGGAAAAGTATATCTGGGGAGTACGTGCTAATGAGATAATTAATTTCATGTGTGTGAGCAGGTGCGGAGTGGCAGTTGAGAAGAATGCAGGTGTATGCAATTAGTTGTTTTTGTGTAGTGTTGTGTTGGAGTTTGGTTTGGATGTTGTTTGTGTGTTTTTGGCACCCGGAGACTAAAAGGGAACACAGAATGAAATAGAGAAAGCTATAGCATCAACCCTTAGCTCTGGATGCCCAGGCGAATGGACACCCAAAGGACAGTGCTTATATACCCAAAGTAACACAGAAGTGAAACAAAGGAGCATTATGATCTCCAGTGGTCTCCCCTTGTCTCAAGGGACCATTCAGAAGCATGTCTGTTTTCGCCAGATACAAGTTAAAGAGTGCACCTCTCATGCCCCTCTTTTTTATTATCTATCTGGCTATGGTTGCTGTTGTAAGGCTATCTCTGCACAGATGTGTGACTGCTACGAGCCAGAAAACACTCTCCAGCGGACAATTGCTTGTTCCTTGTTTGTTTACGTCTTTCTTTCTGATAGTGCATTATGGTGGATGGAGATCTATGTAGAGAAAGGACATTGGGGTACCTATGAAGGTAGATGGCAGCATCCCTATGGGGACACTAAGCTGGCGGGATCCCTCCTCATCCTGCCTCTGTGAGGTATATATTGTATAGCAAGCAACTGGACCATCCCAGTGCCTGTGGCTCGCTTCCAACAGGGTTCACTAGGGGAATTCCCTGAACTTACCACACTGGGCAGTGAGTTATGCATCTGCTTCATGGGATGTCGTCTTTTGCTGAGGTGTTGAAGATAATATTCCCGTAAATATATCTATGTTACTCAATAGACGTGTGTTATAACTCATTAGAGACACTCTGGTCACGGCACTCTGGTCACGCCCCTATATTGGTACTTTTTAAGCATATGCTATTTTGTAAATCTAGAACATCTGACATTTATTAACTATATGACACAGTATTAAGCGTTCATTTTACATCTTTTACCTTGTAGATAGATACACAGCCCATTGTTTGAATGTTTTCACTTTTCAAACCTATGTTCATTGTAACTTGTTGCATGCACATTTCCCTCATATGTGTGAGCTCATTGGAGCTGTAAATTAGTATCATATGAAGAAGGGAAGCTCCACTGTATGCTACACATGTTAACTCTCTATTGTTGGAAGCAAACTATATTTTCACTTTGGTATCCAGTTAATATGTCGAAATTAAAATGTCGAATGACAAAAATGTCGAGAAAAAAAACGAAAAAAATAATCGAATTTATTATTTTTTAAAATTATGTTTTTTTGGGTTTCGCGAGTAAAAAAAGGGTTTAATAATTAGAAAAAGGATGGGTTGAGTTTGAGGGAGTTTCAAACAAAAAATGACATAAAAAAGACATTCGACATTTTTTTTTTTCGGTATTATTTTTTTGACATTTTTGCATTCGAAATTATGAATTTTGAAATATTAACTATAAACCTTTCACTTTCAACTAGAATAGGTAATTACTGCAACAAAGGCTACTGATACCTGACCATGACACAGGCACAGGTCAACAGATCTTACATAGCATGCAATTCACTTACAAGTCACCTCTGTGAGAAACCAGACGGTGTCGCACCCGCTAGTCCCCGGGGGTCTCTCTCACAGGTGGCCAGGGCAGGCCAACTGAGACCCTGGGGGTGGACCAGTGCGGGAGGATCACCTGGGTGAGGGGTCTTTGGGGAGTGGGACACCTGATGGCAAGACGCGGTATCCCCCTCATTTAACACCTTTATCCCATTCTACTCAGTAGGATATTTAGGAACTTTAACCCTCCACCCCCGTTCCCATCACAAACACTTTCACATGGACAGCCCGCTCTGGGAGAAAATAGACTCACACCCGAGCATTGTACCTGACATGTCCCACTACTATGGTCCGGCAAGGTCAGGCAATTACTCACACTTGACTTTCATTAAACCTCGCCACAAGGATAAAAGGCGGAGTACGAGAGTGCACTCTGAGCGAGTATAGCACACAAAGGAACAGTACTTTCCCGATGGCAGCTGAATGAGATAAGAAAGACAGCAAACCAAGAAGGGTGCACAAGGAGCAAGATACCCTTGACCTTTCCAGTGAGAAACTGTTGTTTTCCAGAACCCTTCAGTTTAAAAAGTGTAATGCCATACTGAGGAATCCTCTATTGTGTGTCGCAGATACCCAGGACCCTCCTGCACGGCTGACCGAGTCGGGGAGGTATAGCAGGCAACGTGGTACCGTCCTTTGCTCCAAGATCAAAGTAGTGCTAGAGAGATGAATACAGCAGGTGAATTGGGGAGACCAATGCAAGTCCGGTCTGTGTTGAAGTCAAGGTTGCAAGCAGCAACATTGAATAAAGAGCGCAACAGCGAAGATTGGTAATGCGTGTGATGAAAGATGCGAGGAAAGCTTAATTGCTGATGTTTGAACATTTACAGAGAAAGATACAATACCAGTGACAGAGTGGTCCGGCACCATGTGGGTGCTCAATCGAAGGTCTCTGTAAGGTATCCAGCCAAGAAGTGGCAGACTCAAAAGTAGATTGATAAGAATATTGTGTAAAGTGAATTTAAGTGGTCATGCAACGCTTTAAGGAAAACCCATCGCACATTCGGAGGTCTGTGATTTTTGAAATCAAGAGGAAAATGTAGAAAGTGGTTTGAGCCCAAACGAGGGAGACAAATTGTAATAATTGTGGTAAAAAGGGGTCTGAGCCTGAAGGAGGGAGACCCATGATGAACAGTGGAAGCGAGAACTTGTGCATGTGAAAATCTTGTTAAGAAAGGAACTTTGGTGCTTGTTTGTTATGACAGGCCCTCTGCAGTAAGAGACTGTTATTGGGAAAGAGGTATTGTCAGAAGGCCCTACCTTCTTGTAAATGTTACCTATGCTTTGAACTGTATCATTGTGGCAGAGAAGCCAGAGTGTGTGCGAAGCTCGAACGTGCCGTCTTGCCCCGTGCTGAAAAGGTGGGCAGGGAAAGCCAACTGCTCAACTATCCTGACATTATTTCTTGAAGACGTTTGTTTTTGGATACACTATTGTGCCACACCATTTTGTATTTAGAAGTAAGGATTGGCAATAGGTTTATTAGTATAGGCCCTTTTATTTTGACAGAGACTGGACTAGGACTGCATTATTATTATTTGATGGACGTAGCTTATTCCCATCCTTAGATTTAAGTTTAGATAGGCATTCAACCAACCCATGGAAGTTCAATAAACACCCTTGAACTGTGATAACTTGTGTCTGTCTTCACTGTTTGATACCATACCTTCCTTACATCCCATACACGCAGACAACTGAACAGGCTTTTATGCACTTGATACCAAGAGGCATTCTTCCTTTTTTTCTCACTTTCCCCCAGAAACTTGCACCTCCTCAGAGGTATTCTTCGTTTCTCACTTTCTCCCAGACGCTCACTGTCTCCAGAGCCCTGGTCCTCTCTAGGCTGGACTACTGCCGCAGCTTCTTTCTAAATCTGGCTGCCTCTACTCTTCGACCTTTACAACTTATCCAGAACAGGACACTGAGACTTGTCCGTGGCCTCAAACCCAGCGATTGTATCTCTCAAGCTCTGAAATCTCTTCACTAGCTCCCTGTGGCTGCAAGGATTAAGTTCAAGACCCTTTGCATCGTCCACAAGGCTTTTTGGGGCCTGGGTCTGCACTACCTCCAACTTTCTCTTCCTAAACATCTTCCTTCTCAAGCTCTCTGCTCATCCACCTCCTACTCTCTGATGGTCAGACGCTTCTCCAAGCAGAGAGTAGGTGGGCAGATCTCTTTTCTTGGCTAGGGCCTCCTTCTGTAACAGAAAGGTTGTGTGTGAAGGTGCACTCTATTCGTCTAAGTAAATCAAAATCAAAGTACATTTTTCAATATATGGTAGATAACTTTCAGGTGCTCCTTGTTAAGTCTGTGCTTCCAGGCTGACAATTAAACAAGAGAAGGTCCCCCGTAGTTAATGGGCGGTGAACAAGGGCACACTTCAACTCACAGAATGAGTAAACATTCAAACAATCAAATTTCAGTATTTCAAAAATATATGTTTATATTTGTATGTTTATGTAAAAAACATGAATTAATTTTTCTCACTTAAAGTCATTACATGTTCAATCAATTATTTTTCTCAATAATTTCAATACAGTAACGATGATTTAACATTGTAATTCAACTTCATTACAAGTTTCTGCCATCAATATTCAATTCATTGGTACATCGGTAGTATATATGATATTATACACAAAATTCTAGTGCTATCTTCGTTCAGATATCTTAATTAATTCTTTTCTGGGTGTTCTAATCCAGTTGGAAAGTCTTGTGCAGACACCTCCTAATTCTCACTACGCATTTCGGGCTTCGATGAGCCCTTCTTCAGGTGAAAATATCTGGACTTTAATCAATTCTTTCTTAAAGTAAATGATACATGGAACTAATTTAGTATCCAATTCACAATGTCTTTTCATCAGTAATATTCTATTATTATGTAGTTAGTCACTGCAAAATCTCTCACTGACCTGTATGTGTGTAGTACAACACTGGGTCTTTCTTGGAGTTTTTGCAAAAATCGGGGTCATCTCATGCTTTCTGCGCCATATTTATGTACAGATTCACGTTTCCCTTCTGTAACGAAAGGGCATGTTTTTTTAAGGACTCAATGTTGGCTACTGGTTTGACTCACTCTACTGGTGTCTAATCTGCCGCGGTACCCTGCGGGACCAGTCGCTTTGTAGGCACTGGGTCCCACATGGGGCCACACCCAGATAGACTTGTACATCTGTGTTCAGTTCACTACACTCACCTTGTTTCTGTTGTGTCCGTACACGTGTTGGATGAAGGCTTCCTACTAGTCTTCTCCTGCAGTACTCGCGATCCCTGTTGTAAATAATTATACGGGACTTCTGTCAATCTGTAAGTCTGTACATCTAAATGGAATTTTGGCATCAATTATGCATCTCTCAGATAGGCAGGTACAACCTACCTTCTTCACTGTATTTTGCAAGCACAATCTGTACGGTTTCAGGATAACGCGTATGAGGTGAATTGCTGTCTCATGTCGATACGATTCTTCTTGTTACCTTTTCTGTGGAAACATGTGTGTCTAAAGTGAATTACTGTCCCTGGACAGCCTCCCAGTAGTTCCTCTAACTAGCTTCTAGGCCCGCACTATACCTGTAATTGTGCTCCATGTTCTAATCTGGACGTGTATAGTCAGCCGCCTGGAACTCCCTCTGCGGTTGCATCGGGTAGTTGCTAAGCTACCCAGCGTCTTGTCCGTTATTTATGTCATTACCTATTTTGCCTCTTGTGCTCGGCAATCCGTCATGTTGGATGAGTGGAACTAGTGTGTCTGTCCTGGTTGATTACATACTTGGTGCTCAACGGGCACTTGTTATTCTACACTAATCTATTGGGGACATGTAAGTTTGTGTTAACTCCAGTGTTTCTATACTGCCCATTTGCCGATTATCACTGGCGCAGTTATAATTACTGCCATTATTTTGGGATCCACAATATTGACTCACAATACTACCATTTTTATCTAAGTTGGTTCTGGTGCATAAATTATGAAAAAAACATTCTTTCTCCAGTTAAAGTCATTTACATGCTATGTTACAAGGTATACAATAGATTGACATCCACTTTGTTCCAATTAATCACAATAATGATCATATCTATGTCATAATCAATACAAAGGTTATTTGGTTCGTCCATGACACGCCCTAGAGTTCATGTCATGCTACTACCTCATGGTAACACATCATATTTATGGTCAGTCATAAATTATTACTGTATATACTGCAACCAACGTAAATGTCCAAAGCTTAATTTTCCATTCATAGAAAACAACTCAAATCCCATTCCAAATTCATCCCATGGGGGCACATCTGTCTAGTTTCTCTATCCAAAACATGTCTCTTTGCTCCAACCTTTTAGATAGGTTACCCCCTCTTCTTGGCAAGGTAACGTGTTCAAGAATCACAAATTGGATCTGTGCCACTGTATGTTTTTGCTCCTTAAAATGTTGCACCACTGGTGATTTAACTGATTGCTGTCTGATGTTAGATTTGTGCTCTCCCCATCTTATTTTTGCTTTCCTGCTTGTTAACCCGACATAGAATAATCCACAGGGGCATTTGATCAGATATATCACATTGGTAGTATCACATGTCGAGATGTGCGTCAAAGAAATTTGATGTCCCGTTCTTGGATGGTTAATATAATTACCCTTGATTACATTGTTGCAACAATTACAATTGTTCCTCTGAAAGATTTGTTGTTTGCTTTCCCATGACTAAAATTGAATTTGAATAGACAATCCCGTATTGATTTACTTTTATTATATGCAAACAGTGGTGGATTCGGGAAAAGTGCAGCTAATGTGGGATCCGGGCTCAGTAATTTCCAATTCTTTTTGATTATCTTCTTAACATTGTTGCTTTGTTGTGAAAATGTTGTCACATACACCAGTTCAGTCTCCTTGGTTTTTATGCTTGGTTTCAGAGCTTCTGATCTTGCTGTGTTCTTCACTTTAGCAGCATGTTTCAGTAATGATTCTTCTTTGTAACCTCTCTTTAAGAATTTTCTGGTTAGTTCTAGTGCTTTCTCATCATATTCTTCTTCCTTTGAAATAATCCTTCTGTATCTGAGAAACTGACTCAGTGGGAAGCTCTCAATAGTTATTGTGGGATAAAAGCTTGAGGATAATAATAAACTGTTCCTGTCTGTAGGTTTTGTGAAAACTGTAGTTTCCAATTTGTTGGATTTGAGATATACAAATATGTCAAGTCTATGTGCATAGTACATCGGGCGTTTTATGGATCTGCAGCAGAATATCTGCAAAGTAAATTCGCTCCCTATCAGCCCTCACGCACCCTCCATTCTCTTACCACCCGGCGGGTGGTTGTACCTTATTTCAATCTGGCTCGTAAGGGTGGTCGTGCTTTCTCTGTTGCTGCTGCAAGAACTTGGAATGACCTTCCCTTTCCGCTACGCGACACCACTAATCTTGCTTTTCGTCGTGGCTTAAAAACCTTGCTTTTTTAGCTGTGCTCCTTTCCGCCCGCCTCCTCAGCGCCAAGATGGCTCTGGGTGTACGTGCGCTTAAGAAGTTCTGATAACATAACATAACATAGCAACTCTATAGACATTTTGCGGATTTTATGCGTAAATTTAATCCTTAGTGCCAGTGTGTTCATAAATTCGAAGAATTCTTTAAGCTCTTCATCGGTCCCATTCCAAATTCCAAATAAGTCATCGATAAATCTCACTAGACATTTCAATTTATTCTCCCATCTTGGATTCTTCAGTACTTGGGTTTCTTCTAGGTAGGTCATGTAGGTATTTGCATAGCTTTGTGGCATAGCTGCACCCATTGAGGTTCCTGAAATTTGAACACAGTAATGGTCCTCGAACATGAAGAAGTTGTTATTTAATACTATGCTCAGAAGTTTATCAATAGACGATCCCCTTCTACAGTTTTTGTTGTGTTCAATAGAAACCATTCCATGGCTTCCAATCCAGCTTCATGTGTTATATTGGTATATAAACTTGTCACGTCCATAGTGAACAGGATATCTTTATCTGCTTCAAATGTTATAGATGCAAGTTTTTTCAAAAAATCGGTGGTGTCCTTGATGTAAGTGGTAGATCTATGCGTTAGCAGTTGGATAACCTTGTCGATGTATTGTGCCAATGGCTCTAGGAGGCTGTTTGTTGCATTTATAGGAAGTCCTGGCGGATCCTCCAGACTCTTGTGTATTTTAGGTAAGGTATATATAACCGGCATCATAGGGTGTGGGTTATCCAGAAACCTTCTGGTTTTATGTGTGATGATCTCTTCTGTTTCAGCCTCATCCAGGGTTTTTGTAATTATTTCCCAGACTCCTTCTGTCGGGTCCATAAAGACTTCAAGATAGGTGTCCTGATCGTTCAATTGACGCTCAACTTCCTTTTTAGATTTGATGGTATGCAGAATGACTAATGCTCCTCCCTTGTCAGCTGGTTAGATAATCGAATCAGGATTCTTCCATAATCTGTCTAGGACTTGATTTTCTCGATTCATCAGATTAGCGTGTCCTCGGTTCTGAAATTTAATTTTTGAAAATCCTTGAGAACTATTTTCTGAAATGCATCCAGTACATGATTCTGTATTGGAAGGGAAAACGTACTCTTGGGTTTCATTTCTAGGTGTTCTGACATAGGTCTGTTTTCAGAAGCTTCAATACTGTCGAAGAAAACTTTCAATTTCAATTTTCGCGTCAATTTGAGAAAGTCAATCTTCTCTCTTAGTAGAGTACTTGTGTGTGTTGTTTACTCATTCTGTGAGTTGAAGTGTGCCCTTGTCCTCCTTCTGGAACAGCCTATGTGCCTCTCTTGAACTTGAGCAGAACCTCCTCTGGTTCCAGAAGCAACTCAAGACCTTCCTTTTCGCTTCTGCTTCCTCTCTTCCTCTCCCCGCTGATGTCATTGACTGTTCCACGCAATGGTACCTGGCTACCCTCTGAATTCGGGCCCAGCCTCCTGCATGTCCAGTTGCCCTTGCACTGTCTCCGGCCTCCTCCAGCACTTAAGGGTCTATACCTGCAACCCTACAGGTCCTTCACTCTGCACTTATGAGCCTCCTGCTGGCTGCAGTTATTGAGTTACCTGCACTTCTCCCTTCGCCTCCCCCTTGCACTTCTCCCCTCCCTCTTTCCATGCACTTGCGCAATCTGAATGACACAAGGCCCAGTAAGATTATTATTTTGTCCTCCCTTTGTTTCCCCATCCTTGTCTTGTTGCGCCTAGAAACACATGGGTACAGGCACGTTATAAATGTCAGATCACATCATATCATCATATCATACCAGTGTGGCATAACCATTGATCAGTGGTTGATTACATGATCAATCACGAGTTTAGCAATTACGTTAGAGTGGTGGCACTAATTGGTGATGTTATCAACAAGCATAAATGATATTTAACATGGCTAGCAATCTACATTGGTTAGAACTAACAATCAGAGAAACAAGTTTGTTCATTATTTTGTGTTTTTCCTCCCATCTTTTGTTTCATTTTTTTGTCATCCTCTCCTTCTCCTGGCACACTTTGTGTGACATCCTTACAAATGGTATGGTACAAATTATTTTCTATTTTGTGACTCTCTAATGTGACCTTAATTTTTGATTTTGATATGACATGTTCACTACCAACTGTTGGGTGGTTATTGTTTATTATGTCATATATTTGGTTTTGGATGCTCTAATCCACGTTGTTGAATTTATGTTTTCATCGTACATGTAATTTTTTGTATTTGGCCACTTCTGTATATATCTTTGTACCTGCACCAGTCCTGAGGAAGACTCCACTGAGTCGAAACATGTGTAAGTTGTTAATGCACACTAAATCGGCTGTTAATGCACAATAAATCTCAATATTTGCATCCAAAAGATGCAACATTGTGTCTATTCTTCTTGTTGGTCCAGGTTCAGCATGACTAACTTCTTGCATAACCACGTATTACTTTGAAACCCTGGCCTAACTGTGTGTCATGCCCAATGCAGCCAAAAATTATTTGAACAACTCTAATTGCTCAGGAGTCCTCGGATCCTGGGAAGGGTCTTGCTCTATTGTAATATGCATCAAAAGAGGGCAACAAAAATGTTAGAACTTATTTAATCGGTAATGTCGCATTTGATGTAATTATTGATCTCACTGTGATGTCATCATTGTGGTCATATACTGCGCAACAAGGGGCGCATATTTAAGGTGGACTTGTTCAAAATGTGCTTGCTGAATTTCAGGGGTTTTGTTGTGTTAAATATTATCCCCTTAACACTCTCTTACCCACGTTTGTCACTGAAAAATCAAGGGTGGGCACTCCCACACAGTTTCCAGATCCGTATAGAAGTACCAGGGCATTTCATAAAAAAGCGTCCTCATAATCTTTCTGTATTTAAAAGGCTGTATTGCTTTATTGTTACATGCATTTATAAAATCCATACAGAAACGAAGCGACCAATGTTTCACTGTCTCCACAGCTTAGCCATGGTTACATTTTTTGTGACGTCATCTTTGATGTCCTGGGTGTTATTGGTAGCAGTGCACAGTGGTGGGACGAGTTATGGTTGCTTAGCCTACCATAACTGGCGAATTTCAGGAGGTTTTTGGTTTTACTTCGAACCGTAACGTCCCGTTTATAAAGATTTTTTTGGTGAATTTCACAGGTTATTAGTAGCGCAACTTAACCATAATGTCCCTTTAACAAAGTTTTTTTTACTGAATTTCACAGGTTTCTATTAGGGCAACTTAACCATAACGTCCCTTTAACAATTTATTTGTACTGAATTTCATAGTTTTTTAGTAGGGCAACTTAATCATAACATCCCTTTAACAAAGTTTTTTACTGAATTTCACATGTTTTTAGTAGGGCAACTTAACCATAATGTCCCTTTAACAAAGTTTTTATACTGAATTTCATAGTTTCGTAGTAGGGCAACTTAATCATAACATCCCTTTAACAAAGTTTTTTTACTGAATATATACTTTCATCATGTGAATTTGGGAGATATGTATTATAATTCCCTTACTTTATATACATGTAACATAGAACATACTGAACGCCCTCACTAATGATATTTGAAGGGGACAGACTGAGCGCCTGTCCGTGGACGGGCGCGGACGAGATCATCACTACCCAAACAGTCAGGGGGTATCTGAAATTGTTCTATCATGCCATATGAAAAATGCACAAGTTTAAAAAGCAGCACATAAACACATTAAAAGTAGTAATAAATAACCATTTGAACCTAACAGTCTCACACATAACCCATTCAATTAATTACCATGTAGAATGAAATGGATTATACCATAACAAAAAAAGATATGCTCCAACGTAATTACCTCACAGAAACTGTGCAGCTAGGAGCTCCAGTAGACGAACACAACACAACAAATACAAAGTACAAGAAAGTAGTAAGTGAAATTCATTTTTCTTATATGTGTGCATACTTTTTGTATGCGGTGCAGAACAAATAATGTATTTCTGTGCTTTTGACACAGAAATGTGCAATACTTTGGAGTGGCTGGAGGACACTTTTCCGCATGGCGAAATGTCGGAAGGTAGCGATAATAATGGTACACACTTCTCTGCATAAGCAAATTAATAGTCAGTGCTTTATGGGCACTTAACATATATATATTTATTTTTAACAGACCAGGTAAAATATTGAAGAAAGTCCACCAAAAGACACAGTGCAAGACACCCTGAAACGCATAGAAGACAAAGTGGACATGCTAAAAGAGAATTTTAATGGGTTAAGGCAATTTGTGGAGGACCACGTGAAAGGAAAAATCAGATATCACTGTCCCAACTGTACCTGTCCCCCTTCTCCATTTCCCAGTGAACTATCCCCAAACCCTCAAGAACAACATAAATGTTTTGACGAAAGCTTCCATCCCTTCATCCCCTCACAACCAGCCTGTGGAAACTCCTAATTCCCCTATATTTGTTTCAGTGTCTGCTTCCCCCTCTCTCTCTTAATTGCTGTATGTGTGTTTAATAAATAAAAAATGTTATGTTAGTTTTAGTGGAATTTTTTGGCTCTAATTTGTTTTTTTAAAAAGGGTTAAAATGTCCGCGGACAGCCCGCCTGTTCGGCCTGTCCGTAATTAATAAAGTATGGATGTTCTGAGGACAATACACCTACCTGTACCATTCGCAACCAAGATGGAACTGTTCTTAGAACACACCAGCTGTCCAAGATGTGCGTAAATCAACAGAATGGGGCATCCTAAGGACATTATACCTCTCCGTACTGTTCAGAACCAAGATGAAACTGTTCTTAGAACACACCAGGTGTCTGGGATGTCCGTAAATGAACAAAATGGGAGTGTCCCAAGGACACTATACCTGTCCGTACCGTCCATAGCCAAGATGGAACTGTCCGTAGAACAGGTGCGGTGTCCGGCATGTCCGTAGTCATACAAAATGGAGGTGTCCTAAGGACACTGTACCTGGAGGTACAGTCAGCAGAACATCTACGCACATGCGCACCACACCCGTAAGTCTTGCGAACATCGCGCCTGTCCATAACTGTCCGTCTCACTCGTGTCGCACTTTTAATTAGTTTCAGGACCCGAACACTGTCCGTAGAACACCCGCGCATGCGCACGACCGTTCCTATGCATTTGGTGTCCTGCGGGCACCCATTTCCTTCGCGGATGTGTTCACAACGTCATCATGTGACTACACCCATGCTGAGCGTGTGTCCTAATTTGTGCACTTCGCCCGCTTCCGCAAAATTTAAAAAGAACTTATGCAGACATGCCAAATTATTTTACAATACAAAATCACCATTTCACATGTCCCATACAATGGCCCTATCTTTCAACATATTGTTTTGAACTTTATCAATGCTTTTGAGTGATCGATATGGTCACGAGGTGCACCGCTCCCACCATATAAAAGGCCAGACCGGCGAGTACCTCTTCAATTTTCCTTCTGGCGATTGTAGATTGAGTTTTGCTGCCTTTAGTGCTGTAGCAGAGATTATCTCACCAACCCTAATGGCATCCATGGCTGCTGTTGCTACATCAGCCTCAGCACCACCCCCAAACCCTCCACCACCACCACCTCCCCAAGGGCCTGCAGAGGGAAATATGCGTGAGGATGTAGAGAGTGAGGAAGAAGAGGATGAAGAGAATGAGGTGGTGGAACCCCCTACTACCAGCACTCACCGTGAGTCATGGGTGTGGCGGTTCTTTAATGTTTCTGGTAACGTACCAAAAGCACGTGCGAACCGGGTCACCTGTAAACAGTGCAATTGGTGCTAAGTCGTGGGAGACCTGGTGCGTACAGCTTTGGTACAACAACCATGAAGCGACACCTAACTTCGTTCCACGATGCGGACCTTCGCAAGGTGGTACCATGTAAAGAACGTAGTAGGTTGAGTTCCTCCGCAGCATCCTCCGTGTCCGATCCTCTCACCACAAGAGACAATCCTGTGGGAGAGCCCATCCTCCCAGCTGCCTCACAGGCCATTCGCAATGCTGTTGACCCGTACCTTTCGAGGGTCACAATATTGTGTATGTACTGCGATGCAGTACTCTGCAGGGGGGAGAGTCTTCGAAGTGCTTTCGAGTCTACAGTCACGGAGCACCAGAAGAACTGCTACCTACATAAATAAGACCCACCCTATATCTTTCTCTCTCCACCTGCCCTTTCTTATCCCCATGGTTGGTGTCCCTTCCTTACCCTCCTTCCCCCTCCTCTCCTAGTGTGTCGTATGTAAAAAAATTTTAAAAATATAAAACAACAAAAATTTAAAAAAGGCTCTTTTCTGAGCCGCCTTTCTCAGTTTAAAAATGGAACTCTTAAGTAAACGGTGTAGGCCCCTACGCATTTTTCAAAAAGTCAGCGGACAGTCCTAGGACGCACAAAATGTTAGGGTGCAACCGTAGCAAAACCAATGCACTTTTCTCTGGGAGTAAGTGGTGGCTCTGAAAAGAGCCTTTTGGCGGTGTTTTGTGTGTTTGAAAAACTTGGATTCGTCAAAATGTAATGCAAAATAGTTGACTATGAATCCAAAAAAGCTTCCAATGCATTTTGTACATTTCGAAGAAAAATCTGATTGCCAGCATAAGTAAGATGGACTCCATCTCTGCGAAAAATGAATGTGCTATGAAACAAAATATGTTCATTGTGGAAAGAGGACATGCCAACATCTCTTAGAAAGGCACAAACAGCCTTATTGACATTGCGCCTTGCTTTCTCCATTTGTGGACCAAATAAAGCAGAACGCAGCCACATTTGTCTTTGTGCAATACGAGAAAAAATTACTTGGCAGTTTGGAAACATGTCCATGACCTTCTCAAGTCCTTCCTTCATTGCAAATCGCAAAGAAATTCCAGAGACATGCCCTAAACTGTTTCCTCCACAATGAATGATAATTATATCAGTATATCAGGATGACTCTCTGTCTGTAAAGTAGCACAGAGAGGTACCAAGTCCAGCCACTTCATTCCATGCACTCCATGCCAGTGCACTTCCACATGAGGGAATCCAAGATCTGCAGATATACCGCAACATTCTGCATGCACCTTCAACCAATGTATCCATGAGTCTCCCAAAATCCAGATAATCTGTTTTCGAGCACACACAGCCATAGCTGTCTGTTCTCCTCTCAGGAAAAAGATGTTCTCACTAAATCTCTCTGTTCAGAACACACCCACTGAACTTTACTGACCAATCCCTAGCTTCGCTCATTCTCATTTGCATGCCTCTCCACCCCAGAATCCCTGTATGTAATACGCATGGCCTGCATACTACCACCATGTCCGGGGACATGTAGAGGATCTGAGCGTGATGACTATACATTTAAATAGTATTCCCCTTTTCCCCTTTAAGGGGGGCTCTGAAAAGAGCCGTTGATTTTGGGTTTTTTGCAGATGCCTGACAGACACCTGTTGTTTTGTATTTTATTGTTTTTTCTTCTTCTTAGTTTACTCCTACAGTCATCACATAACCTTCTCCAAAGCAAGCCTTACATTCCAAAATAACATGGCATTTCCCAAAAAATAAAAAATATAAATAAACACCATCTGCTTCAAAATAAGCTGCATTCCTGGAAACAATGTTCTCGCAGCTGCAGAAAAACATACCATCTCTTAACATGAAAG
Source organism: Ambystoma mexicanum (assembly GCF_040938575.1). Classification (NCBI taxonomy): domain Eukaryota; kingdom Metazoa; phylum Chordata; class Amphibia; order Caudata; family Ambystomatidae; genus Ambystoma; species Ambystoma mexicanum. The sequence goes on from NC_090923.1 coordinate 552,441,687, forward strand.
CATACATGCCGCGATTTATGGCGCACCTACCAATACTTTTATCAGGACAAAAAACAGGACTGTTGTCCCATTTTGCTCTAGGGAGTAAGCCAGAAAAAATTACTTTTGCAGTTGGAAAGATGTTAATGACTGCTTGAACCAATTGTTCCAAATCTCCCAACAAAGTAGGTGAACTCACGTAGCCCAAATGGCAAGCACCATAGTGCAAAACTACCACATGGGGACTGGTCATTCTATATCTATGCAAACTTGGAGAATTGGCGCTACATTGCAATCAGTCGCAGCGCTCCACACCACCTCCACTCCTCTGACATCAAAATTGTTTGCCACATGCCTACATTCTGAATAGTGCTGTAAACCATGGAAGAAAATATCTCCGAGCACCAACACCCTGACTGTCTCCACCTCTGCCATCTTCACTACACACACTCTCTTTCTGCACAAATCAACAATGTCAACATCTGATTGGCTGATGCCTACAGTCCCCCTTCCATGCTGGATTTGCTGTAAAACCCTGTATGTGGCACGCCCTACCCACGGACAAGCGCAGTGTCCGTGCAGCACGTAACTCTTAGCCAGTCCTTCTACCCTTTCCACATCACTCGTGAATCCATTCCCTCATTGGACACAGCTAAGCAGTCACACAACCATCCACCAATCACATCCAAGACTTCTACATCTAACTCCGTCATCAGAGTTCCGCACTTCAAATGTACTGTTGATCACTCTGAATACAAGTCTCATATCATTGCAAAGCACCTACTACAAAAAATCCTGTGCAAGTGTCGCGTATTTCTACTTACAGCTCCATGCATACCCGCATGCATGATAACAAAGTGCAGGTATGCATATTTTGTACATGTGCAACTCTTATGATTCCATTTAAACAAATTAATGCCACTAAATCTGCATAGCCAATACATACATACCAACACTCCGCTTTAAGCACGAGACTTCCGATTTTTTAAAAATGGCACCACTTCTTACTATCTCCCGCATAACCTATACATACGTACCAACCATCCCCATTTACACGCGAAACTCGATTTTCCATTAAAAAATTTCACAATTTTTTACTGTCTTCCGCCTAAATATATGATACTTCCAAAGTGATCGTATGAGAAAAATAAATGTTACCGATTGCTGTGGTGACATCTCCCTCTCAGGTGCTCCCGATTTTTCGCATTCCTACTTATAACATGAAAGCATTCAAATTTTTCCCATCTACTATAATGACCTATCACTTCCAAACCTCTCTATGTACAACACAGCTGAAAAAAAACAAGGACATTTCATGAACTGAAAATTGTACTCATTTGCGAAGCAGGTCAACTAACGTAGTGCAAATAACATATAAAGGCTGCACATAGTGAAATGAAATGCACGCATACACTGTATTGAGATATCAAAGGAGAATACTTCCACAAAAGCTGAAAAATGAATGTGTACATTAATATCATTGCTTTAAACACACAAAATTACTAACTTCTTCCTTTTACAATTGCAGTGAAGACCACTGTCCTGAAAATCAACAGCATCTACACTGCAAACAACATATCCAAAGAAACCTGCTCATTCCACAATAAAAAGTAAGTACAGTACTACCTTTATATTCTTGCTGTTCCTCAAAGAGACTGTGTGGGTTATATATGTAATTTGCGCACCAAAAAAAAAATCAATTTCTGAACCATTCTGCCCACAAATCCCCATTTATTAAACAAAGAGTAACAGGCAGAATGGCACACAAATCCCTGTGTTTTTGGAACACAAATAACATACACAAGCCTTAGAATGTTAGTACTACAAATAATACATAATTTAAAGGTAGTAAAGTAATTTGAGGATTCTGTATGTTCTTATGTATTCACTGCAGGTTCCGCATCAGCTAGTGAGAACGTCGCCAGCCTGATGTTTCTTATGTTATCCACTTCCCCCTTTCCCTTTGGGGTGAAGTTAACAGAGCTGAGAATTATCGGGTTCTGAGGATTACACTTCAGGGGGATTGTCCGGGGTTCAGCAGCTTCCGCGGATACAGGATAACTCTCAGCCTGACAGAATGAAAGGCCTTTAACCTTAGTCTGACTGAGCTGTCATGAACCCCGACGAGACCTCAATGGAGGCTTTAGGATCTTTGATCCGGGAGTTACGGGAAGAGTTAAAGATTTCTCGTAGTGAGAATACTTCACTTAATCAAAAGGTGGATGATTTAAATGGGAAAGTGGCACAAATTCAGCAGATGGGAGCAAGGAGAGAGGATGAGATGGCTAGGGGTTCAGGTTCTCCACCTGTGTTAGTAAGGGAGGAAGGTGACCGGTTATCACATTTATTACGGCCCTCACATGCTAGTGAAGGAGTTAGAAGTTTAGTAATGCCAGTTCCCTTGGCGCCCCCTGAAAGTTATCAAGGAGACTCTAAGAGGTTTAGGGTGTTCTTAACTCAATGTGAGTTACATTTCATGAGTAGGCCTGAGATTTTTCCTACAGATGCTTCCAAGGTACCTTTCATGTTGTCTTATCTCTTGGGGGAGGCGTCTGTTTCGGCGGGGTTGTTGGTGAGTCAAAGGAGTGAAGTTTTGAGAAATTATTCTAGTTTCCTGGAAACTTTCAGAAAAATGTTTGACAGAAGGCAGATATCTTTGGAGGTGGATGGGGAGCTTTTAGAATTGCAATAAGGCAAAAAAGAATTAGTTGCTTACATTACTCAATTTAACTCTCTGGTTTTAGAAAGCAGGTGGCCCGAGGGTAAACAAGCCTTGTTGTTTTATCGAGGTCTTAGAGATGAGTTAAAGGATGCTTTATCAGGAATTGTAGATCGGCCCTCTACTTGTGATGCTTTAATAGATTTAGTTATTCAATTAGATTTTCGCTTGAGTGAAAGAAGAGCGGAACGGTGTCATAGTCAGAGTGATTCTAAGTCTCTAGTTGAAGTGGACAAACCTAAAGTGGATATGAAGATGAAAAGCAATGATTCACCTTCAAGGGCGCGGGGTCCTTTAACTAAAGAAGAAAGAGCTAGGAGAAGAGAAAATCATCTGTGTTTATATTGTGGAAGAAGTGGACATTTTGTAGGAAATTGTCCTTTCACACCAAAAAGAAATTCTACTTCAACTGGCAAGGTGCAGCAGATCGCCAACTCCGTGCAGACTGCCGTTCCTCATATCACAATGGATGTATCCTTGTTTTTGGAGACAGAGTTTAAGGGAAATGGTCCAGTTATGGTAGATTCAGGAGCCACTGGGAACTTCATGGATTGGGGTCTTGCTAAATCTTTGGGAATCCCTATTATTCAGAAGGAGGTTGTGGAACAAGTTAGAGCAGTTGATGGGACTTCTCTTTCTTCAGGTCCAATTACTCACAGAACTAGTTTTTTGATTCTGGAGTTAACAGGGGGTCACAGTGAGAGGATATCTTTTGAGTTGATTGATGCCCCTTTGTTAAAGATGATCTTGGGGATGCCTTGGCTTACTCTGCATAATCCTTTGATTGATTGGAGTGCTAGGACAATTGATATGCAATTTGATTTCTGTAAAGAGAATTGTTTCTCGGAAAGGTCTATTGAGGAAGACGTTAAACAGATAAATTCAGCGTCTTGTTTCTTGGCTGAGTTTGGAGTTGGAGGTCATGATGTTGGAGCAGTTGTTGGACAACTTCCACAATGTTATCAAGATTTTTGGGATGTTTTTGATGAGAAAGTAGCAAGAGAATTACCACCTCATAGAACTTTCGATTGTAAAATTGAATTAGAGCCAGGAGCAATTTTGACTAGTAGCAGAGTATATGCTCTCAAACAGAAAGAAAATGACTATCTAAAAGAATATTTAACTGAGAATTTGGCCAAAGGTTTTATTCGTCATTCTCAGTCTCCTGCAGCGTCACCTTTATTATTTGTACCTAAACCAGATGGAACCCTCCGAAGGTGCATAGATTATCGAGCAGTTAATAGGGTCACAGTTAAAAACCAGTATCCTCTTTCTCTCATCTCAGAAATGCTTAACCAAATTCAGGGAGCCACCATTTTTACTAAATTAGATTTGAGGGGAGCTTACCATCTAGTGCGTGTGCAAGAAGGAGATGAATGGAAAACAGCGCTTAAGACCAGATTCGGACTATATGAATATCAGGTGATGCCATTCGGACTATGCAACGCTCCAGCGGCTTTCCAATATTTTATTGACAAAGTTTTTAGAGAATTCTTGGATATTTTTGTAGTTGTCTATATAGACGACATTTTGATTTTTTCTTCTGATTTGGATCAACATCAGAGACATGTTTGTCTGGTTTTGCAAAAACTACGTGACAATCATTTGTTTGCCAAGTTGGAAAAAAGCCAATTTCATGCAGATTCAGTGGAATTCTTGGGTTTTATAGTTTCGCCAAAAGGTTTGGAAATGAATCCTAAGAAGATACAAGCAGTTCAGGAGTGGCCTGCCCCCACAAAGGTTAAAGAAATACAGAGTTTCTTAGGCTTTGCAAATTTCTATAGAAGATTTATAGAAGGATTTTCTCAACTAGTTGCTCCTATAACCAGACTGCTAAAAAAGGGAGTAAAATTTGAATGGGACCTTGAAGCTGAAAAAGCTTTTCAAGAATTAAAGAAGAAATTTACAACTAGTCCAATTTTGATACATCCAGATGTTTCTAAACCTTTCTTTGTGGAAGCGGACGCTTCCAATCTAGCAATGGGGGCGGTGCTTTCACAGAGACATGAAAAAACTGGTCAGTTACACCCAGTAGCTTTTTTTTCTAGAAAGTTCTCTACGACAGAAATGAATTATATGATTTCAGATCGTGAACTGCTAGCTATCAAGTCCGCTTTTGAAGAATGGAGACATTTTCTTAAAGGGGCCAGGCACACGATTACGGTACTTACGGATCATAGAAATGTATTGTTTTTGAAGTCTGCTAAAACTTTGTCACCACGACAACTTCGTTGGTCCTTATTTTTTGCAGACTGTGATTTTGTAGTGACTTTTAAACCCAGAAGTTTAAACCGAAAAGCAGACGCCTTATCCCGTCAATTTCCTGGAAGTGAGGTGAAAGAGGTTCAAGAACCAGAACCGCTTATTGCTCCTGAATGGTTTCTGTTAGCTGGAATTTTTAAAAGTATAGATGTGTTGAATGAAGTTCACCAATCTATGTCATTACAGAAGATGGAAGAGTGGGTGAAATTGGATCCAGCTTGGAGTTTAAAGGAGGGTCTTCCTTTTTTTGATAATAGGCTTTATTTGCCCACAGTTGAATTAAGAGAAAAGATCTTGAAGAATTGCCATGAATCAATCTTGTCTGGACATCCAGGATTCAGGAAGACACTGGAATTAGTTCATAGAAATTTTTGGTGGGAGAAGGTTCGTCAAGATACTTTGAACTTCATCAAGAGGTGTGCAGTCTGTGCGCAGGCAAAAAGTCAAGTTGGGAAGCCGCATGGTTTATTAGAGCCATTACCTGTTCCTCCTCGACCTTGGCACACAATTTCTATGGATTTCATCAGTGAGCTTCCCCTGGATAAAGGTTGTACAACTATTTTAGTTGTGGTGGATCTTCTTACTAAGGAAGCGCATTTCTTGCTGATGCAGGGAGAGGTTACTGCTGAAAAACTGGCTCATAAATTCTTGCAAGGAGTGGTTAGGTTGCATGGTCTTCCTTGTAAAGTTATCTCAGACAGGGGGTCTCAATTTATCTCAAAACTTTGGAGGGCCTTCTGTAAAAAAACTTGGGGTGGAGGTTAGTTTAACTTCAGGGTATCATCCAGAGGCTAATGGACAAGTTGAGAGAGTCAACCAGGAGTTAGAGAAATATTTAAGATGTTATCTACAAGCTAGTGAGGAATGGGTTGATTTGGTGTGGTTGGCTGAGGTTTCCTACAAAAATTGTGATAAGGATGCTACTTCAATGTCACCTTTTTATTTGGGACGTGGTTTTCATCCTCGTTTTCTGAGTTTTGAGTTTTTGGAAGATTCAGGGAATCCTGGAGTGGAAGAACGTTTGTTGCTGATGAAGAATAATTTAGATAAAGCAAAAAGGATACTCGGAGAAGGCAAATTGAGATATAAAAGGTGTGCGGATGTGAAAAGGAAAGCTGGTCCTAAGTATGAGGTAGGGAACTTAGTGTGGCTTTCTACCAGACATTTAAGAATTAAGGGGAAGAATACATTTAGTCCTCGATTTGTAGGTCCATTTGCGGTTGAAAAAATCATAAATCCAGTGGCAGCACGATTAAAGTTACCCAAGCAGTTGAAAGTACACCCCACATTCCATGTTAGTCTTTTGAAACCTGTTAGTCCAGGCACCAGGTTTAGAACTCATCCCCCTCCTGTAATTTTGGAGGATTCTTCAGAGGAGTTTGTAGTTAATAAAATTTTGGATTCTAGGAAAGTGAGGGGAAGGTTGCAATATTTGATTGACTGGGAGGGATATGGACCTGAGGAACGTACCTGGGAAGATTCTTCTGATGTACATGCTCCTAGGTTAGTTGCTAAATGTCATGCTAAAAATCCACATAAGATTGGCCCAGGGACTGGGCATTAGAAGGGGGGTACTGTTAGGTTTCCTTAATTACTGTCATCAGGTTTCCTTTAATTACTGTTAGGTTCCCTTTAATTATTTCCCTTTATTTCGGTGTGGGTTTGGCTTGACCTTTCTATACAGATTCCTGGCTCTGGCCCAATGCAAGATGGAGTTTTACAATAGAATCCTTGATTGGCTAGATAGAACTGCAGGACAACAATGAACGTTCTAAACTGTCACTCTCTGCCTTTCATCGTCATAACCCCAGCTGAGAGGACGTGTCTGTAGCTGCTCCTGCTGAAGTCTTGGGCCTAGTGGATTTGAACTTTCAAATCCTGGCAGTCGAGCAGCTACTTATACGGGGTTGTTCAGGAGAAGAATTTAGGTTCACAGGAGAGTTTCTGGAGGTTCTTTTGGAGAAGAAAAAAATCTTAATCTAAGTGACTTTTTTTTTGGATATGTAAATCTTTGCTCAGATTCATTAGAAACTTTAGGAGACTGTAAATGAAAATTCAAAAGAAGAACTGATGTTACTCTGTTTATAGTTCAACGTTTAATTTTTAAACGCGCGCGAGCAATGTAAGACTGCTATGTGATTTCTATAGCGCGTGTGTTCCAGCGCGAGTGTTCAAAGCGCGTGTGTTCATTGCGCGTATAGTCATAGCGTGAATACGCGTGCGCGAGAAAAGACTGCTACGTGATTTCTATAGCGCGTGTGTTCCAGCGCGAGTGTTCAAAGCGCGTGTGTTCATAGCCCGTGTAGTCATAGTGCGAGTACGCGTGCGCAAGAAAAGACTGCTATGTGATTTCTATAGCGCATGTGTTCCAGCGCGAGTGTTCAAAGAACGTGTGTTCATTGCGCGTGTACTCATAGCGCGAGTACGCGTGCGCGAGAAAAGACTGCTACGTGATTTCTACAGCACGTGTGTTCACAGCGCGGGTGTTTAAAGCGCATGTACGCGAGAGTAAGAAAAGACTGCTACGTGACTTTTTGCAGCACGTGTTTTCACAGCGCGTGTGTTCCTCAGCGCATGTTTTTTCTCCGGCGCATGTTTTCTTCAATGCGCGTTTTGTGCGGGTATATTTTTCCGCGTGTCCGCAAAAAGGTTTCAACGGACTTGGAAAAGTTTGCAAGTTCTTCAAGAGACTATGAACTCTATTTATTAAGAAGAAAGAACAGGATTCATCTAAGTCTTCTTAACTGGAACATTTAACAGTCGATAAGGCAGGAGTCAAGGTTCTTAAGAGTTCAATAAACAAAGGAGTTGCTGTTATTTTTAAGACTTTCAATGCCGCAAGAAAGGTAGAAAGATTTTATCAGCTATTACTCCAATCTTCTCTAAGATCTTAAAAGAGAAGAACCAGGTATGATTCTTTACATTTTAGTTAAGGATATAAAGTTTTCATAATTTAAAGGTAGTAAAGTAATTTGAGGATTCTGTATGTTCTTATGTATTCACTGCAGATTCCCCATCAGCTAGTCAGAACGTCGCCAGCCTGGTGTTTCTTATGTTATCCACTTCCCCCTTTCCCTTTGTGGTGTAGTTAACAGAGCTGAGAATTATCGGGTTCTGAGGATTACACTTCAGGGGGATTGTCAGGGGTTCAGCAGCTTCCGCGGACACAGGATAACTCTCAGCCTGACATCTTGAAAGTAAACCGCACTCTTCAGTGGTGTCACACCAAAAAAAGTATTAAATAAAGTCCATCATACATTAAAGCTATTTGTCAAAATCCATTATAATCTACATTTATCAACGCCGCTGAACAAAAGAAGTTCTATCCACATGGATCATTCTTTAATGTTTCTGTATAAGTGACCACACCAATCTAAAACAAAACATGCAGCATGAAAATAAAGAAAAACATTAACTCTCTTCATTGTGGAAAGCAGTAATCAATGCTACATCTATTCCTAATGAAAATACCCTCTTTCACAGTTTGTTAAATAAACCACATGAAATGTAATTGATTCCAAAATAACCAACAAAACAAAGTGCGAAAAATGAAATTATAATCTTGCAAATCCAAACAAATTGGGCAACATCATTTATAGACAACTTACACAATTTAGAATATCATCTAAAAAAGAAGGAACTAAGTGTGTGGTAAAGATTTAAAAAGGATGAGTCTACACATGTTGGGAACATTTTAATGTTGAACATTTTATTAAAAATTAAACGATAATTTGTACTAAACATAACATAAAATAAAACATACCATAAAACGGAATCTTAACTCACTGTCACAAATCATAAGTAAAAAAATAACATCAGCACATAGGGATAGTTTTACGATGTACACCAACAGCAACACAACATATATATGTGGGATGTATTGACCCACTTCTGCTCTGCTATGCTGCATCACTCTGTTATGATGGTGCCAGAAACAGCAAGATGGCCGCAAAACCTTTGTGCGTGCCAAAACCCCTGAACATCGTGCTTTTCAACCCACAAAAAGATGGCTGCCCGATCTGCCACAAATGTTGTCAGTGGTGGAACAGAGATCTCACTACTGGAATGTGTCACTGGGCTCCACAACAATTGAAAGTGGAGTGCAGAAGGAAAAAGCAGTGCTTTGCTAAATGAAACTCCAAATATTGCTTTAAATCACTTTTTGTTTGCTCATTGAAACTTCAGAATGCCGGTACAGAACACCTTCATATATTCAAAATTCTTGCTTGGTGCTACAATTCACTTAGTTTTAGAAATCATTGTGAAATTACAAGGTCCTGAAGAGCCGATAGCATTTTCCACAGCAAAAGTGGCCTGCCTGTGGATCTGTCAAAAATCTCTGTGCAGTAGAGGGCTGCTGTGATGGCAGCTGTCAGTGGCCTGTCTGATTAAACTTTAACATGTATAAACTGAAAATCAAATGCTTGCAATATAAGAGGCCCGTTACTGATAGTAACCCATATTGTAATTGTTTTGATCCCATGATTTAAAATCTTGAATGAGAATTCTAGCTGCTATTTGATCTAACAAGTTTGTTTTGTGCTAAGGAAAAAGCCACAGAATGTAACAATTAATTTAAACCAGGCTGAAGCTGCAGAACTTGAATAACAGGTTTTTCTCACAGAAGGAAGGTCTTTCCCCCCAGCAGGAAATCACGGAGAAGTGTTATTTACAGGGTAGGAAAGAACCTGGTCTACAGAGGCAAAAGGAACAATGACAAGCTGCAGAGCAGGAAATTCGAAGTGTGAAGTTAGTTGTAAATGGCCTCTGTAAGGAACAAACATGGGGGATGGCTCTTGCGCTTCCAGTGAGAGACCAAGGGGTGGAGCCAAACAACCATTTGTTGCTTAACATGGACAAAGAACATATTTTAAAAAGACTGATAACTTACTGTTTAAAATTGTGAAAAATATAAAAATAATAGAGTCGTTAATGTAATTTCTGGATGCATGGGTGAAGAGGCGCCAGAACTGTGTGACATGTTCTGGACAGAAATGGCAAGAAATGTGGTTTTACACAAAATGTATTTCCGCTACAAATGTGAAACTTTATACAATTATTCCCATGTTAAACATGCACACTTGTACAAATTTGCTAAAAAATCGGACATTGTGTTCCTAGTGAAAAGGGCAAAATTCTGTGAAAAGCGGAGACAAGATCCCATGGCTATGGGGTTTTGAGGAATAGCTGCTATGTAAAGTATGTAATCTGCATATGTGATTCTTATAGAGGTTGCACAGGTGTAAATATGTATTTTACCTAAAGTAGATTTTCTGTTCCAGGGGCTAGGGGTGGATTCTCAGCCTCATATAAATGCACCACAAAGATGACACTTGGTTTCTCTCCACCTGTCAAGGCAGAGAGTAGACTCTGACCCAATCACCTTTCAAAGGGGAAAGCTTAGGCTAAACCGGCCCACACACCCCCTTTATGATGTCATTTCATGGCATAAATAGAGACAGCTCACCACACATAAGGACAGACAGATTCACTCACTATCCTGATGCTGGCGGAGCACCCTGCTGCTGAACTCTACATCTTCCTTGCTCCAGACTCCAGAAACTTGGCAAAGAAAAAAAGGCACACTGCATAGCTGAACCATTCTCAGCTAGGCCTCAAATTCCAGAACAGAACCCCACAAGGATAAGGGGAAGCATCATTATACAGCCGGGCTGTGCTGTTACTGCTTACCTGCTGAAAATAAATATCCTCAGAACCAAGAAGGGCAGGTCCGATCCAGTCCTGCGCCGTGCTGTGACCAGAACGCCAAGCCGTCTTTCCTAAACCAGATCCAATCCCGTGACCAGAACTGACGGTTCCATTTAAAAATGTATCCAGTGAGTATCAATAGGAAGAATTGTGTCCCTAGCATATGTACTTTGCATAATTTTAGCCCTATCGTAGACCATCCTATTCAGAACCTGTATTGTTAGGAGTAGCTTTGCATTGTCTGAAACCTATCTCCAACCCATCCTATCTTTCCTCCATAACCAGCATTGTTAAAACTATCTCTGTGCTGATCCTTTCCTCATCTGAAGAAGGCGAGTTTCCTTAGCAGGCAGTCACCCTGATCAAGTGACTGTGTTACTGTGTGGTATTTGTTTTGTTCATTGTCATCCTCTAGTGTAAGCAACCCATTCGTCATATTTAAAAGTGCGTTCCTGTTTTCCATTCTTGCGCCTATCTCGAAAAACAACCTCTAATAAAATGTCTGTAACTCCCTCCTTGTGATAGAAACAAAATCTCAATTCTGCTTGTAGCTGACTTTCATATCTACACATTGCACTCCAAATCAATGCGATTCTCCCATTATCGTGAATATCGCGTAGTGAAAAGTTTGCTGCAAATTTTCGTTTTGGGAAATATGTACACGTGTAAAACAGTTTTAATTGCTTCTGACTTGAATTTTAAGTTTTCAAATGTTTTCTTGGGATTAAATCATTGCTTGTGTTTGTGTGCAACTTTCCAAGGCGGCTCCCATAAGCATTTATAACAATTTCAGAAATTGTGACCACATTTGGTGTTTTTGCCCAGTTCTTTCTAAAGATAACTTTAAAAGCCATTTTGACAGCTTTACAGTCAATTCCGTTTTCTCTTGTGCTTGAAAGGGGGAAAGTGGGATTGATACTCTGTTAGAATTCTGCCATTCCTGAAACCTGTTCTCTCCTCCTATCTCTTTACATTACCTATTGGGGGTTGACAGGGTGCAGGGGGAAAACTCTAACCACAGTGCAATCAGTTCTGAACCCACCCAAAAGTATTATTTTCTGTGCTGAATTGTTTTGCTCACTACCTACTCCTCGTGTATTAAAGAGATTATTCAGTGTTACCTCATCCCATTGAGGATTGTTGTGTACCTATTAAAACATATTGTGATTAGATTTTAAATGCATAAATAAATATTTACCTTTGCAAACCAGCCTGATTCCTGGTTCAGTGTGACCGGGGGGTTCCAGGAGAAGGGTGTGATATGAGTGGTATATCGTTCAGAACAATGAACTTTTAGACACAAATAAATAAGCATTTCAGTTGTGCACTACATGCTAGGCATTGATTTGGGTGTGTGCCGGATTGAAATCACTTACAGCTTGGGGGCTCATCGCGAGATCCTGAATTAGCCATACCACTTGTGACAGTCTAACACAGCGTGCTAACTGACGGGGTACATACACCTTGTTGGGCTACCATACTGTGCTACACTGTAAAACACCCTTCAATATAAATAATCAAAAGAGTTAGGCCTGTTTTCCAAAAGTAAAGTAACCCTGAGATAAGTCAGAAGGAAATTAATCTTTCCGGAATAGCGACCCTGGTGGAAATCAATATTGCAAGGGAACACCTACTGCACAAATTGTTTGTCAGGGGTGAATGGTTAGAGCAGGATGATAAAGTCTGGCTGCAGGAAATCAAACAACAAGTCACTGCCACATAATTAGATAAATGGCAGGACCAGGGCCCACTACACCAGGCACTTAATGAATTGTATATGGCTCCAAAGGTAAAAGAAGAGCAATGTAAAATTTACCTGTACCTGCACATTGATGCAATACAGGAAAAATATGCCAAAAGTCTAGATCTGGCAAAGAGACAAATACAATTCCTAGAGAAACCCCAAACTGATCTGGACTCTGCAGAGCAAAGGCTACAAAAGAGCCAAGAATCAGAGAGAGAAACCAGACAGTACCTGACAAAAGTAAAGGAAGATCTGGATCTCCTGCAGCAAGAGAAGGCAGAGCAAGATACCAAACTACTGACACTGCATAAAGAGTGTCAAGAAAGGTTGGATTCTCTGCAACAGAGCCAACAAAAGCTGGAGTAGCAATTAAATTATAATAGAGTCTGCACAGGGCAGATAGTTGCCCTAGAAAGTCAGATTGATGAACTAAAGGAGGAAAATAATAAATGAATAGTGAAGGATCTCCACACTCAAACAGATTTTGATGAGGAACGCCAGAAATTATATGCCATTAGGAAACAAAGGGACGACCTGGCTGAGCAGAGGGGAACTCTATGTCAAGAGTGGGACGCCCTAGGCCAGGAAGTCAGTCATTTCAAAACCAAGCTAGAAGAAAATCACCTGGCCCTTCAGGGACTGGGTGAACTCAAGATGGTCTATGAAAAGCTGTTAGAGCATACCAGGAGGGTGGAAGATGCTCTGGCAAAGAATAATCAGGCCAGTAAGGACCACAATCAGGAGGTGAGTCTCCTGCAGCAAAAATTGGCCCAATACTCCCAATGCAGGCAGAAGCACACAGAGACAATGAGGCTCTCTGTGAAAAAAGTGACAGGCTCCATAGACAGATAGCCATGCAGGAACAGCTCATAGTGACCGGTAAGGCCTCAATAGAGGAACAAAAGGGTCAGATTCTTGCATGTCATCAAGGATTAGGGGCTGAAAGAGATGAGGCCAGATAGGAGAGGGTAACCCCTGAGCATAACCTCAGCAACCCTGGCATAAGGGACTTTAATCCCTTCAATTCCATGGACTCTGCCACCCCCATGTCCACTGGGTCATATGAACCAAGGGCCACGGGGTTGGTAGACTTCAACACAATGGGAAATATGGGGCTAATAGGTCAGCACCTCCCAGAAATGGATGGGCGGGCATCTATGTACAGGTTCCCAAGTACTACGACCATCTTCTCTGATCAGGGAGACTCCAGTGAGGGGAGAATCAGAGAACTAGACCCTCAGAAATATAACCTAACATGAGATCAGGCAGTACAATTTGGTGGGGAATTCCATGAGACTAGGCCCATTAAGAGAAGACTAAAAACCTCTTCCCAGCTAGGACAGTGGGGGGGATACTCAACCAATCCTTGGAGCAAGGAAGAGTCAGAAGACTCTTCTGAGCGCCACAGGTCCCAAGAGACTAGGCCCCCACATTCTGCCAGCCATTCCCAAGCTTGAAGAATCCGGGAGGGTCTAGAAGATCAGGCAGCCACCTCTGGTAGCAGTGCCTCTGAGTCAGAGGATGAGTGGACCAGGGTGACCAGACTAAAAATGCTAACAAAGTCAAGAGAGCTTTACTCAAGGATCCCCTAAAGCAAATAAAAGCTATTAGGAGCGTCATCACGCCCTACCACAAAAATGCCAAATATTCGGTTTGGGAGCACCTTGAATTATTTGAGCAGATGATGGAGACTTTCAACCTGAAGGACAGCCAAAGCTGTATTCAGTATGTAAAGTGGACATTTTCACCTGAGTACTCCAGCTTCTTTGCGGGGATGGAGGATCAGAACCATTCCAGATGGTCCACCTATAGGGTGGGCATCCTGAAACATTTTTCTATGCATTGAAACCCTCAAGAGGCCCGTAAGGCAGCCTACAACCTCCAATGTGGGGAAGACTATGCCCCACAAGAATTTCTCCAGGAATTGAAATGTTCCTTTGTGCAGACCACGAGAAGGGTGCGGACTGACAGTAAGGAATTTGTGAACACCTTCTTTCATGCTCTCCCTAAATACATTATGACCCAGCTAGTGAGGGGCTAACATGAGAAAAGATCACTAGACCTGGTCATTGAACAAGCAACACGCATCAATGAAGTGCAGAAGCCACTAGATAGTAAAAATATTAGCAAAAGCCCCACACCAACCAACACCCCTGCTGCTGCCAAGGTGGCGGAGGTGAAGGTTGCCCCCATTTTAGATCTGGAGATGGGGGGGCCTAAAAACCTTCCCGTGCAGAATCCAACCAACCCCAGACTCAGAAGGCCCTCGGGCCAATCCCAAACAGGAAGTCAGGGAGGCAACCCCACAAACGGGACCCCTAACTCCCCTGACTACATCAGCCCACGCTACAAAGGTAATAGAGCAATCCTGGGCTATGTGTGGACTCCCCCAGCCCAAGGGAGGGGGATCCAACCAGTCAGCAGCAAACCCAGGAAACTTCCCTCCTCACTTTCTCCAGGAGGGCAGTAATCCCCCAAATGCCGGACCAAATGTCCTTCCCCGGTACCTGACAAACTTCAACCGCAAAACAACCCTTTTTTATTTCCCCACTTTTCTGAGCCCAGGGAGCCCAATCCGGGAGATGGGAGGCCAAGGGTGGAGGGGTACCCAAACTATCCGAACCAGGGGTATTATGCGAGAAGGGATAGTTACCCTTCCCGGGATCAACCCAGGGTAGTCCCCGTACCAGCCAGAGCAGGTGGCCCAACTGGAGCACCAGGTCCAGGACATGGCACAGGATCTGGGTCGCATGCTGAGGGCTCAACAGAACCCTCAGATGAGCATGGCGGTTCAGAACTCCTTAAATCCAGGGTCTGGTGCTCCAGAACAATGACGGGGGAAGAACCCCGACAACCCACTGGTTCCCAGGGAGGAGGCGCAAGGGGAAGGGGGTGTAAAGCCTTAGAGGAAGCTTCCTTCTCCATTGTGTAAAGCCCCTGGAAACCCAGGAACCGAAACCAAAATCTCCTGCCCACGAAAGTCTGCAACCCAAGGAACCGAGGGTGTGTAGGAGAAATAAAGAGTCTAAATAGGCCCATTTTGTGGAGGAGGTGCAAATCTTCCAGTTTGAAGGAGAGGGGTCCTCAGAGGATTCTGGGAAAAGATCTTCCCCTTCAGGGATGGGGGAACTCCTCCCAAAGAAAAATGGGTCCCAAAAGATCCTAATCCAGACTGGGTAGCTGTGGGGACTGAGTTAAGACCGCGATCATCAAACCCCAGAATGACCAGCACAAAAATCCCCTTGTTCAAACCTATTCTGGTGACTGCTTCCAAAAAGGGGGGGCAGCCCAGAATCAGAACCAGGGGACCCAAAACTTCCCCCATATCTAGCTGTCACCTTTTTCTTACAGGTTCCCAAGATCCCAAACAAAACCCAGCCTAAATCACCTCTCTGTCCGTCTCCAAAGCAAAGAAATTAACCCACCAGTTGGCCAAAAATGTGCATTATCTTTGCCCCCTTGAAGAAAAGGAGGGAAGATTTAATGCCCCGGTCCAAATACAGGGGCAATGTACAATTTTGGCACTGGTGGACACTGGATCCTAAACCACCCCTCTGTCAAAAAGGTCCTTTGATCAGCTGAATTCGGGAAGGGGGGAGAAATACCAAATCCCTCTCACCCCTCTTCCTGGACAACTTCAGAACTTCGATGGGAAGGAAATTCCTGTCGAGGGAATTGTGGATTTCGGGCGACACAAGGTGCAGCACCCGGTCATAGTTGTGTCTCCAGAGGGCACACCATGTTTACTAGGGAATGACATCCTGTGTAGATTGTCTCCCCTCATAGATTGTGTAAACAAGGTCCTATGGACCCAGACTAAACGACCAACAAATTTCAAACAGAGTGCCAACCATGTTAGTTTAAATGGCACATGCCACATGGTTGAACAAAAGGCTGACCAAATTGAGTTCCACTTACAGAATAAACAAATCCCAGATGTGACAGTAATTGCAATAGGACAACAAAGTGGTGATGGGGAGTCCTCTCCATTTTTTGAAATTCAACCTTCCTTCCAGTCTAAGGTGGCAATCCACACTGGAAGGAAACACTCTGAAATTCTATACCAATTCACAATCATGAAATTCTACTCCTATAGTCCAAAATGATGAGAATCAGCTCAAAGCTTGGCTGATATTCAGAAAATTGGAGAACAGTTGTTCATCCCTATTCAGTTAAATGAGGGGAAGGACACTGTTCTCGACCGAGTATGTGTGAACAACGGTAAGAGCTTCATCAGCGAGGCCATGTTCCGCAAACTCCCAAAAGATCCAGCCATTCCCACATTTAAACTGGTTGACAAATGGGAAATGGACCTGGAAACACCCAATTCCAAACATCTTCTGCCTAGAAGGTGTATGCTCAAAATTTCCATAGGCAACAAGAGCATAGTCCATAATTGTTGGGTCGTGCGAGATGTCCCTGCTGCATTTTCTTTAGGCAGTGACATTCTCAATCGCTTTGCCATTAGTTTGGACCTAACAAACTTCAAAGCCTGGTCCCGATTAGCGGATAATCCCATGCACTTTGATGACCCAGAGAAAGCATTTAGGTCAGCTCAACTGCTGCCATATGCAGTTGAAATTCAGATTGGAGAGCAAGTCACCATCCCAGAACGGACCTGACAATTCCCACTGGAAGTAAAAGTTAAAAGAGGACAGAAACTAAAAAATCCTGATGCCTATGTTCATCTAAATGCTCATTTCCAACAGCAAGGGTTGGGGATAAATCCAACACCACTAGTCAATATAGAACATGACACCATTCCAATAGAGGGGGATAACAGCGACCTAAAGAGTATCACTCTGGGCGCAGTCACCATTATTGGAATGGCGGTTGATGACCGACATTTTCCACAGATTTAGGTAACAAACTGTTAGGACCAATCCCCAAGGACTGTTTTGACAGTGATAGCGATGATGACACAACACCAGACAGGATCTTCACCCGGCATGAGGGGAATTTCCTGGTGTACTCTTCCTGCCCTTATGGTAAGGAAGATGTGACCTGTGACTTCAGGAGGGATGAGGTGATATTTCAAGTCCACAAGGACTGCCTCCCTGGCCTGAAAGCCATCAGTCCAAATCAGCACTCTGACCAGGGACTTCTCCACCCAGCTGGAGGAGGCTGCTGAAATAGTCAAACCAGAAGTCTTTCCGGGCTTCAGGGAGATGGTTGAAGAGAGTGTCAACCTAGCTTATGCCTGTGAGACTCTGGAGCAAAAGCAAAATTTGAAACACGTTTTCTTAGATTTTCAAGACCTCTTTGCAGTGGACTCATATGACTGTGGTCTCACCGACATCCACACAACAACAATTCCCATGGACCCTGGCATGACTCCAGTGTTTGAAAAGCAACATCGCTTGCCTCTCGCATCAATGGAGTCCCTTACTGAAAAAATTAAGAACCTTGAGTCCCATGGGTTAATTTGTCCAGTCCACAGCACCTTCAATAATCCGCTGCTGGGGATTTTGAAACCAAACGGCCAGTGGAGACTCTGTGCTGACCTGAGGGAGTTCAACAAATAGGCCGCACGTCTCATACCCTCTTCCAGGATGTGAGTGATTATCTTGTTCTGTCACTCCTATTTTGCTTTAGTATGTCTGGCTTCATGACTGATATTTATTAACTGCCACACCAATATACCTACAAAATCATTCAGGTCGTCCTTACACGTTTAGGACACAGACCATTCTTTATCAAATACTCATTGGGATGCTGACCGTCTCCATTGCTATCTTCATTCTTATTAATTTTCAACATTGGATATTCTTTACCATTTCCTCTGTTACTCCATCTATAGCGCTGACTTTGGCGAAGTGCGCGCCCGTGACGTCACGTAAATTATGGCAATGCGCATTGGTAATGCGCATGCATGTGATGTCACATATCACTAGTGCGCATGCGCGTGACGTCACGCACATGGACGTGACGTCAGACGCACCCGCGCCTCACAATGTATACACGGATCGCAATTCAGAGCACACACGCTCATTGCTGTTAACCATGTGGGATTCATCCCTTCTATTAAGAAATTCGAGGTAAGACTAACCTCTGCATTCTAGCTGCTAGCTACATCCAGTAGCCTATGCTATTTAGCATTCTCTCTTTTTTTTATCACCAGCCATTACAATATTTTTCACATTTAAACTTGCAGGTATTGATACCTCTCCAATTAAGGGAACCTTACACTGACAGACTGGCCATTGTGCATACTACATATTCGTAATCAGGTGAGAACCATCTTTATTCCATCACAACCAATGTCCTCATATTTCAGCACATCTGTTCTTCTGTATTCAGTCACTGTTTAATTCTTGCCTAGCGGCATCTCATATAGTGTTACTGACCTTTCTTATAGGCACCTATGCCATGAACTCTGACGACCCATTACAAGGGTTTCTGCGACTGAGGATATATCTCTGCAGCACAGTATTCACCTACTCGATTTAAGGACTATTAATCTACTAGGGTAAGAATATTTTCTCCCCACTTTTCCGTACTTATCTTTTCCTTGACCTCTAACTGGCCACATGCAGTATGTTACCATATATTCAGCATTCTTTTATCCTTCACCTTTTTAGGATATTGCCCAACATTTCCAATTTGGTGAGTCATCAGCACTTTATAATATGCATGACTATTTACTAACACAAGAGGTACTTTTAAGCTATGCAATGGGTCTCAATAATGCATTAAAAACAATGGTATCAGTGCAGAATTTGTATTCATTGATCTTCAATATTGGGTCAAATCATGCATTTAACACCAATAGCTGCAACTAACTTTCATGAACAGAGAAGAATCTAGTCTCTACTAGACCTTTACCATGCACTAAACTATTCTCCCGTCTTATTCTCCCCTTCCTGCTTTCACCAACCTCAATTGCCCGTACCCTAATTTGGGTATGTATACTTGATCTGACCAAACTCATATTGTACATTATATTCTACAAAAATGTTTTTGATGGTTTGTGTTTCATTTTATATGCATTATATTGGTATGTTTCACTTGTGCCTTGTGTCTTGATGCTGTGACACACTTTGTACACACCAACATTTACAAATGTTCCTACACAGAATACTAGATATTTTGGTTTTGGTTTTTGTGCTATTGATGTGTGAATCATTGTAAATGTACTAACGACAGCCTTGATAACGACCCAGTGGTCACAACACGTGTTGGCTGCGCTTGGATTAAAATCTTTTCACATGTATCCAATGGCTTTATCCATGTATATTTTTCTTTGTTGTCATGGATTCTGAATTGAAAACTCTAGTATTATCTACTGAATTTAGGTCTACGTGTGCATTTTAAGTGCACTCCATACCCTTTAGTGTTCATCATTGGAGGTTGTGAGGGGAACCTTCTGTGTACTTTCTGCTGCACTCAGACAAGGTTACAGAAAGTTGAGCACACCACGATAGTTAGCCCCCAAGTTTTGCTATTTGTGTTCTCAAATACATGTTTGACTGCAGTATTGTATCAAAAGCATGACAAGGTCAATAACGTAATCTCCTATGCGAGTAAGAATTCATCCCCTGTGGAGGAAAAATTCAACGATTGTGAGAAGGCACTCCTGGCAATGGTGTGGGCATTGAATAATTACCGGCCGTTTATCCAGGGGGAACACATCATAGTGGAGACTCCACACCAACCTTTGCGATATCTTCAAAGTGACAGTATCCGGGCCGGAAATGTGAGTAATTTCCGAATTACTTCCTGGATTCTGTCAATGCAAGGCTTTCCTGTGGAGGTCAGGTATGCCCAAAACAAGAAGAGTCCCCTCGCGCAAGGACTGGCTGACTTGCATGATTGTGCCAGAGAAAACTTTGTCGAGGATGAAAGTCTTAAAATCAAGGACAACATGGAGGCATACCTTAATTCCCCACACAAAGTCTATGAAGAAGACAAGTGTGAGGGAATGCCCACTGTCTATGTGGATGGGTGCTCCTACCATGTTGACAACAACGGGGAAAAGGAACTTGTGGCTGGCGTAGGGAATGTATGGGTGAATAATGCCCCAGAACCCTCTGCTGGGTACAAAATCGGTCCCCGAAGTAGTCAAGTGGCAGAGCTGATGGCTGTGCATCAAGCCATGTGCACTACTGTCCAACATCAACTCCACAAACTGGTCATAATCACAGACTCAGATTATGTACGGAATGGGTTCGTGGAGCACCTGGTTAATTGGAAAACCAGACGCATGCTATGTGCTAATAACAAACCTTTGAAACATGGAACATTAATACAAAATATTGATGATCTGGTCACGTCGAATGGGATGACCATCTACTGGAAAAAGATCAAGGGTCATTCTAAAGTAGAGGGACCAGACAAAACTGGAAATGACCTAGCTGATCAGCTGGCCAAAACCGGAGCCATCCAAGGGGATCTACTTGAGATCAAGTCTCTGTTGGGGGAAATCCAGGTCACTGCTATCACTAGGTCCCAGGACAAATGCTCACAATGAACTCTCAACTGCACATTGGAGTAAGGAGACCCCAGATGCTGATTTGATTACGGCTCAAAAAGGGGATCCAATAATTGGTAAGTTTTATCAACACATTGAGGACCCTGAGAACTTTCCCCTGATGGATACCGATTACATTGGGAAAGAGGACCTCAGAGTGTTGATGAAATGTCCAAAAATGTTCAGAATCCAAGATGGTTTGTTGGTGAGGAGATCCATAGCTGGCCATGACCAGTGGGTGGTCCCCACCTCATTCCGAACCCTGATGCTAAGTCATGCCCATGATGCAGCCACAGCCGGTCATCGGGGGTTTCATACGACATTAGAAATCTTGTGAGAGGTTGCATACTGGCCACACATGGGGCAGGACCTCGACCAATACTTGAAAGGGTTTCTTGTGTGTGCACAATTTCAGCCAACATCACTCACACACCGTGCTCCCCTCCAAAAGAGGGGGATGACACTGCCCTGGTCAGATTTACAAGTCGATTTTATCAGGCCCGTGATTCGCTCCTCTACGGGGAACAAGTACATGTTGACCGTAACATGCTTGTTCACTAAATGGGTGGAATGTCTCCCGGCCCCAAATTGCAAGGCAGAAACAGCAGCTGCCCTGATGATTAACCAAATCTTCCCACGTTTTGGACTACCCGAAAGGATTGAGTCAGACCGAGATAGTCACTTCACTAGCGAAGTGATGACAAAGATGTGGGAGATACTTGGGGTCAAAAGGAAACTACACATTGCCTACCGGTTATCCTCTAGTGGTGGAGTTGAGAGATACAACAAAACTATTGTAAGCATATGAAAAAAGTTTGTGGCAGATTCTGGCCAAGTTGGGACATTCGATTACCCTGTGTCCTGATGGCCATCAGATCTACCCCTTCTTCTGCAACAAAAATGTCTCTATTTGAGCTGATGACTAGCGGAACGATGGTGCTGCCCCAGTATCTGCTCTACAGAACCCCAGAGCAGACCTTGATAAATGCCTCCACAACTCCTTAGTATGTCTGATAAAACACCTTCAACATACTTTTGCCTATGCTTAGCGGAATCTACAAAGATCTGCAGACAGTATGAAGACCCACTATGATCTTAAGACAACTAGAAAAGCATATCAAGTAGGAGACCGGGTCTACTTGTACAATTTCCAAAGGAACCAAGCCAAAGAGCGCAAATTCCTCCCAAGTTGGCGGGGTCCTTTTGAAATTGTGGACAGAATCTCACCAGTCGTCTACAGAATCCAAATCCCCAAGGGCAGTTTGGAAGAAGGGGAAGATAAGTGGGTCCACAAAAATCAGCTGAAGAGTTGCCATCCCAGGCATACTTTGCGGCAAATAGAGGAGCCAACCGGAAACCCAGAGGGGGAAATTCTGGCTACCTAGAACCATTAGTAATTATAGGCGGGGAATATTGTAAATTGTATTCAAGGTATGCATCTGCCCCACTGCACCCTCGGGGAGTAGTAGTGGGGAAATGCCCATAACCGTGCTCTGTTCTGTCTCCTAGCATTGGAACTAAGAAATTCTAATTACCAAGGTGGACCACTCGGGGTCCGGGAGGAAAGACCCAAGGAGCTGGAGTTCCGTTCCATACTGCCAACCAGAACCGGCGAGGAGTGCGTGTCTATCCAGCACTGATGGGAGAAGCAGCTGACCAAAGGAAAAAGAACATCCCAATCGCCCGACTTCCCCTTGACGGCGGTCAAACTCAAGTCAGGAGGGGGTGCTCTGTGGGATGTATTGACCCACTTCTGCACTGCTATGTTGCATCACTCTGTTATGATGGTGCCAGAAACAGCAAGATGGCCGCAAAACCTTTGTGTGCACCAAAACCCCCAGAAAATCGTGCTTTTCAACCCACAAAAAGATGGCCGCCCAATCTGCCATGCATGTTGTCAGTGGTGGAACAGAGCTCTCACTACTGGAATGTGTCACTGGGCTCCATAACAATTGAAAGTGGAGTGCAGAAGGAAAAAGCAGTGCTTTGCTAAATGAAACTCCAAATATTGCTTTAAATCACTTTTTCTTTGCTGATTGAAACTTCAGAATGCCGGTACAGAACACCTTCAAATATTCAGAATTCTTGCTGGGTGCTACAGTTCACTTAGTTTAAGAAATCATTGTGAACTTACAAGGTCGTGAAAAGCTGATAGCATAAAGAGATTTCCACAGCAAAAGTGGCCTGCCTGTGGATCTGTCAAAAATCTCTGTGCAGCAGAGGGCTGCTGTGATGACAGCTGTCAGTGGCCTGCCTGATTAAACTTTAACATGTATAAACTGAAAATCAAATGGCCTGTTACTGCTAGAAACCCATATTGTAATTGTTTTGATCCCATGATTTAAAATCTTGAATGAGAATTCTAGTTGCTATTTGATCTAACAAGTTTGTTTTGAGCTAAGGAAAAAGCCACAGAATTTAACAATTAATTTAAACCGGGCTGAAGCTGCAGAACCTATATAGCAGGTTTTTCTCACAGAAGGAAGGTCTTTCCCCCCAGCAGGAAATCATGGAGAAGTGTTAATTACAGGGTAGGAAAGAACCTGCTCTACAGAGGCAAAAGGAACAATGACAAGCTGCAGAGCAGGAAATTGAAAGTGTGAAGACAGCGTAAATGGCCTCTGCAAGGAACAAACATGGGGGATGGCTCCTGGGCTTCCAGGGAGAGACCAAGGGGTGGAGCCAAACAGCCATTTGTTGCTTAACATGGACAAAGAACACATTTTAAAAAGACTGATAACTTACTGTTTAAAATTGTGAAAAATATAAAAATAACAGAGTCGTTAATGTAATTTCTGGATGCACGGGTGAAGAGGCACCAGAACTGTGTGACATGTTCTGGACAGAAATGGCAAGAAATGTGTTTTTACACAAAATGTATTTCCACTAGAAATGTGAAACTTTGTACACTTATTCCCATGTTAAACATGCACACTTGTAGAAATTTGCTTAAAAATTGGACATGGTGTTCCTAGGGAAAAGGGCAAAATTCTGTGAAAAGCGGAGACAAGATCCCACGGCTACAGGGTTTTGAGAAATAGCTGCTATGTAAAGTATGTGATCTGTATATGTGATTCGTATAGAGGTTGCACAGGTGTAAGTATGTATTTTGCAAAAAGTAGATTTTGTGTTCCAGGGGCTAGGGGTGGATTCTCAGCCTCATAAAAATGCACCATAAAGATGGCCCTCGGTTTCTCTCCTCCTATCAAGGCAGAGAGTAGGCTCTGATCCAATCACCTTTCAAAGGGGCAAGTTTAGGCAAAACTGGCCCACACACCCCCTTTATGATGTCATTTCATGGCATAAATAGAGACAGCTCACCACACATAAGGACAGACAGATTCACTCACTATCCTGATGGTGGCGGAGCACCCTGCTGCTGAACTCTACATCTTCGTTGCTCCAGACTCCAGAAACTTGGCAAAGAAAAAAGGCCCACTGCATAGCTGAACCATTCTAAGCTAGGTCTCAAATTCCAAACAGAACTGCACAAGCCTAAGGGGAAGCTTCATAATACAGCCAGGCTGTGCTATTACTGCTTGCCTGCTGAAAATAAATATCCTCGGAACCAAGAAGGGCAGATCCGATCCAGTCCTGTGCCGTGCTGTGACCAGAAAGCCTTGCTGACCCTGCCCAGTCCGATGTGCCAAGCCGTCTTTCCTAAACCAGATCCAATCCCCTGACCAGAACTGACAGTTCCATTTAAAAATGTATCCAGTGAGTATCAATAGGAAGAATTGTGTCCCTAGCATATGTACTTTGCATAGTCTTAGCCCTATATTAGACCCATCCTATCTTGTATTCAGAACCTGTATTGTTAGGAGTATCTTTGCATTGTCTGAAACCTCTCTCCAACCCATCCTATCTTTCCTCCATAACCAGTATTGTTCAAACTATCTCTGCGCTGATCCTTTTCCCATATGAAGAAGGCGAGTTTCTTTAGCAGGCAGTCACCCTGATCAAGTGACTGTGTTCCTGTGTGGTATTCTTTTTGTTCATAGTCATCCTCTAGTGTAAGCAACCCATTTGTCATTTTTAAAAGTGCATTCCTGTTTTCCATTCTTGCGCCTATCTCGAAAAACAACCTCTACTAAAACATCTGTAACTCCCTCAGTTTTTGTGATAGAAACTAAATCTCAACTTCTGCTTGTAGCCAACATTCATATACATCCATTGTACTTAATACTGCACTCCAAATCAATGCGATTTTCTCGTTACCGCGAATATCGCACAGTGAAAAGTTTGCTGCAAATGTTCATTTTGGTTAATTTTTGCACGTGGAAAACAACTTTTAATTGCTTCCGACTTGAATTTTAAGTTTTCAAATGTTTTCTTGGGATTAAATCATTGCTTGTGTTTGTGTGCAACTATCCAAGGTGGCTCCCATAAGAACTTATAACAATTTCAGCAATTTTGACCATATTTGGTGTTTTTGTCCATTTCATTCTAAAGATAACTTTAAAAGCCATTCTGACAGCTTGACAGTCAATTCCATTTTCTCTTGTGTTTGAAAGGGGGAAAGTGGGATTGATATTCTGTTAGAATTCTGCCATTCCTGAAGCCAGTTTTCTCCTCCTATCTCTTTACATTACCTATTGGGGGTTGAGGGGTGTGCCGGGGGAACCTCTAAACACAATGCGATCAGATCTGAACCCACCCAAAAGTATTATTTTCTGTGCTGAATTGTTTTGCTCACTATCTACTCCTCGTGTATTAAAGAGATTATTCAGTGTTACCTCACCCCATTGAGGATTGTTGTGTAGCTATTAAAACATATTGTGATCAGATTTTAAATACATAAATAAATATTTACCTTTGCAAACCAGCCTGATTCCTGGTTCAGTGTGACTGGGGGGGGTTCCAGGAGAAGGGCGTGATATGAGTGGTATATCGTTCAGAACAATGAACTTTTAGACAAAAATAAATAAGGATTTCAGTTGTGCACTACATGCTAGGCGTTGACTTGGGTGTGTGCCGGATTGAAATCACTTACATATAGCAAACATACAATGCCTTTTGAAACCACTCCAAATTAACCATTCAAAGTAACCAAAATATTGTACACCCTTTATGACATGAACTCATAACATACACCCGTCACACTTTACATTAATGTATCGCAACAACCCCCATAATTGTTAAAATCACTAGCTTACAACAATATATAGTCTCAATAGCTTCTTCATACCACAGTCCACACCAAACTGTAACTAAAACAAACATGGCAAGTATGAACAAACATACATACATCAGCATACAAACTAAACATAAGGGAATTGCCATAGCATTTCGGTGCTGGACTGCCGATGTGGGTGGGACGAAGACTGATGTGCAAATGGATATTTCCCATCTGTGAAAGGTACAGTGAGCTAAAGTGTGGCTGCGGACTCTCAAGTTGGTACCTTCCCATAGTACAGGTCAATGGGCAATGTTCGTTCTCGCAGAGGGGTGCCTAGGGACTATTTTTTGATTTTTTCAAGGGACTTAGGGTTAGTCACCCTAGGTTTCCTAGGGTCATCCAGACGTGTATCCCTTGCTCACTGTGCTCAGAGAGGCACAGCTCCACTTCACTGATGAGGTCCAACAAGGCTGAAACACGTGTATGGGGTTGCTGTTGGTACTCTTGTTCAGAAGGGAATTGCCATAGCATTTTGGTGCTGGACTGCCCATGTGTGTGGACAAAGACTGATGTGCAAATGGATATTTCCGATCTGTGAAAGGTACAGTGAGCTAAAGTGTGGCTGCAGACTCTCGAGTGGGAACCTTCCCATAGAACCGGTCAATGGACTGTGTTTGTTCTTGCAGAGGGGCGCCTATGGACTAATTTTTAATTTTTTAAGGGACTTAGGTTTAGTCACCCTAAGTTTCCTAGGGCATCCAGACATGGACCCCTTGCTCACTGTGCTTAGAGACGCACAGCTCCACCTCACTGATGAGGCCCAACAAGGCTGAAATACGTGTATGGGGTTGCTGTTGGTACAATTGTTCAGAAGGGAATTGCCATAGCATTTCGGTGCTGGACTTCCCATGTGGGTGGGACAAAGACTGATGTGCAAATGGATATTTCCCATCTGTGAAAGGTACAGTGAGGTAAAGTGTGGCTGCAGACTCTCGAGTGGGTACCTTCCCATAGAACAGGTCAATGGGCTGTGTTCGTTCTCGCAGAGGGGCGCCTATGGCCTATTTTTTGATGTTATGTATAGTGTCAATGCTAGTTTTATGTTTAATAATATGTTAAACCTTAACAATGACATTGCCGACATTTATAGAGTGTAACTTATTATAGATAGTAACCTTAAATGTATCGATGTATGCTGTGTGTGCATCTGTGTTTATATATACATATATTTAGGAGAAGAAAAGCAAAAGAGTCTCTACTTGCAATGTTGGCCTTTTATTCATTTATACTTTATGCATAAAGAGCTAGTAGAGTCAATGCCTCCATGTTTTCTCGGGTCCGTGTTTTGAATGGGCGAATAATAAAAACAAAATACATTTTGTTACACAGACATGTGATCATACAAATCACAAACATTATTGTACAGGTAACCTGCTGAATAGGTCATTGTACATGTCTATCTCTATCACAAAAAGATCTTTAAACCAGGAGCCTGAATTACATGTCACTGAACTAGAATGATGATAACTTTAACTAAATGCATCTATTAAGTTCAGCAAGGTACAAAAATAATCCAGCGTCTGCCAAAGAGCAATTTCTTTGAAAATGTTTGAACAAACTATACACCTATTCCAAATGTCTCTTCTGATGCCATCTACAATAATATAGGTGGCATTATAAGAAGCATAGTGCGGTTCCCAACGTATGGGTTGTTGTTTAGGAATATATTGTTTTGTACGCTTTGTGCAGATTCATCGAATGGCGCCACAGTCATAAACTGTCCCAAAATAGTTGTACGCTTTGTGCAGATTCATCGAATGGCGCCACAGTCATAAACTGTCCCAAAATAGTTGTACGCTTTGTGCAGATTCATCGAATGGCGCCACAGTCATAAACTGTCCCAAAATAGTCGCTATCGCTAACTCTGTGATATACATATATGTTCTACATACACATATACAATATACAAACATACATTATTGCATTGAATTGTTGTATTGGTGATATTGTAAGGCACTATGGCCCAAAGTCATGTAATCACTACACCAAAAATGTGCAAGAGGGTGTAATGAAGTCAAAGATGAAAAGAGGTGCGAGAAGTGCTGGCGTAAAAAAGGTTTAGGTTTTTTCTCGATAAGAAGAAGCTTTTTGATACCATCGACGTTATCTCGTAAAGTGTTTCAGTGCCTGGCAGCCAGGACCATGCAGGCATGCCCGTAGGCGCAAAATCGTGTAACTGTAGGAATTTGTAACATGTTGCGTTGGTTCGATCATATGGCGCGATTGGATCTTTGCGTTTGAGATGGGCTTTGATGTACTTGGGTCACGTTCCGTATAAAGCTCTGTGAGTATGGGCGAGGAGTTTGAAAATAATACTTTATTTTACTGAGAGACAAGGTAGTCTCATCAGAATTGGGGAGATTTGCTAATTTCTGGAGTGATGTAGCTATGCATGCTGCAGTCTTTATAGGGAATGAAGCTGTTTAATCATATAGTCCGTAGCACCTGCAATGCAGCGCATTGCAGCAGTCAATCTTAGATCCAATGATTGTGCATGCAATATGCAACATGTTTCTAAAAGCAAAGGGGGCAATTGTTTCAAAAACATGAGCTCGTAGTAAGTATAGAATAGCATTGACCTGAGGTTGCACTGAGAGAAGAGAATCAAACATAACTCCCAGAGTTCCACCCTTGTATTGGATGTTAATTGTGGTATATATATTGAAATGCAGTGGTGACATGCATGAGCCCTGTGCTGCGCTCCAGGCTACTATTTCTGGGTGTGATATAGTATTCTCTTTTTGAATCAAGAGAGAAAGGAAGGAAGTGATTCAAGAAACAGCCTTGTCCGAAACCCCCCCATTTTGTAGTCATTAGATCAGGAGAATGTGAGCAAAGATGTCAAAGGAAGAGGAGAAATCTAGGCACATAAGCAGTCCCATGTCTCCTCTTTCAAAAATTTGTGATAGGCTGTCTTTGATATCAATCAATGCAAGTTCAGTTCCACTGCCCAGATGGCATCCAGACTGATGATCACCCAGTAAGCCGACATTTCCTATGAAGCCTGTAGTTGTACAGGAGCATTGGTGTAGCAGGGCCCCCGTGCTCCCTGCAGTGTGGGGGTCCCCACCGTCACATGTCCTAAGGGCCTCCATGTCATGTAGGGGGTGAGGGGCCCTCAGACTTAAAAAAATAGTTTCTTTTTGAAGTCACTCTGACTTCAGAGAGAAATGATTTAAGTTATGGTTGTATTCCGTAATGGAAATAATTTTTTTCTGAAGTTAAAGTGGCTTCTTTTTTAAGTCAGAGGGCCCCCTACATGACATGGAGGCCTCTGGCTCCTCTGCGCAGGACAGGAACAAGCATTCCTGCGTCGTAGAGCAGGGAGTTGGAGGCCTCATTCCTCAAGCAACAGATTCACAAATGGTAAAACAATGTATTTTGCGTAAATGTGTGTGCGTGCATGTAAGTGTGTATATGTATATTATGTAATGTGTGTGAGTGAGTTGGGTGACTGGCTGCGCGTGTGAGAGTGTATCTGTGTATGGGGAAGGAGTGCACATGTAAATGTAGGAATGTGCATGTGTATGGTGAATGAGTGCAATGTGAATGGTGTGTTAATGCGTGTGTGCTTGTGTTTAATGCCTGGATTACTTCCTAATAATCGTCATTACTCCTAGCCCTACTCTTCCTCGTCCCAGTACTTGTATATGAGGTACCCTGCCTCATACACAAGGACTGGGACAAAGTAGAGGGACGTGGAGGTAATGCCTGACTTAGTTAACTGCAATCTTCATTACTCCTAGTCACACTCTTCCTCATCCTAGTACTTACCTATCATCATCATCATCTGTCATTTGTATAGCACATTTCACCATTGGCATGATCCCAATGTTCCCTAGGTTGAATGCCCTTGGGTGACCAAAGACAAGGTATGGGAAATTCCTCAGAGAGGTATAGAATGATTTTGGCCAATACAAAAAGGTAGGTAGGGGTGACCAAGTCCCTGCATGACATCCATGTTGAGCTACCATGTGGATGAGTGCTGAGAGGTAGTCTAGAGAGTATGCGAGAGCAGGAGAGTCATTATGTGTGCAGCTAGACTGAATATTATTGTGGGGTATAGCTGCATTCTTATGGCAGAGGTGTTATGCAGTGTGCTTTAGGGTAGTGTAACATTATGTGTGCAACTAGACCACATTTTATCGTGGGGAATAGTTATGTCATGTTATGTTAAAAGATTTTATACCGTGAACTGTTGCCAACTGCATGGTTTCTTGGTGCTCTGGTGGATCTGAAAATCAAGGGGGGAGGGGAAAGTAAGTAGGACTGAGCAGGAGAAAAGAGCAAGAGAGCTGTGATTAGCTGTTGGCAGCTTCGGTTCTGTTTACACCGTTCACTAAGCATAGGTGTGTTTTTCAGTTGGTAGTCCACAATGTGTTGTTGGGCGAGGCTATGTGTGTTTTGTTTCGTTGTTGTGGTGTAGTGAAGTGCATGCCGTTTGTTTTGCTGAGGAGGTATGATTGTGTTTAGTTCAGAGTTTGAGTGGTGTATGCAGAAGGATGAGTTTTTTAGTAGGGTTGGTTCGTGGCAGTACCCTAGCCTACCCCCTCGGTTTCGATTGACTGTGGCCCATATCCCTTCCCCTGTCATACATTCTGGTGTGCTGCAATTATCATTCCTATGGTTTGTGCACAAGTGTGGGTTCTCAATAGGGCTGTTCAGTGGCAGTACTTTTTCTACCCCTAGTGTTCAGACTAAGTGCTGCCCCTATCTCTTCCCCTTTAGTATGTTTTGGTGTGTAGCAATTACCCCCCCGTTACCACGGGTTCCTCTCACTGGATATCTGCATTTATATGGCATAGGTGTTGTGCAGTGTGTCTTAGCGTAGTGCAGGCAGTGGAAGGCTGCTGAAAGGTAGTCTGGAGAATATATGAGTTATATTCCTATGGCAGATGTGTTCTGAAATGTGTCTTAGAGTAGTGCAACATTATGTGTACAGCTAGACTGAATTGTATTGTGGGGGTGGATGCATATTTATGGCAGAGGTGCTGTGCAGTGTGTTTTAGAGTAGTGCAGGTAGTGGAAGGGTGCTGAAAGGCAGTCTAGAGTATAAGTGAGAGCAGGGAGAACATTATGTGTGCAGCTAGACTGAATTGTATAATGGGATAGCTGGATTCTTAAGGCAGATGTGTTGTGCAGTGTGTCTTAAAGTAGTGCATGTAGTAGAAAGGCACTGAAAGGTAGTCTGAGTGAGAGAGCGTATGGGGAACATTACATTTGCAGCTAGTCCGAATTGTATCATGGGGGATAGCTGCTTTCTGAAGGCAGATCTGTGGTGTAGTGTGCCTAAGAGTAGTGAGGGTAGTGGAAGGCTGCTGAAAGGTGTAAAATTCATCTAAATGCAATACATTGGCACCCTCAAAATTCATTTAAATACAATACTTTACCCACCCTTAAAATTAATCTTAATACAATATATTGGCTACCCTCACTGAGAATTAATCTAAATGCAAAACATTGGTTACCCTTGAAATTAATCTAAATGCAATACAGTGGTTACCCTCAAAATGTATCTAAATGCAATACGTTGGCAACCCTCAAAATTGATAAAAATGCTATACATTGGATACCCTCAAAATCATCTAACTGCAATGCATTGTCTAGCCTCAAAATTGATCTAAATGCAATACCTTGGCTATCTTCAAAGTTTATCTAAATACAATACATTGGCTACCCTCAAAATGAATCTAAATGTGATACATTGGCTACCCTCGAAATTAATCTAAATGCATTACATTGGTTACCCTCAAAATTCATCTAAATGCAATACATTAGCTATACTCAAAATTCATCAAAATGCAATACATTGGCTATCCTCAAATTTCATCTTCATGCAAAACATTGGTTACCCTGAAAATTCACCTAAATGCAATACATCGGTTACCCTCAAAATCCATCTAAATGCAGTACGTTGGCTATCCTCAAATTTCATCTAAATGCATCACATTGGCTACCCTCAAGATTCATCTAAATGTGATATATTGGCTACCCTCAAAATTAATGTAAATGCTATACATTGGCCACCCTCAATCAGAAATCATCTCAATGCAATACATTGGCTACCTTCAAAATTCACCTACATGCAATACATTGGTTACCCTCAAAATCCATCTAAATGCAATACATTGGCTATTCTCAAAATTCATTTAAACGCATTAATTAGCTACCCTAAAAATTCATCTAAATGCAATACATTGGCTATCCTCAAAATGTATCTAAATGCAATACATTGGCTATTCTAGAAAATAATCTAAATGCAACAAATTTGCTAGCTATGGAGTGTAGCGAGATTTCTATAGAGTGTTAAGAATCATACGTAGTGATAAAGCACAAGCGTAGTGGCAGGATTTAAGAGGTACGGAATTGGCCATACTCCCAATCCCTTCGGCCTTACCCTTTTGTAGCAGAAGACGTCTATGCACGGCTCCTACAGCAAACAGGCGGTGGGAGCAGCCCCTAGAGAGCTGCTCTTTTCCTTTGGCCCTTAGCTTACTGCGCCTCTAAAATGGGGTACTTCTGGTCACGTGTGTGACTCAAAGATCAATCAGGCTCTATGGGTGGGTAGGGAGGAGAGGCAACAGGTGGGGCTGTGAGGGAGCATGGGTGAGAGGACACCACACGAGGAAGGGTCGAGCAAGGCAAATAAATATATAAAGCACAAGGAAGCAGGACAAAATGGGAGAACACAGTGCCTCAAAGTACTGGAATGAGGAAGATGGACCCCGAGGTAATTCTAGGCAGAGGAGCTGATTTTTGAGATTGAGGCAGTAGAGTGTTAAGAATCTTACTTAGTGATATAGCACAAGGGTAATGGCAGGATTTAAGAGGTACAGAACTGCCCATACTCCCAATCCCTTCCGCCTTACCCTTTTGTAGCAGAAGACGTCTATGTACGGCTCCCACGACAAACAGGTGGTGGGAGCTGCCCCTAGAAAGCTGCCCTTTGCCTTTGGCCCTTAGCTGGCTGCACCTCTAAAATGGGGTGCTTCTCGTCACGTGTGTGGCACAGAGACCAATCAGGCTCAATGGGTGGCCAGCGAGGAGAGGCAACAGGTGGGGCTGTGAGCTAGCATGGGTGAGAGGACACAGCATGAGGAAGGGTTGGGCAAGGCAAATAAATATATAAATATATATATAAATATATAATATATAAATAAATATATAAAGCACAAGGAAGCAGGAAAAAATGGGAGAACACAGTGTCTCAAAGTACTGGGACGAGAAAGAGGTAATTCTGGGCAGAGGAGCTGACTTTGAGGTTGAGGTAGGGGAGTGGGAGTGAGAGTTGATGTGCGGGCAGGGTAGGGCGGGGGTTGGTCAGCTAAATCGTAATGGACATCCATGATAAAGCATGGTCATTTTGAATTGTGGCATGACATTTCTTTTTTTACTGGGCTTCTCTAATAAAGTAAACATGATACGTGTATTGCCTGTCTGGACTGGCATTTGGGTGCAGCCAGTCTATCCATTTCCTATTGTGGAATGGCATATTTTTCAGGGCATCTGTAATCTGAGCATCATAAGTGTTATTATGTGGCTAGAATAGCATTTTGGTGAAATCAGTGGCTTGACTTGGGTGTCTCTGATAAAACAATCCTGATAAGTGTAATTACCTGGTTTTCTTATTGTGGCATTGTTATTATTAAAGAATTAAGGGTCCTGTGCATTGTTGGTAACTTGCATGTATTGGACTTTTGGATTGGTGTTACCCTACAAAACTATTAAACACTCTAGCTTTAGCCAATGATTCACAGAAAGTGTGCAGTATAATGCACCATTTTAACCCATTATTCAAACATGTATCTTGGGGGGCTGTGAGGGATCACCCACAAATCCCCTTTGGATGGTTTGGACTGCCCGCTAGACTGTGGTAAATGTTTATGACCCTTAAAATTAAAAAATTCTCCAGTCGCCACTCAGTGACTGACTGGTGTGTGAATGGGTATGAATGCGTGCGTGCAAGCTTGGGGCACAGGCAAGGGGCTTTGGAACATGGATGTTTTCTTACATGCTTCACTGGAATTTTTGGGCAAAATCAACTCAATTAATGTAATTACATTAATTACATTATAGTGCTAGGTTATAGTGCAAAGGGACAGGCAGACTGTACAATTTCTGCAACATGGCATTTTTACTCACATTATGAGCAATACCACTATGATGTTTGTTCTTGCATGGTGGGTGGATGCATTTGGCAGCCAAACAAAGAAATATTTCCTTACTGTACCATTGCATGTTTTACTTGCGTGGAAGGCAAAGTCCACTTGAAGGGTATCCTTGCATTGTGATGTAGGATTTGGACAGGCATTTGTGTAGCCAGCAATTACATGCTTTCTTCCTGTGGCAGGATATTTGTACTGGCATTAAGGGCAAAACCAAGAGAATGCTGCAGAGCCAGCATGAACATGTTTTCATATTGTATCATTATTTCGCATACTATTACTGGCCACGCACAAAGTTGACTGGTACACTTGGGTGCCCAAAGCCAGGCATAGCCCCTTGTTTCTACACTAGATTAAAGATGTACGGTTTGATAAAAACACATATTTATATCTTTCTCATAGTTCAGTGTGTGGCGTGCCCCTGCAGCAGCATGGTAATCGTGTGTATTGCACATGCATGGTGGTCAGGGCTCGTCTGGAGTGTGGTGCGAACTGTACTTTTATGTCGAGTTTGTAGGGCCCCATATTTTTTGCTACGCCACGATATAGGAGCTGCCTTATCTAAACTATTTATAAAAAAAGAACATTTGTAAAAGGGTGATAACTAGCACAATCATTAGAGACTAAAGTGGTTTGAGCATCTCTGTATGTTATTTTAAAGACAGGTAACATTGGTTTTCTAGTCAGAAACACAATTTCAGACTGGCGACTGTGCTCCAGTTCAAGTGCACAGAAGGAAGAATGTTATCCTGAGTGTAGGCCTCCCCATGGAGCAGATGTGCAAGTTCTCGAGGATCACCTGCTCGGCGTTGTTGTTGCTGTTGCCTGACAACCACCTGCAGCGTATGAGGCCACGCCCACCCACCTCACTCTCATTCCGCTCACCGCGGCTTGATAAACCAGCCTTCAGGCAGAGCCGCGGCGAAGGGGGGCAAAGTGAGAAGTAAGCTGTCTGCAGCTGTGGGGGACAGCGGACGCTCCTCCCTGAACTTTCTGTGCATTTCCATTAGCACTCCGGTGTGCAAGGGCCAGGCCACTTAGCCTGTGTCTAACCACAGCATAACATCAGTGTGCCCCACCTGCTGGTATCTCTGCAGGTTCCTGAGGTGCACCTGCTAGGAGTTGTTGTTGCTGTTGCCTGGCAACCACCGGCAATGAAGGAGGCCACACACACCTGCCTCGCTCTCACCCCAATCGCTGCGGCTTGATAAACCCACCTTCAGTGGGGCTAAGTGAGAAGTAAGCTGTCTGGAGCTGTCCGTGGGTGGACTGTGGCCCATGGCCCTGTAGCCATGTTATACCCCAGCCCCTCGCCCTCTCCAGTACTGTCGGCCAAATCATTGGCCGGTTTTAGGACCAACATCTAGGTACTGGTTTATTTTTAAATGACCATTTCAATATCTAATTTCTTATCGTCTGACAGCCTACAATTGGACAATCAGTTCACTAACTCATGTGCGAATCCCAAACTCACCTATCCACCACTTACTGATACCTCTGCTGCCATAGATCTGGGCCTTTGGAATGCAAGGTCCTTATGCAACAAGTCATCTGCAGTTTTGGACATTTTCTTAAGATTACGTATTCATTTTCTTTGTATCACCGAAACTTGGATTTTACCTCACAACTCTACGGTTGCAGCCTCTCTTACTACCTCTCTGTCTTCTTTTGCTCCTGTTCCCCGTACCAGTGGCTGTGGAGGAGGCATTGGCATTCTCTATCACTCCTCCTACTCCTCCATTCCTTCACCTGTTGATACACCCGTGTATACTTCTTTTGAATTTATTTATAAGATTTTTACTGCTCCTCACGCTGTTTCTTTTCTCATGTATCACCCACCTGGCCCTCTTGGATCATTCTGTGACGATATTGACCATCTCCTTTGCCATATTCTTCCTAGTCCAACCCATTTCTTTTACTAGGTGACTTCAATCTCCATCTTTCCTCTACACTTTCTGCTTCTCCCTTCCTTTCTATTCTTGATTCTCACTTATTATCCCCACTTTCTACTCCTTCTACCCATAACTCTTGTTTTTCACTTGATTTAATTTTTCTTTTATCTTTCACTGCTTCTTCCGTATTAGCTTTACCTGTCTACCTATCTGATCACTCGTTTCTCTCTGTATCACATCTTCCTCCTATTTGTCCTATTTCCTCTACTCCTCTCTTGCCTAAAACATTCGACTGACGCGATCTACGCAATTTCAATTAGTCACTTTATTGTGACACCTGTATTAATATTCTACCTTCTCTTGCACATTTCAGTTCTCTCTCTGCTGATGAGGCCTGGTCTACTCTTTCTTCTACTCTTTTGTCAGGTCTTGATCAACTATATCCTCTTTCTGCTTTTCAGCCTACCTGTAAACCTGCCCAGCCCTGGCTCTCTTCCCAACTCTGTTCCATGTAGCGACTTTTAAGTTGATTGGATAGACGCTGGCTTAAATCTTGTTCTTCGTCTAATCACTCTGCTTACTTTTCTTATCACACCCTTTACGACAACTGCCTAAATATTGCTAAACGCACTTATTTCTCTGATGTTATTCACACTCAATCTGCTCATCGAGGCGTCTGTTTCAAATTTTAACCCGCCTTCTCTCTCCTCCTCCCCCTAATCCTTCTATTAATTCTACTCTTTCTTCTCTTGATTTTTCTTCCTTTTTTCCTCTAAGGTCTATTCTTTACGTCAGGACATTGTTAACAAATCCTCCTCTGATCCTGTTTTTTCTCCCCCGCCTAAACCTCTAACCTTCTTTTCGGACTTTGCTCCTGTGTTCAACTCTGATGTAACACTTATGTTGGCCAAGTCCATCCTTCCTTTGTACCATTCCTTGTCTCAGTCTTCAATATCTGCCTCTCTACATCTATCTTTCCTACAGCTTGCAAACATGCTACCATCATTCCCATTCTAAAACAACCTTCAGCAAATCCTCTTATCGTTTCTAACTTCCACCCTATTTCTCTTTTACCCTATTTATCTAAGCTTCTGGAGCGCCTTGTCTATTCTCAGATTTCTTCCTTTGTTAATGATCTATCTCTTCTCCCACGTTTTCAGTCTGGGTTTCGTCCTTGTCACTCCACCGAGATTGCTTTAATGTGTGTGCTTAACTCTTTTCTGTCAGCTTGTCACTCTAAAAACTCTTCTTTTCTCATTCGCCTTGATCTATCAGCTGCTTTTGACACTGTGGATCACTCTTTGCTCTTGGATTCTCTCTCTTCTTTTGGTTTTAGTGGTTCTGTTCTTTCCTGGTTCTCCTCTTATCTATCTAACAGAACTTTTTCCGTCTCTTGGGGTGGAATGACTTCCTCACCTTTCCCTCTTGAGCACGGTGTTCCCCAAGGATCAGTCTTGAGACTGTTTCTATTTTCACTCTATACTTCATTACTTGCGGAGCAGTTGTGGAGTCTAGCAGAGTCTGTGGAGGAGACGTGAGGTGGACCGTTGCTGTGGAGTGCTTTGGAGTGTCTCCTTTGTTTCTATCAATCTGTAGGCATAAAAGTGGACGTAAAGATGATCAGAAACAACCCATCACGAAATACAACAAAGATGAGATAAGGGGCCCCTCCAAAGTGCCAATCCTAAGGGCCATTGAATCCGAGGATGTGAAAACAGTGGAATTCATAGATGAGGATAGGAACGACAAAGTGGTCTTGCACCTACAGTCTAAAATAATACTTGACATCCTGTTGGAAGCAGCCCCTGTGCTTATGTCCCTCGGGTTCGACATCTCTAAGGTCACAGACAAACCCTTAGGTGTCTTTGAGAATTAGAAACCCGAAGCAAGGCCAGCACTGTCAAACAAGCCTGGAATTAGGGCACTGGCTCTCGACACCCATTGCAATACTGTGCCT
The DNA here is from genome assembly GCF_040938575.1 of Ambystoma mexicanum. NCBI lineage: Eukaryota > Metazoa > Chordata > Amphibia > Caudata > Ambystomatidae > Ambystoma > Ambystoma mexicanum. The sequence goes on from NC_090923.1 coordinate 552,479,763, forward strand.
GAGGGATTGCTGACAGGACCGGTGTATCTTTGGGAAGTGGATGAAGAACAATCCCCAAAAGTCCAGCCTGGAGATCAAATTAAAATAACTATTGAAGGCACAGGCGGTATCAAGGCAATCACGTGTGACGGCCCAAATGGACCAAAAAACTCAGACAAGTACATGACTGGTCTTGGCTTGCAACAGCATTAAGTTCAAAATCAGAAATCTAATTCCAGGCACCCACTGATGTCACCCTGTAAACCCTTGGATCGTGGAATACCAGAGGCTTCATGCATCTCTTTCAGACCACCTGGCTAGATGACTTAGATCTAGCCTGTTTACAAGAAACCTGGCTGACAGAGTGAAGGGATTCGAAATTGCAATAAACCCAGCCATAAAACAACCTAAGGGAATACCGATGGCTGGCTTACTAACCTTAGTGAAGAAAGCATCTGGGTTTAGAATTGGGAAATCTAACAACATATGTCCTTAGATTCAAGTCACAACTGTTATGCCGCCGAAGAAATCCAAGGAAGATGATGGCGTTCTACATACTATTAACCTATATTGGAATCATGTAACAGCAGGAACCACATCCTTCATAGACCAAGTAACGGCGATAGTAGATGCAATACAATAAGATCCAGCATCCTGGACATAATAATTTGCGGCGACCTAATTATTGACTGTGTGAGCACAGAGAAAAAGAAAAAGAAAAAGATTGGCCCGTATGTAGAGGCCCAATCATCATCACAGTGGTGCCTTGAAATGGATCTGAGAAAGATATTTATGTTAAATGGCAATATAGTCGGAGATATTCCAGCTATCCCGACGTGGAGAAGACTCGACCAAAGCTCCACCCTTGACTACATCTTTGTTTCTGAGGCCGTCTGTACATGGGCCAAATGCCTACAGGTCATACAGATGGCCCACAGCGACCCCAACATGGTGAAGTTGAAGATACTTTTTCCTGGTGAGACAAAGCAACCTGAATGGCCTCATGCTGTGAGAGTTGAATCAAATAGAATAAGATTGAACCTCCAAGATGAGGCCGTGAATCAAATTGCACTAAGAAATCATCATGTAGAGGATGAGGTTGAATACCAGCACTTGTTAACACAATTTATGGAACAAAATCAAGGTCTAAAACATCGTAATTTTGTGCCAAAACACAAATATGACCTCAAAATTTTAAAGCAAAACAAATGATGCATACTGAAATAAGAAACATCTCATGAGTCGACATCACATCCTTTTTAGACATGAAAAAAGGTGCCAAACAAAAATATAAAAACTGGATTAAAGCACACAAAGCAGTGATGTTACAAAATGACTCTGAATTGATGATGTCAAAGATGAAGAACAAAAACTCATCCGAGTTTTGGAAAATCATCAACAAAAAATCTGCACCACAGACTGCTCTACAAACCAACTTGGTCTCTGAGGCAGCATGGATCTCATTTTACACTGAGTTGTTCTGGAAAAACAGTGACAACCACGACTGGAATCCACCAATTCTCACTCGATGGGAACTCAAGTTTGAGATAGATGACATTTTGAGCATAATCAACAAAGCAAGTGCTTCGAAGGCCCCGGCCCTGATGGCCTAACAAACTACACAATCAAGAGCAACCCTGAGAAGTGGGCAGACATCTGTGACACCTTATTTAAGAGAATTGTCATCAAACGTGCCACGCCAAGATCGTGGAAAAGTGCGGTAGTCGTGCCGATCTTCAAAAAAGGCAATAGAGCCAATCCAAAATACTATCGACCAATTGCATTGCGCGATGTTTTGGGAAAAGTATATGCAACTCTTTTACAACAAAAGCTGCTAAAATGGTCTATAGAAAGCCACCACGTCGATATCAGCCAATCAGGATTCGTAAGGTGTGTGGGCTGTGGCCTGAACCTTCTACTCTTAAATCTACTTAAAAGGCATTAAGATCCAAGACTAAAATCTACTTGGCATTCATAGACTTTTCATGTGCCTTCGACAGCATCGATCGAGGAAATCTGTGGAAAAAGTTAAGTACCTGGGGCTGTCCTCCCAGCCTCTTAGATGCCATCATGAAACTTCACATGGACACTACCATCAAAATCTGACTAGATCAAAAAGGGAGATTATCAACCGCAATCTACACATTCAAGGGTGTGAAACAAGGATGCCCTCTGGCATCCATTATTTTCAACTTGTTCCTCTCCGACATTGGCGGTGCGATCAATGGAGTGCATTCCTTTCACCGAAAATTAATGGATCCCATGTCAGCTGGCTAGTATATGCCGACGATTCAATACTACTAGACATGACTCCAATTGGATTACAACGTAAACTGGATGCCCTCGAAGCCTGTTTCTTGAACAACGGTCTACACATCAACAAACAAAAGTGTGAAATAATGACCCTTCAAAACCTCACGATGGGGAAATACAACAGCAAAGGCAGATTTGTTTGGCACCGGGAAAAGGAGAGCCTGAATATAATATCAAACACCAAATACTTAGGCATGAGGATCAGTGCAAACATAAATGACGGCCCATGGGCTGAAACCGCAAAAAGCAAATGTCAGCAGTTGGCATGCCAAGCACTCATCCTGAATAAACAATATGGGAAATTCTCATTAAAACCAGCAATCAACTTTTATCAGCAAAAAGCTGTACCATTGCTAATTCATGGAGCAGAAAATGCATTTGGGTGTTCCAACGACTTGTGGGCAACATTGGAGAACATATTTTGGGTTAAAGTACTCCAACTACCAAAAGGAACATCGACTGCGTGCATACGCTATGAGCTAAGCTTAACATTGATTAATGCACGAGTATGCTGGAATCTATTAAGCCTTTTTTGAAAAACAACGTCACAAAAACCATCGCCTCAATTCCAAATTCTATACAATACTGGAGGCGATAATCCAAATATTATGTTATCCATGTGGAACAATCGAGGCCTTGAAGTCTTAAAAGAACATGATATTGACCTAATCACGTTACAGCAAAATCCAGATTTGGCAACAAAAAAAAACTATTTAGATCTGATTGGTCTCAGACATGTGAACTAAGACGAAAGTCCAGGCTCACGAAAGCCATCCTCAGTGAAGCAAGGGACCTTAGCAAACTGCAAGATTATCTATCGCGATTTCCTGACCAAGATCTCTGTACATGCACTTTCGAATTAACGCATTTAAAACAATAGAACGACTAAGCACATAGTCACAACATGCTAAATTAGATCAAACATGTTGTTTCTGTGAATCACACATTGAAACATTAAAACATCTAACGCTTTTCTGCACAAAGCTACGAACCCTAAGAGCAAGGCATTTGGGTTCAACCCTTCCCAAACAACAAACACAAAGTGCGGATGATTGGTGGCAGCTAATGTTCGATGGGACTGATCGGAAACTGACATTTGTGTTAACAGTCTTTTTGAAGGACTTAAGAGATCTTTTCGAGGTGAAGAGCCGTGAGCCAGAAGCGCAAAGTTCTTAAAAAAGAAAAATAAGAAGCTAAATTGTATTCTAAATGAGAAGGATAAACATTGTATGATAACTTTCGTGAACAATGAGAATGTATTAAAATGCTCAGTTTGAAAGGTTTATACAAACCAATAAAAAAAAAAAGAAAACAAATGACTTGCTCCTGTCATTTCTTCCTTTGGACTCTCTCATCATTTCTACGCCGACGACACACACTTTTTCTATCCTTTTCATCTTTCAAGCCGGATTTCACCACACTCTTACCACTTGACTCTCTGCCATTAATCATTGGTTGGTATTGCACTTCCTTACCCTAAATGCAGGGGAAACTGAGGTTCTATCCTTCCCAGGCAACACTATTCCTCCACCACTGTTTATCTCTTTTCCCCCCTCTACTCTTTCTATTTCTCCTATCGCTCGCAATCTTGGTCTTTATCTGGACTCTAATCTTTCTTTTACCCATCATATCTCCCTCACACCCCGTTCTTGTCGTTTTCATCTTTATAATATTTGCAAGGTTTGTCTCTAATCTCACTTTCCATGCGACTAAACTTCTTATCTCTCTCTTATTTTCTCCCGACTCTTCTATTGTTCTGTCACGCTCTTTGGTCTCCCTTCTTCTCGCCTTGCTCTTTTAAAATCTATACACCATTCCTCTGTTTGCGTACTTTGTCTTCTCTCCTAACGTAATTCTATTTCAGCATCGCTTGCATCTCTCAGATGGTTACCTTTTTATTCCCAACTTAAATTTAATTTTCTGTGCCTAGTCTTTAAATCTCTTTAAGGGCTAGCTCCAGACTATCTTGCTGCTCTTCTGTCTTTTTATACTCCTTCCTGCTCTCTTCGCTCCTCCTATCTCTTTAAGTTGACTGTCCTCCGTCCCCCCTGTACTCAGTCTCGTTTTTGTTCCTTTCAGCTTCTTGCTCCTCTTCATTGGAACATTCTTCCACAATCTCTTCAGTCTATCATGGTCTATTCTCTCTTTTGTGTCTCTTTGAAAAATCATCTTCTTCACTGTCCATAATTGTTTGCTTTCAGAATTGATATTTGAATTACTTTATACTGCATTATTTTTGTACCATTGGTTTTAACTGTGTGCAGCGCTTTGGACAAATGTACTACATAAGACTCAATAAAATACAAAATACAAATACAGATGCTGACATTGTTAACTGCAATAGCATCAGCCTAGGTTTGCAGCATAGTAAGTTCTGACCCATTTGGTATAAGAGGATATAATAGTACCTCTGTATACATAAGCCTGCTTCTCTGAAATTGTTGTAATTCCGGTGAATCTCAGGACACAAGTGCAACTCAGCACGAGGCAGTCTTCTTCCGAAGAGGCCAAGAAAGTGTATGCCAGTGTCCCTTGGCTAAATTCTCATCACCGCTGTAGACCCTGAACGCGGGTATATTCTGGAGTCATACAATGCTTGCCATTGTCTGCAGATAGATTAGTTGCGTTTAGGTTTGCTTAATAGTGATATTAGCTCTGCTCTAGCACCTTGAAGCATCTTTGTGCTAGATGGAATTACCAATAAAATTTCTCAGACCAAATAACTGGACAGACTCAAAGAAGATGGTAAAATACTGCTTTTATCTCAATGAAGGAAAGGAGGGTTAATCGTCACTCATCAAATTGATTCATGCAGGATCACAATGGGCCTCATTATGACCCTACCGGTCCGGAAACAACAGTGGCGGTAATTCCGCTGCCACCGTTGTTTCCGGACCGGCTGATTCCGAGTTCTGCAGGCGGGAGGTGTCACTCCTGCCAGGTCTGACCTGGCGGGAGTAACGCCACCTGCCTGCAGGCAGGAATGGAAACACCGGCTCCGTCATAGACGGAACCGGTGTTTCCATTGTCCCCATCCCCATGGAGTCCAATCGGACTCCATGGGAATGGGGATTTATGGAATTCCGCCTCCAGAATTACAGGGTCACCAGGGTTGTAATGCCCCAGTGATTCCGGCAATCACGGAGGCGAAATGGTATTTCGGGTCTGGTGGAAGCCTGCCGTTTTTTGCAGCACGGCTACCGCCAGACTAGTAATGAGGCCCAATGTCTTCTTGACTATACTTAGTTTATACAATGCTAGATGTGTTATCTATGACGTCATCCTACGTGGCATATTACAAAATCCTACCGAGGGGTGGGATTGTATTAGGGGAACATGTATAAATATAAAATGCATGAGTATTAGTCTCTCATTGGTGGTCCCTTGTCTGTAGGACACACCCTGAGCTACTTCTGCATACGTAGTGCACTGATTACAGCAGAGAATATGGCAGCAGAATAACACTTTGTAACATTGTATGTAAAAGTGCATGGCATGCTTTTCTGATTGGTTGGCAACCCAAATCCAACCTTGGTCATTCGGGCTCGCTAGCAGCACGTACATAGACACAAAACTCATGTACTTTGAGATACGTCAGCTCTCCCCTTGTTTTTCCACTTAGTATACTCTCGCTCATCAGTAGGCCTCATGCTAGTGTCCTCTGTTTGAAGATTGGCCTTGCCAGTCTGCACTGTTTCAGAACATTCAAGGGAGTGTAAGCACACCATGATCTTAGTTTCAAGCCTAATGAATAGCCCTTGTCTGCGAGCTCTTCTTCATGTGTTAAGAGACCAGGCATTTGTCCATATCGACAGTGTATTTAACATTATTTAATTCAATTATACTGGGTGCAGTTTCTCCTATTGGCCTTTATATGCTTGCTCACTCTATCCCATATAAACTGTATACACGTTTATGTTGTCCAATACTTGGCATCTGTAAATGTTTTTGTTCCTCCTAATCTTGAGTAATATGTCCTTCGCACATGGTCTGCTCATTTGACGCCCTTCGTACTTTGCCTTCATCTCTCAAAATAGCATCCTTGGTGCCAGACCAATGTACTACTTTATTTACAGGGAAAAACAGCTGATTCATCGTCTTTTCGCGTCATGATCCTCAGCTTGTATTTTGAGGTAGCTGGGTTGATTGACATAAGACGTCGTCCATCTCCTGCTAATGTTGGTCCTAAATGTTAAATATATACCTCTTATAAGCAAGATTGGATATGTTCTTTCTACCTTGCGTTACAGTGTATTTACAGTTATTGACCAGTGATTCACTTCATTCTTCTTTAGGTTTATGATTATTGTATCACTGGGTACATATTTCCCTCAGTGCTCCATTTACATCATCATCCTTAAGTATTTTCATATTGTTTCAGCATAGGTTCTTATACCTTCTTCCTTACATTCTTTTGCTGTCGTCAGACTTTGTTTTAACGTACATCCATTATGTTCATCGCTGCACTTCGACAGCTCGGCAAAGGTCACCCTTCTTTGTAGCATTCCTCCATTATGTCAGCTTGTGGGTACACTCTAAATGGTTGCCTGAGTGCATATCATCTCTCATACACTCGATGTGGTACAGGAATATTGCAAGTATTCATGCATGGGTTCCCAATTGTGGCTCTTCGTACTGTCATTGCAATGGGATGGTGCTAAGGGGGTGGAGACCAGGGAGAAGGTTTCCACCTGCTCCGCTACAGAGCCTTGCCAATCATCTTACTGCAGCACATTAGATGGATATCTGGAATTCAGATGGTATTGTTTACCTATCAGAAGATGTCTTGCCATTTTAGTTTCTCCCACAGTGCACCAGCGTAGGGCCTGATTCATGGAACTCTGAGTGTATTGTTGCAGTGCAAAGTGAGTTCAAAGTCATTTTGTATTGCAAACATGACTATGCACTGACTTTGCACTGCAAAAATACACTTTGCACAGTTCCATGAATCAGGATTTCTGTCAGCAGTGCAAAGTCACTTTGAACTGTGCAAAATATTCCATGAATTGTGACCCTAGCGTCTTGGCACAGCTCAAAGACCTCCAGCCCCATCCCACTGATCACTAAACTTGTGGCCATTGAGCCCACTGCCCCCATTGTAAACTGCAATGTCCTGAATGCCACTGTATCTGTGTCTGCCACCCCTGAAAAAGGGTGCCCAATGCTAATACTGTGAGGCCACATTCTTCCACCCCTATTATGAACTGCAATGTCATGAATGCCACTGTATGTGTCTGCCACTCCTGAAAATGGGTGCCCCAATACTGATACTGTGATGCCACATTCTTCCACCCCTATTATGAACTGCAATGTCATGAATGCCACTGTATCTGTGTCTGCCACTCCTGAAAATGGGTGCCCCAATGCTAAAACTGTGATGCCACATTCTTCCACCCCTATTATGAACTGCAATGTCATGAATGCCACTGTATCTGTGTCTGCCACTCCTGAAAATGGGTGCCCCAATGGCAATACTGTGATGCCACATTCTTCCACCCTTATTATGAACTGCAATGTCAATGTCCTGAATGCCACTGTATCTGTGCCTCCACCAGCCATACATGGAACCACCAATACCCCCATGGCCATGACCACTGATGCACCCAATGCCCTACTCAACACCTCCATCCCACCCACATCAACTCACCCAGTCACCCCTGAAACACATCTCAAGTGCGCAATGATCAATGCCCGGTCCATTAACGCACATGCCCTGGACATACACAACCTTCTCACCACTCACGACCTAGACCTTCTCATGGTCACTGAATCATGGTTGCACGAAGCCTCAGGCCATGCACTCTCTCTGGCCCTCCGGCCAGGCTATTCTATTGCCAGGCAATATCAGCTATCCAAAGGTGGTGGCGTAACACTTATTGCCAAAGACTGCCTAACTGTTAGAAAAATTAAGAAATCCATGAACAACAACAGCGACTACCTTCAAATTAAACTTAATCTCTCTCATCACTGCACCATTGCCATACACCTTGTCTACCGCCCACCAGGCCCCCTAGGCGACTTGCAGGCTTCCCCCACTCACCTTCTGACAGATAACCTCAAGAAGTCATCCAAAGTCATCCTACTCGGTGACATTAACCTTGGCCTTACTGACACCAAGGACCCAGCAGCCAAGTCGCTTAACTCTGCACTTGAGACCATAGGGTTCAGGAACCCTATTTCTGACCCCACCCACACCCTAGGCAGAACCCTGGATTGGGTTGCCCAGCATAACTGCTCACTCCTCATCACAGGCAATACCCCTACACCATGGTCCGACCACCACGTTATCACATTCAGCATCCCCACCACCTACTCCTCTCCCCCCCCTCCCGAGCCCCTTCCACTAGCCCTAGCAAGAAGTTCACGCCAACTCACTAAGGAAAGGCTTCTACCCTTCCTCCAGGGCCCAGCCTTTAGACCACCTTTCTCCACCAACCCAGAGGCCCTCGCCCTATTTTATGGTGCCGCTATCAAATCAGCCATCAACACCATAGCCCCACTTAAACCGCGCAAAACCAAACCTACCAGCCACTCCAACTCCTGGTTCACCCCTGACCTCTGCACACTCCGCACAGAAAAACGGGCTGCCCTTGTACGATGGCAAACCTCCCACTCTGACAAAGACAAACCTGACTTCAACATCCACTCCAAAGAGTACAAGAAGGCAATTATTCATGCGAAAACTAAATCCTTTGAATCCAGGATCTCCGAAGCCAAATCTAATACAAAAGAAATATTCTTCATCTTCAGAGAATTAGAGACCCCTACCCCTGCCCCCCAGAACCTCACTAAGGATAAAACATGGTGTGACTAAATCCAAGCAGCTATGCTTAACAAAAACACAAGCCACTAAAGACTCACTCCCCAACTCTCCTACCCCCACCCCCTCAACCCCCCAGACTCTTCCCCGCTATTCTCATTCACGTCCATACAGGAGAAAGACATGATCAACATCATGAGATCCATAAAGCCATCTAACTGTAAGGCTGACTCCTGCCCTGCCAGAATCAGCAAGGACTGTGCCGATACCCTCGCTCCATTACTAACAGCCTTCGTCAATGCCTCCTTTGCCGTGGGGAAAGTCCCTTCCTGCCTCAAGGAAGCCTGGGTCTGCCCCCTCTTAAAAAACACGCTAGACCCCACCTCTCCAAACAACTACAGGCCCATCACCACTGTCCAATTCCTACTCAAGATACTGGACAAAGCAGCCTACCTGCAGGTGCAACACTTCATTGAGGAAAACAAGCTCCTAGGACTATGCCAATCTAGTTTTCGCCCTAGGCACGGGACTGAAACTGCCCTACTGGATCAAAAAAACAGATGGATGACGCCAGAGACCTAGCTAAACCAGAACTACTCCTACTCCTTGAGTTCTCCGTGGCGTTTGACCTTGTAGACCACAATGTCCTGTGCTACCACTTCTCCTCCATGGCTAAATTCTCTGACAGGGCCACCGCCACACCCACGATCATCCTCTGCGGAGTACCCCAAGGATCCTGTCTCTTCCCATGCTTTACAACATCTTTACTCACCCTCTTTTCCTCATCCTTGACGCGCTGGGTATCTCTTACACCGATTACACTGACGATACCTAGATCCTCCTCACCCTCACAGGTAACTATGATACAGACTCCTCCTCCCTCAACAACATCTACAACACCATTCAGGCATGGATGGCAGCCAACGGCCTATGCCTCAACTCTGACAAGACTGAACTCCTACTAGTGGGATCCCCTGACACGCTAAAAAACCTTGACACTCAGTTTAGCCACTTCACCATTGACCATTAAAATCCCAGTATCTGATGCAGTCAAAACCCTCGGTGTGTATCTGGACTCCAACCTATCCATGAATAGATAAGTCAATGCAATTGCCTCTTCAGCTGCGTACCATGCTAAGCTCATTAACACAGTTAGACCATTTCTATCCAAAGAGGACTGCACCAACATAGCCAGAGCCATTACTGGCTCAAGGCTAGACTATTGTAATGTACTTTTCTTAGGGACATCCACAATTAATCTGAAAAAACTACAAGTTAACCAGAACAATGCGCTCCGCGCAGCCCAAGGCATCTCCAAAAGGGAGCACATTACGGCTGACAGAAAATCATCCCACTGTCTACCAATAAAAGATAGGATAATATTCAAGACATTGACACTAACCCACAAGCGCATCCACCTCTCTGCACCTGACTACCTATCGCAAATGATCCACCTCTCCACCTCCACTAGGCCAACAAGAACACCCTACGCTAACATGCTCTGCATGCCCATGGTAAAGAGAGCAAGAGCAGGTGGCGCCAGCTTCCCCTATCTCGCTCCCTCACACTGGAATGCTCTACCCCCTTCCATTTGGGACGAGGCATCCCGCATGGCTTTCCGAAAATCCACGAAAACGGCTCTCTTTGCCTGATACACACCATAATCACTTGCTCAGCCGGATAAGTTCAAATGTACTTATAAATCGATTATGTACTTTAATGTATCAATGTACAAACGTATGTATAAATGCATTTCCCAGTTGTACCTACCCTGTAACTAAGCGCCCCGCAAGTAACAGTGCCTCGATGCCCATGGGCTGCTGTGCACTATAAAAATGTAATTAATAATTAAGTAAATAAATGGACCCACAAAGCAGTGCAGGGTCAGCATCGATTTCCCATTCATGTGCCACTGCACTTTTGGGTTCATTGTACACATGGAAGCACGTTCAATTGTCATGAAACCTTTGGGTGGGCTTCAATGTGTTGCAAGACCGAGGATGGGCTAGAAGTGGTCTTCTCTTTTGTTGTACCTCTCCGTTCACGCCCATGCCTCTCCCTGCATAAAAATATATACTTTACCACTAACTCCTCCACCATGAGTCCAAACAACACACAACGGATCGAGAACAGGCAGTAGCATTGCAAGCTTCCCATATACACCGAATGCACGGCATGGCCGCAGCAATGCAACGCTCCCTGGGAAGCACAAGTGCCACAGCAAAGATAGTAGCAGCAATAGCTATGCACACAGAGATGATGCAGTGCAAACTTCCATACCTGGGTGAAGATTTACCCCTGCATCATTTATGGTATCCAACATTTGGTAAATCGCTACTCCTCCAGAGTCCCAGTGATGCCCATAAAGACCGAGTTATCTATTTACAGAATGCATTCATGCGGTTTATCTGGAGGCAAGCAGGCATTGCAGGAAAAATGCCGGACATCTGTTGTTACCCGTTAATGATACCGGAGACCAGTCCCTAAGCGCAGGTCTGGGATTCTAACCAATGTCTTGCTTCCAAGACAAACACGTTGCCCCTGAGCTATCCTCCCAGCCCCATTGGTGTGATTATATGCTGCCTCACTGCGAGTTTGTCTCGATTTCCCATACCGGGCCGCAGTCCTGCAAATTTACTACTGGATTTGAGTAGTGGCATGGCATTGTTAGTTTCCATTCATGGTCCATAGGAACCTTTGGAGGATTTGGAGAATTGCTACAGATGCTAACTCTTCCTGTGGAAATGACACCAGTTTTCTGCCTTAACGTGGAAGATTTACTTCCAGCACTTGCAGCACTTCCAGCACTTGCCTGGAGGGAAATTGTCCCCTTTGATGGCAAATGTATAGTTTGGCAGTGCAGTAAAGATGACAGTAACTCCTTAATTGCCAACAAAGTCGTAACTGAATTACCACTAGCCTTTTACAACACTCCCAAATTCGAAATGAGGCAGAATATTATCTTTTTCTACTGCTGTGAACTTTTCATTGTGCTTGTTGTAATTGAACATGCTAAGATCTTCATCTTCAAAGGCAGATCCCTGGACTGGATTTCTGACCTCAACTGCCATATATCTATCACGTTCAAACTCCTCATGCCCATGGTCAGACCTCCACATCATATGCTTCTCTCTTCACTACTAAAACCTTCATCCTTCAATGCTAAGAATCTACCACCTGTTCTAGCACAAAGCACTAGAAACATTACTAAAGACACTATCACACCCCTCCTTACATCCGATCACACAGACTCAGAGGAACCAGAAATCCTGGCCAACCTCTACACTATGACCCTCACCAACGCAGTCAATGCGGTTGCCCAGCTCCTCCCAAGAAAAGCTAAACCCACAAGTCACCTCAACTCTTGGTTCTCTGCGTACCTCTCGGCCCTGCACTCGAAAAAAGGTCAGCCGAAAGCACCTGGAAAAAGAACCCCTCTACTACCACCAGATCCACCTTCAATAGCCTAGCAAACAAATAAAAGGAGGCCATCATGCAGGCTAAAGCTTCAGCCTATATCCAACGCCAACTCCAATTCGCAAGAACTCTTTAAAATACTCAGGGAACTAGAGTCCCCTTCCGCCCCACTCAATACCCTCATCAAGGATGAAACTTGGTGCAGCACGATCTAGGACGTGATGCATGCCAAAATAATGTCCCTTCAACTCAAAATTGCCAAGAAAGAAGGTACAACCACCCTTACTAACCTGCCTGCCCCCACTAGGTCGTATCACTTCATTTCAACTTTTAAATTTAGAAATGTGACTATTGAAGAAACAGCAAAGATGCTCAAAGCCCTTAAACCATCTAGGTGCCAAGGGGATGTATGCCCAGCCAAGATCATTAAAGATTGCTGTGAAACTATAGTCCATTCTTAACCAGATTCATCAATGTGTCCTTCTCCTCTAGTCTAGTCCCAAAAAGTCTAAAAGAATCATGGGTACTGCCACTACTAAAGAAACCTTCACTCGACCCACTCTCCCTGAACAATTATCGCCCAATCACCACAGTACCTTTTCTATTCAAGAACTTAGATAGGGCAGCATATATACAAATTCAAGTGTACCTCGAAGCCCACCATATCCTAGGATCTCGCCAATCTGGCTTTTGACTGGGGAATGGAACAGAATTGGCCCTCCCTGACTTAAAAATGCAACTTGACTGCCTAAAAGATTAAGGCAAACCATCCATCATCCTTCTCCGAGACTTTTAGGTGGCCTTTGATCTGGTCGACCAGAACATTCTATGCCACCACCTCAGCTCATCTGCCAACTTCTCACTGGAAGCCACATTGTGGATGACATACTTACTCTCCAACAGATCCATGAGAGTTTTCTCAGACACGAACAGCATACCCCCATCCCCATTCTCTATGAGGTCCCTCAAGTGTCCTGTGTATCCCCTCCCTTATACAATATCTTCACAAAGCCCCAGTTCGACCTCTTTAACTCTCTGGGTGTCTCATACACAAACTACGCTGATGACACCCAAATCCTCCTCCCCCTAACTGGCTCCCACCCAAAGGACTCCCTGACTATCAACAGAATCTACTCCACTATCCAAACACGGATGGTAACCAACCACCTAAGCCTGAATGATGAGAAGACAGGGATCCTGCATGTGGGCTCACCTACTCTGCTCAAAAAACTCATAGGGGATTTCACCTCCTTCCTCATTGATGATATACAGATACCAATATCCACCTCAGTGAGGTACATCTAGATGTCATCATCTCACCAAGCAAGGGAATGCAATTGCCTATTAGCCGCCTACACAACAAAGTCAGACACTTCCTCTCGCCAGCAAGTTGACTAAACATTGCAAGAGCTATCATCGGAGAAAAACTGGACTATTGTAATGTCCTCCTAGCTGGAACATCACAACAAAAGCTGGACAAACTTCAGGTCATCCAAAACAATGCTCGTCGAGCAGCCCTGAACCTCTCCAGAAGAGAACACATCACGACACCAGAAAGAAAGTCCATTGGCTACCTATCCGGGAACGGATCATCTCCAAAACTCTCTCTCCATCATGCACAAATGCCTCTCCAACACAGCTCCACAATACCTATGCCAGAATATTGAAAGATCCACTTCCACCAGACCAGTAAGGTCCATTTGAGCCAACCGTCTAAAGATGCCCAAGACAAAAATGTAAAGAGAAGCATGTTCCAGCTTACCTTCAGTCGCAGCTAAATACTGGTCCTCCCGTTTCTTGACATTCAGTACTTTCTCATACCTTTTTCACTACTCAGCGTGTAAACGGTTGCAACAGCACCCTGATGCCCTTGGGCTTAGGCGCTTCACAAATGTAAAAAACAAAATAAAAAAATAAAATAAAAATTCGGTAGTAGACCCACTTTGTTTTGGTTCTTTTATTTGTGCATTTCATAGTGTGCAACTGTAGAGGACCAATTGGACGCATTCACCCTAGTCAACGCCCTCTGACCCCCACCCTATTGGAATGAGGATAAGGAACAACAATTGAGAACCCATGCACAAGTTTAAGCAACATGAACATACCACGTTGACTATATGAAAAGCGATATGCACTCAAACAGCCATTCAGAAGATAGGTGCACGTTAACACAGTGGAGGAAACCTATCAAGAAGGATGTTCCTTGGCGAGTTGTCGGAAAGCAGCCATGAATAAAATGGTGCGTGACATGGATGTACGTTAAACAAAGTCTAATAGCACCAAAAGAATGTCCCACCGAAGATGCATTAATCTATGCTGAGACGATATGAAAATACTTAAGAATGACGATGTAGCTGAAACATTAAGAGAAACATGTACTCCATAATGCAGTATTTACAAATGCAAAGAAAGAAGAAGGAAATGTATATGGGTCAATAGCTCTAAAAACGTTGAAACGCAAGGTAGAAAGAATACATAGATGCTTGCTTATGAGAGGTATATATTCAACGTTCAGGGCTACCATCAGAACAAGATGGACGACGGCTGGACCACGGCTCATGTCAATCAACCCAACTACCTTAAAATGCAAGCCCAGAGTTTTAATATGGAAAGACGATGAAGAAGCTGTTTTCTTTGCGAAATAGGGGAGTACATAGGCTTTGAACCAAGGATGCTATTTTGAGAGATGAAGGAAAAGCACAAAGGGAGTCTATGAGCAGACCATGCGGCAGCACACATTTCCCAAAGATTAAGAGTAACATTTACTGATGCCAAATATTGGATGACTAAAAGGCATAGAGTCAATACGGGGTAGAGTGAGCAAATCTCTAAAGGCTAAAAGAGAACTGCAACCAGCAATAGTTGAATCAAATGAGTTGAAAAGCACTGTCGATATGGACATTTTCACGGTCTTGTAACACGTGACGAAGACCTCATAAACAAGGGCTATTCATTGGGCTTGGAGCTAAGATAGCAGTGTACCTACACTCCCAGGAATGTCCCGGGACAGTGCAGACTGGCAAGGTCAGTCTTCAAACAGAAGAGACCGACATGAGGCCTACCGATGAGAGACGGTTGCCTAATTGGGAGACAAAGGGAAAGCTGATGTATTGCCAACCACCTGGGTTTCATTTCTATGTACCTGCTGCTAACAAGCCAAATGTCCAAAGTTGGGTTGGGTTGCCAACCAATTACAATAGCCTGTCATGCACTTTTACTTACAATGTTGCAAAGTATTAGTCTGCTGCCTCATTATCTGCTATGACGAATACCCTAAACCATGTGATTAGAAGTAGCTCAGGGTGTGTTTTACAGAAGGGAGACCGCCAATGACAGACGGGCACGCATATTTTCTTTAAGTAGACATGAACCCCTAATCCAATACCACCCCTCGATAGGTTTTTGAAGTTTGCCACGTAGGATGACATCTTAGATGATGCATCTAGTATTAAATAAGGCACACATAAATGATAAGACAGTGTCATCTTGCATCTTGCATGAGTCGGATTAATGAGTGTTTATTTGCCCTGCTTTACGTCTTGAGATTAAAGAAGTATTTTACCATCACCTTTGAGTCTCTTTTGGGTCCGAAGTATTTTTATTGGTAATTCCATCTAGCACAACAAATGCTAGTGCACACCACATTTTCCGTTCTGGACACTTCTATGCACATGTCTTCTAGGCCATCATGCAGCTTAGCTGCTGTGATTGATCAGCAGGTGGCATACTTCATTTTGAGTTAGGAAAGCCACCAGTCCCTCATTCTATGGTCTGGCGGTCCAGACCCGCGACCAGTTTGCTATGTGGTGGGGGCATGCATATCTCTTCGCTAACATATGTCTTTGCTTGAAGAAAATCATCTTCTTAACAAGGGGCTGAATTTTTAAGTGAATGTAAAATGATGCACCATTCTGATGTTAATTCCTGGACTACCGCATGTGGTAAATACCTTATTAAACCATAATTAGATGGGAAGTAAAAACAGGCGGTGTTTCTATTAGCATCTATTGTTAACATTATTACCAAAATCATGATGACCCCCTCATGCAGATGTGTGCGCGAATTACTTTCTCAAAGATTTCTGCTTCTTTGAAAGATTCGCAAGTTTAAAAAAAGACAAACCTTTTGAAAAGTGTGTACCTTCATGAAATAATACTCATCTTTTACAATATATAGAATGTGAACGATTTGCAAAGAAACTCTGCACACCCACAAGAACTTTACACTCGCTAAGAGAGAGGGTGAGGGGTCTCCTGGAGGGACACATGACTGCATGAACAAGATGGACGATGGTGGTCAGCAAGAAAGCGGCCCACCAATCGCGTGGAAAGGCAAGCCCCACGTTGCTTTCTGCCGAAGAGAAGGTCACTGACGTGAAGGCGCCTACTCACAGGACACTGACGCAGGGGTGTTGCTAGGTCTGGAAAAGACCTGGGGCTATGCTAATCTCATAACTGTCGGGACTGGGGGCTAGTTAGCTTTTTGGTTGTAGCTCCTGAGATTTTATCCAGGGCTACAACCAAAAGACCAGGGGCTATAGCCCCCTTAGCCCCACCCCCACCTAGCAACGCCTCTGCGCTGACGTAGTGCTAAGGAAACGAAATGGTAAAAACTGCAGGAAACGGCGGGCGAATGCGCCGCGGGACGCGGCATGGCAGGCGCCGCCCCTTAGTGGGGGCTGCCGGGCCAGAGACTCCCCCCCCCCCCCCCCGAGCCTCAGCTTTCTGGCGGCTCACGGGGGCGCGGGGGGAGGGGCCAATTCACGAAGGCAGGGAGGGGAGGGCCGAGGGGGAGGGGGCCGCCCCGGAAGTGGCTGGGGGTACCTGGGATTGTTTGGGGGGGGGACAGGAAGCCGGGGGGGGGAAGACCCTACAAAAGGGTAGGATCGTCGTAGGAACGATCTCTTCCTCCGGCTTCCTGCCCCCCCTCCCACGTGTGGCACAAGAAGCATTTTTAGACTTTTTAGGCAGGGAGAAAGTGGTGGTGGGTCGGCACCGGAGGTCGGGGCCGGCCCGGTGTATGTATGTGATGTTGGGACACTGTCGGTGGTGTCTGTATAGGAACTTGCCAGTCGCAAGGCGCCAAGGGGCGGCCTGCGTTAGATAGAAGGGGACCTGGGGGACGCAGAGAGGGGAGGGGGCGGGCAGAGCTGCATTTTGGGTCAATGGACCAAAGTTAAGAGGAGAAACAAACGATATGGATGGGGGCAAGCGGCAATCAACGACAGATGAACACGGGGTAGAGAGAAGATAGACAGGGCCGGGGTACCCCAGAGGCGTCTACACGACGCCGACGGGGAGGGGGTGGGGGGCGACCCTAGGTAACCTCACACGGAGTAGAAGAACCTGTGGTGTGGTGAATTACGGATCGCATGTAAGATAACTCCAAGACTTTATGCAAAATAAAGCTGCTGTGGCATTAACATTTCCAATCGTACAACTTGTCTCCGCCTATTATTGCGTGCACAGGGAATGTGGAGGAGGGAAGGCCGGCACGGGAGAGAGGGTGGGGGGCGGGACCGGGGAGGAGCGGCTGGGGGGGGAGGTGCCGGCCTACACAATACCGGGGCTACTGGTTGGTTGGGTGTTGGGCGTGCAGTGGGGGAGAGGTGAATGGCGTTAGGATGCCCCCGCTAAGCATGTAGTGACTCAGGGAAGGAGAGCGCTGAGCCGAACAATAGCTCAACATGTAAAGCACGCTCTGCCCCTCCTGCGACGTTGATGTGCTTTATAGCGTTTTTAACAGTGCCACTACTATCATAACCAATGGTGTGACTACAGGGTGGGCCTGCGCCATCTACACCTGGACCCAGGGCAGGAGTCCGCGTAAACTAAGAGGGCCGTATTTATTTTATTGGAGTGTTTTCTTTTGCAAGCTCCCGTGACCATGCCGAAGATTCAGGTTTTATAGGCTATCTCCATTGCATTGTAAATAACAGATGTTACAATTACTCAAGTAAATTGTACTCCTTTTATCGATAGCGTATGGGTGAAAGGCAGAAAGGACAGTTTCAGAATTCGAACATATGCATGAAAATTCCACAACGCTCTCTGGGGATCTAAATATGTGTGAACATAACACATGGGACAACACCACTAAACTGGCCTCGCCCTCCACCCCACCTCCCACCCTTAACCTCCCAAGCTCTCTGTCTCATCGATTTGTGTGCAGAACTCCACAGCTTGCTAACTAGGTGTGTTCTATTGTTTTTTTCTTCCGCCGAACAGTAGTCTGCATGCAAAATAGTCGATGCGTAAGAGCATTCTAAAGCGAGTAACTTTGTTGACCCAACTACTCGATTCAAAATATAAAAAGTATGCTGAAAAGACTTCCCAAATCATATTTCTGAAATTCCTGGCATCGTAAGCACATGAACTGGTAGATTCAGATTTAGTTTATAAATACCTTTCTACAAGTTGAATTCTATATGAGTGGAGACTAAAAGATAATGCTTTTTGATTATTTAACAACTGGAATGGGACAATCTGAGGTTCTGCTAAATTGCTTACCTTGGTTTTAAGACAGAAACATATTTCTGACACAGGCAAACAGCACAGTGTGCTTAACACGATTTTACATAAAATACAACATAAAAATAATAATAATAATTATATATATATATATATATATATATATATATGCTAGATTATATCATTTTCCCTCCTTAAGCTTTATGGGTCTCCCTGCTAGGCCATGTTCAGATGCCAGAAATAAATGTGTGCATCCAACAAGCAAATATGAACCCTTATCAGATGCCAGGAAGCACACTGAACACAGCTGAGCTATACAAAAAAAGCAGAGCTCTTAATTCGGGGGAACTCGAAGGAGATTTCTGTGCCTTCTATGTGGCCTGCTAGTCTAGGGACTCCTCCTGTTCCAGTTGAGGTAGTGAGAAACCTGTGAAGGTGTTGATCGACAGTAAGATGTCCTTCGCCTCTCAGGTGGCTTCTATCGTGAAGAGTGCTCACGTTCATCTGTACAATATAAACCGATATGGTTATTTTTTAGATGCAACCCAACGAAAGACCTTGGTTCAAGCAATGGCACTATCCAGAATCCAATATTGTGCAGCTATATAGCTAGGTACAGGCTGTTCAAAATCCTGCAGTCCGAACGATGTAAGGACTAAAAAAACATGATTACATTGCTAAGTCCGCACTTTATTACACTGGCAAAAAATGCAGGTTCTCATTCCAAACAGAGCCCTGACATTGATTTGGAAAATCGCTCAGGGAATGGAACCCAAATACCTTGGCACGTTTGTAAAGCCCCACGTTCCCCGTTCGTGTGCTTCGATCAGGTGGGAAAGAGCTGGTGCAGGTGGCTAAGTTCACGAAAAAAGTTTTAAGGTAAGGTTTAAAAACATCTGTCTTCTTCCTTCTTCATTTCTTAAATTATAAGACAAAGGGAAAACTGTTGGATACTGCTGCTGCCCGGAATTTGCTGTATGTGTATTTATTACTGTTTTTTTTGTTGTAATGTAATCTGTTCGTTTGTATATTTTAGCTCCTTGAAACTTGCTTGTTCAGTAATATGTGGCGCTTAATCAATATTTTTCTGTCTATCTGTCTATCGTATCTATCGTATCTATCTATCTATCTATCTATCTATCTATCTATCTATCTATCTATCTATCTATCTATCTATCTATCTATGTCATGGGCACCAGTGGGGCCCTGGGGAAAGGACAGTAGATGTTACCCCTAAGGCCACAGCCTGTCTATGCCACTGATGGTACTCCTTTTATAAGCCGCCGAAGGATGGGTGACTGAGTAGATCCACTAGTGTTCGCACAGATCACTCACAGGTCTCTGCAGCAGATTAATTAAACTAGAATGAATTTGCAGGCTGAGGCTAGCAATGCTGAGAACGTCAGTAAGGCATTCTCATGGAACCTGGCTGTATAGCCGAAGTATTATACTTAGATGTGTGCAGCTGAGCCAGGAGGTCTATACCATCATCCTGGACACCAAACTATCCATGCCATTGTACAATCAAACGATAGCTGCATCACACTCGCGAGAGCGCTCGTGTTATCAAAACTGGACTACTGCAATTCGCTCTATATTGGGGCTAACAAGGAAGTCATCAAAAGAATTCAAATTCTGCAGAACAACGCGCTTCGAGCAACACTTTGCATTCCCAGGAGAGCCCACATCACCGCACTCAGACGAGCTAACAACTGGCTCTCTACTCAGGCGAAAATCCAACTAAAGCTTGCCTCTTTGGTCCACAAATGCCTTAACAACGCTGCACCGCAGTACCTCTCTGCCAGATTCACCAAACTAAAACCAACAAGACTTACTAGATCTGCTAACTCCAATAACCTATCCATACCTAGAGTCAAACTGACTAAAGTCGGTGGCTGCAGCTTTCAGGTGAAAGCAGCTCAACTCTGGAATGCCCTACCATCCACCTTGAAGACTGACCAACCCTACCCCACCTTCCGACACAACCTTATAACGTGGATCAAAAATGCAGACACACTTTAGATCATCTACTGCCTGGACTATTTTAGATCATCTATTCAAGCCTAGGAATTTCTGCTTAGGACCGTAAATACATGCTTTTACACTTTACATGCTGTATATTCCTGTATATTTTGTGTATACTCCTGTATATTTTGTTGTATATTATTCTTGTTGCTTTATTTTTGCTATTTTTGCCATGTGATCTTGTAACAAAGTTTTGAGCTGTCTTATAAAATGCACCCGGTTACCCTTGGGTCTGGTGCGCAATATAAGTATTAAAAACAAACAAACAAACAAACAAACAAACAAGAAATCTACACAGTTTTGCCCCACCCACTATGAGGGGAAAGGATTTAAGGCAAGCAGATTCCCCCACCTTTGGTTTCTGTTGGCTCAATTCTACTCGCATTGAAAGCCTCTGTTTAAAGTTCAGGAAAGCCAGCTGCATTTCAGGACCCTCTTGGAGAACAGGGCAGGGGTCACTCCACTCTCAAGGATGCCCCTATGCTCTTCACCATACGACACAGTCAGCTTTTAGGCCTGCCCAGCAATAGAACACTCCCCCAGATGCAATTTCAGTAAAATCTCCTTTTGATGTTTCCTTGCGGCTGTCAGATGGTACATTTCAGCAGCTCTGTCCATTCCTCATCGTGCATCCACTTTACATACCAGTGATGGCACCATCAATATTTCAGTACTAGGCCATGCCCTGCACGAATTCTCACAACCAGGATTGGACAGTTACCCTTCTCTCTACCCTCAAGTCCAGCCTCTCTCTAAGGATTGGTTTAGGAGTCTGAAGCAGACATTCCCATTTGCAATTCCTTTTGTTTTCATGTCAACGTTGGGCAAAAATCTAGTTGTGTATCAAAAGCTTTGTGATTTACTAGTAACTGCCATGATTACATGGCCTGCGGTAGTGGCCATGTAGTTATGGTTAAGTTGCTAAACCCATAGGAAGAGCACTTTATGGGCGGCTTATAACTTAGTTCCCCCTGGACGAATCTTCACCAAACTGTGCAAAGAAAGTATATGCCCCATTCTGAATTGTTTTGCAAAGTTTGGTGAGGTTTGGTCCAAGGGGAGCAATGTTATACGGGGGGGTCCCAAAATGTATTTTTTTCCCATAGACTGAATGGAGAAAAAACTTTGCTCACACCTACAGCTCAAACAGCTAGATGGATTTCCACCAAATTTGCGGCAGGAGCAGCGGCTTGGTCCTGAAAGCGTGCTTTTGTAAATTTGGTGGAAATCCGTCCAGTAGTTCTTTTTAAAACCACCAAAAAGTAAGTCTAAAAGAATTAGTGATATCTGTGTCCGCTCTGCGGAAACACTTCCCTGTTCACTCCGTGGACAGGACACCGATTGGCTAATCGGCTTGCGTCATGTCCGCGGACACGCAACGTGTTCTGTGATTGGTTGGGATGAGGCGTGAGGTGCGTCACATTGTTTCGATGCGCCCGCCATATTGGATCAGCGCAGCGTCGAACTGAGCACAAATGCAATTTTGGGGAGTGTGTTGGTGTGTTTGAGTTCTTGGGGAGGGTGGGGGAGTAAGAGATGGGTCAAATGCTGTATTTCTTTAGGTGGCAGGGGCTCTTGATGTGTTTGCAGTGTCCGCGGTCATCGCGGTTGTCCGCGGACATACTAAATACTGGGCGCACTACTAGCTATTTTATTTTACTATGATGTTGGTTTTGGGTTGTTAGTAGAGCATTGATTGTAATTAATATCCCCTATAAGAAGTCCACATACCACAGTAAAAATATTTGGTAGCATGGGTGTGTTATGCTGCGGTGTTTGTGGCCTTCGGCCATGCACCCAAGACTCTAGGCCCTGGCCTCAACCACTGCAGCATAACACACCCATAGAATCAAACACCCATCAAATATCCACAACCCAAACGTTTGTGTACTGTTTCATTTGCAGAGTCTGTATGTAAAGTTTTGGCTAGGCTATTCAGTTAAGATTATAGATTTTGGTAATAAGCACTGCAGCATAATATACCCATGGAAATAAACATTTTGGATTGTGGTGTATGGTTAGATGTTTGCTTGAATGGGTGTGTTATGTAGCAGTGTTTGTGAGTCCATTTATTATATACTTACTGTTTGACATTTTGTGGTTGTATGCAGCTTTTTCATGACATGGGTAATTGGAGCAGACATTCTTTTTCAATCTCTGTGATAAAAGAAACAATCATATGTTAGTGTAGGTAGTTCATAATGGGTTATTGCATTGCATAATAGACATTTCTGTATTTTTTCTACCCTCATATTTAGTACTTTAGAAGTACTATAGTTCAAACAAGTGTACTGTGCAATTTGTCAGTTTTTGTGTTTGTTTATTAAATCATTGGGTGTGTGGGAAAAAAGTCCATGCTGGATTTTAAATAACCCTTTTTATGTTGTGGTACAATATATTTCTTTCATTGTTTTCAGTGTTTATTTCTTGTTTCTTGCTAATCTTCCATCTGTTGGCTTGTTGCAGATTTCTGGGGCAGTTAGATACCTGTTGGCATATTCTAATTGTTTATTTCTAGTTTCATGCTATTCATCTATATGTTGGGTTGTTGTAGAATTCTGGGGCAGTTAGATACCTGTTGGCGTATTCTAACTGTATATTTCTTGTTTGATTTTAGTGGTATTTATTTATCGGTTTGCTTGTTGCTGAATTTTGGGGCAGTTAGATACCTGTTGGCACATTCTAACTGTTTAATTCTTTTTACATTTTAGTGGTATTCATTTATCTGTATGCTTGTTGCAGAATCTTGGGGCAGTTAGATAACTGTTGGCATATTCTAACTGTTTATAGTTTTGAAATTGAGGTTTTGTTAATGTTTATGCACAGATTAGTTATAAAATTTTGGTTTTAAGAATATTAAATAAGTGTTAACAAGATTTGCTGGTAATCTTTGTTTTAAAGTAATGCTAGTATCAGTTGTTTTTGGTACCATCTGCATTGTAAGTGTAAGAGGATTCAATGCCTAGTCTGGGATACTGAATAGAAACCCTTATTGATATATCTTTATGTCCAGTTCATGAGTTCTGGATGACTACCCCTATATAACACCCCTCTCTTGGAATCCCCCTGACCCCACTGAGCCAAGAAGTAGTTCTGTTTTGCAAGTTTAAAAGGTTTATTTGAGAATTTAAACAATATATATATATATATATATATATATATATCACACTTTATAATAAATTAATAATTGAATATCACACTTAATCTGAGCAGTAATCAATAATGGATAGTCTGGCACTAGCACACTTCTTTATAATCAATGATGAGTGGTTATAGGATGGATAAGATAGCAACAATACTTTTATGGTTTCAAATGGATGCCATGTGGAATGAAAATGCAGTACAGAAAATAACTTGATAGGGTTTCAGCAAAAGACAATGTCATCACTTTCTTGGACAATTCACCCCCCAGCAGCTTATACAACACATAGGAGTTTTGAAACACAGGCAAAATGCTTTGAATATGGTGACAATGCAGTGAGAAATATGCTGAAAATGCTTTTAATTCCCTTCAGGAGGTTCAGGGTGAGTGGAATCTAGTCAATATGAGTTCAGGCTCACTCTAGCAATGATTCAGGGATGGTTCCTAAGAGGCAAACGAAATTTAGCAGTTCAGGCAAAAGCAGCTATCTTTTTACAAGTAAAGAAATCGGGCCAAATCGCAAATCGCGTGATTACGGCAGAAGTATAAGGAGTAGCAAGTCGGTTCTAAGCTTGTTGAAAAGCTGAGATTCTAACGGTTCCAGAGATACGGACGATTAAATAAAGGTAGTTTTTCGGATTTGAAATTTTAAAAGTTCAAAGCGACAGGTTACAGCTTGCAGCTAGAAAATGACAGGTGACAGCTAGGAGGCAGTTCTGGTTAGATTTAAAATAGATTGAATTATATTATTTTAACTAAGAGATTGGTTCTGCACAGTTCTGCTAGGTACTCTCAATATATTTTGAAATAGGCCTCCCCACGGATCTGGTCAGGTTTTGGACTGGACTCCGGTTCTGGTCTCGGAACTTCACAGTGATCTGGGTCAGCTCTCTGGTTCTGCTAACAGCGGTCTGGGTCACTCTGGATCTCTGGCCTCTGGTTCTGGATACTGCTCTGCTTTCTCTGGGTACAGCACTGCTTCTGGATCTTTCTGGCACAGGGTTTCAGGCCAGAATCAACACCTGGGTCCGGCTGTGAATAGTCTGCAAATGATTTTTGGGCCTTCTGACAAATACTTTTGCTTGCAGTGGGCCTTCTTGGTTCAAAGTTCTGTAGTCTCTGTTTAGCTTGGAAGTCTAAGTGTAGGATCTCTGGATGTGAAGTCGTAGGTCAGCATGCTCCACAGCAAATGGAATTGAATGTCTCTACCTGTCCCAGCAGTCTCTTTTTATGTGTTTTGAAAGTGGGTGGAGAGGCTAGCTTTCTAGGCCCAACCCCTTCAGAGTTCTGATAGGTTGGAGAATTCTTTGCGTTCTCACTGGAGAGCAGGATTGTGTGTCAGAATGATGTCATTTAATGGCTTGCAAAAAGGACACTCCCCTGTCAAATTGCACACAAATCTATATTTGATCAAAATACACATTTGTCAAATACATAGTGGTTTGTCATTGCATGTACATATTACCTATCGCATGAGGTATACTCTGTTCAAACTCTGCTCTTCCTAAGGGCTTGCATTAAAAAATGGCAACTTATTTTCGATTTTAGTGGGTTATGCAACCTTGGTTCTTCATTAAAAGTTATACACATATACACGGCCTTTCCATACATACTCCAGTAAATTCCCATGTCTCTAGCTTAAACACAGAGTCTGTAGTATACATAAATAGCAGGGTTTTGCCCCAGAACATCACAAAAATTGGAGTTTTGGGCTTGAATCGAAGGTACATTTTTTAAATGAAGGCTCTCAAAGTTATACATTCCTGTCATTTGATTACAAAGAGTTATCAGTGTTTCTGTAAAATATATATTTTGCTTTCAATTCAGTTCTCAGAATGTTGGAGTCCGCCTCCAAGACTTGGGTGGGTCAATGATCACATGTGTCTTCTGGCAGGCAGGCCTTTGTTGACAGGAAACAGTCAAAATCAACATATTCTATTCAAGTGCAAGAGCCTATTGTGTGGTCTCCAGGAGGCTCCCAGCCAGTCTGCCTTCTATGAATCAAGAGGTCATGTGAGATTCTAACTCCTGGTGTGAATCTCTGGAGGTGAGAGATTTCCCAGCCTTTGGCCTGTTAATTAAATCAGATTGTCTTCTGGGAACAGCATGTGGTTAAGATTTTAATTAACTCCCAGCCTTTGATGTAAAGGCCTCTCCTGCAACTCCTGACATGCAGTTTCCCTGTCAGAGTTTAGACCGCTAGCGCCACCCTCAGTCAAAAGCGGGTACTGCATGCATTTTTTTGGATCAGTCTTGAATTCAAGCATTACAAACAAGAGATATTACATGGAAGTATATTGTCCAGGTTCAACAAATGGCATTGGTGTAGTTCTGCAGTAAGTTAATTTTGTGCCCATAAATTAGCCATGTTTGACCTGAAGAAAACAAATTCCCACCAGTTATGGGTTGCTTTTGGCTATCAGCATTGCCCATTTTACAATGGTTTTAGGCTCTGTGCCCTTCTGTGCTCACAACATAGGCAAAAATGGTGGCAGCCTATTCTTCATGTATTTCCCTGTGCATTTTCTGGGAAGTTCTGGCCATCATGATGTTTTCCATGCCAGTACTGCACAGTTTTTGTGGTAGGGCTCGGATGCATGGGTAAAAACATCCCACATAAGGTAAAAGCATTACTATTATGTATTTACTATGTGTCTGTATTTGTAAGGTGGAGCGATTATCTGAATTGCAGGTAGTACATGATCTGCCATGGTTTGCATTTTGTACAAGTTGCTGAAATGGAATGGATTCACACGTAGGTATGGATACATACACGAAGCGTTCATTAGGGACTTGTTCATGTGCCACATGGCTGCAGAGAGTGCATGTATGTTTCCACATGTATGAAATCTGGAAGATTTCATTCATAGGTATGTTTTTGTTTTCCAGTACTTGTCGTAAGTACATTAGAAATTCTTGTGGATCTTCTTGTGAGTTTATAGTGAATTTGAACACTCCAGCACAGTAGTCCAATTCTTGCCTTATTCCAGAAACACTAACAGGGTAATTCATAGAATTTCGCAGAAAAGTGTTGCAAGCGGCTGGCGCAGAGTGTCCGCGTGCGATTGTCTGCGCCAGGCACGTGCGCTAAAACCGATTTCCGCGCACAGCGTATTCATGGATTTTAGGCTCCCAAACCAGCCGTGGCGCAGAGTATCGCAGCGACCCTGCAGCAGCGCCAGTAACGCCCCCAAGAACGCCCTCACGCAAGGAAAAGCCATCAAAATCGCTAAATCATCGCAAAGGGCTGCGCTAACCCTGGACCAGTCTACAGGGCTGCCAAACAAGGAACGCAAAGCGGGTAACGTGCATATCAGGGGTACGCGTGAAGTTATACACGCGATTAGCCAGGGTACGTGTATTACAGGGGTACGCGGGAAGTTCTACACGCGATTGGCCAGGGTACGTGTATTACAGGGATACGCGTGAAGTTTTACATGCGATTAGCCAGGGCACGTGTATCACAGGGGTATGCAGGAATTATCACACGCGATTTGGCTGGGTACGTGTATTACAGGGGTACACGGGAAGTTCTACACGCGATTCGGCTGGGTACGTGTATTACAGGGGTGCGCGGGAATTCTCACATGCGATTTGGCCAGGTACGTGTATTACAGGGGTGCGCGGGAATTATCACACGCGATTTGGCTTGGTACGTGTATTACAGGGGTGCGTGGGAAGTTCTACACGCGATTGGCCAGGGTACGTGTATTACAGGGGTACGTGGGAATTATCACACGCGATTTGGCTGGGTACGTGTATTACAGGGGTACAAGGGAAGTTCTACACGCGATTCGGCTGGGTACGTGCATTACAGGGGTGCACGGGAATTCTCACATGCGATTTGGCCAGGTACGTGTATTACAGGGGTGTGCGGGAATTATCACACGCAATTAGGCTGGGTGGGTCCTCACAGGTGTTCCCTGTACACCCTCCACGGCCCCTGCAGGCAGCCCACAAAACAGGGGACTACCCTGCACACCTGCTCATGTCCCCCTGCACCCCCACCCCCCAGCAGTGCAGGGGCAGCCTCCACCAGGCCCCCACCCATGTCTCCCAACACCCCCACCCCCCAGCAGTGCAGGGGCAGCCTCCACCAGGCCCCCACTCATGTCTCCCACCACCCCCACCCCCCAGCATCCAGGGGCACCCTCCACCAGGCCCCCACCCATGTCTCTCACCACCCCCACCTTCTACCAGGCCCCCACCCATGTCTCCCACCACCCCCACCCCCCAGCAGTGCAGGGGCACCCTCCACCAGGCCCCCACTCATGTCCCCTATCACCCCCACCCTCCCGCCACCAGGGGCACCCTCCACCAGGCCCCCATCCATGTCTCCCACCACCCCCACCCCCCAGCAGTGCAGGGGCAGCCTCCACCAGGCCCCCACTCATGTCCCCTATCACCCCCACCCCCCCGCCACCAGGGGCACCCTCCACCAGGCCCCCATCCATGTCTCCCACCACCCCCACCCCCCAGCAGTGCAGGGGCAGCCTCCACCAGGCCCCCACTCATGTCCCCTATCACCCCCACCCCCCCGCCACCAGGGGCACCCTCCACCAGGCTCCCACTCATGTCTCCCACCACCCCCACCCCCCAGCATCCAGGGGCACCCTCCACCAGGCCCCCACCCATGTCTCCCACCACCCCCACCCCCCAGCAGTGCAGGGGCACCCTCCACCAGGCCCCCACTCATGTCTCCCACCACCCCCACCCCCCAGCATCCAGGGGCACCCTCCACCAGGCCCCCACTCATGTCTCCCACCACCCCCACCCCCCAGCAGTGCAGGGGCACCCTCCACCAGGCCCCCACCCATGTCCCCTATCACCCCCACCCCCCAGCAGTGCAGGGGCACCCTCCACCAGGCCCCCACTCATGTCCCCTATCACCCCCACCCCCCCGCCACCAGGGGCACCCTCCACCAGGCCCCCATCCATGTCTCCCACCACCCCCACCCCCCAGCAGTGCAGGGGCAGCAGGCAGTCAGGCAGCAGCAGGTGGGAGCGTGCTCGGGGCTCTGGGGGGCAGTAGTTCGGCCTTCCGGGCAGGAGCGTGGTATTCCGTGTGCGTACGCGTGGCCAGCTTGGTACGGAGTGATTTGGCACGTGAAAATCCTGCACGTCAGCGTGAAAACCGAGGAAAGGCCCTCAGCGCGTAAGCGCGTCTGTGACGTGACCCGCACGGGTGTTTCCCACACAGCACGTGATGACAGAGCACACGTGGAAAGACTGCACGTCAGAGTGTAATCGCGTGTGATTGGTGGAAATGGCCCTACACGCAGAAGTGACAAAGCGTGTGATTGGTGGAAATGGCCCTACACGCAGAAGTGACAAAGCGTGTGATTGGTGGAAATGGCCCTACACGCAGAAGTGACAAAGCGTGTAATTGGTGGAAATGGCCCTACACGCAGAAGTGACAAAGCATCTAATTGGCGGAAATGGCCCTAGCGCGTACATGACGCGTAAGTGACGCTGGACGTGTGGGCCTGTATAAAAGGTACGTGTAGAACACATTTTCCTTGTATGTGCTTTTCGTGGAGAGCGAGTGGGTGAATTCTGTACTTCTTGTCGTTTCACACGCGATTTACTTCACAGTGTTTCAAGTTCGTATTCCCTGTTACCTCTGACAGCTTTTTCTCTTTTTTCACTTTTACTGGTTTACCTGGGCCTGTTCCCTCAAACAGTGTTCCCTTCTACTGTTGTCCTGTCTCCTCAGACAGCGTACAAATCTTCTTTTGGCGGGGGTGTTGCCAACCAAACGTGCTCCTTTTACACGCTCGTTTACCAGGCAGACGGTGAGTCACGCACGTATCTAACATCTGTGCTTGCCCCGTGTGTAGCCTACCCCTTCAGAGGTCATTCTAGGCTGCGTGTGACACGCATACGTTCATTCTTGTGTTACTGGGTGCCACAGCGTAGTGCAGGTTTTTCTTTCTGCACACGTGTTCTAGGAGGGGTTGCGTGCACGTCATCTCCCTTTTTTGGGGCTCCTGTGCGTAGCGTGACCCGTCATCTTTCCCCAGGGGTTACAATCAGCCTTGCAAGAGCACTAGGGTACAATTACCATCTGGTACCCAACCCCTTTGACCCCCAATTGCCCAGGACAATAGTTTACAGCCACTCCCATACGCACATTTACATCAGTGCCATGGCTGGGAGGCGAGAATTCCGTAAGGGTGGCAAAGGTGGAAGAGCCACAAGTGGTGGCCGTGGTGGATCCGGTAGGGGACGTGGTCGTTACTTGCAGGGTGAGCCTGTCCCCCCATGTGTGGAGGACCAGTCAAGGGCACCCATAATCCCCCCCCCTCCCGTTGAGGCTGATGTGGCTGACACCATCCATGCTCAGCCCTTGTTGGACCAGCCCATTGTGGCACCAGATCTGGCTGACTCCATGGCTGACTTCCAGGTCAGCAGGCCTATGACACGTGCGCTGGTGCACGTTGATGTCACCATGCCACGTGCATCTGGGCCAGCAAGGTCATCTGCTGCACCAAGGAGGCAGGGCGGAGAGGCTGCAGGGGCAGCTGCGGCTCCATCCACCCCAGCCCTCACACACCCAGCCAGGACAGTGTCGGTCCTAGTCCATGCTGCTGACATTCCCCCTGACACCATCACACTAGAGCCAATGCCTGCACCAACTCCCATGCTGAGTGTGCAATCCCACACTCCTGATACAGAGTCCACCAGGGCTCCTGCCCCTAGTGTCCAGAGCGGCGCAGGACACTCAGGATCACCACCACCTTCCAAGCGGAAGAGGAAGAGTGCTCGTCCGGCACAGGCTGATGCCCCAGACACGGCTACACAGTCCGGCCCATCCAGGAAGCCCAGCTTCACGGATGACGAACTGAATGCACTTGTCGAGTATGTGTCCGGACATGACAACGAGATGGTCATTGTTGCAGGATCCAAGACCACACCTGCACAACGCCAGGCACACTGGCAGACCGTTGCGGACATCGTAAGTGCCCTTGGAATCGTGAGGCGCACAGCCAATGATTGCTATAAGCGCTGGAATTACCTAAAGCGCAGGGCAAAGAGTAAGCTGGCCTCAAGTCATGCCGCAACTCTAGTGACTGGAGGTGGGTCTCCAGTAGTAGACATGGAACTCACTCCACATGAGTCAGTCGCTGGGACCTACGTCACGGAGGAACAGATCCAAGGCGTGGGAGATCTGGCTGATTACGAGGCATTGTCCGGTGAGTGCACATGCATGTGTGTGTCATCCATGTGCATGGTGTGTGTGTGAGGGCTTCTGTTTGTGTGCCAGGTGAGAGTGTGTGCGCCTGAGTCGTATGGGTCAGCCATGTGCTTCATGCAATACTTCCTGCGCAGCTGCATTTGGCCATAGCAGTATCCCGTCTGCCAACAGTAGACATCTAGCCCAACTGCACGCCAGTTGCCCTTGAAGTGTCACCTTGCCACAACATAGTTGCTTATTTTTCACTGTTCATTCAGTCAGATTGTTTGCATTCCCCCACTTTTACTAGGCATGTCGCTGTCCACTAGTCACATGTCTGACATGGCTATGGTAAAGTGGAGTGACTTTGTTACCTGGATATCATTTGTACACACATGTCCCTGTGCAATCGGACCATTTCTGACTGGCAGCTCCAGGTGAAAAATCTGACCTGTTAGAATTAGAAAAGCAATTACATGCGGGAACTGGATTGAATGAATAGGTGCTGCCCTCCTCTCCATATTCACTCAATAGCAATGGTACATGCCATCTGTGTGATGGCATGTGTGGTTCACCTGGCAATCACAGGCCAATGTGTGATGCCACTGCCAGGCAGCATGCAGAAAATGTGTTCATCTTCCATCTTGGTGTCATCAGTGTGTGCCAATTGCCTGCACTTCATACGCAGTGAGGGTGCATGCATGGGAGGGTTTAAGTCATGTGGGACATGTGTCAATCAAGTACTGGTTCTCTTGCTTTTGAGCCCTCATTGTGTGCCATGGTGCTAATGCCTGTTTCCATTTCTTTGTTTTCATGTCTTTGCAGGGGAAGACGCACCTGATACTGCTGGGGTTGTGGAGATGGTGCAGACCCAGGAGGGGTCCGAGGGCCGACCAACCACCAGTGAGGGACGTGGTGTGGTGGTGGGGGAGAACCCACAAGTGCTGCAGGTCGTGCTCTCAAGGGGTGTCTCTGGCTGCACCTCCCCCGAGCTGTACTCAGGTGTTGATTCGGATGAGACCTACGTGCCGTCGCAGGTGAGTGTTCCAGGGAGGGATTCTGTTCTGTCTCACCCACCTGCACCAGGGTCAGAACCCTCCATGGGGATGTCAGTGTTGGCAGCTACGCCTTTGGTGGTTACGGATGCAGGGTCACACTCCGCGACATCTGATCCTGTTCCTGGGCCAGCAGATCAGAGGGGGAATGCAGTCCTGCAGCCTCAGGCAGTGCCGGCACAGCAAGGCGCAGTTCGCCTTGCCCCAGACAGGTGTGGTGCCCGCCGACGTGGTGGCCGTACGCCACCTGGCAATACCGCATGGGAACAATCCATTTACGGTATGGCAACCCAACAGGCTGCATCATCCGAGATGATGGCTCAGGCCATGGATAGGGTGGCCACTTCCATTGTTCCCCCAGAAAGGCTGATGGAGCGACTAGAGCAGGCAACCGACTCCATCTGCCAGTCACACAGGGAGGACATGTTGGGGTCCAACAGGGACAGGCGGGCGGCACTGGCGACTCTGCAGGAGGCCATCTCCATTGAGTCCCAGGGCCACAGGGAAGCCCTGAGGCAGGAGCTCCTTCACCTCAGGACGACTCTTGTTGAGCTTGAGGCTTCAACACACCAAAGGACAGAACAGCAGCTGGAGCGTCTCACGCGTACGCTCTCAGCTGAGATGCAGGCAATGAGGGCGGAGGTCCGGGCATCCCGTGAGTTGTTGCATGGGGACCTCCGCACACTCATCCTCCAGAACCAGACCTACCACACCCGCATGCTTGCAGCCATGGAGGAGCAGACTAGGGCCTTGCATGGGCTGCCTCCCATAGTGCAACCACCTCCGGATGCAGCTGCACAGGGTGATAATAGCGACAGCAGTGATACTCCCACAATAGGGTAGCCGTGTGGGCCATGAGCCCATGGAGGTGTTTTATTTTCCCAGGATCCACGCAGGTGGGTTCTGGTGTGCATCCTGTCCTCGGACCTCCTGGGTGGCCTCCCCAACCCCCCCGGGCCCATCAATGGCCATTTTTGATTGTTTCTTATTTTTATTTTTATTTATTTTATTCCCTATTTTTTTGGGACGATTTGTTGGCTTCCGTGGTTCCTGTGGGCATACGCTGCATTGTGGCTGGGCACATGCAGGCTTGTAATTTATTTGGTTCAGATGCTTGGGTTTGAGTCACACACACCCCTCCTGCTTCCCGTTTCCATGGGCTTGCAAAGGGTGTGCCCAAGCGACAGTGAATTACACAGTGACGTTGGACTCCCATGAGCTGTGTGGGCAGTCTGTAGTCAATACTGTGTATACATTCCTAGTGCATATTGCTGTTGTGTTGTACACTGCATGTTGCATTGATGTGTAACTCATCTTCTGTGTCTACCTCCCAATTTGCAGGTCCCTTCCTCATGTCTACACAAGGACCTCTAGTCTGGAGATGGGGTCCATGTTGGCAGCAGTGCACCTACAACTCTACATGGCGCCAACACTGCACAGTTGGTAGTGGTGGGAGTGCAGGCATTTCCAGGTGGTGAGACTACTAATATGTAACATTTGTGATGTCATGTTAATGGTAGTACGTGCTCAAGTATGTTGTTGGTCCGGCATTGCTGTGAGCATTTCAGGTGTTGCAGGTTTCTAATAGGGACACTGTACATAGTGACACTAGTGTCATGTTGTGGGGATTACTTTGTTTACCTGCAAATAGCATGACATGGCACGGTGCGTCGTGTGGCGGTGCTGGGGTTGGGTTGGCTGACATGGCACTGTCCTCTTGTTGCATTTTGCAAGTGGGTATTCATTTTAGCTGCTTGAATGTGTAACTCCACAAAACTGCATTGGTGGTGTCTGTGTGGGTAGGGATGCACACATTGTGACACTTCCAGGTGAACAATCTCAGGCTGATATGGTATTCACGGTTCATTCTCCAGACATTCAGGATCAGTGTCAGGTTGAGTCATCATTGATTGTCAGATGGAATGTGCCAGGGCAGTGTGCACTCCACAGGGGTGTGATTTCTATGTGAAGTAATTAGCCACTAGCTGTGTACGGGCTGCCTCCCCCCGTGCCCTTTCCCCTCCCATGCGCAGCGGCTGTGCATGTGGTTGGGGATGTGGGGCCACCACCATGTCCACGGCCAGGCCCCGGCATGTTGCAACGTTGTGCAGGACACATGCTGCCACTATGATCCTGCACACTACTGGGGGAGCGTATAACAGCTGGCCGCCAGAACGGTCAAGGGAGCGAAAGCGTGACTTTAGCACTCCGAATGTGCACTCCACTATGCCCCGGGTCGTACTGTGGGCTGTGTTATATCTTACCTCGGGTGGCGTGGTGGGGTTCCGAATTGGCGTCATCATGTGGGGGCTGAGAGGGTAGGCACTGTCCCCTGTGGAGGTGGTGATTGGTATCATTGGTGGGGTTGTGACCTTGCTCAGTATCCAACATGCATGCATGTGCAGTGGCATACATACTCACCAAGCAGCCATGTATCGCCATGCCGCCCAGCTTCTAGGTCCCGGCTTAGGGTGGACATTCGGTAAATGAAGCTGTCGTGGGTGGACCCGGGATAGTTGGCATATACTGAGGTGATGATTCCCTTGGCATTACATGATACCTGCACGTTGATGGAATGCCAGTGCTTGCGGTTCCTATAGATGTGCTCAGATGCCCTGGGGGGACGTAGAGCCACATGGGTGCAGTCGATGGCACCTAGCACTTTGGGGAATCGTGCCACACCGTAAAAATCCAGGGCGGCAGCATGCCTTTCTGCAGGTGTTCTGGGCAGGTATATGTGCCTGCGGACTGATGGGCGTGCAGTGATGATGTTCAAGACCTGGTGTAGGCAGCGTGACTGGGTGGCCTGTGACACCCCACCCACTATGGCACTTGTCCGCTGAAATGATCCAGTGGCTAAGAAGTGCAGTACATTGAGGACCTTCTCCAGGGGGCTGAGTGCTTGGGAGCACAGGGTGGGTGATGTGAGGTCATCCTCCCACTCACTCACCAGGTCCAGTATTATGTGTGGTGGAAACCTGTACCTCCCATACACCTGGTCATCAGGCATCCCGAAAAGGCTGGTTCTGGGTGTGAATATTCTGGCCCTGACTATCCTCCTGCTCCTCCTTTGGTAGCCCACTGCCACTGCTGCTAGGAACGGTATGTTCATCCTGGCGTCTGAGCTTGTTATTGTTAAAGTGCGCAAATTTATGCTATGCGCCTGTTCTAGGCGAGCGTGTGACCCGCGCACCCCTGGAATCCAGTTCCCAGTCCAATAGCGTGTGGAAATTCCCACGCACCACGGGATACAGGTGCGCTGACGTACTTGCGTGTGTAAGTGCCCGCGCACCCATGAAATACACGTACATAGGCCAATCGCGTGTACGCGCACTTTTGTCCAATTACACGCGATGACACTCTGACGTGCAGTATTTCCACGTGTGCTCCGTCATCACGTGCTGAGTGGGGAACACCCGTGCGGGTCACGTCACAGACGCGCTTACGCGCTGAGGGACTCTGGTCCAATCGAATCACGTATGCGTGCTGACGCGCTTACGCGCTAAGGGCCTTTCCTCGGATTTCACGCTGACGTGCAGGATTTTCACGTGCCAAAACACTCCGTATCAAGCTGGCCACGCGAAAACACACGGAAGACCACGCTCCTGCCCAGAAGGCCGAGTTACTGCCCCCCAGTGCCCCGAGCAGCCTCCCACGTGCCATCTGCTGCTGCCTGCCTGCCTGCTGCCACCGTGCCCTGCCATTTGGTGCCTGCACATCAGCCATCTGCAGGGGTCCAGTTGAGGTGTCCACCCCTGCTGGAAATGAAGACTCCCGACTGGGATTACATCGCTCCACAGCCCAGCCCCAGGACCCAGTTGCCCACCCACACCTGCCTCTGGGGTTGCCATGTCGGGCACTTCCACATCTGGCACCAGTGGCAACCCCAGGCCAGAGGGGCACCAGCTTCACTGCCACCGAAGTTGGTGTCCTGGTGGAGCATGTCCTGGGGCAGTATGATGCCCTCTTTGGATCGTCCCGCGCCAGCAAGGAAGGACGGGAGAGGATCTGGGCCGACTGTGTGGTTGCCATCAACGCGGAGGGGGTGGCAACCCGCAACGTCCTGAAGATCAAGAAGCGCTGGGAGGACTTGAGGTCCAGGACCCTTGTGAAGGCCCGGCGCCTCGTGGAGGTGGGCCGGGGCCGCATGAGTTCCATCCAGATGAGGGTCCTGGAACGCGTACGCCCAGCGCTCCACGCCCAGATCCTTGAGAGGGAGGCCCATCTGGAGTTGAGCGGTAAGTGTCCAAGCATTACTGTGTGAGACAGGGCATGTTGCGGTGTGCTGGTTCTATGATACTTACCTGTATGTGTGCCATAGGCCATGTATGCATGTATGTGTGCAGGGACATCATGGTAATGCATGTGCAACCAGTGATGTGTGACCCGCATGGTTGTTGCATGTGTTCAAATGCCGCATGGGGAGCCCTATGCAGATTTTGAACATGAGAGCATGCCAGTCTCTGTACCTGGACATGGGTGGGGGTGAGGGATGGGTGCTGATGCCAGGTACATATATGGTAGCCATGTCTGTGTGCCTGACCTGCGTGTCTGTGACTTGTGCATGCCATGGATGCATGACACATGTGTGTGACAATGCACAGATTCAGTGAAGCAGCCAAATTACCCTTGTATCCGCTGTGTTTGGTGTGTTTGGGGCCAGATGGATGTGACTGAGGTGAAGTGTGTGCATGTGATAGGCATGAGCCATGATGCATGTGAGTTACATATCATTGAATGTTTCAAGAGTCCATTGGACATGCATGGAAATGTCCATGGCATGCACCATGCCTGTTACTGTGTGTGTTTTGCCTGGACTGACCCATGTGTTGTGGAGGGACATGATGGAAGTGTACTTTGACAGTGGTGCTCATCTGCTATTGCTTCCTGTCTAGGGGACCATTGTACAGTGCCCTGATGCTTGTGTTCTTTGTCTCCCTCTACGCAGCGGCTAGTGAAGAAGAGGGCGGAGACGGCGCTGTGGAGCAAGGCGGCGGGGATGCCCCCACGGCCGCAGCGGAAGGGGTGGGTGAGCCCCCACAGGGGCCTGCTACGGTGGGAGACGGTGAGGAGCCATCCAGGTTGGTGGTTTGCACAGAGGAGGAGGAGGCCGCCACTGGGGCACACATGGGGCCTGGAGGGGCATCCCTGCTGGTGCAAGTGGTGCAGTCCAGGGCCAGGGGCAGGAGGCAGCACAGGTCACCGTGGAGGGGCCTGTGCATGTCGCTGTCCCTGACCCTGTGAGTGCACCACCATGCACCAGCAGGGATGCCCCGTCCCAGGCCCGTCCGCAGGTAGAGGGGATGTCCATGTCACCTGACTCCCCTCCACCTGCGGACGTGGGAACCCCGGGCCGTGTAGAGAAGGTCCTGATTGGGGTCGCGATGCGCACGGCTGTGATTCGTGATGCCGTGCATGCTTCCCGGGAGGAGCACGCACGTCATCACGAAGTGCACCGTGCCGACGTGGCCCAATTGGGATCGGCCATGTTCGGGGGTTTGCTGCATGTGTTGGCCAATCTGGCGGCCCTCTCCTCCTCTGTGCAGGCTATACACCAGTCGTTCTCCTTGCCGTCTTCCGGCCCAGATGACACCAGGGCCCCCTGTGGACCTGCCCCGACCAATGCAGCCAGCTCGGTGGGGATCCCATCCCTGCCACAGTTGGGAGTCGGAGGTCCAGCAGGGGTGGACAACACAGCAACTGGACCCCAGCAGATGGAAGATGTGACAGCATCATCGGGCAGGGCACGTGCACGACGGCGTCGGTGGTTTCCATCAGCCTGGATGCCGTCATGCTGGCAGAGGCAGTGGCGTCGGAGGCAGCAGCAGGCTCGACGTGGGAGGCATCATGGCTCGGGGCCATCAAGATCAGAGGGGCAGGCATCGGCCGGAGGGCAGGGCAACCCTGGGATGGTGGTGTCTTCCGTGTGGGAGCAGTTGGTCCAGCGGATAGGTGCGGAGCGGCAGCGGGCAGAAGAGGAGCGGCTCACCATGGTCAGGGCGGAGTTCTCCATGCGTCGGGCGTTGAGGCGGGCTGAGTGCCTCGAGGAAGCTCGCAGGGAGTTTGAGCTGAACATGGGGTTATCCCTGCGAGACCTCGGGGCCAGGACAGAGTCTCGCCTCCAGGACATTGACATGGAGTTCGATGATGCCCTGGCCAGCAACATCACCGAGTGAGCCGCAGGACTTGCCCGCTGCCTTTGTATATAGTTATTTAGTTAGTTAGTGTTATGTTTCCTTTATTCATTTTTATTTTTTTGGACCGCTCGGACAATGGCCGCTTTTTTGTAGATATTTTTTTCATTAGGTAGTAGTAGGTTTCATTTATGGTGTTGGGCTCATGGACCCTGGAATATTCGTGTATATAGTTTGCTTTTTGAAGAAACATTTTTTTTATTGATTATTGTGTTCACCATGAGGAAATGGTTTTTCATTATTTTCCTTCCACATGACATTGCTTTGGACAACATTTGTTTTTGGATTACTTTGTTTTTTTTTATTTTTACATTTGTTCTCGGACATGGACCATTTATTTTGTTATCCCCATTGTTGTATGTTTGATTTGTTTACTTATTTTTCATCTTTAATACATGATTTTTAACTTTCACTTGTGGTATTTTCTCATTGGTTTCATACATGTCATGATATGGGTTTTGAGATTCACTTGCACCCGTTGTGTATGTGTGTGTGACGGACATGTGTTCATTTACATACTTGCCATTGGGGTTGTATCATGTAATTGCATTCACTATGTGGGTGGATGCAATCCTTGCCTGGGTGTTTGTGCTGGGTATGCTGCCCATTACTGCCATGATTGAGTATCGTCAGGACCTGGGGGTAGGGGGACATGTGTGGGTGCCTGGTGGAGGATGCCCCTGCACTGCTGGGGGGTGGGGGTGGTGGGAGACATGAGTGGGGGCCTGGTGGAGGCTGCCCCTGCACTGCTGGGGGGTGGGGGTGGTGGGAGACATGGGTGGGGGCCTGGTGGAGGCTGCCCCTGCACTGCTTGGGGGTGGGGGTGGTGGGAGACATGGGTGGGGGCCTGGTGGAGGCTGCCCCTGCACTGCTGGGGGGTGGGGGTGGTGGGAGACATGAGTGGGGGCCTGGTGGAGGATGCCCATGGTGGCAGGGGGGTGGGGGTGGTGGGAGACATGAGTGGGGGCCTGGTGGAGGCTGCCCCTGCACTGCTGGGGGGTGGGGGTGGTGGGAGACATGAGTGGGGGCCTGGTGGAGGCTGCCCCTGGATGGTGGGGGGTGGGGGTGGTGGGAGACATGAGTGGGGGCCTGGTGGAGGCTGCCCCTGCACTGCTGGGGGGTGGGGGTGGTGGGAGACATGGGTGGGGGCCTGGTGGAGGGTGCCCCTGCACTGCTGGGGGGTGGGGGTGGTGGGAGACATGAGTGGGGGCCTGGTGGAGGCTGCCCCTGCACTGCTGGGGGGTGGGGGTGGTGGGAGACATGAGTGGGGGCCTGGTGGAGGATGCCCATGGTGGCAGGGGGGAGGGGGTGGTGGGAGACATGAGTGGGGGCCTGGTGGAGGCTGCCCCTGCACTGCTGGGGGGTGGGGGTGGTGGGAGACATGAGTGGGGGCCTGGTGGAGGCTGCCCCTGGATGGTGGGGGGTGGGGGTGGTGGGAGACATGGGTGGGGGCCTGGTGGAGGGTGCCCCTGGTGGCGGGGGGTGGGGGTGATAGGGGACATGAGTGGGGGCCTGGTGGGGGCTGCCCCTGCACTGCTGGGGGGTGGGGGTGGTGGGAGACATGAGCAGGTGTGCAGGGTAGTCCCCTGTTTTGTGGGCTGCCTGCAGGGGCCGTCGAGGGTGTACAGGGAACACCTGTGAGGACCCACCCAGCCTAATCGCATGTGTAACTTCCCACGCACCCCTGTAATACACGTACCAAGGCAAATTGCGTGTGATAATTCCCGCGCACCCCTGAAATACACGCGCCCAGGCTATTCGCGTGTGGAAATTCCCGCGCACCCCTGAAATACACGTACCCTGCTGAAATCGCGTGTTAAACTTCCCGCGCACCCCTGAAATACACGCGCCCAGGCTATTCGCGTGTGGAACTTCCCGCACACCCCAGAAATACACGCGCCCAGGCTATTCGCGTGTGGAACTTCCCGCGCACCCCTGAAATACACGTACCCTGCTGAAATCGCGTGTTAAACTTCCCGCGCACCCCTGAAATACACGCGCCCAGGCTATTCGCGTGTGGAACTTCCCGCGCACCCCTGAAATACACACGCCCAGGCTATTCGCGTGTGGAACTTCCCGCGCACCCCTGAAATACACGCGCTATTCGCGTGTGGAACTTCCCGCGCACCCCTGAAATACACGTACCCTGCTGAAATCGCGTGTTAAACTTCCCGCGCACCCCTGAAATACACGCGCCCAGGCTATTCGCGTGTGGAACTTCCCGCGCACCCCTGAAATACACGCGCCCAGGCTATTCGCGTGTGGAACTTCCCGCGCACCCCTGAAATACACGTACCCTGCTGTAATCGCGTGTTAAACTTCCCGCGCACCCCTGAAATACACGCGCCCAGGCTATTCGCGTGTGGAACTTCCCGCGCACCCCTGAAATACACGCGCCCAGGCTATTCGCGTGTGGAACTTCCCGCGCACCCCTGAAATACACGCGCCCAGGCTATTCGCGTGTGGAACTTCCCGCGCACCCCTGAAATACACGCGCCCAGGCTATTCGCGTGTGGAACTTCCCGCGCACCCCTGAAATACACGCGGCCAGGCTATTCGTGTGTGGAACTTCCCGCGCACCCCTGAAATACACGTACCCTGCTGTAATCGCGTGTGGGACTTCCCGCGCACCCCTGAAATACACCTACCTGATGGAATCGCGTGTGGAACTTCCAGCGCACCCCTGAAATACACCTACCCTGATGGAATTGCGTGTGGAACTTCCCGCGCACCCCTGAAATCCACGTACCCGGCCAAATCGCGTGTGAGACTTCCCGCGCACCCCGGTATACACGCACACATATTTTTTGTCAGCGTGTCCGTGGGTACCCCTTTGCACGTCATTTGTCCTGGAGGGCCACAGTATAGGACATTCATCATGGCAGTATATGGGTGCTATTTGTTGGCGCACCTTTTGGCGCACATTTCTTACAGCCGCAGAGACGCTACCGCCTGCTTTCTTGTGGCGGTCGTGTTTGTGCCTGTGCGCTGGTTTGAGCGTGCGCTTTTTTGCCCTATTCTATTCCATGAATACGTGTTGTAGGCGAGCGTGTGGGCGTTCCGCGCACTTGTGCCCTGTACTTCCCCCGTGACGCCCATGTTTTTGCAAGTTGTTCCCCCTTCCGAGTGTTCCGCCCGTGTTCCGCCTACTTTTGTTGCGTGCGCCGCGCTATGTGCGAATTTTCGCTGTGGCCTGTGCGATTTTCGCTGTGACCTGGCACACGCTGTTAGATGGCCTGTGCGCCAATGTGCGCGGCACACTTTTTATCGCACATCCGCTGGTTTTCTCGCGCACGGACTTCCATGAATCGACGTGCGCTGCTTTTCGTGCGATTTTCGCACTTGCACTGCGATTTTCGCTATTCCACTGCGATTCGCACGTTTTTGCCCACTTGCGCCGCGCTAATTATTCCA
This sequence comes from Ambystoma mexicanum, assembly GCF_040938575.1. Taxonomy (NCBI): domain Eukaryota; kingdom Metazoa; phylum Chordata; class Amphibia; order Caudata; family Ambystomatidae; genus Ambystoma; species Ambystoma mexicanum. The sequence continues at coordinate 552,521,709 of NC_090923.1, forward strand.
TGAATCGGCCTGTAAGTGTTGTCAGGATTGTTGGTTCCATTTCTATGAAGGACTAACATTTTCAAACACAAAATGGGTACCTGATTTTAATGTTTGTGCAACTCCGTAGCATAGAGTTGCTAGTTCACTTTCAAAGAGAAGGTGGAATATGTATTCCACGTTTTGTCTGAATCTGGGGTCGTCAGAATACATTAGTAAAGAGCGATATTCTGATGCTGTTATTTGTGTGGCTCTATCATCGCACCTTCCTCCTTTTCCAGTAGAAAAGAGTAGAGGAAAGGCCCGTGCTTCTATACTTTTTTCACATATGCTGATTGGAGATCCTTTGGCTTGTCGCATTTGGTACGTTTCCAGTGCATCATCTATGGTGTCTTTAGAGTGTAATGGATGAATTGTATAATGGTCTAAATATTGGATTCTGTAGCAGGATCTAGAAGTTGAAATTGACCGGTTTCTGCTGACTCTTGAATTATTTCAAAGGTTTCGCTCAGGTTTTCTTCAATATTAATTTCTTTGTAGTATTCATTGTTGTCTTTTAGATATTGCAGGGCTTGTCTAACTTTATGGTAGTCCACGAGTTGTTGCCAAATTCTTATGTCTTTTGTAGGTTTGCCATTTACTAAGACAATTAAAGATTGATCTATTGGACGTTGCACTCCCAGAGTGTGTACATTTTCTTTGAGATCTAATGGTAAATAAACGACTTTGCCAAAAATGCCTTTCACTAATTCAGATGTAGGTAATTTTGCTGTTTTTGGTTGAAGGCGTATTATTGCTTGAAATGGGTGCACTGTTTGAATTATGATGCTCTCATATAAACTTAGTTGTTTCAGGGGTTTTGGTAGTGGGAATAATTCCAAGTTATTTGTGATAGCACGTAAAGGTGTTTGGTTGTTGTCAAGTTTTGCAGTGCAGTAACTGCAAAGTATTAAGGGGTCAGTGATTTTGTATTTGTTTTCTTCTATAATGTAGAGAGCTAATTGGAACCATTTCGATTCTTCATTGTCTTTGATCTTCTACATTATGTCTACAGTTATTGTGTCATTTTATAAAAAAGTCCTGCAGCAACACACACACAGACATGGTTTGGTTCTTCAGCGGATGTACTTTTAAACTTTAGTATTTCTTTTTTGTATGTGTGTCATAGAAGGTTGCTATTTGTACAGTAGTTGCTAGTTTATTGTAAAGCTATTGCATTTTTTTTTTAATTATTTATTTGCATTTAGTTCATTTACAAGAATAATTTCGAGTAGAACCTTTGCAAAAGAACAAGTTAAAATCCATGTAAAAAAGAAAAAAAAAAAATTTAAACATTTGAAATTACATTATTTTACATTAGCACACAATACTTTAAAATACTTTAAAATACAATTTAAAATACAGGTGCAAGAGAAAATATACCAATCAATTTACCAACTAGGCATTTCATTCTTCACTCAAAATAAGTTCTTTTTCTATATGCTTACAAAAACTTACTAATTCATAAATTAAGCGGTTGTGAGTTCCTTGCATCATGCGAGACCATAAAAACTCGAGGCAATCCTCAAACCCTATATCAACAAATTTCATAAATCTTGCTGTACGTATTTTGTTAAAATGGGGACAATAGAGTATGAGATGCTTCAATGTTTCGTGTGGTTCATTGCATTCATCAAATCGACATCCCACAGCAAATGTGGTGGCATTTGTTCGCCAGTTCTTTGTTCTATCTCTAGTATGGTAAAGATTAAATCTAAATCGAATATATGCCTTCCTGGTAGTTTCACAGGGGAATAAAGTGATATGTGCATAGCGAGGGATGCGCTGTTTAACAAAGGCACCATATTCTTCATAAGATTTGTATGTCATAATCCGATCAATAGTTACACACCAGTCTAAATCAAAAAGTTTTTTTTTTGCATGGCACGGGCGAAGATGGACATCATTCACTGTAATATTCACTTCACTTAAAAGTTGTTGCATTTTCAGTTGATAATTATAAAAGGAAGGAGGACAGTGGGTACCCAGCATCTTATTCAAATCCGCATATAGCGAATTAGTCGGTGGGTAATTCATTTTTGCAAAATGAGATAACTGTCTCCATTTCCATCTAGACGATAGTGCCACCAACCCCAATTCATGACGTATGATGGCATTTGGAATGGACATAGGCAAGAACATTGCTGCTTTTAAAAGTGAACCTTGTAAACAATCCAACATATTAGACATATCACACAAACAAATATCTAGTGCATAAAGAATGATACTCTCAGTCTTCAAGGACATAAATTCAATTAACGGAGTTAATGAAAATTTGCAGAACCGGGTATAAATCCTTTTCATTTGCCAAAGGAGTGTCCTGGTTTTGCATTTGATAATGTCTGTCCATGCCTTGATGGAATTCTGATCAGAGAGATAATACCCCAAATAAATAGCGTTGTTAATACAAGATATCTGCGTATCCATAATATGCCATCTAAAACTGCCCTTTTTCTGCTTCACTCCAAATTTCATAATGGCAGTCTTTGCCGGGTTGGGAGTCAAATTGTGGTCCTTTGCAAATTCCTCAAAAAGTGTTAATTTCGTTTGTAAACCTACAGGAGTAGGGTCAAACAAGAAAATATCATCTGCAAAGGCTATCCATTGCAAAGATATACTCCCAACCTTCACAGAAAACAGGTTCATATTTTCCCAGTTTTTATCCAGATCCGCCATGTATAGATTAAACAGGGTTGCTGCAAGGTTGCAGCCCTGTTTCAAGCCCAGTGCTGTTCCTATTGGAGCTGTGGTGCCCCCGTCCTGTGATATTTTTATTCTATAAGATGTATTGATGTGCAATTTCATGATCCAATACATTAAATCTTTTGGAATTCCGAAAGCCAACATTTTCATCCACAATAAGTTGCGGACAACATTATCAAAGCCCGCACTCATGTCAATCATTGCGATATATACCGGATTAGAGTTCTTATTTTTTGCTCCAGCAATAACGTGCGCAAGGATGGTTGCATTTAGAGTGGTACTCATATTCTTTCTGAAACCCGTTTGAAATTTAGAATAAAGACCCTTGGACTCAATAGTTTTCTCCAAATCGTGAAGAAGTAGAATCGCAAAGATTTTAGCCTCGGTATCGATTAGAGAAATCGGGCGATAATTTTCAGGACAGGAAGGATCACCCCTCTTAAATATGGGGACTATGTTTGCAGTTAACCAAGATGGTGGAATTTCCCCAGAGTTGAAGATGGTTTCGAATTTGGTATTTATAATTTCTGCCCACATGGCAGGGTCCGCTTTATAGAGACAGGGGGGAAGCCCGTCTGGTCCTGCAGCCTTAGAATACGACAGCCTCGAGATTGCCCAAATTATGTCACTAATGCTCCAATTGAACCGAGGGATCGTGGTAGAGTGTAGCAATATACCAGGAAGAAATTGGAACTTATAAGGTAGTTGATATTTGGCAGTTATATACGTCTGCCATGTCTGATCAGAAATACAATTTGGCATAGATAACACAGCATTTTTTGGGTCAGCTTTTAGAGTACGCCATATAACTCGAGTGTCATGTGACGTGATGGCACGGATTAGAGTACAGTTCTCCTCATTGTGTCTCGAGATCCGGGCGAATCTTAAGTTTTGTTTGTACTGAGAGATGATTTGATTCCGCCTTTCTCTGAGTCTTTCAGAGCCTAAAACATTATATTTTAATTGTCTTAGGGCTTTGTTTTTTTCCCTTTTCAACAGTTTGCATTTCTGATCGTAGATGTGAGTATGTTTCGCACTACTGCGGTTTTTACAAAATTTGAGCAAAACGGTGTCAACTATTTTGGAGTAATCCCTATCAGATAGTTTTATTCTTAAATTGGCACCATATTGGTCAACTCGCAGTGTTTCTCGAGATATGTGTTTAACAATCTGATCGCACAAGCCATTGTTCCACCTGATTGAGTGCTGAGGGCGATCAACTTCTACTGCTGTTAGTGAACTATTTGCCCCTAGCAATTGACATTTCAATTTCAATGATGTTATAAGTTGTGCATGATCACCAATCAATATAGGATCTATTACTAATGGGGCCATGTAAGCTATAAGATTACGAGATACAAAGATAAAATCTATCATTGACTTCTTAACTCCTCTTTCCCATGTAATTTTTGATTTCATATCGTGTGTCGCCAAGAGATCCATGTCCCAATCAGTTAAGAGTTCTCTAAACTTGGCTCCTCTGATGCATGCTAAGGTTGCGAGTTTAGATAGACTAGTTTCATTCACATTTCTACAGTCACAATTAAAATCGCCACCAAGAATGATCTCACAGTTCTGATATATACTAGCGGAGAGTTCCAAGCATGCTTCAAGATCGTCAAACATCTCTTCAATAGTTAAATTGGCAGGGTTCCAATATAGTGAGATGATAATTAATGATGGATATCTGATTGAGGGTATATTAAGATGAACCCCTAGTAAACTCGGAGAGTTCCAAACTAAATTAGGTTGGGCTTTAAATGAAGTATTTATTGCAATCGATAAGCCCCCAGATGGGCGGCCTGATAAATGTCTCTTAGCTAATGAGTTAAAAGTAACATAACCAGGGATAAGTAGAGGTTCTGTTTTCATCGACTCTTGAATTATGATTATAGTTGGTCGTTCATCACTGATAAGATTGAGATGCCAGTTCATTAAATTCACAAAGCCACACGAATTCCAGGATATGATTTTAAGTTCTTTGTGATTAGATAGCTATGTGACTGATTTTGTAGGTAATGAAGTAGTATTAGAAGACAAAATGGCCAAGAGCATAGGTTCCAACCAAGGAAGGCCATTTGTTTGAGCTACAACTTTCAGAATCTCAGCCAAATCAAGTCCAGAGCCCATATTTGTTTTAACAATGGGTACGGTCATATCAATACAATTTCCATCGATCACTTTTGGTGGATCTAGGAATAGAGCAGCATCATCCTCGGATCCGAAGGTAAGTAATACCAAACCCTCTCTTTTTATTTCCTCCCGATTGGACCAAATAAATTTCATTACTGCCTCAGAACCAAGATAACATAGGGCCCTGAAGTTGTTAATTCTGGCCAGGGAGACTCTGGTAATATCATTGGATTTAACCATTCTCAATTGAGGTATTTTTGAGAAAAGGGAGAAGATAAATGAACGATTAATACGTTTATCTACCAATTCCTCAGCATTTCCTTCAAATCCTATGATGTATTCCTTCATCTCATCTGACAGCAAGGGCCTGTGTGAAATTGGCGCTGAGACAACTGGAGTTCCTGCTTCAACAGCAGGATTGATTAATAAATTATTAGGTTGTTTTAATAAGATCTTGCTATGATTGTTTGTGTTCTGATTGTCCATATGGAAAGTTTTACTCAGAGCTACAGAGGCTTTGCCATTTTTATACAAGAGAGGATTGGTATTCATGTTTTGTGATAGTGTTCTGCTTTGCGCAGGGTCATGTATAAATATACGATTTGGAGTCATTACATTATCAATTGATCCAGTTTGATCGAAACAGCTGAACTTAAGACTCTCCTTATGAAGCACGGCCGATGCCTCAACCAAAGTAGTTCTTTTTCCCGTGCCATTTACTGCAATTACCGACTTAGTCATATTCACCTCCTCTTCTATGGTATTAGTTATTTCATCTACCTCTACCTTCCCTATTTTACCGATGCCATTTACAGCGACTAAGGGTATATTTTTGGGCTGTTCGGAGATATTGTTCGCAGAGAGTTCAGTAGTCACTTCCCTCGAACATACTTCACTATAGGTTTTCCTAGTTAGTGAAATCGAATTGTCACTACCATGAGGACCCGGGTGAATAATGTTGTTTTTCATCGTACGACATCTCCCTATAATCGGGAAAAAGTCCCTTAAATTACTTTTTACTACAGAGCCGATAACAGGTTCGATTAGAGTTGTTGCACATCCGTTGTCCTGATTATCTGACACCTTTAGAGACATTTCACATAATTTTGATTTGATCAAAGGTTTAGAAATCGTAATTTCCTCAGATATACTATTCACTGGATTAACGATGCCAGCCTTAAGATTAGCAATCTGAGGAGGGACAGCACCCATCATTAGTGACTTGGTAATAATACCATTTTGACTTACTTCCTCCGATGAATTAGTAACCGGGGTAAGAGCATCTTGGCTTTCTTTGGACAGTTGTCCTACATCAATATGATCTTCATCGATTAATTCTATACTAGGAACCAAGTAAGTATCCTTTCCACGTCCATCATTCTTATGTAATAGTGCTTCCTTCCTACGCTTAGCATATCTTTTAACCGCTCGCAAGTGATTTTTTTTAACTCGACGGGACATAAAAGTAAAAGGTTCCTCAGTAACACAGTGTTCTGTCTCTGTTTTTTTTTGTGATTCGATTTCTTCAAGGAGAGCAGATGGGCTATCAGGAAACCGCATTAAAGGTTCCATTTTGGTGAAGTGAGTTGTAATTGTGAAATTCAGTGCATCGACTGATGCCTTAATTTCTTTCAAGTCATTGTCGCACTTACATTTCACAGGTTCAATTAATGCGTCCTGATTGCACTGTTCCAAGCTGTTTACATATAAATCGTGCCTCCCTGCCTCTTCATTGCTATGGCCTTGTCCTCTAATTTCAGATTGAATGGATCTTAGGGTGTCAACTGCAGTGATAAACCCCTCGATTTTATCCATTTTGGAGCAAAGATAATGCAAGATGGCCTTAGTTTCCTTTAATTCAAGATGAGTGAGCTCGTGACCCTTGTCAAGGAGATCTAGAATTTTGGTGATCACCGGAAGAGGGGTTGGGGATTGATTTTCAATTCCGCGCACACTATTCGTGCCTACTCCAAGATCCTCAATTGATACTTTATTTGAAACATTAAATTGATCAGGCGAGAATGAAAGCGTGCGCAGAATTGCTCCAATTGGTGCCTCATTCGATACATCATCATCTATTTTGGTATGATAACTCCTATTAGTATTTCCAATGGTGCCCGAATTTGTTGTGCCATATACTAGTGGAGTCATCATACTAATAGTTTGATTGACTTGTGCATTTAATGCAGCCATCTTCTGCAAGGTAGTGCTAAATTGCACTTTGTTAGGGGTACATGAATCCGATCGAATCATACTATCATTCGTATTTACATCTACAATCTCTTTTTCCTCAACCTTTGTTGGGGCATACATAGAAACAGAGGAAGTAGCATGCACTTGGGCTACATGAGTAGAGCAGTTACCAGTATCTAAACAAACCACAGGGACAGTAGGTATGTTGTCATCTACCATGTCAATTAATGGCACTTCATGATATGAAGTTCGACCCTTGCATACCGTAGAGTCAATGCTGGAAGATGTTAAAATGTTAGTTATTGCCTCAATGCAACGCCCACTTCGCAGGCCATTGGCCATTGTAAAGAGGAGGTACACCAAATATAAGAATACTTTTTACAAAATATCAAAAAAAGCAAACACCTTTCCTAATGATGGGTCAGAGAATTAAAACGTGATGTAACAACCTTCTCAAAGTAAGCAAAGAATTCAGCACTGTGCGCTATCACGAAACAATACTTCTCAAGAACTTAGCTCGTGCCAGTTGCACAGGTCACAGCCAAACAGCACAACAGCGACTCCAGCCCTTACTGCCTCCAGGGCTTAACGCCGCAAGGGTGGTTGTGCCGGCAATTTCAGTGCTGGGTGAAGTCACGTGACCAAACACGTGTCGGAGTTCAGCTCCGCTCCCTCCAGGAAGCGGTTACTGCAGCAAGAGCAACGCTCGCAGTGCTGCCAACGGAGTGCGCAGGGTGAAAATGATGAAATGACACAGCACTCCTTGTAAAAGTGAATGAATCCGCCTCACGGGCGGTTGTGCCGGCAATTTCAGTGCTGGGTGAAGTCACGTGACCAAACACGTGTCGGAGTTCAGCTCCGCCCCCTCCAGGAAGCGGTTACTGCAGCAAGAGCAACGCTCGCAGTGCTGCCAACGGGGTGCGCAGGGTGAAAATGATGAAATGACACAGCACTCCTTGTAAAAGTGAATGAATCCGCCTCACGGGCGGTTGTGCCGGCAATTTCAGTGCTGGGTGAAGTCACGTGACCAAACACGTGTCGGAGTTCATTGCATTTTTGTAAATGGCTTTCACCTCCAAAATATTTTCTGTGGATATGCTCTATTTATTCGAGTAGTTGTTTGGCTGTACCATGTAGAAGATTGTTATTTAAATTGGCTAGTGCTAAAGCCGGACTTTTATCATAGTAGAGTTCATGGACCAGATTTCTTATAGTTGAATGAAGTGTTGATATCATTTTGATATGATGGAAGGTGCTTTTGCAAAATGTTTCCTGAAATGCAGGCTAATGAATGTCCTTGTAGTCCTGTGTATTTGCACACTGGACAGGCATCCATATTTTGTAGTAGTTTCATTTTGAATTTGTCTTTGCTTTTTACATACTGATTGAGGAACTGCCATAAAGATTAGAAAGATTTTTTGGCAATGTTACACATTGATGTGCACAGCCATTTGTAGACTGGACGTTTTGGTTCAGTGGAATGGAGAGGTGATACTGATTTTTCTGGGGATATTTTTGTGAGCAGCATTTCTTGTTCCATAATGGTATTATTAAGTTTTTCATACCCTCGTCCACTGCTATGTATGGCAATTGGGTTTGTTTGATTTTGTTTTTATGCTTCTTCATTAAAATATGGTTGTGTGCTCGTGGTGGGACTCCATTCACCCACACAGATATTTGAGAAGATATTTTTGTTGATATTACATTTATTGAGAAGTCTTTTTTGAAGTTTAGTAGTTAGTTTTGTTAGTGGTTTCATTCCGTTTAAAACTAAAATAAATAACTTCCTTTTGAGAAGGATTGTACTGTCTATGAGAGCTTCTAGGATTAATTTTCTACGGTAGGTTTTAAGGGTTGTGCATGATTTCTCTCCTGTTTTTATAAGGTTCTGAAGGACTCTGTGGCGGAACATTGTTTGTAAAATATTTTTTTTGGTACTTGCCACTACATCAAGATTTATAGGTGCAGTGTTAGCAGTAGTGGTAGCTGAAGTCTTGTTAATCACTTCCTGTTTCATTTTACATTTTGAAAGAGGAGGCAAAGTTTCTGTACTGGAAGCTTGTTTTGTTTCGCTTAATGACTGTATTAGCTGTTTTGTTTTAACTTTTTGTACAAATTCTGCTAGAGATGGATGTTTATTTTGGACATTTTTATTTTGATTTGCTCTACTTCTGCATTGCTTTCTACGGAGTTGCTTTTTGGTAGGCATTCTTTTGGGCCTGTAGGAGAAAAAAAGAAAGTGTGGGTTGGGCTGTTGTGCAGTGTATGTGTGCTTTGTGCATGAGTGTCTGAGTATGATGGCAAGGATGTATGTGGAGGTGTGTGATTGTGTAATGGGCAGCTAAATCAAGTTGGGAAGGCTATTCTTGTATTTGTGTGTTACTATACTGGGGTTCAGATGACAATACAAAGTATGCAGCTGGTGAGGGGAAGCACTAATACTAAATCTAATGGTACAGGGTTAATACACTTGTTTGTTCTACAATACTAGATCTAGTGTGTTTGAGTAACAGTTAGAACATTATGGTAGTATTGCACTTACTTTTTTGTATGGAAAGAGTAGGTTTCTTCTAAATTCTTATTCGTACTTCAGATGCTGCTGCTTTTCAGGAGAGTGGTCTTCACTGCAATTGTAAAAGAAAGAAGTTAGTAAATGTGTGTGTTTATAGCATTGTTGTTAATGTACACATTGACTTTTTTGTTTTTGCAGTAGCAGTGTTTTCTGATAACTGAGCATAATATCTACATGCACTTTCCTTTGCCTATGTGCATCCTGTATATTTTACTTAGAATCTGTTAGTTGAACATAATTTACAAATGAGTATAATAGTAAGTGTACGGAGCACACTTGGCTTCTTAAGGCTGTGTTATTGGATGTTAGGAGATAGAAGAAATAAAGGGTAAATGGCAGGAACTGTACAGAAAAGCATGCAATGTATGCATTTGTGAAGGTGTGGGAAATAAAGCAGAAGGATTAGATGTAGAGGCAGTGGTGTTGTTTCAGCTGTGAGCCTTTGTAATGATATTGACTACCTTTGTGTATGAATAAAGATGCATATACTCATCCTGGCTGCGTGTCATTTTATAATACACTACAGAGCCTTATTCCACAATTATACTGTTATTTCTCTCATCTTTTAATACAAAATGACACTTTTTTAGATAGCTGTGTTTGTAAACAAAAATCTGGAGAGCAGACAGGTTTGCAAGTGACACTTGATCATAGTATATGGGAGAGTGACAGTAAGTTTATTTTACAGGTTATAAAGGGTAAGTGCCAGTTAATCAGTTTAGTTGCAGTCATACAAGAGCTGTACATGTACGGATGAAAAAATATTCATACCTGTAGTTTGTGATAATGCATGTGAATGTGCGAGGAAATCTTGGGGAGTTTCATAGTAGTTGTTGCTGTAGATTCTTTGCAGTCACAGCCCAATTGTACTGAGAGTGATCAATAGTACATCTAAAGTGCTGATCTGTCATGATAGAGTTAGATGTAAAGTTCTTGCATGTGATTGGTGGATGGTTGTGTGACTGCTTAACAGTAGCCAATGAGGGAATGGTGCAGAGAGTGAAGTGGAAAGGGTAGAAGGGCTGCCCCATTATTACGTGCTCCGCGGACACCACGGCTGTCAGCGGACAGGGCATGCCAAATACGAGACTTCTCATCATATCTGGCATGGAAATAGGACTGTAGAGATCAGCCAATCAGGTGTTGAGGTTGTGGTTTGTATTGAAAGAGGCTGTGTGTAGTGAAGATGGCAGAAGTGGAGAAAGTCAGGGTGTTGGTGCTCGGAGATATGTTTGTTGATAGTTTGGAGCAGTATGCTAAATGTTGGAATGTGGCAAAGAATGTTGGTGTAAAAGGAATTGAGGTGGAGTGGAGTACTGTGCCTGGTTTTAATTTTCAGACAATGTTGGAAGTTTGTCAGGATATGGCTAGGTTCAGTAGTGCAGCTGTAGTTGTCCTAAACTGTGGTGCTGTGTATTTGGGCTATGTCAGTGCCCCTACTTTGTTGCAAGATCTGTAAAACTTGGTTCAGGCAGTCATGAAAATCCTTCCAAATGACAAGGTCATTGTTCTGCTTTGTTACCTAGGGCAGTATGGGCAAAAGTTCTGTTTTTTGTCCTCAGCAAAATGTTGCTAGGTGTTTAATCAACCAAGGCATGTTTGCTTTTATAATTAGAGCTGGGATGTTCTTTTGCAATAATGACAACATTGATTCTGGTAATGTTGTTTACTTTAAAGCAGATTGCATTTCTTTATCTTTCATGGGAAATGCCATGCTGTTTTGGAATATAAGGATTGCTTTGGAGAAGCTAATGTGAAGATATATGGAGGAAAATAAGAAAAAACCTAAAGAAATACAAAATAAAAGGTGTTTCTGAAGCATCTTAAAACAAACCCAAAAAGGCTCTTTTCAGAGCCAACCTCAAAGGGGAAATGGGGTACAGTATTAAAATTTCATTCCCCACTCTCAGATTTTACGATTTGTCCGCAGACACTGCGGTTGTCCGCGGACAGCGCGTATTACATACAGGGATTTTGAGGTTGAGAGGTATGCAATGAGACTTAGCAGAGCAAGGGATTGTTCAATAAAGTTTACTGGGTGTGATGTGTAAGGAGAGAGTTTGTCAGAAAGTCCTTTTCCTGAGAGGAGAGCACATAGCTATGGCTGTGTGTTTCAGAAAGCAGATTGTTTTGATTTTGGGAGATTTGTGGATAAATTGGTTGGAGGTGCAGGCAGATCGCTGTGGAGTGGCTGCTCATCTTGGATTTCCTCATGTGAAAGTGCACTGGCATGGAGTGCGTAGAATGAAGTGGCTGAATTTGGTACCTCTTTTTGCTACTTTGATGATACAGTGTCATCCAGACATTATTATTATTCATTGTGGAGGGAACAGCTTAGGACATGTGTCTGAAATCTCTTTGCAATTTTCAATGAAAGAAGGACTTGGGAGAGTCATGGACATGTTTCCAAACTCCCGATTAATTTTTTCTCGTATAGCGCAGAGACAACTGTGGCTGCGTTCTTCTTCATTTGGTCCACAAATGGAGAAAGCGAAGCGCAATCTCAACAAGGCTGTTTGTACCTTTTTGAGAGATGTTGGCATGTCCTCTTTTCACAATGAAAATATTATGTTCGGTAGCACACACATTTTTCACAGAGATGAAGTAGATCTTACTTATGCTGGTAATCAGATTTTTCTGCGAAATATACAAAAAGCATTGGAACCCTTTTTGGAATCATAGCAATCCATTTTGCAATAGGTGTTGACCATTTGAAGTTTTCGAAACACAAAAGACCCCCTCAAACAGGCTCTTTTCAGAGCCACCACTTCCTCCTGGAGAAAAGTGCAATGGTTCTGATAGGACAGCACCCCAACATTTTTAAAAGTCAGCGGACAGTCCGCAAACTTCTAAAAATGCACAGGACCCTGCAGCATTTCAATGACACTTCTATTTCTGAACTGTGAAAGGCGGCTCTGAAAAGAGCCTTTTCTTTTGGTTTTTGTTGTTTTATATATATATATATTTTTTTAAACATGACACACAAGGAAAGGAGGGAAAAGGAGGGTAAGGAAGGGACACCAACCACGGGGATAAGAAAGGGCAGGTGGAGAGAGGAAGATGTAGAGTGGGCCTTATTCAGGTAGTTGGCAGTCCTTTTCATGCTCCTTGACCACAGTCTCGAAAGCACTTCAAAGGGTCTCCCCCCTGCAGAGCACTGCATCGCAGTACATTCACAATACTGTTACCCTCGAAAGGTAAGGGTCAACAGCATCACGTATGGCCTTTGAAGCAGCTGGAGGGATGCGCTGTCCCACAGGAGTGTCTCTTGTGGTGAGATGAGCGGAAATGGAGGATGCTGCATGGGAACTCAACCTACTACATTTATCGCAAGGTACAACCTTACGACTAGCCCCACCGTGGAACACCCTTAGGTGTCGCTTCATTGATGTACTACCATAGCTATACGAACCAGGCTAGCCACAACTCAGCACCATCTGGCACTGAGTGTAGCGCATCTTGTTTGCACATGCTTTTGGTACTCCATCAAGACTGGTAAAAACCTCAACACCCAAGATTCATTATGAATGCTAGTAGTAGGGATTTTCACTACCTCATCCTCTTCATCACTTTCCTCTGCATCCTCATGCCTGTTACCCTCTGCAGGCCCTTGGGGAGGTGGTGGTGGTGGAGTGGGTGGTGGTGGTGCCGAGACAGCAGTAGCCCCATCAGCAGCCATGGATGCCATCAGGACAGCTCTTAGCAATCAGCAAAAGCAAATAGCAAATGCAGGTCAGTCTGCATTAGTAGAAAGACAGAATGAGGATCAGCTCTGGGGCGTGGCCTTTTATAGGGGTGCTGGGGTGCGCTTCGCAGACACCTGTGCCGTCCACGGGCACTTCAAACACCAAGAAAGGGCTTAAAAATTTCCAAAAAGTATGTAGAGGGCCAGGGACATTGTCTGTAACATGTGCAATGGTGAACTTTTACTGGAAAATACCTTGGATTGCTCAAAAAAGCACTTTTTAAATGTTCGGTGGCCTGGACTGTGTTCTCAAACAAGGACCCACGCTCAGCGTGGGTCCGATCACATGATGACATTGCGGACATGTTCGCGAATGGGACGGCTGTTCGTAGAACACCAAATGCATGGGGTCAGTTGTGCGCATGCGCGCAGAAGTTCTACGGACAGTATTCCAGCCCCTGAACTAATTAAAAGTGCGACACAAGTGCGGCGGACAGTTACGGACAGCCGTGCTGTTCGTAGGGCCCAAGAGTGTGGTACACATGCGTGCGGGTGTTCAACGGACAGTGTTCAAGTCCCCGAATAAAATAAATGTGCGTCAGAACTTTGCAGACAGGCGGACGGGCTATGTGTTCTACGGACATATTCATTCTAGTTGCGGACATTGAGAACAGGGGGAATGTTCTTAGGACACCTTAATTTGAATAGTTACGGACATGCGGACGGATTTAGTGTCCTATGGACACCCCCATTTTAACTGACAACAGTGCAAACAGGTATAGTGTCCTTGGGACACTCCCATTTTGATTAAGTACGGACAGGCAGACATCTGTGTGTCCTAAGGACACCTCCATTTTGATTGCGAACAGTACGAACAAGTATAGTGTCCTTAGGACACCCCCATTTTGGTTAATTGTGGACATCCCAGACACCCACCCTGTCCGCGGACACCCTAACTGCTTTAAAAAAAAATAAGACACATGAATATACTAACAACACACTTAAAATATTATTATTGTTTAACAGTATAAAAATTAAAAAAGAGCGTGGGATGCAGAAACTGAAACAAATACAGGGGAATTAGAGTTTGGACACAATGGATGGGCAGGGGTGGAAGTCTCATTGTAACGTTTTTCTTGCTGGCGAGGGTTTGGGGATAGTTGACTGGGACATGGAGAGGGGGAACAGGTACATGTGGGACAGTGATATTTAATGTTTTCTTTTATGTGGTCCTCTACAAAGTGTCTTAAAATAATGACATTTTTCATTAACATATCCATTTTTAGTTCCATTCGCGGCAAAGGATTTTCTAATGTCTCTCTTGGTATATTATTTTTAGTGTCTGTATGGTCTGTTAAAAAAAGAAATTGTTAAGTACACATAAAGTAATGGTTATTAATTGGCTTATATAAAGAAATGTTGTGTATACCATTAGTATCACTGTCTTCACTCATTTCATCCCGTGGGAAACTTTCTTCCAGCCATTCCAAAGTACTGGACATTCCTGTGTAAATAAAATATATATATATTAGTTTTAGTGTACCTAATACAGAAAGTTTATAAATATATAAAATAAATGTAGTGTACTTACTAGTTTCTTGATAGGTATTGCTGTTACTCAATGTAGGTCTGCTGTTGCTTTTTGCTGTGCAGTTTCTGTGAGGTAATTATGTTGGAGGCATATTTATTTTGTTTTGGTATAGGTATATTCCATTCTGGTGCATATGCTATTTAAATGGACGGTTGATGTCTTACATATACAGTTTCCACTTCTTCTTTATTATTAAATGTAATGTGTTTATGTGCTGCTTTTTAAACTTTTTCAGTGTTTCTATTATATGATACAACAATGTAAGATACCCCCTGATTTTTTGGATAGTATTGATGTTGGCCGAGTCTGTCCGCAGACATGAGCATTGTCCGCGGACATCAGAACCACTAGCACAGGTAGGGGGCTCAGTATGTTCTATGTTATATGTAAATAAACTAAGGGAATCCTAGTAAACATTTATCACATTTATATTATCTATATCTATATTCAGTAAAAAAACTTTGTTAAAGGGTTGTTATGGTTAGGTTGAGCTACTAAAAACCTATGAAAATCAGTAAAAAAACTTTGTTAAAAGGACGTTATGGTTAAGTTGCACTACTAAAAACCTATGAAATTCAGAGAAAAAACTTTGTTAAAGGGACGTTATGGTTCAAGTAAAACCGAAAACCCCCTGAAACACGCCAGTTATGGTAAGCTAAGCTACCATAACTCGCACCACCAGCGTGCACTGCTGAGACTAACACCCAGGACATTAAAGTTGACATCACATATGTCATTGATGACATCACTGATGACATCACATGTGCATTTACTTTTCAGGAAAAGTATGTACAAGGGGTTCTCATTGTCATGTTGATAAAAAAGTGTCGAGGGTCATTGGAATAAATATCATGAGGTACATAGTGCATTAAGCATGCATTGATACAAATAGCATTATATTATGAAGTTCTTTAGTATACTAAGATACTCATGTAGAAACATAGGCATTGTATGGAGCATACATGATGGAAGTGCAATATTAATA
This sequence comes from Ambystoma mexicanum, assembly GCF_040938575.1. Taxonomy (NCBI): domain Eukaryota; kingdom Metazoa; phylum Chordata; class Amphibia; order Caudata; family Ambystomatidae; genus Ambystoma; species Ambystoma mexicanum. Next base: position 552,537,589 of record NC_090923.1, read on the forward strand.
ATCTTGCCATGTTGAATAGTGAAATGATAAATGATTTATTATTAGAGTTTTGCGTTTTGTGAAACATTTAATAAGTAGCTAATAAAACCCAGTTACAACATAATTGCATTATTGCAAACAAAACAGAAACAGACAACAACACATACAAATATGAGCATACACAGGGAAAATTAAGTAAACAAAAAAACAGAAGTTTTACCAGACAATCTTCATAACCTAACTGATTATCTTCATGCACAGAAATGATTGCGCTGCTTTAAAGCTACTACTTCCCTATGTACAAGTATCACATAATGTGACTGGACCCTAAGGAAAGTAGTGTGAATACAATGTATACAAATATGAGCATATCCAGGGAAAGTAACAGTAATAAAAAAAAAAACAGCAGAACTATACAAAAGTGATGATAACCTTACTCATCTTCATATATACAAAGCATTGCAGTCTTCCAAGTCTGTGTTTTTCCCTATGTATATGTTTCATATGCTGTCAGTGAACCCTAAGTGAATTACTGTAAAAACATATCTGAAGTATAGGCCTACAAATATAGTACTCTTTGAATGTTTAGTTCCTGACTATTACTGGCCTAGATATGTCAGTAAAGGAAAAAAGAGGGAGCCAGCCATGTGATGTCATCAGTGATATCATCAATGACATTTGTGATGTCATCTTTGATCTCCTGGCTGTTAGTCTTAGCAGTGCACGGTGGTGGCGCGAGTTATGGTAGCTTAGCTTACCATAACTGGGGAATTTCAGGGGTTTTTTGGTTTTTCTTGAACCATAACGTCCCTTTAACAACTTCTTTTTCTCTGAATTTCATAGTTTTTTAGTAGCGCAACTTAAACATAACGTCCCTTTAACAAAGTTCTTTTTACTGAAAATATATATATATATATATCCAAGAAGGTCCCTGTACCAAAGTACAAGGAAAGTGGATGGCACTCCAGGAAGAAGTTTGGATTTAGCAGTCTTTTTCCAAAACATAGAGTCAGGAAGCCAGGGGGTTTCAGGCACAAAATGGCTTTAATTAGTGTAATGTCCAGAACAAAGAGAGCAACACGAAAAACAATGACGCGTTTCGCGGCAACAAACCGCTTGTTCACGTATATATATATATATATATATATATATATATATATATATATATATATATATTCCGCTTTAGCGAATCATGGGGAATTTAATAAAAGAACAGCTGGAACCACACCATGTTGCATGGCCGTTTGGCCATTTTCTGCTGTTTTTACAAAAGGCATAATAGTTAGGAAAATCTAATTTACTCTCCACATTCCTAATTTTCCCCTCCACTAGTCCACCACTCCCAAATTCGTAACATGTTCAGAGCAGCCAGGAACACCTTTTAGCTGGCCATTACAATTCCATAAGTCACAGGTGGATGAATTTAATTTCAACAAAAATGCCTGGAAAATATCTAAAAATTAAACATGTATGTAATCAGTGGCGACTTGTCGTTTCTGAGAAAATGCAACAATTGAGATTGTCCATTTAAACAAAGGGAATCTTCATATGTGCAAATATGAGCTTCCCTTCCTCCAGACCATTTGCCACTCTTAGCCAGCCTGTGACTAGAGTTTTTTTTTATTAGCCTCTTTGTTGTTGGAGTTCACAGTTCAGCCTTGATTGCAGCCCTAGTTTTCACACTTCCCCCCTATCTTCTAGTCATGCACCGGCTAGCACATTCGGCTTGCACAGAACTGTGTTCAGAGACAGCAGGTCTGGGGAAACTTGGCTTTCGACACCCTTTGGGCAGGCCTCATTTTATCATAGTTATAAATAGTGGGGTGCAAGCCAGGCTTTCAGTGGGGAAGTCCTGTGTGAATTCTGTCTAGAAACCCACCATTTGTCCTTGGCTGAAAGGAACTAACATATTGCATTTTCAAACATCAGCCTTGATTCTTGGGCATACAGTGTGTTTTACTGGTCAGGGTTCACTTTTCTTTTGCACTGAAAGTACAGCGATGTTTCTTTCAGTCATTAATAAAAAATGTCTGCTCAAAAGTGGGACTGAATTGTCACAGTGACCCACCTTTTGATGGTGGCAGTTTCAATGAAAATGCTGCATTTATTTCTCAGCCAGTAATGTGATGTGCTTCTCCAATCTGAATTTGGATCACGTTTTTGCTTTAGCTTTCTCTGGATTTCAACTGCAGAAAGTCACCCACATAATCTGCCTAAATAGGCCCATTTTCAGTGTGCAGGTTTCTAAATGCTGGCATGTCATTTCCCAACAGGGCCCTTCAGTTCTGTTGGTTTGGGGCCTTTGATCACACCCCACATGCCCCCAGCTCCGCTCTTCCCTGATTCTTTTGTGGGGAAGAGCAGGGCAGAATGGAGTTTTAATCAGAAGTCCCCCTTTTTGTTCTTGTTAAATTTTTACTTTCAGTTGGTGCCCATCCGGCTACATTTCCTTCATTAGGGAGTGGGCACTCCAGCCTCCCCTTCCGTCATTAGGTTGGAGGGTGCAGCACAGCACCCCATTTCATCCTTCTTTGCAAGTACCTGGGATCCTCCCCGGACTCTCCTCTTGCCTCCAGGCTGGAAGTAAAGGAAGTCAATTATCTAGTAAATAGAAAAAGAGGTCCAGTGCTTTTTACACAACATAATTCCCCAGAGGATGTACACAGAATTGAGAAAATCAACCACAACATACAACTATAACACAAGACATTTTCACCATTTCACAAAACCTAATTAATTTATTTTCTTCATTTTTACGATGAGCACTAAGTAAATGACTCCCTGTATGCATATATATATATATCATATTTTGCATTTGATTTTTCATACTTCCTTTTCATTCCTAAAATGGTTCCTTTGCTTGACTTTCGTTTGGCTCCTCAATCAGTCGTAAAGCTTGTCTGGGATGAAAGCTTTCGAACTGATTGATGTGGACCGATTTTTCTTCTGTCTGTTCTCCTTTTGGGATGCAGATCTTGTAGGCAACAGGTGATATTTTATCTACAATTTGAAAGGTGCCAAGATGGGAGAAACTTCTTCTCCTTGGTCTGATTCCTTGGAAACTTGTACAGGTAAACTTTGTCCCCTAGTTCATAGTCTTTCTTGGTGGTCTTTAGATCTTAATAGGTATTCATTCATTCAGTCGATATTTCTAAATTGTGCTGAGCATCAGCAAAATCATGCTGGAGGTGCTTCCTTAAATTTTCAATGTACTCATGAGTAGTGGATGCATTTATCAGGGCCGGCTCCTGAGTTCTGTAGAGCAAATGCTGAGGTAACTCCATTTTTCGTTCGGTCATGAGCTCAAATTGTGGGGACATCTTTGTTGCAGAAGATGGTGTAGGACTAATAGCTACCAGGACAAGCGGTAATCGGATGTCCCAACTGGGTCCAGAGTCTGCCACAAACATCTTTAATATACTCACAATTGTCTGTTGTATCTCTCTACACCCCCACCCCCCGGTGTTAGGCAATGTGGAGTTTTGTATTTACCCCTAGAATCTCCCACATCTTTGTCATCTTGTCACTGGTAAAATAGCTTCATCGATCCAACTCAATCCTTTGTGGGAGGCTTGAATGAGAGAAATGTGGTTGATCATTAGTGTAGCTGCTGTCTCTGCTTTATAGTTCGGGGCTGGAAGACATTCTACCCACTTTCTGAACAAGCATGTCACATTCAACATGTACTTGTTTCCTCTAGGCGAGCAAATAACTGGCCCAATGAACTCGTCATGTAAATCTTACCAAGGCAGTGGCATTCCCCTTTTTTGTAGGGGAGCTCTGTGTGTGAGTGAACTGGGTTGAAAGTGAGCGCATAAAAGACAACCCTTTAGGTAAGTGTCGAGGTCCTGGCCCATGTGTGGCCAGTAGGCAATGTTGCACAAGATTTCTAATGTTGTGTGAAATGCTCTATGACCCGCAGTGGCCATGTCATGGGCGTGGTTCAGCATCAGGCTTCGGAATGAGGTAGGTACATCCCACTGTTCACAGCCAGATGGTACTCTCCTTACCAACAAACCTTCTTGGATCCGGTTTTCTTCGTAGACTTTGTGTGGGAAGTTAAGTAGGCCTCCATGTTGTTGGTCATTAGACATTCGTCCTCAAGACAGTTTTCTTGAGCACAATCATGCAAGTCTGCCAACCCTTGCTCTAGGGGACTCTTCTTGTTTTGGCCATTTCTGACTTCCACAGGAAATCCTTGCATGGACAGAATCCAGGAGGTAATTATGGAATTCTAACATTCCCCTCATGGATTCTATCTTTTTGTAGATATTGCAAGGGTTGGTGAGGAGTCTGACAATAATGTTCTCCCCCTGGATGAATGGGCAGTCATTTTTCAACATCCACACTGTTGCCATGAGTGGCTCATTGAAGTCATTGCATTTTTCCTCCACAGAGGACAAAGTCTTGCTCTTGTACGAGATGACTTTGTTGACCTTGTCATTCTTTTGATACAACACTGCTTTTAGGCAAGTATCTGAGAACCCTGTTTCCAAGAAGAACTCCTTGTTCATTATGGGGGAAGACAAACAAGGAGCATGGGAAAGGCTTATTTTCAGTTGTTTAGCTGCCTCAGCTTGTTCTGGACCGCACTATCACTTGACTCCGGCCTTTAATAAATGGACCAGGAGTCGAGTGATCTCTGCATAGTCTTCAATGAACTTCAGACTATAATTAGTGAGTCCAAGAAGGCTTCTTTATTCTCGCAGAGTAGTAGGGTCTTTCAATTTCATTAAGGCTTCCACCTTCTCCGTCTGGGGATTAAGACACGCAGCGGTGATCCCATGCCGTAAGAAGTTCACTCAGGTCTTACACCACTGTGCCTTTTGAAATTACAGTTTTGCTCCAGCTTTCTGCAACTGTGTTAGAACATAGCGGATATGTTCCCCACAGTTGGGCTCTTGATCAGAACATCGTCTATATAGGCTAAGGTTCCCCTTTGACCCAAATCGGCCTTATGTAGAAAGATGTTGAATTCATTGCCTGAGTTTATGTATCCAAAGGGGGGTTGCACCTAAGTCTCACAGGCATCAGCAGGATTGATCCTTTCCTCAACCATCTGTTTGAATCCTGGAAAGACCTTTGGCTTGGAAAAATCAGCAGTATCGTCCAGTTGGGTGGAGAGATCTCTTTTGATGGTGTTGACCTGGCCAGTAGGTTCCAGTGATTCGAGTTAGTGGTCCTTGACTCTATACACTTCCTCCGACCTCCTGATGTCACAGGTCACCTCTTTCACCTATAGGGTCAGGAAGAGTACACCATGAAATTTACCCCATGCCTAGTAAAAATCTTTTTTGGAGGAATACTGTTGCTGATGTCGAAACAGTCGTTTGCGATTGGTCCCATGATTTCATGACCTAAATCAATAGAATAATGTTGGGCATCAACCACCATTCCAATAAAGGTGTCTACACTCAAAGTGAAACTTCAAGGGTTACTGTTATCCACCAATATTCTAAAGGTGTTGTGTTGTAGGTCTACTAGAGGTGTCGAATTTAAATACAAACCTTGTTGCTGGATATGGGAATTTAAGGCGTCCTGATGTTTAAGGTTCTGTCCTCGCATCATTTTGAGGGGAATAGTAAATTGTTGCACCGGTCCTGGGATGGTAACCGCTTCTCGCATTTGAATTTCAACTGCATAAGGCAGCAATTGAGCTGTCCGGAATGCTTTTTTGGTGTTGTCAACGCCCCCCAGTCAGCACTAGTCCTGTGAAGATAGCTCAGGGGCAACGTGCTTGCCTTGGAAGCAAGAAGACACGGAGCAACACAGATTTGATCCCCAGTGCCATGCTTAGAACCCTCTGGGTATTAAGTGCATTATAAATAACCAATTACATTTATTAATTAGGTCCAAATTGATTGCGAATCGGTTGGGAATGTCACTTCCCAGATAAAAGGTGGAAAGGAGATCTCTCACAAGCCAACAATTATGCTCTATGTTTTGTTACCAATGGAAATGTTTAGCATACACCTGTTAGGCAGGAGATGTTTGAAGTTTGGAGTTTACAGACATACGTCCCATTTGTCAATGAATTTAAATGTGGGAATGGTCTGATCTTTTGGGAGTTTTCTGAACAATTCTAAGCTGATGAAGCTCGTTCCATTATTCAGACAGACTCTGGCGAGCACCTCTCCCTTATTTAACTGAATGGGGAAAAACAACTGATTGCCTTTTTTCTGAATGGCTGTCAGATTTTGAATGGATTCTTCCTTGTCAGGTTTCACACGACTCAAAGTTTCTTCTGATTTTGGACTGGTGTAAAATTTTAGAGTGTTCCCTTCCAGTGTGGATTTTCACTTAAAACTGGGAGGAAGGTTGATTTTCAAGAATAGAGACGGATTCCCATCACCAGTTTGTTCTCCTATAGAGATGACAGTGATGTCTGGGACCTGGTTATTCTTGAAATGGAATTGATGTTCTCAGAATGTTGATCAGTTAAATGACACATACCATTCCTGCTTATATAATTGGTACTCATTTTTAATTTTATAGGAGGTTAGTCTGGGTCCAGAGGACCTTGTTTACACAGTCAATCAGAGGTGATAGCCTCCTCAGGAGATTATTCCCCAGTAAACAAGGTGTGCCCTCTGGAATCAGGACTATCACTGGATGTTTCAGTCGATGTCGCCCAATTTTTATTTGCATATCCGCGGTCCCTTTGATGGAAATGTCATTCCCATCAAATAGTTTGGACTTGTGTCGAAAATGGTGTGAAGGGAATTTGGTGACCCTCCCCCCATCCTGAGCTTAGTTGGTACAATGAATTTTTGGACAGGATGGTGGCTAGTGATACAGTATACACCAGAGCTGATCTTTCACACTGACCCCTCACCCTTACCGGTGCATAGATTTGTCCTTCTTTATCCTCTAGGGTGCAAAGAAAGTGTGAGTTATTTGCCAGTTGGGTGGTCATTTTCTTGATATTGAAATCCGACACTGCGTCATCTTGAGTGATTTTCTGTGTCGGAGATCGGGAATCTGTAAAGAAGATTTTACAACTGGAAATGGATGGATATGGGAATCCTCTTTCCTTGCTGTCCCCCTTTTCATGGAGGCAGTTTTCAGAACCTGTTTGGGGAAAGGACCCCTTAATTTCTACATTGTCTGGCTCACATTTTGGGGGTTGAATAGTTTCCTGTTTTGGGTCGGTCTCCATACTTACTCTGTTCCACTCAGGGTCTTTTGGGACCCATTTGTCATGGGAGGGATCCCCCCATTTCTGAAAAAGAAGGTCTTTTTACCTGGGTCCTCCAGGGACTCTTCTCTTTCAAAAGGAATGATCTTAAGCTCTTCCACAATGTGGGCCTTCTTTGGCTTCACCTACTTACCCTTTTCTCTTTGGGTTCAAACATTTTCGGGGTAGAGAGTCACTTTCAGGCTGAGAGGTTTTTAGCGGTTCTGTCTGTGTGAGAAAAGAAGCTTTCTCTTGGGATTGGCATCTCCCCTCCACCCGGGCCCACTCCTCAGGAACCTGTGGTTTGTCAGATGTTTCCTCCTGTCATTTCCCTGTGGGGCATCCGCCCTGGGCGTTGGGGAATTCTGTGAAGCAGGGTTAGGTTGAGGGTTGGACTGAGAACTCAGCATGCGCCCCAGGTCATCGGTCAGTGGCTGGACCTGTCGCTCCAGCTGCAAGACCTTTTCTGGTTTGTAGGGAGGTCTCAAGTCATACGTCTGCTGCTCCCGGAAAGGGTAACTGTCCCTTCTCCCGGCATAGCTTGGGTACTGGAAGCTTCTCCCATAGTTTTCCATCCAGAATCTCCCATTTCCCGGTTTCAGGGATCTATTGTCCTGGAATAGGGGAGAAACAGGAGGATTATTTGTCAGTTCTGGTTTGGGGGATATCTGGGGAAAAAGTTCAGGTTGCGAGGTGGAATGACACTTCTCTCCTGAGGGAAGTTTGGGGGGAAGCTTCCCGGGCCATTACTTACCTGATTAGTTCCCCCCTGCTGGGCAGGGGGAGTGTATATCTATCCCAAGATTGGCTTGGTACCCTTGTACCTTGGGCTTACATAGGTGGCAGGGTCTGAGGGATCATTTTTCTGGCCCCTGCCTGATTACCATTCAATTGAGGTAGGCTGGGGGGTCCCTTCTGACTTCCATTTTGCTTGTTCGCAGGAAGGTTACTTTAAGGCACCCCATCTCCAGGTCCTAGACGGCTTAGGGGTTTTGGGGGTGATTTTATTCTCAGTGGGCTTTTGAACCTCATAGATCCTGGTGGCTTGTCCCATTACCCAATCCAGGGTCCTGTGCTCATAAAAGTTGCACACCAGCTGAGTAATTATGTATTTGGGGAGCGCATGGAAATAGCTGGTCACAAACACCCTACTATGTGTGTTTACTCGGCAGGAAGTCTGTGCAAATGTGCGCTTTAGCTCCTGTGCAAACACCCTATGCGACTGATGCTCCCCACATTGGAAATTATGTGCAGCCTGACAGGCCTCCTGTGGGTTTCTGTTTGAGGAGAAATGTTTTAGAATGGCCGCCTTATAGATGGAACATTTATAATGCTCCTGGTCCTCGAGTCCTGCAAAGAAACTGAAGTACTCAGATGAGAAAGTCCATTTAGCAAATGCTATATAATTCACATAATTTCTGATCTGCAATGATGCCGGCATCTACTCATAATGTTCTAAGTGCTCTCATACTGAATACTTAGTATTCTTATGGTATGGGGTCAGGAAGCTCTTCATGGCCTTGACTTGTCTTATTGGGTCTTTCACAAAAACCTTGCTCCGTTTCCCTGTCTTTTTCTTCCTCTGCACCTGAGTCCATTAATTTTCTGACTCAGAGCTTCTCTATGTACTCCATTCACTGTTCTCTAGGTGCGCAATATCTCTTTGAGATCAGGAATATCTCCCAGAGTCATAGGATCTGGACTCCTCGCTGCTGGAGCGCAGTGAGCTCTCAGCATCACTTTCCCGGTAGTTACCTTTAGGCCCAGGATTACCCTCAGTCCCTTCTTCCCTCCTTTTAGGTTGTCTGGGGAAATCCCCCCACTCCCTGAATGGATGGAGGTAATATGCTCTTGCTTGGTTGAAGCTTTGGCTTTTCTCTTCCAGCGAAGCGGGCCAGGTGGTCTCTTTGTATCCTCATCTTCTGCAAGTCTAACTCCCTGATCTTGTCATCATAGGAGAATTTCTGGGTCAGAATTACTCACGAGATTCCTTTTGGCCTCCCAGGACACACTGGTCCTGCCACCTAGCCTTCCATTTGGTAGAGATGAATTCTCATCAATATCAGACAGGGACTGATGTTCTGGATCAGTTAGGCTAGGACTGGGTAAGTCTAACTGTCTCAAGTCATCCTGTTGTTGGGTGGAATGCTTGAGGTTGGTTCCAATGTGTACATGAGAGGTTGTAAATGATTGGCATGAGGCCCCTGCTGGGAGGGGTGCCTCACCTTGATTAGTGGGCCTTGTCCCATATCCTGATCAGTCAGGGTGTCTCAGGGCCTGTTTATAATTTTCAATTTCCTTGCTGAGACTCTCACACCTGTGTCTCTCTTTCCTTATTTCCTGTTGGTAGTCAGAGAGCCGTTTTTTAATTCTGACACTAAGGCCTGATTGTTTGCTGCACTTGATGCTGAAGTGATTCATTATTCCTCTGTGAGCTTTATATGCTGCACGTATGTGCAAAGTGCTTTTGCTTTAAGAGAATAATCTATTTCCTTTGCTCATCCCTACAATTCGCTGGCTCTAATAGTTCAGCTTCTATTCGTCTCACATGTCCTACTAGCTCATTCCTTTCTTCTCTAATTCTGGTCAGTTCCTGAGGACCTGACTGTTCCTTCCCTGCATCCACTGTTAACCTGAATATACCTTGGTCTTTGACCAGTTGTAAATTCTGTTGTTTCAGAATATTTACATTTCGCTGCATTTATCAAATTCCTTTTGTGAGTCTGTCTCGTTAATAATGGACTATTTTCCCTTTCATATTCCATAATTTGTTGTTTGAGGGCCATAAAGTCATGTAACAACTCTCTGTTATGACCAGTTTGATCATTCAATTTGGAATGCAGGTGACCTACAGTGTCTTCACCCTCAGAGCATGCATCATGCAGTCTATCTCTCTCTCTGCACTGGCTTGCTCTTGTGTGTTCAGCTCATCCTGTAGCTGCTCAATGAGCCTTTCTTGTTGTAACTCAAAACATTAGCTTTTAGTCCAAAAGGCATGACCTGGAACTGGTACAAGACTTCTCTGGTGGAGGATGCTGTATTCTCCTTAGCACCATTGGATAACGCTATTTGACAGCAGCTTGAAGTGAGATTAAATACATTCAAGAGCATAGCAGCACCCACTCTGTCTACTAGCTCATCAGTTCTTGGCAGAGGGTGAGCATCAATCAGCCTTGGTGACTTCCTTCAGAGCCCTACATGTGATACAAAACCATATTTCTTTAATTCCTGCTAGTGGCAGGAGGACGGGGTCAAGGACTGTTAGAATGCTCCAGGACACCCAAGTGCAAAATCTTGTCGATTTCTGCGTTGCTGTGGTATAAAACATCCTATAGTTCCTATTTTTGACAGGCACACTGTCCTTGGTGTCTCTGTCCTATTGACAAACTGATCCAGACCTGTTCAAGTGAGAGCTTGGAGAAAAACTCTGGGAGCAAAGCACTAAAATCTCACTGCTGAGGATGAGTTAACTGTGGAGATAGGTTTACTCTCGCCACTTAGCTATTTTTGGTTTTGTTTTGGAGAATGTCTGTGAGAGGCTCGGTTTCTCCCTCCTTCTGGTCAGATGCCAAAAGCAGGAAAGCCTAGTCCTCTCTACAAAAGTAGGGATTTGGAATGCCGATGTGGAACACTCTGGGAGCCTCATTGGGAATTCCCAAATCCCCCAGGTAGTTGACTTCCCTGGTTTTGAAACACGTTTGTAGGTTAGTAGGGACTGGTCCATATGCTTTAAAACCTCCAGGCTTGGCAGATTACATGTCGTGAAAGTCTTGTCCTTCAGTTAGACCAAATTGAGAAGTCTTCTGGACAATCTTGTCCTGAAGCCCAAAACACAGTCTACCATATTTAAGGTTGACTAGATGAGGAGCCTTCCAACCTTCTTTGACTAAGGCTAAGGTACCTCTCACAGCGTGGCCAAACAGTAACTCAAAGTGGCAGAATCCGACTCTCTCCTGAGTTAAGTCTCTCTAAGGAAAGAGGAGGCATGATAAGTGGAAATCCCACATCCTCTTCAAGGACTCTGCTATGGCACCCATCGTGCTCTTCAAAATGTTGTTGAAAACCAAGATTACCAGAAATTAGGATAATATGTGCAGAAAAGGTGTAGGCTAACCCTTATTCCTGCCACATAGTTTGAATGTACATAGACTTAGGAAGAATCCCCAGTCCAAGACAACATCTTTAGGCAATCCCAACCTGGTAAAAAATATCTAGACGCGCCATGGGCACCTCTCTGGCAGTGACACTTCTCACTGGGGCTGCCTAAGCATATGTGATAGCAAAGTCTGCCAAAACCAGAATAAATCTGCTGTCTGAGGAATTAGGAAGGTCTAGGGCATCAACTTTGCCAATGCCACTTGCCAACCGCCTGTCTGAAATTTGGTTGGTCTGGAAATATTTGCAGTATGTCTCTATTTCAATTCCCAGCTTAAGCCAGTAGAAGTGAAGGGTAAAGCTCTCTTTACTTTTCTTCAATCCAAGGTGCCCAGTCAGAACTGCCTTATGAGCAAACTGTAGTAGGAAGGGCCTATAGGCCTTGTACACCACTCACCCCTTATGGCCAAAAGGCACAGGCTCAACAGGCTTGCTATGAAGGAGCGCATTCCTGGGGATTATGTGAACCTTTTAAAATGGGACGAAGCCTGTTAGCTCAGACCTTCTAGTGTTGTACACTCTTGCTGGACAAGGCAGATGTCTTGCCTGGAGGTAACCCCATCTACCGGTAAATTTTGTAACTCATGTCAGCGTCAAGGGGTCCTGCCACTGTAGGGTACCCAGGGTCTTCGCCTAAGGGAATAAACACTGCTGAGCTCCCCTCCTTTCTCCTGATGGCTTTAGGTCTCCCCACCTTTAGTCTTTTATGACACTGTAGATGAATGATACTTCTCAGATGTTGGCGCTCCCTTAACATCTTGTTCCTTTTGTGGTTCTGATATGGGGTCCACAGCAGCAGCATTGGGGGGAACTCACTCAACAGTTCTTCCATGTCCTTCCCAAAGAGTTGAAGGGACATTATCCTAGACACTAACTGGGATAGAGATAGATAACCCACCCACCTTTACAGTTTCTTGTCCAATTAGGGATTGTCTTAGCAGGGTCTCCATCATGTCCAGTGATCTGAGGGACTATGGGTAGATAATCCTCAAGCTGGATCATAGTAATGTCCAATACTGTACCGCTATCCCCAGAGTCTCTAAGATGAGTGGTAGTGCCTCCTGGTCAGGGATAGGGACCATTTGAATGTACTTTCTAGTATTACTTGGTACATCTACTGAAGTTGCAGAAAGGTTTTCCCAGGCACCCAGGGAGACTAAGATTAATTCTGAACAGGACCCATAGGACGTACACTCAGGCAGGAAACTAAGGCTGGTGGCCTGGTTCCCCTATGGTGTCCCTTTACGCTGAGGGTCCCATTATCTTATCTGAGGGGATTGTGGTCAGATGATCCACAATCCTCACAGTCAAGTGGAAAAAACAGGGATGGGTTTCTTGACCTCCTACTTTTGGGTTGCCGCCCCTTTAACATTGTTACCACTCCAATAGGTCATATCCCCTTCTATTTTGTGGATCTGTTTGTGAGGATGTTTGTCAGAGGAAGCCTTGTGACCCTGAACCTTCTGATGAGGCCCCTTCTTTGTCATTCTGAGGGGGATCCTTGGGTCAGCTACCATTGCTAGCTTCTTTGGTTCAGGTTTGTTAGAGTCAGCTATGTGCTGATGTAGGTCTCAGGAAATAACATTCAACATGTGCTCATGCATACTTAAATGTCTTAAACCACAATGGGGTCCACATTATAACCTCATATCCACCCTTCATATCCTTAAGGGACTCAGTCACCCAAGTGGACCAAGTCACACAATCTTTCCTTTTGTGCTCCCTAAGCTTCTCAAGTTGCTGAGAGGGAGTCCTTTCAAGTTTAACAATGAGTCTGCCGAATCATACATTAATAAATATCTTGCTCAGTTTCGTCCAGTTCCAATAGCTCTTCTAAAGCAATATGAGGTAGTTTACACATCAGGAAGAGGGCCTTTTCAGAGTCAGACAAGCCAGAAGTCATACAAGCTCCTTGAAAGGCCTCAATGACAACAAGACATAATTCCCCTCCTTGTTTTCACTCAACCACCACATGGGAATTCTTAAAGAAGGTTTTGACCACTTAGTATCACCTGTACTGTTGAGAGGGTTGCTCTTGGTCTTTGCTGCTATGCGCTTTTGCTCCTTTATCTTAACTTGCAGTTCTAGCTCCTTGGCTCTGTCCTTGGCTAGGAGAAGTCCTATTGTAGTCTTTCTCTTTCTCTTCTCTGGCCTCCTTGAGTTTGAGGTGATCCAGCTCTATCTTCTCCCATTCTACTTCCCTGTCTTTCTTCTGCTGGGTCAGTTGGGCCGCCTTGCACTCCAGCATCAACAGCTTTAATCTAAAAGGCTCTTCTGTAGCAGCATTGGTGTATTTGGGAGCAAGAGGAAAGGTGAATTCAGAGGATTCCTCCTCCTGTGTGGAGAACTGGTCTTGATCCTGGGATATGGCCTCTACTAGCCCAGCCTTTGTGCCAGATTAATTAAGTTCCATTTCCACACATAACCCTCTAATTTCCTCAACTCTGAACTTGTTCTGGGCATCTACTAGGAACACTTCCTTCTTGTATAGTACAACTTTCAAGGTAAGGTTGTCTCTTTTTGGTACAACTTGTGGGTGAATCTCTTACAGGTTTTTCACTACTTTGTGTTCACTGAGACCTGGAACCAGTGTCCACATTCTTTACCACTTGTTAGGGTGGTTCTCCTTAAGGCCCTGTGGTCATGGTCCTCAGGTAAACCTTCCACTTTTAGGCACTACCACTGATACTCTCACGCTCACAAAGCTCTTCAAGTGCAATTCATTACAGAGAAGCCCAGGTATAAATCTCGGGAGGAGGAGTGCGGTGCTTCACAGCACACATAATATACTTTTCATAAATACCCAGTAAGAGAAGTTCTGCACACTATTTTTATATAGAAGTAAAGTCGTAATATTGAGGATAGGCAAGTAGAAAAACAATACATTGACAGGGAGGTAACATTTTGTAAAATAGAAGATGCTACAATATGTCAGTTAAGTAACAGTTTTAAATTAACATTCTTTCAGAGACAGTAAATAATCCTTCTTGGGAAATAAACAGCAGGCTGGCAAGATCAAGCGAGACCCAGATGGACAGTTAGTATAAATAGGGGCAATCTTTTGCAGGAAACAGTTACCTTTGTGTGACAGTGACCTAAGGAATAGTTCTTGGAGTTGCATTGAAGGAAAGCCCTCAAGAGTTGCTTGAAAATGAACACTGGGTACAGGGAAGAAGAAAGCACGGACCTTTGCAGTTTCCCAGATGATGGCGATTGAACCAGATTGCTTGCCTGATTTCCTGAGTTGAAGATTCTCGGGTTAGTTCAGCTCGGAGGATCTTCAGCAAAAGGGCTCTCTACCATTGAATCTGGTGATGCAGGCATTGTCAGGAGATTCAGGGAGATGAGGCCCTAGGTCAGGAACTGTTATCCAGTTGTACACACCAAATCGAGGAAAAGGCGCAGCACTGTTTCTTTCTTCTGATCATCTTGGAGAGGCAGAACTTCGTCATCAGATTGTTTGGAGCATCAAAGGATGCTGCTGCAGCGCTTCATTCTTCTCTTGAACAGCATGCCCTACAAAAAGCAGGTAAAGTGTACCAGCAGTAGACATAATGAATGCGAAAGGAAGTCTCCTTTTATCCTCCTCAGGTCAGTGAGGGAGCCCTACACTCAATCACATCCCAAGAATCTTTCAAACGGAATGGTGGTCAGCCAATAGCAGACCATCCCTCCAAGCACACCCATGTATTCTGGAAGGGTCTCACACACAAAGGAATGAATCCACACTGTCCAAGACAGGCACCTGCTTATGCCAGTAATAATTAGTTTGAGGCTGACTACAGCCCCCAGTCCTGGGACACCCACATCCAGTGATCAAAGATGGCCATCTCCTATCTAATACACAAGGAAGGTCGGCATATCCATGTGACCCTGAAGTCTTTGAAGCAATTTACTGCAACCTTCACTTTGATAAATAGAGGAGAGGGTAAAAAAAGGACCCAGTTAGCTAAGTCTGGGAGGAAAACACAGTCCAAAACCAGAAAATCCAGCAAATAGTACGGAGCATACCACACATCATTAAAAGTGGCCTTTCTGCCTCACCATCATCAATGGACATTTATTACTTGAGGATACACATAGATGGTTAAAAGGTGCTGCCAGTGTTTGGGAGACACTGAGGATGATGTGTTCCATCCATGACTTAGTTGGAAGATTATATTTCTTTGATTCTCTTGTGATTGGAAGGAGATTGAGTCAAGAGAAAGGGTTTCTTCTCAAGTGAGATCTCTTGTAACTAATTTTCACACAAAAAAGGAGTACTTATGACTTGCATTTAAAACCCCTTAAGTGCCAGGCTATTATGTAATTCTATGCAAAAAGGACGAGCATACTCGTCCTTGGCACTTAAGTTAAGTTATGGTTGCATTTAAATCAGCTATGGTTGCTTTGATCATGTTATAAATTACCTAGATAACTGTGGTAATTCTAGCTCTAAATCATTCTGGTAATTGCTGACCTCCGAGGGAGCATATATTCATCGGACCAAGACCAATCTGGGCTCGCCCAGCCGCATTGGTGACTTGATAACCTTAGGCCAATCACACATCCCTTTGATGGAACATGTACATTCAGATATCTGCCCTATCAAATTTCTCTGATACTTTCTGTGCCCACTATAGTGACCACGGTAACAGGAAATCAGGGATTAATTCTAGATATGGAACCTGCGAAACTATTGCCACATCCAAGGAAGACAGCAGGCGTGCAAGTTACCCAACAGACTGATCTGATGATAAATATATTCGCCCGTCCCTAGCAGCGAGAACACTGGGGAGGACATTGAATGACCTGGCGCTTGTTGATATCTGGACCAGGCACAGCAAAGGGGATACTCTCATTATTCTGCCCTACATAGAGGTTTAAAGACTTTATTTGTATAACTCGTTGCCACCACATTTTATACATTACATAAAATATATTCATGTTTTATTCATCATACAGTTCGTTTTCAGAGTTCGATTTCCGATTGTGGCTGAATGTCATGGGCACAGTGAGTTCAGTTGTATTTGTCATTAAAACGGGCAGAAGGTCCAACATAAATTAACTTAACACACCCACCCCCCTTCCCTCCCATTAACTCAACAAATATGGCTTCTCACAGATCTTTTGTCTGACTTGCAGTGTTTTTCCAAGCGGGGGTCTTATAATAGTCATGTCTCCGCTCTATAAAACACTCATGTTTGTGACCATTTTCGGCCTTTAGAAATGATGCTCTTTGTCTTTGACATATTCATGAAAAGTGAGCCATGTCTTCAGAAACCTGTGATAGGTCCCTGTTTTAATTGCACATATTTTCTCCATCCATTGCTAATACTCCCCAGATTTTCACCCACTAACATGCCAGTATAGGACCCTCTGCTGCCTTCCAATTCTGGGCTAAGGTCATTTGCACTGCCGAAAATAGGTGTTTGATGAGTGCGGGTGTTTCCCCACCTGCAGCATAGGTTCTGTCTACTTCTGCACCCAGCAATATCACCACTGGAGAGTCTGGTAATTGGGCCCCTGTGATCTGTTTAAGATATCCCAGAACCTCTTTCCAATATATTCTGGCTTTGGGGCATGTCCATCACTTGTTACCCAGGGTTCCTATATCCCCGCATTGTCTCCAACTTGGGGGCAGGGGGGCTAATATGTGTTCATTCCGTGTATCTGCTGGGGAGTCAGATACCATCTGTGACAAATTTTGTATGCTGACTCTTTTATCGTCATACATTTAGATTTTCTTTGGGCTCTCCTCCATATTTGTCCCCATTCTTCCTCTGAAAAAGTAACCCCTAAGTCTTCCTCTCATCTAGCCATGTAGGGGAGGCCCTCTGTATATTGTGTTCTATCTAATAGCTTTTATTCTCGATATCCCTTTGCCCGTAAACCCTTCCCTCACGGTTAACTCCAACCCCAGTGGTGTGCTTGTGCCTGACCTCCTTACATCCCTTTGGGAGATCCAATGTCTGATTTGCATGTATGTGTACGTTTCTCCCTCTTCAATGTGAAATTTCTATTTGCATTCCTCGAACAGTAATGGGTTTCCATTGAGATAGACATCTTCTAATTTCAATTTGTCCTTTCCTTCCCATCCCTCCCAGTATTTTACCTTCCTTCCAGGAGTGAAATCCACGTTGTAACACATTGGACTATCAGGCCCTAATTGTAGGGTTGCTCCTATTCCCTTTTTCCAAGGCTTGTAATACCCTGAAAGGGATGGAGGTCACCTCCTGCTCAAGTTTGCTCCAGCCTTTTTGTGACCAACGTAACATGGGCGCTATTTGGGCTGCCAAAATAACGTCTTCGCAACTGGGACCCCAGGCCTCCCATCCATGTTGAGCGGAGGAGGACTGACCTTTGAATCCTAAGGTTCTTTTTATGCTACATGAACGAGAAAATCTCTCTTTGCAGGGTCTTAATCATCTGAGTTGGAATAGTTAAAGGAAGTGAACTGGTTACATATAGTAATCGGGGTATTATTGTCATTTTAACCACCACTATTCTGGCAAACCATAACTATTCCTGTGTGTCCCATCTATGTAGTTCTTCTGTTAACTGATTCCACAATGTCGGAATATTTACTCTATATAGTTCTTTGTACCCCTTTGTTAATGTTCCTTTGTTAATGTTATTCCCAGATATTCTATGCCTTTCTCTTGCCAGGTTAGAGGGTGACCCCTACTCAGTTCCTTTATTTCTTTCTGGTTATCTGTTTTCTGTTATATTAAGGTCTTTCGACTTATCAGAATTGTTAGTGAAACCTGAGACTGCTGTGAATCCTCATAGTCTAGCCATCACTTGCGGCAGAGTACGTTTTGTATCTCTCAGAAATAATAGGATGTCATCCGTATAAAAAAGCTATTTTGTGTGTCCCTCCTATACTTTCTATTCCCAGGATGTTTTGATCCTGGCTAATCATGGCCGCCAATGGTTCCATTGCCATGGCAAATATTCGGGGAGATAAAGGGCAGCCTTGTCTTGTACCCCTCTGGATTTTTACCTGTTCCGTAAATTGCCTGTTAACCAAGTATTTTGTCGACGGTAGCTGGAAGTTAGCGAGAACCATTCTTCTGAATGCTGGACCGATCCCGCATGTGACCAACACCCGTTCCAATAATCCCCAATCCGGCTATCAAACGCTCTTCTCGCATCTAGTCCCACTATAGAGAATTTCTGCTCGGTTCTAGTGGCTGGTTCTATTACGTCTATTGCCCTTCTTATGTTGTCTTGCGTATCTCTCCCCATTATAAATCCCACTTGATCTTCACGTATTATCCCTGGTACCACTCTAGCTAATCTCACTGACAAGACATTTGTGTACATTTTTGCATTGCTATTCAGTAGGGAGATAGGTCTATATTTGGCACATTCAGTTCTATCTTTCCCTGGTTTCGGGATCAGCACAGTGGTAGATCTACCCATGTCCTCTGTGACTGTAACTTTCTCTCAAATATTATTAAACTGGTGTGTCATGGGTGCTATCAGGTGTGTCCGGAAGGTTTTATAGTATCTGTTTCCAAACCCATCTGGGCCAGGTGTTTTAAACCCGGTATAGATGATATAGCCTCACCAATCTCCTCCGCCGTGATGGGTTGTTCTAGGGCCTCTTTTTCTTCCGCGTTTAGTCAGTGCAATGTTATTTTCCCCATGTGAACAGTTTGCAGACCTATGTCCTTATCTTCTCGTTTTAACAGAGCAGCATGGAAGTGCTCCATGATCCTTATTTTGACAGCTTCTGTGATATGTAAGTTGACCTGATCATCTTGCAACTTTAAAATGTAATTACAGGTTTTATGTTTCCACAATTAAGCTACTAATAGCCGACTGGTTCCCACCCCTGCCCCCCGGGTATAATATGTTTGATTAGTGTTCAACAGAATTTGCTCTGCTCAGTCTGCCATATGTGCCTCTAGTTGTGGCCTAATCTTTCTTAGTGCACGTAGTGAGCTCTGTGTTTGTTTGTGTTTATGTTGCGTTTCTGCCATTTGGACATCCCTTTCTAATTCCTTTCTCACGGCTTCTCTCCCTTTAACATAGGATCCCGTTTGTGACACGAATTTCCCCCTTATCACTGCTTTTCCAGCATCCCAAACCATCCGCCAATCCCTTTCCCTTAGTATCATTCTCGTTAAACTAATTGATTATCACCTTTTCTATGTATGCCAGAAGAGCTATATCCCATAAGATGTGTTTGTTCAGCCTCCATGGTTTCTGCCCCCCTGTTTCTTTCCTTGGATCTTCATTTGTAGTGCCACTGGAGCATGATCCGTGAGGTATTTGACTCTGATGTCTATTGCTATTATGTGGGTTATTAGTGTTGCTGAAACTAGGATCATATTGATCCTCGAGTAGCCCTTGTGGACTGCTAAATAATGTGCATAGTCTCTTTCGGTATTATGGAAGAATATCCAGGTTTCTATTAGGCCTAGGTTTCTAAAGAATTTCCCCAGGGTTTGTTGGATACTATTATCATTATTTGTGGGGGGGAAGTGTTGTATCAAGGATGGGGTCCATTACACAATTGAAGTCGCCTCCAATTACCACTTGTCCCTCGTACCAGGTGCCTATTTTCTGGAGAACCGTGTCCAAGAAAAGATCCTGCTTTTCGTACCATATATACCCCCTCTGGGTCCCGCTAACAGAACTGCCTCCTAAATATCAGTGAGGTTCCTATCAGGATTGCAACCCCCTAGCTTTGGTCCCACATGTTGCAAAATATTGTATGGGGAAAGCGCAATGTGCCATTCTCTTCTCATCCGTGGCCAAAAGGTGCGTTTCTTGTAGAAAGGCCACCGATGCCTGGAGATCTGAAAGTCATTTCAATATGGTACGCCTTTTCATCAGCGCATTTAAACCCTGCACATTCAGGCTTATCATCTTTATGTCAGCCATATTCAAAGGGTTGTATGTATCCCACATGCAGTTGTCTTTTGTATTTTTCCCCAATCTTTAATAAGTTCTGAGCCATGTAACTATGCCTTAAAAACCGTCAACAATTCAACATATTCCCCCTCCCAACATCCCTAACTCATAGTTTAACTGCATAATTCACCAGTCGGTTATCGGGTCCTGGTGAGTTAACCGATCACGGTATCTAGCCGCCCCTCGCATCCTGCCATTTCTCCCTGCCCCCGGTCATCCCCTTATACCTTTCTTTTACCCCTTTTGGGGATTCTGTCCTGCATGTTTGCTTTAACATCTCATCTTGATTATTTTCAAGTGACCTCATTATGTTTCAGACCTCTCCATTTTCTTTTTGGGTAAGGGCACCCTTGTCGCCACCCTTCTTTCCTGTTTGTGCATTCCAAACATTTATCAGGGTCTCTTTCTGGTGAATGTTCTGATGATCGTGGATCGTCGTCCTTGCTCATCAATTCCGTGATTTCCTTCTCCTTTGTTATGTGGTGTGCCATGCGTTGGTATTCGAATCTGATACCACACGGGAAGGTCCATCTGTAACGGACCTCATTCTCTTGTAACCAGTTTGTAACCACAAAAGCCAATTTTGTTTCATCAGCGTGGCTTGGACCAGATCTTGGTACAGAGTAATATGGGAGTCTCAAAACTTGATAGGCACAACTCTTCTTGCTGCTTTCATAATCTGCTCCTTTTCTCTGAAATGTGTATATTCTATGTGTTCTATCGAGGATTATCTTCTCTCCTTCCACATTTCCCAGTATTTGTTGGAACAGTGCCTGGACATGATCATGCAGTTCTGTTTCTGGGACTGGCGGTGATATGCCTCTAATTCTAATATTGTTCTTTCGGGATCTGTTTGCACTGCCCTCCTGCCACCACCCATTCCATCTGCTGTTCAACTGAATCCATTCTTTTAGCTAGTTCTCCTTATTCGTATACTTGCTCGCATAGTGTCATCACTCTTTCTTCCACCTGCTCTCAATTGTCGAGATCTGTCCTTTCAATTCTGTGATCCACTTGGTGAGGGTTATAGCACAGTCTTTCATCTCCTTCTTTATTTCTGCCAGCATCTCCTGTAGGTCCGAATGCCTTATAGGGGGTCATCTTCTTCCAGACTCTTCTCAGGGTTTTCAGGTGAATGGATTTGCACTGCTGTCTGTTGTTCGTTTGAAGGCTCCTGATTCTGCATTCTGGCTTTAATGTTACCCGAAATTGGGACTTTCACTTTGTTCAAGTTTTTTGCCATTCTGACCCCACAGCTCTTGCCTCTGCTGACGTCCTCCTTTTGGTTTGTGATTTTTTTTGCTTCTTTTCTCCTCTGCAACAGTGGTCAGCCACTGACTCAAGCCTCAGGCTTCTGGGCCCTCTCCTTTCGGCGTGTGTTCCATGTTTGCTTATTCCCCTTTTGGGTGGGCCGATGGACCGCTCCAATTATTTAAGGCTTCACACCCTGAATGTGCACCTTATTAGTTTATTATCCCCTGCTGTATTGTTGAGAGAAGCTCTCTCTTTAGACTGTGAGAGTTTTATTTTATTTTCCCTTCTGAACATGCCATGTTCCTTTGTAAGTTTGCTTTCTTTTATTTGTATTGCTTTTCTTTTCCCTCCCTCGGCCGTTTATTATAGTCCAGGCTTTTCACCGCTTCTGTGGCTTGCCTTCTCCCGAGTCCGTAGCTTTTGTGTGCGCCATGCCCTTGGATTGTAGGAATCCTACAGAGTGATTCGGGGCAGTTGTGCTGTATGGGTTAATTCTCGCACACTTCTACCTGTGCCGCTCTCACCTTCTGTTTTCTCTCTGTCTCAAGGACGCCTTGTTCCTTCTCCGCATTGCACATCTCTCCCTCAGAGTGGGCTCTGTACAATTCTGCTGAGCAGCTGGTCCACTGTGGGGTGGCTCCAGATCCCTCTGCGGCTCCGGATCCTCTGCACTGCCTCCATGTTTCCTCCATCCCACGCAGCAGGAGCGCTTCCTCTCTCAAACGCCTTTTTCCCCCTCAATACCTTTGGTAAGTAGCCATGCCTTTCAGAGCAGTGTGTCCCCTTCTTAACGTTGATCGGCTAGGTGCTACGCTTCTTTGGTGGCCTCTTTCACTTCTACTAGATGCCGCCCGCCATCTTGGAAGGGGATTTTCCTTTTCTCCAACAGTTCGTTTCTCCAGAGCGGTGTGTCCATTCTGCATTCTTAGGGTTGGGGGTGGGTCCCCCCATGTTCCGGAGCCCTCTCCATGTTTTGGTTGGCTGGGGGTCCCATTATAGAGGGGGTTTGGGGGTCTTGTTTCGGCATGGGAACGGAGTTCACTGAGTTAGCATGTTCCTCTGTGTTCGTCTGGCCATGCCCCCCTCCCTACATAGAGTTTTTTACTCGAATAGACAACATTTTCACAGGCATGGAAGGCTCACGGGAATTCTTCAATATCTGACCTTGCTCCATTGCTTTCTACTTGGGTTTTGCAGAGCCTCCCTCCCCCTGTTTCGACATGGAGATTCAAGGCAGAGGCATTGACGGACGGCCCATTCAGGGATCATTTGGATTGAACCATTGGTGAATTTTTCAAGTTGAACGAAGGTAGCGTGGAGAGCTACGGAACAGTTTGGGGGTCTTTTATGGTGGTGGTCAGATGAGAGGCGATTGCTAAAATGAGAGGCGTGAGGAAGTCTTTACTGACTGATTTGAGTAATATAGAGGCTGATATTAAAGCAGCAGAAAATGCTCCCAAGCTAGATCATGAGGCAGATGTAGGCCTGATAGCTTTGCGACAACAGTGCATTGGGGCATGGGAGAGGCTGGGTAAATATGATTATAGCCTATACACTGAAATAATACATGAGCATGTAGACAAGACGGGCAGTCTACTATAACAGATGAATGTGGGGAGCTTTGGCAGTGCCAGAATGAAATTGACAAGATATTCTAGGCCAATTATATGGCATTGTAAGGCAATACGAGAGCGGACTGTAGTGTGGAGATAGATTACACACTGTTACTCCCGACACAGGTACGTATAACTATACAGGACTCGTTGTAGGCCCTGTAATCTGGAAAAGTACACAGGGACGTCATTTCACCAAAATGCCAGGGGTAGCGGAAGTGACATCACACGCCCCTTGACCCCCTGATGACATCACAGGAAGTGATGTCATTTGACCCCACCCCAAAGTGATATCGCGGGAAGCATTGACAAAACAGAAAATGGCCTCACATAGCATTGTACACTACGAAAAATATGGTTACGATATCACTATAATGTGATGTACATTCCATACAAGAATGGATAGCCATATGTATCGTTAAGATAAGTGTGTATAGGCCCATATTACCAAATTACTGTGAATGCAAGCAGACGTCCATGACCAGATGATAATGATGTGTTATTATATAGTACTTACACTTAAGCGCTTTATATAGAAAAAATATACACCCAATATCACCCAATCTGTTTTGGTACTCATTTATCGATCTCAGAAGGATGAAAGGCTGAGTTGAGGTGTTTAAGAACAGACTAAGTCAGTGACTCACCCCCTGAAGTGTGCCTGAAATAAACCTTGAATGAGTCTAGCAATTATTGTATAGAATTCCAGAAAGACACATTATTTGGTATTCCTATTCTTTCTTATTTAGGGTCAGTGCTGAAAGGGTTAGACTTGTGGCACTCCTGTTCTTATTTGTCTTATTTTTTTTAGGGGCCTGAACAAGAATGCCAGCAACTCAAGAAGTAAAGAGCCACATGGCCAGGAGCTTGCATTAAAAAAAAAAACATTTTTTTTCTTTTTTTTAGAGGTCGCAAGGGAGACCACAGGGGTCGCAAGGGAGACCTCAGAGGTCAAAGTTGCGACCTCTGGTGACCCCTAAATGATGTCCCTGAGAGTACACTTTAAATCTTTTAATGAGGATACATTAGAGGCAAGTCTGGTGCCCGCAGCCATGGTAATTCCTGCTGTAACAGAGTATATTAAAGTTGCTGTAGTGTAAAAGCTTGTAGTTGGATTTTATGATTGTTGCTGACGGCCAACCATGATGTTAGCTACCGCCTATTCCAGACTCTGCATCTCGGAATCACATGGTGCTTGTGACTGAGTGTCCTGGGGGACCGAAATGTTTTCTTTGAAAAAAATAGGGTGTTCAAAGCAGGCTGGTCACCTGAAAGTGTACACAAGGAATAATGGAATAGGACTCGGGCTCTATTTTGTTGGCTTTCAAAATTGGAGACATGATTAATAAGTGTTTTAGAGAAGGAAGGAACAGGCACAACACTGAACTGGGTTTTTCCAGCTCTTTAAAATGAGTAGCAATACCCTGGAGATGGATGGGGAAGCAGATTTTATTCATACATCAATAATCAATAGGACTCAGGTAGTTTGGCAAAAGGGTAGTCAGTTTTATTAACAAGTATATAAAACAGGGAGTACAACGAACATCAGCAGTCGTTCGATCCTCTTACTCAATGCATCTTAGTAGAAACTGAAGTTATATTGCACAAAATCGTCATTATTGACGTTGACCAGCATCACTACCTACTGGCAAACTACAAAAACCTATCGGAGGAAGTGATTGGTTCTAAGTGAAGGTCTAAGCATACGTTCCATATCAGTATAGAACCATGAAGCAAAGTGATAGGGTACTTAACATCAGGTGGGGCAACTAAGCCCTCCCTAAATCATGGCCACTATGACCATCACTGAATACACAACGTTCCATTGGCTACACACATTATAGGGCCCTTGATTAGATGGTCCTCTACAATTGGTTGGCTTCCACCCCCGATTAGTACTTTTCCACCTACGGTTAGCAGCATGCAGACTGAACATCCAGGTGCTAGTGGGCTCATCTGGAAACCAGCTTCCCACCAATTATTATATCAATCCATCATCACCTCAACAGTCCAGTGTCAATTAGTGCTTTGAAGTTTGGCTTTGGGTTTGTACTTTGCTCTGAGAATTTTAAGGAGCTTAGGCACAGCCAGCCTTCGTGCGTACGTGTGACCACCTCGATCGTCCAATTTCTTCCTTCCGCGTGACTGGACACCATGAAATTGAGCTTTTCATGTATTTAATATTCTTTTTAATAGTCCTCTGACATATTTTGTTTTGCTCAAGCTTCCTGAACAGGAGCCCCTTGTTCCTTCACACAATTTGAATCCAATGTCAGCCAAGTCCTGTTTGATAAGACGTTTGGCATCCTGGCTCATCCTATCTCCACCTGCTGAGATTCATTTGTGCAATTAAAACTTGCTTTTAACTGTAACAAACTGAAGTGAGGCCTTCTTATTTATGTTCATCACTGCTTTGTAACGTGCACTGGAAACATCCATCTTTTATTTGTCCATATGTATCTATCTATATATATATATATATATATATATATATATATATATATATATATATATATATATATATATATATATATATATATATATATATATATATATATATATATATAGGCGCTGGCCGCGGTCTATCTATTATAAGCTTAGAGCTAGCTTCACAATCACTTTGCAGCTTGCGTTACAATTGCATCTGTGCACGTGTAAAATTATTTGATAACTTCATATGTTTCTGCGGCATAAGCTTCTTCATCCTGAGCCCAAGAGGTCACTTATTCTTGTTCCTTTCTTGATGCCTTATAGAATATCTGCATTCTCTGATCTCTGCATCTCTTCTGTGTGCGTCATCTCTTTCGGCGTGACGTCACCATTCATTCTTGCCTTTTAACTGCTCTGCTTCTTCAAGAATCGCATTCAGCTAGTCATCATTCTGTCTTGCGTGTAGGTATGGTTTTCTGAATGGGTACTTTGCCTCCCAGATTCTCTTAGGTATTGGTACTCTTATGGATACTGCACAGAGTCCACGCTCTGCTCCTTGCTGATTCAATTGTTTCTGCATACGTCACATACTTTGGTTTCCCTTCTCTAGGTAATATGGTCGGGGCAGTTGGAGGGGGAGTACTTGGCTCCTCCTCTACAACACTTTTCCTTAATAGGGAACTTCTACCTCTCACCAGAACATGGTATTTTCTGGCCATCTGTGAGAAATCAACTTCCAAAGCACCAGTGGTCCAGGGATGAATATCTGTTTCTAAACCATCAATCAGCCCCACACCTCTAGTACACCAGAAGTACCCGAACAGATTGGAACGCAAGGCAATCATAAACCTCCTTGTCCAATTCTGATAACGTCGACGGAACCGCAAGCTTATCTCTGCAAGGTCATGGATCGTTGGTTAGTTGCAACACAGCGAAAATACTATTATTACTCAATGATAAAAGGGACTGCTCAGTCAAGGGTGTATAAAAATATCTTATTTATTATTATTACAACAGACAGTTCTAGCACACTACAAAATACAACCCACACTGTGAAGGAACACAGAGGACAGAGAGTTTCAAGAAGTAAAGGGATGCACTCTGGATACTGACAGGAGGGTAGTCAGGAAGCAATCAGTCTTAACTGTTCAAGGTTATTTGGTTTCAGCACCAAGGGAGCAAGGGGTCGTAAATGCCACTGCGGGCCTTCGGAGAAGCACCAGGTGATAGCATCGAGCCAGTTCAAGGATGCTTTGCAGCTCCTGTGACAGAGTTTCAGATGGGAGACAGCTGCGAGTATCAGGCGGCAGGCAGTTCGGCAAGCGAGGCTGGACGTACGGCTGCAGGCTGGCCTACATAGCAGCTAGGGGTCAGGAATTGTTGTCTCTGTGCTGGTTGACGGATATGGGACTCTGGTGGAGATGTCTTGGACAGCTTTATTGACTACAGCGTGACAACAGTCAGTGGTGCTGTTGGTCACGGTTCGAGGGCTCGACTGCCTCAAAAATATCCTTAAAAGATGGACGCTGGTTGATGCTTGTGTGGCACTACTGCTAGCTTCTTCGCAGGGCTCGTGGCATCCTTTCAAGGTGGATGTCCCAAGGCTGAGGAGACTGTTTGCAGACAACAGCCTTGTCCTTTTGTCAGAGACTTTCTGCACTTCTCATCTAGGAAGCTTGCTGGCAGAACCAAGAAGGGAACGCTGTGTGCTGGCTGGGCACTGGTTCTGGAGCTGCTCGACAGGTCCTCTGAGCCTGGTATCTCCCTCTGTTCCCTGGGGAGATGTTTAGGGGAGGGATCTTGCTTCCCTCTTGGAAATCCTGGCCTTCTTTCACAACTGGAAGCTGTAAGGTAGACTGTACCTTCAGCCAGGGTTCAATGCTGAGTTCTTCTTTCCTGCTTCTGGTGAAGCCTTCGGATTATCTGCTAAGTGAGGGGGTCAGCCCTCTTTGAAAGCCAAATGGGCCGCAGTGATTGGTGCAGGCTAAGCCTAACTTAACGAACCAATCCGGGGTCCCCACCAACAATCTTCTGTTATGCGTGAGGTCAGGACCAGAGTGCTTTGCAACAGGAAAGTTAAGAGGTGACAACATGTACTCTGAGGTCCCACCCATCTTCCTGTATGTTGTACATCAAAGTGGTTAACTTAGCCCTCTGTGGCTTTTGATCAAAGCACAGGTCTCCCTTGAAGTTTGTGATGGGATCAGAATTTCTGTCTCCCTTAAATCACATACTTCTCCCTCTGAAAGGGGTCCGCTCTGCAGGTTCTGCCTACGGTAAATAGTGGACCCAGGCATGGCATTTACTGTCCTTCATATAGAGGGGTGGGAACTAGCTTCAAGGTGACACATTGCATATTAAGAGGTGTTAGTTTTCCTGCCCATTGTTAAGTTCTGTGACCAGGCCTATTCGCAGGCCTGCTTCAATTAACTCTCATCAATATGTGCTGCCACCACACAGAACGTAGACAATAGCAAAGGGGGGATCCATGGAGCCTTTGATATTAATTTGGCTGGCCAAGGGAGGAGGAATGAGTTGCCCTTCTCCTCTGGATGTTTTCGTGCACCTCTCGCTGTCACCTGTCAAATAAATGTGACAGGGAGAACTGCGCCTGTAGGCTTTGTCCCCCAGAGTAAACTCGACTATGTGTTTGTTGTGCGGCGAGAATTAGAAAATGTGTGTGGATTAGCTGCACACATTTTCAATGGTTGATCTCCCATCATTCATTTTCATTTTCAAAAAATCAAAAAGCCCAGGCGAGAGCACACTACCCGTGTGGATGAGCGAATTCCTAAAACCATATAAAAAGTACAAGAAGAAAAAGAGATTAAGAAATAATGCTTCCTTTCCACTGGGTCTGATTTTAAACATACCCACATATGAAGTATCATTTAAAATATAGCATAAATAGGATTGAGTGAATGGGCTTTGCATGTGATAATATACTTGAAAATGTGTACTTTAAAATACAAATATTTTAAAATCTGTAATTTGAACCAATCCCTCCTTTATGGGATTGGTTAAAGGTGGGCCCAATAGGAAGGAATTGTTTTTTCTTTATTTTATTTTTCCACATTTAAGAAAGGCAGCAAATCGCAGTTTCTAGGGCAGAGTAGCAGTCCCCTTGGAATGGAAAGCATAGTGTCTGTCCTTTCCTTCCTGTAGGACACTCAGTAAATGCAGGGTATCATTATTTTTTTGGGTGAGAAAATGTTATGGTCATGGTAAGGGTTATCTTTGAAATCTTCACTGCCCCCTGGAAGTTAGCAATCTCATGCATCCCATCAGTTGTGTTTCATTGCACATAAAGTTGACCCTCTTGTACTATACTTCGAATTTACAGACACTGGCTATTGAACAATTAGGGCCCGATTCATGGAAATGTGCACAAAAATCCTGCAATGGCCAGAATGAAAAATGTGCGCCCAACGTAGTCATGGAATTTACAGTGCAAAGTAACCGTAATCGCAAGTCGCTGCCAGAACGCCCCGACACGCCCACACGTAAAGTATAAAAAGCCATAGCAGCTAACTTTGTGTGCCCCCCTTGGGCACGAATACACGCACCCTTCAAACAGTGCATGTGGTCTCCACAAGCAGGCCTGCATCTTGGGGACCCTGCGCGTGGTCCCCCATAACTGTAGCTGGCACCCTGACAACATGCGTATAAAAAAATGGTAACTCAGTAATTACTCAGGAAATCTGCGTGCGAACCCCCGTAAACTGTTCCTGCATCCCGCTAAACTGCATACGCACACCCCAAAGTTGGATCGGAAACCTGTTTGAATACACGCACCCCTATATCCGACATGCAACTTCACCTCTGCACTGCGATTCCTACACGCAAGTGTACTTACGCCTGCCTTTCGGGTGGCGGACAGTATGAAGGACTTGCATGGCCATTTCTCGGCTGAGAAGTTGCGTGATTGAATCCATAAATACGTCTCGTGCCGCGCAATTCAGGGCGTGCCTGGGACTGCCTGCAGGCCATCCCTCAGAAAGGCCCATTTTTGAGCAAGTTGTTCCCCATTTTTGGTGTTTTCCACCCCCTTCCCAGTCCTCTGCGTGGAATCTTGCGCAAGTCGCTCGGAGGCCTGCAGAGACGTGCTGAGCCTCTGCAAACTACACCCATATTCAACGAAAAGTACAGCGTATTCAATACCATGAATTGACGAAAGCGGATTTGCGTGCAGTTTGCCATGCAAGTACCCGATTGTCCACGCAAATAATTCCGTGAATCAGGCCCTTAATACTTAACGTGTAAATACCCTATTCAATTTCAATAACTTCTTGCGATGAAGAAAGTATGAAAAGTAAGGAACCCTTGGCGCATCTCACAAGATGTCTATTTTGAGTGTGGAATCCACAAGTGCAGTTATTTTTGTGACTTTTCGTATAGTAGCTAAGAAGCCATCACTAAGGAATGCCGGAGACCTGGTGTACATCGATTTAGTATCTAAGAACATGGCAAAGTGACGCTGCTGACATGCCAGCGATGAGAGGCCACTTCACAAGGCACCAACAGGGTTTCTCTCTGCAGACCCAAGAGGACTACTATTATGACACATGTCTCATGGCAGCATTTCACAGACTAGGGCTACTGTTAAGACATATTCTATTGGTGGTTGGTGTATGGCATTATCATAAGGAAGTGGGGAATCACATTCTTGCATTTGCTTTGCCTCCACTCCCCCCACCTTGAGTCCACAAATTGAGGATCGTGCAGCAATGGAACAGCCCAGCAGATTCCTTTGACCAGGACACAGCTTTTTTTCACCCCTTTTCCATCAAACGACTGGCAGAGCTTCAAGAGCCCAGGTTACACAAATCTAAATCGTGTTTTTCTTTAATAATGTGTTTATTACATTTTCCAGCGGGAATATGGCTTTCTAGCTGAACTTAAATAAACAGAATCTAATTCGTTTTAATGCGCTCTGTTTGTTTTGGGTGCATGGATGTTAACCCCCAACCCTCCCGGAAGGGTGCGCTGATTGCTGTGCTTGGATTTTCATGCTGGACTTGTTTTCTTTCAATCAATAGTTAATCAATTATCCAGATATGGCCGCTAATTGGTGCAGAATTGATGTGGTGTTTGGCGTGATTTATTGGTTATTTAGACGGTGTGTGTTCAGAGCCATTTTGTATTTAGACTCTGTCGCTCCAGGCTGGAGTAATTACATGGTGAGTCATTTTGTTTTGGGCGATAGGAAGAGGTCTGTTGGCAACGCTAAACACACTGTGGGGGAGTGCTTTAGAGAATCAGTGAGCCGAAGGGAGCTACAAAATATTTCTCTTTAAAACTCAGTGAATGCCCCTGTGTGCCCAGAAGTTCAACAAATCCTGAAGCCGCAGGATTTCCACGAAAATAAATAATTCTTTGATAAATGATTTTTAACCACAAATGTGCATTTTGGTTTCTCCCTGCATGGAGCAGGGTTTGCACATGAGCCATAACCTAAACAGGGCAACTCAAAGCCACTGCGGGATCAGCTTTGAAGAAGTTAGACGAGGATTAACCAGATCAAAGATCGAACTATAGCCGGAGTGGGAGAGATCAAGAAGTACACCCTGGAGACCGTGCGCTGATCCACGTTGCCAACGCCGCCGGCAAGCACACACCTACCTGTGCAACATGAGAAGGCTTGGCTTATCCCTAATCCAACCCAGGGTTCACATGCAAGTGCCGTGGCTTTGCATGCTGAAGTGTGGAGTTGCGAAATGTGTAACCTACTGTAAGCGATTGGTGTGTCTGTGTGGCAGAAACTACTCACGTGTCACACTTGTGGTACAACAGATGCTTTACATTTCCTATGGTTTTCTCACATTTTCCCAGAATGTGCCTGTATCTCTGTTTCCGTGGCCTTGTGGGTTTGCTGTGTTATCCAATGTCACATTTTAGCAAGGCCTGGTCAGGAATCACAGTACATGGTTGGCTAGGGTGTGTTATCCATTTTCGGTGTGACATTCTCCAAACCACATACTCTTTACTCCACCTCCTGACTATCTCATTCGTAGACGCCCACCTGTTGGCAATCCTTCTCAGCTTCACAGACTGGAAGGGCTTTCATACCCAAATCTCTTCTGAAATGGTGTCCTGGACCAGGTCTGCTTTGGGATGGGATGAGGAGGCACTTTTGGACACTTGACGGCAGCAGAAGGGCATCAACAATGCCTTACCTGGCCCTGGGCACGGGGACCTGAAAGGATTAAAGGACCTACGGTGCCTGGTGGTAATATTGCAGTACACCACGTAGGTACGGGGTGCCGCATTAACGGTAGTTAAGGTAGGCAGGTTGGCGCCTGGCGAGTAGGGTCGATTTAGGCGAAAGCCTGCCTAAGACCCAGCCAAAGAGAGGGGGCAGCCACTGGGGCCATCCGATGGCACCACTTCTAGGTGGGTGGCACTGGCTAGAAAGGAGAGGTCTGTTCCATCGCTTCACCCTATTGGTTCCTCGTCCATGACCTCTTTGAGGGAAGGTAGGCTGACAGAGCAGGTCCCGCGAGAGGGAGTTTGCCAAGGTGGGGATCGTTAGGGGGACTATTTAAAAGAATATCAAGAGGGCAGATCGGTTTAGGTTTATTATTGTTTTGATTATTGTTCTTCAGTAGAATCGGGTTCACCGCTGGGACTGGGAAAACCCCCACCCTGGTGTCTGGTGCCTTTCATGAGGGGTAAAGGAACTCAGGGGGTAGCCCCTCAGATGTTTGTGTAGGTTAGGGAATTAACACCCTTTGTTTTGCAAGTTGCCTATTGCCCCTTTCTTTCCCGGTTCTCCTGGAGGGGAGGGGTGGCTCTGGTAGGATGGTCCATCCATGCCCTGGGGATAAACTGCCAATCTACGTGCAAAGGTGATATAGTGGATCCTATTGAGAAAGCTTCACCCCGGACCAAGCATTTGCCAGATATATGTTTGGGCAAATCATTGATGCCAGTGGGCATCAGTGGATCCTGCTTGTGTTGGCTGTGCAGTCATTACGAGCACAGCAGATTGCATGAAGTGTGAGGGCCCTGTGTGTTTGAAAATAATTCATCCGTGTGCCATTTTGGGGCTCCTAGCACACGAGGTATTATTAGTTTTGATGAGGCACACAGTCGTCTCTCACCATGTACTCTGCTCTTACCCCGGGCCGCTGCCGCGCTACATAAATGCAAATAAATAAATACATAAATGACCTATTGCTAATGTAGATAATGAAGAGTGCCATGGGCCCTACCGGTCTATATCTACTCCCGTCCCTTGTTGAAGGCCCTTGCTTCTCTTGGATTGGTGAACTCGGGCTAGCAGGCCATTAGGTGCTGAGACGGCCCAGAAAACCTGGCATTATTGCCTAAGCATTCACTTTTATAAAAACATCCAGTGCATGAAAAGGAAGGCTGATGGTAGATGCTAGAGAGAGAGAGAGAGAGACAAGTGGGAGTAGAGTTTGGACATACATTAGTGCACACTTCTATTTGTATAAAAAAAAACTAGGTAGTCACTGTGGCTGGACATGTGCACCATTCAAGAACTCTTAGAATGCATGGGCTGATCTAGCTCACCTTTCCTTGCCAAACTATAGGTCCACTGTGCATCCACGTTTATATATAGGTGTAAAGACTGCTGGTGGTCTTTGCAACAGTGTAAAAGCATACTTTTTCTATCACCCTCTGCTTTTGTTTCCAAGTTTCTCTTCTTTTTTTCAATATGTTTTAAGTGCCAGGCTTTATGCAAGTCTAGGTAAAAAGGACGAACATACTCGCCCTTGGAATTTAAGGGGTTGAAGTTTACAAACACAAACAATGCCCGTACAGTGATGCCAAGGTATACCCACAGCATTGCAACAATGTAAAGCTATGAAACTATTGGTGACACCTTGTCTATTCAGATCAGGTTAGCGTGATTTAGCTCCTTAAACGTTTCCATTGTCATATATGAGACATCAAAATACTAAGGTGTCTGATTCACAGAAGCGTTTTATAATGGTGCAGTCCCAGAGAAAACGCTCTATAAATCAGGCCCCAAAAAGACTAAAAACATGCTTTTTTTAAAAATCTTGTTTTGATTAACTAAGGTCTGTTTTTTATTTTTTTTATTTTATTAACCTTTTATGAATAGTGCACAAACATGGAATGACCTCATATAGAAACCTTCACCACATCATTCACCCAGTGACTTATAGGCGAAATGTATTGGTGTAAATAAATAGGATTGATGACACAGGGAAAGCATATATGATCATGTGTTTGACAAATGTATTTGTACACGACAAATCTTTTGTGAAAATTAAATGAAACACAGGGATTCTAGAAGGATTACCCATAACAATTCTTCTAGGTCTCTTAAAGGGAAAGGTTTAAGGGATATAGCACCTCAAACTGATTTTGCATAACTTGCATTATAAATTGTTTAGCCGGGACACATCTTGCCTCACTCGGTCCAACGTCAGAACCCTGAAATGTTTCACTCTCCACTAGAGATGACAGTTGTGGAAGCCTAAAGACTGCAGCCAGAAGGGCAGAAGTTACCTGAACTAAAAACATGAATACAAAAATGAATGGGAATCACAGTCAGCAGAACTTCAGATATTCAGTCCCACAAAGAACCGACAGGCAAGAGGAAGTCACAATGACCCCCAGCAGACATAATGCATTCAAGAAAGACTATGACGTCATACACACAGCATGGCAGCTGGTGCAAGCAAACACACCCTGCAGTACAATGCTGCGCACGTACACAGGGCACGCAGAACTTGGCCAGGTTGCTGCAGTCCCTTGACCAGTCCTGACAGGAAAAGTACAGATCCTGTCCACAGTGTTGAAGAAGGTACCAGGGCAGCACGCATTTAATCAGCCAGAAAGTTGTGAAGAATTGAGTGGGTGAGTAAATGTGCTATTCAGAAAGATGAACTCTGAATACGGCTCAATAGGTCCTCTGCTATAGGTGATAGTGAGGAAATTGACAGCAAAGTATGTATTTTATGAGACGAGGGTTGCAGTAAGGTTATGTGAGCTTATTTCGTGGACCTCTTGAGTAGAAACCTTTATTTTGAGACCAGAAGAATTGTGTGAGTTAAAATAAAGCGACGACAATTGGGCTAGCATGACAGAAATAGCCTCCGGGGAGAGAGAGAGAGAGGCAGACACATGCAGTGCATATGCAGTGTACTGGGAAGGCCTAGATAAGTGCAAAGCACCTGCGATCACCATGGCTGCACGCTGGTATTGGCATGCCAAAGCAAGGGAGGTTGCCCTGTCAAACTCTTACAATTTTGGAAATAAGTCCTCAGTGCTATCAAGAAGGCAGCATTCAATTTAAAATTCATGTTTTTGCATGTATTTTTTTGAGGAGGAGAGTACCTCGAACAGATACAGTGCACATGGACCATTCAATAGCCAGAGCAGTCAGGGTTGTGGAGGAGCAGTTGGACGTTTTTTCCCCTAACACCCGCCCCCCCAATGCCGTCATACTGGAACTGCAGGAGAATGGCCCTATATGGGACTCCCTGCGTTTTGCCAATACCGCATGGAGTGTACGAGAGACAATATGCACACTCAGACAACTGTATTGAAAGTACCCTTGCACTGAAAGTGTGTAAGGATGCCGTATGGAAGGATGTCAGCACGCACCATTGGACATCATGGAGCACTGAGTGAAATCCGACAAGGGCATAGTGATGACATAAAGAAGCTATACGAGGACATACTGAAACAATATGAAAATACTGAAGAGTAACGATGTAACTGAAGTGATAAAAGAAACATTTACCAAACGATAACGTAATCATGAATGCAAAAGAAGACAAAGTAACTTGCTGACCAAAAAGTGTAAATAAGCAGCAACGCAAGGTAGAAGAGATACATAGACACTTGCTCTAGAGGAATATACAAGGTGGCTATTTCGGCCATAATTGGAAAATGGACGCCGGTTCGTGTTAAGATTCAATTCAGCTACTCCAGAAACAGATCAGGAGATCAGATCAGATCAGGGACAAAGGTAGATGGACAAGCAATGGATGAGACATATTTCTCTTAGATTAAAGAAGAAGAAAATATCTGCAAGAGCCAAGTATTGGTCAATTGAAAGTGTATAAAGTCTACATAAGTTGTAATGAGCAAGACTCCAGAGGCCAAGAAGAGCAGTGACACTCAGTATAATTAAATGAAATAACAGTAAATAAGAGGCTGAAATGGACAAATTTGTGGTCTCTTCACATGTGACTCAGAAGTCGAAAACAAGGGCTACTCATTAAGTCTTGAATGAAGATAGTGAAGTGCCTATACTCCCTTGAATGTCCCAGAACAGAGAGCAGGCTACAAGGTCAACTGCAGACGCAAAACTTTGGCTCATGGATGGACTTATAAGAGATGATGGACTAACTGCGAAAGTGGGGAGTTATCTGATGTGATTCAATCGCCTAGGTTTCATTTCGCTTAGGTGCTGCTAGCCGAGCCATCCAAGATTGGGGAGAATGTCAACCAATTAGTGGGTCTATGGGGCAACCTGCTATATAATGTTGCATAGACCAATCCACTGCCATTTTGTTCACTATAATCAGTATTCTATGTGTTTACAGGTAGTTTGAGGTGTGCCTTACAGATAAGAGACAACCAATGAAGTACTAACCCATATACATTCTATAAGTAGACATGTTCCCCTAACCACTCCCTCCAGCTAATAGGTTTTGTGGTTTGCCACATAGCATGACATCATAGATGATGCATATTGGGGTATAAGACCTCTGTGTAATCAAGTTTGTGTTTGAGTGTGCAAGCATCCGTCTGATAGCTGCCAGTTGACCCTGCTTTATTAAATTGAGAATAAAGTAGTACTTTGCCATATTATTTGAGTCTGTTTGGTCTGAGATCTCTATTGGTAATTCCATCTAGCGCAAGAGACAATTCAAAGTGCTACAGCATAGGGCTTTAAGTGGGCTGTGGCTAGACGGGCCAAGCCCGGCAGTCTCCAGAAAGGGCTCCGGAGCCGGAGCCCACCCATGACTAGCCCTAGCCATGCCGACACCTCAGGCAGCCGTGTAGCCGAAGCGCTGCACTGTTAAACAGACTGCCTGCAGGTGTCAGCACTTCGGACGTACTGACATCTGCAGACAGCCAGTGTAATCGTGGCTTCGAAGACACAGCTGCCAGATGACTCTCAACTCCGAAACAGGAGGAGGGCTGGAGGGCCAAGTCTCTACATTTGTTTCAGAGTAAAGAGTCATTATGCAGCCTGAAGCCTTTTAACCGAGGCTTCATGGTGCGTGATGACTCTTTAATTGGAAACAAAATGAGAGACTGTGCCATCCAGCCCTCCTCCTGTTTCGGAGTACAGAGTCATCACACAGCGCACAGCGGGCAACCTTTTCATTCAAGGAACCTGTGGTTTTTAATCAGGCGATGCCTTGAATGAAAGGGCTTCCTGCTGCCTGTGAGAGCTGGGGCACACTGGTGTCACACACTAAGGGATGTGCACATCGGTCACTCTGCATTTTCTTTTTAAGTGCTGCCGAAAGAGAAATCTCAACAAAGTGGCCTGCCCTTCAAAGGAGGGTCAGGTACTTCCTCTATTAAGCAGATATCATACGGGGATCTCCCCTGTTCCCAGACTTAACCTGTCACACAAGCCAGCTGCACAGTGGTCCCACCCCTTCCCCTGACAGGTTGGGTATTAAACTCCCACAGGGAACTGTATCCCGTCAACTTTCCCCTCCTAAACCTGTGTTTATCCAGTGCTTTTATAGGCCTCCCACCACGGCTCAACCCTCTGCTGAGCCAAGTGCCCTAAAACAGATCTATTAAAGAGGACCAATAGGAAAGCAAACAGTGCCAAATAAAAAGTGCATTAACAGGCTCAATGTGTAAAAAGAAAAGAGTAAACTACATGCAGGAGACCACCAACGTTAGCACTTACATGCTGCCTGGTCCACTGCATGCAATGCTAAACATTCACACCCTGAAGGGGCCATGTAAAGAGTAAAAAGCAAAGGCGACCTCCTGTTTACTCCTCCATCTTCCTCTACGTCTCGTAAACAACTAAAGGCAGTGTTTACTGATGAATCCCCGCGAAATCCAGGCATAACATGAAACCCACTGAGGAGGCGAAGGAGGAATGCACCGGGGAGATCTGACCTCTGCTATGTGCCCCCCCACCTCCTGGTCAGGGCGGGAGGTAAATCCAGGCGTAAACGCATTACTCCTTGCGTGTATGCCCTGCTTTACCACTCTCCCCAATTTAAAATGAAAGTGTAACTGAGATGTTAATGAAATCAAGACTTAAAAGTGCGAAGGTAATAAAGTGAGATGAAACCTCTAGGCGCACGGTGCAGAGCTTGCAAATGCAGCCTGGCCTCCGTACAAAGTAACATGAAGTTGGAGGAAGTTGAAATAAAGGAAGTCAAGATGTAACTAACCAAGTGATGAAGTTGGTTTATTGCAGATTGTAGCCCTGTTGCTATAAAGCGCCTGTTAGTTCTGATGCAGAGTGTAACCAGTAAACAATAGGCAGAGGCAGCCATTTAAAAACTGTTTAATGAAGTTACCATCATCTACATTCTTTGATATCCTTTGAGGGGTTGCATGCATATTAAATAATGCTGATCCATATTTACATGCACTGTGGGCGGGGGCATTCCTCTGCTCCCGTGTAGCTCCTAGAAGGGCCCTTGGCTGACTAAGGGGGCAAGCAAAGCGGAGGCACTGAACACTTTGAACATACACGAGAATGAGTTCAGAACCCATTCATGAGCTATTAAATCAATAACTGTGAGATGCCATGTTTGGGTAAATTGTCAAGGGTCATGACTTGGGGACAGCGTGCTGCATGTGGAAAAAATCCAAATGCCCCTTTGCACGTCGGTAAAATACCCTTTGCATTTCTCATGGCGGTGAATGGTCAGTACATAGAAGGCCTTTAAGGCTCTCTTAAGGCCACAGTTTGGGAGTTTCTTTCGAGTTTGTAGGGACGCCTGATTAGGTCTATTCATGCACGTGTGTAAGGGAAAATCATTGTCTAGGGTTTTGACAACATTTCACGGCACTGGAGGTTACCCAAAGCA
This sequence comes from Ambystoma mexicanum, assembly GCF_040938575.1. Classification (NCBI taxonomy): domain Eukaryota; kingdom Metazoa; phylum Chordata; class Amphibia; order Caudata; family Ambystomatidae; genus Ambystoma; species Ambystoma mexicanum. The sequence goes on from NC_090923.1 coordinate 552,576,135, forward strand.
CAGCAAGTTCCTCGCATTACAATGCTGGCCCGTGACACACTGGGTCGCCCCAGGCTTCTGTGTTGTCAGTGTGTTACAGATGCCAGACACACCTTCTTAATGGATTAGCAATAACATCTGGCACAGCCACTTTTCCGGCTTCCAACCTTTCTCGGCTTGGAAAGCACTGAGCGGCCATGGAAGCTAATTACCCAGTAATTCCTTTAGACGAGCAAACAAAATGGACTTTAAGTGGCTTGTCCCTTATAATTGTTCCCAATGCACATGGTGGGTGTACAGTTGCTATAGCCTCCACACAATGGGATCAATGCAAAGCATCCGCTCCTAATACAATAGCCCAGTGTGGTGTGCAGCCAGTCGTGGCTGGTTGTCCTGCAGCCAAAACACCGACAGAAAAACATCATCTCGAAAGAGACTGGCAGCAGAACCCAAAGGTATTAGTTCTTCCCAGACCCCATTCATGACAAATAAGCCAAGAAGCACCGTTTTACTCCAGAGCCAGGCTGGGCTTCGTAACCACATTCTCTATTACTACCACCCCACCAAAGAGGCAGACAGCGCCACCTTAGTGCATAACCAGTGCTACCTCGTCACAGATTGATAATAACACATCGCTGCATAGCTGAGCCCATCCGCCTTACTGCAAGACTAGGCAGTGAAGCCTCCTACAGGCTCTTCTAATAATACAGCACCAGGAATCACAGCATTCCTGCAGAACCAGCAGTCCTGCCAATTTGTAAATTCGTACATGCATGCCAACATTCCCCGTTCCAATCAGGCGATTCTGGTCTTGTCATGGTTTTAACTCTGCATTCTGGGACTTGTAGTCCTGAGTTTGTGATGGGGGAAACGATCTGACGAAAACAAATATCTGACTAATCACACCTTACTGTAAGCTAAAGGTAATGGCAGTTCAAGAATATTATATGATTCGAGTGATCAATCAAGGTGAAGGGGAGAAAATAGCAGTTCTGCCACCTAAGTTGCACTGAAATCAACAAGGGAAAAAAAGAATCCTAAAGTGGAGGATGCTCCCGTCCCCTGCACACTACACAATGTTGTAACAACCAACCGATGGTTTACAAAATTAAGAGATTGTTTAAACAATTAGGCAGAAAACTCAATCAAGGAGAATTTTTGGGGAAAAAGAACCTTTTAGAAAATTGTAGACAAGGCAAAGTGAGCTCAACTCATTTACTCATTTCGGCGCTATGTCCCTTCTTCAGGAGCAGTATCAGTGTGTTGTTTCCATTACTTCACGTAGCACTCTAAAGTTAAGACACAAATAAATCTTTCAATTAAAAGTCATTCTATGAAACGACAGTAAAAAAAAACATATATAAAATATTGTGTGGTTAACTAAATCAATTTACCTTACAGACAGGGGGAAACCCTTGCTAATCATGAATCCCAGTTAAAGATCAGTAGAAAATCATATCCTTCAAGACTCGATATCCTTCAACGAGTGATATCCTTTCATCCTCAGCATCTAAAACACAGTCTACCTTTAAGTTAGTTTCTAAGATTGAAAATAATAATCTTTAATGAGGACACTTACATGGCTGAATCTTCTAAACTTAAGGAACGTACCTCTAGAAGATATCCGGAACATACCCTTAAAACTGCGTCAGAAAAAACTAACATTCGGTCTAGAGACCAATTACTCACACATAAACCAAAGAAAGTGACGAGTTACCTTTCATTCATTGGATGAACTACTCAAGTCAGAGTTTCCAGATACTATACTGCTGAATTCTCAAAAAGAATTAGAAATTAATCAAACTTGTTCTCCAACTAGCACACCTCTTCCTGACACCACCAATGATAGAATATAAACTGGGGAATATTTGAGAGGCAAACTTGTAAAAGCTGAGAAGATCTCTTCCAAAACTCATATTTTTCTTCAGAAACCTACAAAGGGGACATTCCGCTGCTTAAACTGCAGCGGTTGTAATAACATTATCAATGGGGAGCATATTAGACACCCTAAGAAATGATGTAAAATTAAATTCAATCATTTTGCTGTGTGACGCTAAAAACATCATCTATGGCCTCTGCTGCCCATGTGGAAAGTTCTATGTGTGTCAAGTAGGAAAGTTAAGAAACGCCTTATTGAGAACAAATCTAACATACGCAACAGAAATAAAAGCTAACCGATATAGCAACACTTTGTGACATATAAACATACAGTGGCTCAGTTAAGATTTGTGGTACTTGAGGTCCTACACTCACTTCCAAGAGGTGGCAATTTAGCACAGAATCTACCCCAGAAGGAAACATACTGGATTCATGCAATAGATTGCCTGGTCCCCTCACGTATGAAGGAGGATCACAATTTATTATCATTTCTGTAACTTTATGATGCCAACATGTGTCCATGTTTCTCCTCTGTAGAATACTACAGCACTAGAGTACTTTAGTTTGTATGTAGAATGTATATATGTAATGACACAATGTCCTTTTTTCACCCTATAAATGAGGACTGTCCAAAACTTGATTTTGAATGATATGTAGTTCTTTATTTATCAAGTTGTAACCAACTTATCATGGCATCTTACCTCATTAATGGTTGGACTATGTGTAAGAGATGATTATGTAAGGGTGTGGCCATCTAACTTTAATGTAACACATTATCACAATATATTGTATTTCATGAGGAAATCCCATTTGCATCACTATTGTTGTTAAGGTTTTATCCATTTGACTTGTGCAATACATTTCTGATATTTAATATTACCACTAGCGCAAGCGATACTATGATCTGTACAATAAATTGACATTAGGGTGTCAGAAAGAAGTGTAAGTTAACTAAAGTGATTTACCGCATTTAGAATTAGAAAGTCTGCACATTCCTGTGATTGACATACATCTAGCATCCATATCTACATGTTTTTTCAATCTTTCCCTCATCTAGTATTACGTGGCTTTTCCATCCCGTTCCCCATAATGACTTGCTTCAATAAGAAAAAAAAGGTTCATCTTATTATAGTTGCCTTTACAGATTAAAGGAATGGTCTAGTAAAAAATTGTATTTAAAAAATAGATAGGCAACATAAAAAAAAAAATACTAGCATTCTCTTTTTTAAAACTTCCTATGTAAAATTTTGGGCTATTCAAGCTCAAAATTCGCAAAAGCAAGCACATGGGCGCATCCATTTTGTGAAATGGATGCCCTCCTGTGCTGGCTTTTGCTTTTGCGGCACTAATGAAGGAAAAGCCAGCCAGCTGTAGTAAACAATAGCTACCGCTGGGTGGCTTTCCCTTCATTAGTGCTGTACGCGGAGGACGGGGACCGGAGACCAGAGCAGGAAAGCTGCAGCTGAATCTCGGTAAGTGCTATTTATTTTTTTAAAAAAATAAGCGCTAGCTGTGGCTTTTTTTCTTAATTTTCGCTGCACCCTATACCTCTACAATTCTGGTTATTAATTGTACAGATATCATTTTTAAATTTCTAGACTCTGCACTCTTTTAAGGATATCGTTTCTTGAAGGATATGATTTTCTACTGATCTCTAACTGGGATTCATGAGTAGCAAAGATTTTCCCCTGTCTGTAGGGTAACTTGATTTACATAACCACACGAGATTTTACCATATGGAACTGTTTGACTGTAATTTCATAGATTGGCCTTTAATTGAAAGATATGTTTGGCCTCTAATTGAAAGATATGTTTGTCTCTTAACTTTAGAGCATTACATGAAGTGATGGAAACACTACACTGATACTGCTCCTGAAGCATGGCCCTGAAATGAGTTGAGCTCACTTTGTCTTGTCTCCAATGTTATGAAATATTATTTTTCCCCCAAAATTCTCCTTGACTGAGTTTTGTGCCTAATTGTTTAAACAATCTCTTATTTTTTGTAAACCATTGGTTGGCTGTTCGAACATTGTACAGTGTGCAGTTGACAGGAATGGTCTCGATTTTAGGACACTATTTTCTTCTTTGTAATGGTGAAATCCAGGAATAAAAGTCCCATAATACAATGTGAAAATCAGGACTGGGCTAGCATCTCCTAAGTACAATGGGGCATGTTGGCATGCATGCACCTCACCACACGTCAGGCAACACCATCATTCTACAGAGAGAGGAAATGCCACCTTAATAACTAACTAATGTTGCTATCAAAACATAGGCTCCTTCATTTTACTCCAGAATTCGCCAGTGGTACCTCATTACAAATCCATCACCAAAGAGCCAGGATGCGCCAGCTTATTGCAGAACTTGGCAATGCAATCAAACAGTAGAACACACACCAAAAGACAGCCAGAAAGATCATGCCCATCACGAGAAAGCCAGAAAGAATAATCTGACCAAGGGGAAAGGTAGAACTGCTTCATTGAAAAAAGCAGTGCAAGGGCTAGCCGAAGGCCAGCCTGAGACACAGGCGAGCAGGGCATTGGCCCAGGGCTCCGAGTCCCAGGGGGCGCAGGGAGTTGTCCATATTTTCTAAGGCTCCCTTTAATTTGTTTTATGATTTTTATATGCATTTGATGGACCACATGCTGGCCACACATAGCAGCCTTCATCAACTGTTGATTGGGAGTCGAGATGCAAGTGACTGACGCAGTCTGCAGCCATGTAAATTGCAACAGACTTTGCGTATGGGCTGTCTTAACAAAAACACATGCAAAGGTCGCATCCAAGGTACACACTAGAAAGAATTCTTCATTAAGAAAGGATTCCATCCTGTACAAGATATAGTGCACACGTGCTTTTATACAGTAGACACGTGCTTTTAAATGCATATGACCTCAGTGGTAGTTTAATGATCACCAATAACTTTCTTGATCACCAATACTTTTCTTTCTCTCGCTGTGCTTCCTCCTTCTGTGCTCCTTTCCCCCGTGCTGTCTGTCCAGGTGTTTCTCTATTCAGCTTCGTATTCTCCCCTCTCCTACATTGAGCTCCATCTCCCCTCTTACCCAAGTGCTCTCTCGCAACCCCCTGTTGGCATTCTCTCCCACCCCTCGCGGTGGACGCTAGTTCTCGTCCCTTGTACACTATATTTCGCTCTCTCTCACTCTTTCATTGTGTGCTGTCTCTCACCACCCCAAAGTGGGGTCTCACTCGCTACCCTGCCTGATGTTTCACCCTCTCAGTGCACATATTTTGTTTCATGTTCTCTCTCTCTCTCTCTCTCTCTCTCTCTCTCTCGCTCTCTCTCTCTTTCCCGCTCTCTCTCTCGTTCTTCTGTGCCTCTATCTCTTCCCAGCCGCTCTCTTTACCACCCGCTCTTGCTCACTCGGAATGCACGTTCTTAACTCAGTGAGTGCTCTCACCAGCATGATCCACCTGTAGGGGGCATTGTGCCTTAGCAATCGCCATGCTAATGTCACTGTGAGCGACCAGGGACCTTCAGTCCCTTTCTCGCACCATAAGCCCGGGCTCACTGATTCATGCTCTCTTATCATGCTCTCTGCCTCTTTGTGCTCCCACTCCTCCTCCCAATCATTCACTCAACCATCCTCAAAAACATCATTCATTCACCCCTACGCTCACACTCATGTATTCATCCATTCCACCCCTACATGCGAATTCAATCATCATGTGTGCACTCCTCTGTACTTATCCGCCCACCTATTCCCACATTCATATGACCTTACCCTTTCATCTATTCTCTTCCTTCGGGATCACATTCCTTATTTGTGCGTGCTGCCTCCCATCCTGATCCTTTGACCTTTCTTTCCCCATGGTGTAATCTCTCTCCCCTCTGTGCTGTGTCTCGCTCTGGTGTGCACTCTTTCTCTCGCCAGTGTGGCCTCTCAGTCGGCATGGTCTTGCCCAACTGTGCAGTGTCTCTTTTCTCACTCCTGTGGGCTCCCTCTTGCTAGGTATCTTCTCTCTGTCTCTGCCTGCTCTTTCTCACCCCTGCCATTCCTTCTGCCCCGCTGGGCTCCCCGCGTCTTACAGCCCACTAGTTCTATTGCTTCTGGGGCACTTGCTCTATATCCATATGCTCTCTTCTCCCTCTTCCATGTGTGGCCGCTCCTCCTCGCTCCCGTGATCTCTTTTCCTCCCTCCTGTGCCCAGTCTTTCCCACTCCCTGTATTCTTCTCCCAGTACACAAACTCATTCACTTATTCAGCCATTCATCCTAACTCATTCACTGATCCTCGAATGTTCATTCATTCACCGACTTACATTCATTTATAGATCAATTCCATATCCTTGATATTCAATCGTTCGTTCATTTATTTGTCATCCATATTCATAATAACCGCATCTGTGTGTTCATTCTCACACAGTCATTTGCCAGTAAACCTTCATTCATCCACCCATCTCCAAACGCTTTCAATCGTCCCTCCCACATCATATTCTTATTAACTCATTCATCACATACTAATTAATTAACACATTCACCCTGCTCTCAATGAAATTGTTGGTTGGGAGGTATCCTGGGGCAGATAGATAAAAGCATCATGGCCTCAAAAAAAGGATGTCGTCATTGTTATCCAATTGGCAATAAATGCAGGTTGGGGGCTTGACACTGCGTTTGCTTTCTCTGACAGTCTAACGTTATACTTCTGGCACAGGCATAGAATTTGGTCAGTGCTGGAAATGAATCCAAATGTACTCAGGGAACCTTCTCTTCCTTGAGGGGGGCGTTGTTTCAGGGAGGAGGGGGGCAGTCCCAGGCCAGGTCACACAACACAGTATCTCTTCATGGAACCCAAGCCCGATGATTTGCATAAAAGCAAAGAGCATTATGGAACAAAGAATGCCCATAATTTTAAATGTATGATAGCCATTCAGCACAAACCCTTTGAGCGAGTAATGGAAGGTGGGCTCTGCTGTTTTTATTGTTGAAAATACTCACCCTAACAAAAAAAGTACATACATTGCAAGACATGAATACCAATTTGGACAGGTGCTTAACTGTATATGAGTCTTTGGCTGTTTCTGCAGTCAAGGCGCTGAGCCTTCTGAAGCTGGGCTGATCGTGGATGAGAGCTCGCTTGAGAACATGCCTGGGCTCTGCTCTGGCAAGACAGGCTTTTGTTTCTTTTCTCATGCCCATTTCCATTCGTGAATTTGGGACAATGTGATGTGGATTCAAGTCCTAGCGTTAGTAAAACCGAGTGATCTTGGGAAAATCAACTTCTCTCGCTGGGCCTCAGACCGCCTCTGTGCCAAATTTTGGAATGCAAAAAACAGCTACCACCCATCGCAAGAAGTGCTATATAAAACTGAAACATGTGGAGAAGTTCAGCATTTAGGTGCTGAGCTATGCTCAAGTGACAAGTCTCCCTTTTGTGCACATCCTTGCAGTTTTGCTTCAGTATTACAAAATGTTACGTTGCCTCTTCATACTGAGTGTTGCATTTGTTTTGTATACTATGCATCAAAGAGGGGTATAGACAGATACATCATGACTTTTCGTGTTGTTATAAAGTGTTGCACAGGTGTGTGTTAAATTGGGCTATTAGGTGTCGCTTGCGACGCCTATAAACCGAAACTATTGCATTAGAGTATTGATAGACATGGCATATGACGAGGGCCACACTGCGTGTAGGTGTTCTTTAGCTATGTGCCCACCCATTGACTGCCCAGGGCCATGCTAATTCATATGGCCAATCCAACCCAGTTCCTGCCCCTCCCTGCCCAAAACACTTTCTCATAGGAACTTGTAACCAATCAAATTCCGTGGTGCCAGTGGTCCAGGGGTGAATATCGGTTTCTAAACCATTAATCTGCCCCACACCTTAATACACCAGAATGGATCCAAACAGATTGGAGTAACAAGCAGTTCATTTAAAATTATAAACCTCCTTGTCCAATTTTGGGAACGTGGATGGAACTGCAGGCTTATCTCTAAAGGTCGTGGATTGTTGGTCATTTGCAACACAGTGAAAATACAATTATTACCCAACGACAAACGTAGTGTCCAGTCAATGTTGTATTCAAGTATGTACTTTATTAGTATTACAATGGACAGTCTACCAACACTACTAAGTACAAGTACTAAGTACAACCCACCCTGCTAAGGAATGCAGAGGACAGACAGTCTCTAAGAAGGAAAAGGGGCGCACTCTGGATACTGACATGATGGAAGTTGTTTGGTTAATAACCACAATTGTTTTTAAAAGGTTTCTTGGCTTCAGCAGAAAAAGAAAAAGGTCTTGGTGCTCGATAGTGTCGAGTCAGCCTCAGGGAGCTTTGCAGGCTTCTGCAACAGAGTTCGAGATGGGAGTTAGAGACCGGTATCAGGCGGCAAGATGGTTTGGTGAGCATTCCTTGACGAACGACTGCAGGCTGGCCTAAACAGTGTCTCAGGGTCAGGAATTGTTGTTTCAGTGCTGATCAGCGGTTCTGATGCACTCGTTGATACCTCTCTGGTTTTTTTCAGCGACTGCGGCTTGACAGTGGTAGCTCAAGGCTTGATAGTGGTCAGCATTGCAGTCGGCTGCGAATCGAGGAACTCAACTGCCTCCAGAATGTCTGTTAAGGCAGATTGCGGAGCTGCTTGCCGTAGCACTTCTCCCAGCTTCTTCAATGGGCTTGCGTTGTCCTTTAAGGCAGACGGCCCAAAGCTAGGGAGTGTGTTACAGGCATCTGCCTTGTCCTTGGTTTCGGGTTCAGAGACCTTCTGGCAACCCCGTCCCGGGAGCTTGCTGCAGAGTATAGCAGGGCATGCTGTGTGCTGGCTAGTTACCAGTTCCGAAGTGGCTGGAGGGTTTTCTGAGTTCTTTTCTCCCTGTTTTCCCTGGGAGACATTAAGGGGAGAGATCTTGCTTCCCTCTTTGGATATTCGTGGCCTTCCTTCAGTTGCGGATGCAGTAAGGCCTCGGCTAGTATCCAAGGATGAGTTCTTCTTTCTGCTTCTTGTGAAGTCTTCAGATGATCTGCCTAAAGTCAAGTGGGCCACAGTGATGGGTGTAGGCTGAGCCTACCTTAGTGAACCAATCCTGGGGTCCCTACCAACAATTTTCAACAGAAAAAGGTAAAGGGGTGAAACAGGAACAAGGGGTGTCCCAGACTTCATATGGCAGAACCCTTCTCACAACAGAAAGAGCTCTGGGCTCACTCCCTTGTGCTACTAGGTCTCACCCATCTGTTTGACTGCTGTGATCAAAGAGTCTCTCTGGTTAATGGTCCTCGCTGTGTGGTTCCTGATTAAAGTGGCAGTTCTCCCTTCAAGATGCTGAGAGACCTGACTCTCTGGCTTCTGCAAACCATATTCTCGTATCTTATGAATGGGGTCCCCCTAGTGGGGGTGGCCTACTGTAACAGACCCAGACATGCCAGTTCACTGTCATTGATACTGAGGGTGGGAGCTGGCTTCAGGTGACACAGTTTATGAAAGGTTGTTCGGTTTCCTGTCTCTTTTTTTATCCTCTGCAGTCAGGCCTTGTTGGGGCCTGTTTGAAGTACCCTCTGTTAGTATGTTAATTGCTTCCACCAGTGGCATGGTCTAACCAGAGGCGTAGACAGGGTAGGGCCTGAGCGGGCAAGGGCTATCCAAAGTCTGTAAATGCCCTCTCAGCAGCGCTGTGTGGGCATTTACGGATGTACATTTTATCGCAGTGGGCCCATCTACATCAGCTTCAGGCCCCACTTGTTAGACAGTCCTGGCTACGCCTCTTGGTCTAAGAGAGAGCAGGGCAGTTCCATGGAACCTTTGTTAGTTAATCAGGCTGTCCGTGGCAGGGGGATCTTTGTCACCCCCCTCCTTGGGGTGACATTGTGCCCGTCTCTGCTGTCATATTTCTACTAAAGATGACAGGGATGGGCTTTACCTGTAGGTGATATGCAGCCCAGAGTTCACTCGTCTATGCGTTTGTCGTGGCGTGAGCATTGGAAAATGTGTGTGGATTAGCCCCACACATTTTCCCGAGGTAGGTCTACCATCATCCATTTATTTAAAAATGTCAAAAAAGCCCAGGCGAGCCTACGCCCACCATGCGGATGGTCGAATTCCTCACAGAACTCTGAACTCGCTTTAATAAAGCCTTACCATCAAACTTTTCACTTGAAGGACCTGCCAGTGTTTTTTCAAAGCATTCTTCTGAGAGTTAGTGACTTAATTTGAGCTGTAAACCCACTACTGGTGTAACCAAAGGTCCTTCAGCAGGTCTTCTTTATCAACTCTTTGCGTGTCAATCACTGAAGTCCTGTTAAAAACAAACATTGGCAAAGCCAGCAGTTTTGGCTTGTGTTTAAGACATTTGCAAGGCACTGCTATTAGATGCCCAGAATTGCACCATTTTGGCCAGTTAATACCACTACAGCTGTGCCTGGCAAGTGCCTGTCCCGTGCCTACACAAAGGCCCAAACTGTTGGCATTGCCAATACTTGTTTTTTGTATGGGGGGGTCAGTATATTTTTTCGTCTGGCACAGGCCGGCACTGGGCTAGTGCAGACCCACTGCATATCTTGGAAAACAGTGTGCATCCACATGTGCAACACTATAGGGCACAAACGCCTGGCCTGTCTGTCCACTGGGAGAACACCGAGCTTCCTCTCCCTGTGAAACCAGCTGCAAAGTGATTCGTCTTCTGGGCCAGGCAAGTTGAAACCAAACGCTGTCCACGTGGGAGATCGCCGGGTCAAGGGGCGACACGTGTGCTGTAACTAAGATGTCTCCACCTACACTTCTCCATGCGCTTCTCTGGGTGCAATAATATTTGCGTGCGCCTCTATTTGATGTACACGAATATTCGCTTCAGAGGCCTGTGCAAGGTCCATAAAGCGCACAGAATGCCCTCGTTGAGGGCCGCTCTGGTTGATAAATGGGCACGCCAGCCTCTCTGGCCCCAGAGGGCCCGCCATTAGGAGCCCTGTGTGTATTTTCCAAAGAGATGCTTGACCACAAATCTGAGCCATATTGTTTTCCTTCATCTAGTCGGGGAGCCGAGGCAGCATCCATCTTTGTGGCACGACAGGTTCTAAGTCAAGCAGGGAAGCCAACGACCGTATCCTCTGCGACCCCTGGCGCCCCCACCAGCCAGTCCCAAACATCATAATCATTTTCATTAAGCCACTGCCTTCGAATTGCAAAATGGCCGCACAAGTTGTTTTCATAAATGTTCACATAGTCGCGGTATGGCGCGGTAATGTCAAATACTTACCAGCATATGCAATTAGGCCAATTAGTCAGAGTGGCTTTATAAACATTGCCTTTGAGAACGTCCACAGCTGTCACGTTATTTTAAATAAATCTTTGATTTGTATGAACATGGATTTTAGACGAGTCCTTTTTTTTATAACTGCAAACATGTTTCTATTATTTTTCTCCAAAGTTCCCTTGCAAAGTCAGTTTGGGCACCGGCTGTCTCTTAACAGAACTGGGCATACTATCCCCTGGTTCAAGTGTTGCTGGGGTCGGGGAGATGGGGGGAGCCGAACATTATGGAGCAGCGTTTTGGCGCAGCAACTCGGGCGCAAGGCCCATTTAGGCGTACTCTTTTGGCCGCGGCTAACAGGGCGCCGGGACCTGCGCACCTTGTTAGTGCACCCCGAAGCAACCAAAAATAACCGCACGCTCAGTGCACAAATAGGTTGCTGTGTGCAGCAAACACGAAAGGGACCCGTGCTCAAAATGCTGCACCGAAATGGCTGGAGCCGTAAGCACTGCAACCAAACACCGCGTACCCAGGAGGGTGGGGTATGTAGTATTTGAGACCTATACCTATGGGGGTTGATTGGAGAACAAAAGTTGTTTACGTGCATACCGGTTCGGATCAACTCTGAAGGCATAATTTGAGGTCTCGGGCTATATCCATTGAACGTATGTTACTGACTGGCAGGGTTTGTGCTTAAATGCATGGGTGCACACTGAGCGCAGATGATCTCTCCACAGGCTCTCTGGGAGTACAAAACTCGCAATTCTACCAGCTCAAGCAGCCCGACCAACATTTTGGGGGTGGAGGGGCTAACCCTCCAAATGTAGGGGAAGGCACTAACTTCAGAGATGGTAGGGAGGGGCAAACTTGTGCGGGGCATCACACTTCTTTACGCATTCTAATGAGACTATTTTAGTGCAGCTTCAATGTTACAAGCGGTTAACTCTCTCCTTCATGTCTGAAACTACACACATATGGACTGCTGTGAGAATGAGCTGTCTCCTGTCTCCCATACCCTTCTAATCAGGGGTGTTGCTAGGTTTGGAAAAGATCTGGGGCTATGCTCATTTTGGGAATGTGGGGACTGGGGGCTAGCTATCTTTTTTTGGTTGTAACCCCTCAGCTTTTATCTGGGGCTACAACCAAAAGAACCAGGGCTATAGCCCCCTCAACCAAACCCCTCTCCCCCCTAGCAACGCCTCTGCTTCTAATCACCCCCCTGGCATGCAAGTACTAACCCCACATCAGGATTTTAATTTCCTAATACTGTATGCATATGAATGGAGGTGCTAACAGTGAATTGCTTTACATTTTTTTTTAAATGTATTGTAAAAACCGGTTCTTCCAGAAAACCTTACACAAATTACACAGAATTGTCATGAAGTTAGATTAAAATGAGCATCCCAAAATAACACGTAAATGATTTTCCTTAGTAATTGCTGGACCTTTAATAGCGAAAACAAGGCGCAGTTTAACAACTGTGTCCTGTTCTGTCCGACCATGGCTCTGTAGGTCAGCCAGGTCGAGTACACATAGCCATGAAAAACAAAATGGAGGCAGCTCATACAGCAGACATGCATGTATAATTTGGATACCGGATGTACATCTTTTAGGACCATTACAATGTCACAGTTCAGGTGCAAAGAGACCCATCAGTCTGGGAAGGCTAGTTGTCAATGCCTTTCGAACATAAGGTGGTCAGCTGCAGCCTGAAATGAAGTGGAAGGTCATTTTGAAATGCAGCGCCCTCATCGCCAATCTCTTGCCTCCGTAGCTTTTCTTATGGTGGGCATACTGGCTCAGTAAGTGCACATATGCTGAGCGAAGGTTACCCTTCGGTGTCAGTGCGGGGATTGGGCTGGATTTCAACGGATCTGAGGAAACTTTAAGCCTATGAATGAGTCGCCATGCAACCCTGCACCCAATTTGATCAACTCTTCCCAGCGTTCAGACACTAACATTTGACCTAAAAAAGAGCTTAGCTCTAGTTTTTTTTTTAATTGTGCGTTTAAGTGCAATACAATATGATTAATGTTAAATGGCTGCAAACACACACGTTAGTGGATAATGAGGAGTAGCTTCTGTCTCTTCTGAGGTGTGCGTGTTAGGCGATTAGAAATGCGATGTAAAAAGCTTTCACGCTGTGCGAAATAATGACTACAAGTGGGTGATGATTTAATGAATTTTCGCTGACTGTTTTTTTCATTCTTGCTAGAGAAAATAGGTTCAGGCTCCCTTTAATTTGCATGCGGTTAAACATGGACTTTAATTCAGGACGAGGGGAAAGCCTACTCGTATGGCTCTGCATGTCACTATTACTATTTATAGATTGCCAAGTTGCTTTATTATGTGTTTGGAGCAGATTTTAGGGTTGCCCTTTAAAACAGAGTGTGAGTTTAGCACTATTTTTCTTTTACAAGCCTTTCATTTGCCTGTCATGACTCGACCACATCTCCAACACCAAAACTCTGGTCACTATCCCCACAGGAGGTGGGCTCACAGATACACTCCTTGGTAGGCATTTGGAAGCAGCATTAGTGACCTCCTAATAACACTTGTACTACTTTCTTACTTATATGATCCAGTACCTAGCATTAGAAATGCATCCCTACTCATACAATCATATTCCCTCTACCAAAATCCCATCGAATCGGCCAGTTTCTCAGCTCTCTGTGCCCCTCTCCTATTCCTACTTCCCTCCACTCATACTTGACCTCCATGCTTCGGTGTTCGTAGATGCAAGCATCATTTCGCACTGTTTTCCTTTGTTCTTCCTCCACAGGCTACACTCTGGTAGCCCCGAGTGGGGGCACCATACACAATTTTCCTGGACATGGTGCTGGTGGTGTGAGACCCCAACCGTAGAGCACAAGTGCAGTATAAAAGCGTCATAACATAACATATATCCCCTCTTGTCTCAAACAAAAGCTTCATAGGTAAGTTAAGGTAATGTTTAGTTATTCTTGGAAATCACAATTTCTGGTACAATGGTGTACACAATTCGAATACATCACACCTAAGTGGATTCCCTTGCACACGTTTGTTTGTTTGTTTGTTCCTTTATTTATAGCGCGCGCCAGACCCGAAGGTATCAGGGCACGAGAACAAGAATACTTTAGGTTAACAGGTTACAAAGTTACATGGTTACATAGATACAGGTCAGTACAAATACAACACGTAGTACATATGCATTTCCAGGTATGGATTCACAGTAGTAGAGCAGGGTCCAGTTTGGTTACTAAGTCGATATCTGGTAATGGTAGGATTACTGATCGTTTCCTTTAAGCCATTTGATGGTATTCGATCTAAAGAATGGGTAGGATTGGTCAGTCCTTAGGGTCGGTGAGAGGGAGTTCCACAGTTGGGCCGCTTTGACGGGGAAGCTATTCCCTCCGGTTGTAGACATTTTGAAGTGGGGAACTAAGAGGCAATTTGTATAGGCTACTCTAGTAGGTCTGGATGTGACTCTTCTTTTGAACCTATCTGTCAGATATCTCGGTGGTAGATTATTGAGGCATTTAAATGTTAGGGATGCAGTTTTAAGTTTAATTTTGTCAACAGTGGAGAGCCAGTTGGCTTGTCTTCTAATCGTTGATATATGTTCTCTTTTAGAGAATCCTAGTGCTGCTCTAAGGGCATTGTTTTGCAGTATTTGAAGTTTCTGAGTAATGTATTTGTTAGATCCCAGATAGAGAGTGTTGCAATAATCTAGTTTGGACAGTACAAGTGCTCTTGCCAAAGTGGTGCAACTGATTGCAGAGAGGTATGGTTTTGCTGATCTGATCAACTGTAGGCTGTGGATGATTCCATAGCGTTCACCTGTTTAGCCAGGGTAAGGCTGGAGTCGAGGTAAAAACCTAATGTTTTTACCTCCTTGGAGACTTTAATTGAATGGCCATCTATAACAAAGACTGTGTACAAAGACTGTGTAGTCTTGGCTAAGCTTCTTAATGTAAGTGTAGTCCCCAGTATGATGATTTCCGTTTTGTCATCATTTAGCCATAGACCACGAAGTGACAACCATGCCTGGTGTGGCTTAGTAAAAATATTATACATGGTAGGCTTCAGTTTCTCGAATTCTATTACCAACACATGAGCCAGGTCCTATTTCAGACCTGATGTTCTCGGCAACATCTGATTTAACAGTAGCAGACCCTATTCCTTAATGTTGGGTGAACCATTTTGAAATAACTTGTTCTAAGTCAGCCACATCCACACCCCTCTACAATTAGAGATCAAATGCATTCAACAACAACATGTTACTCATGGAAGTATTAACACAGCATCAATTGAAGATGTGTCTCCTTATTTACAGGAGCTGGCCAATGGAACGTCAGATCCTGATAAATTACTGACCACAACCAACTAACACCTTATTAATAAGATCTCCTACCACCTACACTACACACACAACCTACACCCAGACTGCCACCACAGTCCAAGCCGTGAGCACGTCAACACTAACCGAGCCAGGACTAAGCTCTCCTCTTTAGCCCTTTCGCACTCTCCCAAATTAGCGCTTATTCACTCCCAAAGCCCTGTAGTCTATCAGTTCCTGGGGCCTGCCCCATGAATAATTACTCCCAAGTAAGGTGGTCAAACCCATTGAAAGCAGATTGGCACTCAGGAACGGGGGTACTTCTGACCTCCATCAACACACAGGTTTTGCCTCTGCTTTTCCCTCTGGCCCACCATGCACCCTTTTATTTATTACACCATGCACCCTTTTATTTCTTACAGAGCAGTAAAGATGCAGATGTACACATCATCTGTAGTGCCAGCCCCCTCACCTGTGCCATACTGGAAGAACAGCAAGAGAGCATTATGTGTGACACAAGGTATCGTCCCAATACTGCATCGAAGATATAAGAGACATTTTGTACTTAGACAACCGTGTCAAATGTACCGTCACGCTGAGGTGGTGGAAGGATGTCTGCATACACCATTGAACATACAAGTGCTAAATGTAAAGTCAGACCAGAGTAAAGTGACATCATGAAGAGAAGACACTAGGACACACTGAAATGATGTACAAATACTTACAGAATGAAGATGCAACTGAAGTGACAAATGAAATATGTTTGCAAATACGAAGAAATCATATACACTATACAATAAGAAAGAAAAGAATTAGTAAATGTATATATGCAGAAACGCAAGGTAGATGAGACATATAGAAGCTTGCTGCAGGAGAAAATAGAATGCAGTTAAAGCTGCCATGATGGAAAGATGGACATCGGTTTCCTATAATAGTGAGCAGAGAAGCCTTGAAGGGAGAGACCAAAACTGCAGAGCTGATAGGTGCTGGAAAACAGCTTTGTGCGAAGAACAAAGAATGTCTGTTTGGCTTGGGATCAAGGATGCTGCTTCAAGAAGCAACTGCAAGGCACAAGTGGAGTCAAAGATGATAAGCTACATACACAGGACATATTTCTCTTAGATTGAGTGAAGGAGAAAACATTTGCAAGTGCCAAGTATTGGAACATTAAAGATACAGAAATCGTATGCAAGTCACAGCAACCAAGTCTCCAGAGACCTAAAAGAGTACTACCACTCAGCTTAATTGAAATAAATAGCACTAAATAAAAAGTCAAAATGGACAAAATCATGGTCTCCTCACACATGGTGCAAGACTCGACAACAAGGCCTATTCATTAAGCTCCAACTGAAGATAGCAATCTACCTACACACCCTTAAAAGTCCCAAGGAAGTGTCAATGGAAAGAAGAAACCTTGGCTTAGGGCCTAGCTGATGAGAGCTGGTAGGTTAATTGACCAAAGTGGACAGTGGTCTGACGTTGTTCCTCGCACATGGGTTTAGTTTTACTCATGTGCTGCTAACAAGCTGAATGTCCAAGGTTGGGAGAGAATGCCTACCAATCATGAGGGCCTGTGAAGCAGTGTACCAGACATTGTTGCAGAAGCCAATCCGTTGCTGTTATTCTGCTATTAATCTGTATTATACGTAGTAAGAAGTAGCTCAGGCATGCCTACCTGATAGGGAGCAGACAATTATGTTACTAACACCTAAATAAAATATAGGTATATATGTTCCCTTAACCAATCCCTCCTTTCGATACGTTTATACTGTTTGCCACGTAGGAGAATGTCATAGCTGACGTACATTGAGGTATAAAGCCTTTGTATAATCGAAATATAGATGTGAGTGTGTGAGCTGCAATTTGTTTGCTAGGTTTCCCTACTTTATTTGAGCTGATAATGAAGTCGTATTTTGCCATATTCTTTGAGTCTGTCCGGTTATTTGGGTCTGAGATTGTTTATTGGTAAATACAGGTCCTATAAAAGACCACTTGCACTACATTACATCACCACCAATGCAAAGGACAGAACGTATGCCTTTGTTAGTGCTTGTTTTTAACAGGTCTTAAGTGCAAGGAACAAGTGCACATTTGTCTCATTTTAATTACAACAGGGGAACTCATTTACATGGGCAATTAAGGCATTACATCTCAGGAGACTGTTTAAAAATAACGCTGGTACGCCCCATTCAACAAAACCTTGATGTTACTACATGATAGAAGTAGCTAGAAATCAAGGAGCAGAGATTTTCCAAGCACTGTCATCTATTACCTATACAAAAGTCTAAATTACAGTCTTTGTTAGCACTTCTTTTTAACAGGATTTAAGTGCAAGGAACAGATGCAAGATCACAAATCTGTCTTACGTTAATTACAACAGGAACTCATTTACATGCACAATTAAGGCATACACTCTCAGAAGACTGCTGAAAAATAACACTTGCAGGTCCTGTTCAACACAAACTTTGATGTTACTATATTTTATTTATTTATATATTTTATTTGAATTTATAAAGCACCCAGCGGCCCGGAGTCATCGTGGCACTGTTACAGCAAGTTACTTAGTACAGTAGGACAGGTAATACATTGGTAGTGAAGAGGTTGGTACCTGTTCAGTGACAGTGTTGAGAAGAGTTCCAAGGGTTACAGTGGAATAGGGTGGAGAGAGTACATTTGTAAAAGGTGTTAGTTAAATAACTTTGTTTTTAGCAGCTTTCTAAACACTGTGAGAGATTCTTTGCTTCTTAAGTTGAGAGGTAGTGCGTTCCAGGCTATTGGGGCTAATACTTCAAAGCTGGTGCTGCCAGCTTTAGCTCTGTTGAACGCTGGGACCGATAGTATGTGGGAGTATTAGTTACGTTTAGGTCTGTGGGCTGGAGTCTGGTGTATTCTGTCTACTAGGTAGGCTGGGGCTGTCTTGGCGAGGCACTTGTGTGTGATGGTGAGGGCTTTGAATGTTATGCGGTCTCTGATTGGGAGCCAATGGGTGTCCTTTCTTGCCTGGGAGATGTGCTCTGTCTTGGGGATGCTGAGGGCGGCTCTGAGAGCGTTGTGCAATCTGTAGTCTGTTAATGTTATTGGCAGAAGTGCCTATGAGAAGGATGTTATAGTAGTCAAGTTTTGCTCCAATTGTGGCTCTCGCAATGTTAAGGAGATTGCTTGTAGAAATTGGAGTTTTACTGCATTTATAATTTTGTGGTGAGGGCAGCGGCGGATGAGATGGCGCTGACTTGCCTGTCCATAGTTAGGGTAGAGTCAAGGTAAACCCCAAGGGTTTTCACTGATGTGGAGGCTGTAATGGTAGTATTCTCAATAATGAATGAATTATACTTCTCATTTAGTTTTTTTAGGGCTTCTTTGGGGCCTACTAGCAGGATTTCGTTTTTTTCCCCGTTTAAGCAGAGCCCATTGGCTGCCATCCAAGCCTGGATGCATGCATATTTTAGCCTGGATGCATGCATATGTTAGCCTGGATGCATGCATATGTTAGCCTGGATGCATGCATATGTTAGCTGCAGGGTGTAGAGGTCTTGTTCGTAGTTTCCTGTTAGGGGGAGAAAAATTTGTGTGTCATCTGCACAGTTTGTGAAAGGTATGCCGAAGTCTTCTAGGTCTCTGAAAAGTGGGAGGGTAAAGAGGTTGTAAAGGGTGGGGGCTGTACAGGATCCTTGTGGTACTCTGCATTCAATCGAAGTTGGAGAAGCTGAGGCTTGGTCTGAAAAGACCCGCATAGCTAGGCCCTCCAAGAAGGAAGTGATCCAGGCGGTGGCCTCTTGGGAGAACTGGGCATTGTCAGCTATATGTTTACATAAGATCTTGTGGTCAACCAAGTCAAAGGCAGCAGAGAGATCCAAGAGTAGGAGGAGTGACGATTGACCTTTGTCCATGGCTTCTAGTAATTAGTTCTTGATGTCTAGTAGGGCTGATTCCGTGCTGTGACGAGGGCGGAAACCAGATTGCCTTTTGCCTAATATGTTGTGGGTTTCCAGGTATGACTGCATCTGTATATAGGCAGCTCTGTCCAATATCTTTAGCAGAAATGGTATGGTGGCAATTGGACGGTAGTTGTTAGGGGAGTCTGGGTCTAAGGTGGGTTTCTTTAATAGTGATCAAACCCACGCTTCCTTAAGGGCTGATGGGACAGTGCTGTTGGTGAAGGAGGCATTTATGAAAGTGGTGACAAATGGGGCCAGGGCAGCTGCACAATCTTTAATTAGATTGGCTGGGCATATGTCTCCTTTACATAGCGAACGTTTGATGCGTTTCATGATTAGTAAGACTTCAGGGATTGTTACTTCCCTGAATGAGAAGAGTGTGGGCTTGTTTGTGGAGTGTGGAGGGTCTTGGACCGTCTGGAGGGTTGATGGCTCAGATGAGAGTGGAGTGATCTTGGGCAGTTTGTCGTATTGAGTCTTGATTTTGTTTTGGAGAGTTGTGATTTTTTTTAACATGGCGTGTTGGATGTTGTTGCACCATGTTTCGTTTTTTCTATAGGTTGTGTAGATGTGGGAGGGATGGACAGTTCTTTGTAAATGGCGAATAACTCTTTTGATTGGGCTTTCTGGATTCTAGAATTGTATGTGGCGGCTTTGGCCTTGGCAATGGCATGTTTATATTGTTTGGCGATTGTTGTGTATGTGTCTCTTGTGATGGTAGAAGGGTTTGTTTGCCATGCAGTTAGTGCTGCTCTTTTAGCATTGCGGGTGTCCGAGAGTTCTTGTGTGAACCAAGAGTTCACATGTAGAGCATCCTGCTTTACACTGGGGACCTCTTCACCCATATATCCTCATTTATGTTAGAATTTGAGTTGTGAGTAAGAGATGGTTTTCATACACTATCAACATGATATTTCAGGATACTGTTACCTTGTCATTCCTGCTGATATATTGCCATATATACATATGCTCATATGAAATTGTGATTTGTCTACTGAGTAGACAACATCTAAAAAGACCTTTGGTATCCTTTCATACCCAAAACAAATCTTGACATTGAAGACATGAGGGGAGTCGTCACGCATATGCCAATATTGGGTGAGTTTATATAAATAAACTCTAGACTGGGTGTTAACCATGAGCTAGTTTCACCAAAGGTAGAAAGGATATCGTTCCTCTTTTTGTTAAAACTATTTGCCAGATTAAACTCATATTTATGTTTAGGAATATGGGCAGAAGAATGGAAAAATCGATTGTTTGCCCTCTTTTGACAAAACCTCCTCTGAGTCCTATGGATCAAAGCAATTTCTTTCCCAAAATCACAAATTCCCCTTTTGGCCAAACAAGTGGAGTGTATTGAGACCACCCAACTTAGTGCCTCAGTCGAAGACAAAAGTATTCTTGATTCTATCCAGCTGTTGACAACACAGAACTGGTCATTAAAATGATTTTTGAACATTTCCATACAGAAGTAGATAATCGTGGGACCTGGGTCTTGGTCCTATTGGACCCGTCTGGGGCATTCAGTACCATCAAACACAAGATCCTACTGAAATGTTTTTAGTCTGTAGGTATACATAGCCAAGTTCTTCAAAGTATTCCATTTTTTCTTTCTAATCACTACCAGTCTGTAAATGATGCCATTTCTTCATCTTCACCTCATATCATAAAAATGGACTACACAAGCTTCATCTCTATCATTCTCCTTTTTGATCGAGTGGATTATTTTTTGTTGTTGTGTAAAGAGCACTCAAATGTTTGTAATGTTATCTGGGGACAGGGAGATATTCTAAGAAAATGTTTGATTGATATCAAAGAATGCATGAATTAAAATTCTCACTAAATCAAATGAAGGTCTGGTTATGCTGAAATAAGTCCTTGGACTTTTCCTTTTTTGGCAAGAATGCTTTGCCAATGGCACGCCCTCTTCATCCATCTTCTAGGAAAAACATGAGGATTATGATAGCTGCAGATCTTTTGCTCACCAGACAAATTTCATGGGTTCTGTAACTATATTTTTTCCCCACAAGGAGACTTAAATATCTACTATCCCAGAGAAGGTTCTAGGAACAAACACCTTGATTTCTTCAAGACTCAACTTTGGTAATATTCAATACATGAGTCTCCCTGAGAATGCTATAACACACCTGCATAGTTAACAGAAGGTGGCCTCCATTCTTCTGTTGGGTGTTCGTAGATGCACAAATATTTCACCAGGCACCACGTCACTTCACTTTCTCCTGGTAAACAAAATAATTATATTTAAATCATGAGCCTAACATATATGGCTGTTCTATGGATATAAACTAACAGTTCTGACACTACTGTCATTTTATACTGCTCTAGAACAATTTAAGGTTGGAAGATAAGTCACTGTTAGTCATTACTAAGTTAAAGAGGTGGAGTTCAATATTTCTCATTTCCTGCTGCGTGAACTTGGAATCGGCTTCCATTTAAACGGTAGTACTCTCACTCCCATCCTGCCACTGAACTAAGCACTAAGAACTAGCATACTGTAAATTGTATATACTGTAAAATTGTAAATTGTATTACTGTATTTGGTCGCCCTATGCAACCTATGTAAAATGTCTTACCTCTGCTTGTTCAGCGCCCAGATACCTACGGGTAAGGAGCGCTTTACAAATGCTAAATAAATAAATAAATGATACCTGCACATTGAAACTTTCAGAAGGAAATTTAAAGACATGGCGTTTTAATAATTACCAATAGCCTTATTCCTTGTTCATCCTTTCTGCATCCTGCAGAGCCTGAAAAAATGTTGACAGCGCCAAGATGCCAACCAGACAGGGGGAGGTGGCAGGGCCTCTCATTCTTTTCGAATGGAAGGGGCCTCGAGCCTCCGGGGGGCCCACAGAAACTGCCCCATGTTGGCAGTCAACACAGCAATATATTAATTTCTCTATTTTCATTCTGGGGCTTAAATTGTGTGCTTTGCAGCTCTCACATTACAAGCAGTGTCTCCTCTTCCCACGGGATACACAGAAGTGTTATCACCTCAGTGCCTTCTAACCGTGATTTCTCTGCATCAGCCATTTGATGAGACGAAGTGTTTAGCGCTCTTTGATGTGAATTTACTGTTTAAGCTCCCTACTGGTAGGCCGTCATTGGAGGCTATTACCCTTATCTTTATCGCCATTGTGGTCTATGCACCGTACGGTTGCCTCAGACTGTTTCCGCTCTAAGCAGGGGGCCCCCAATCATCATGTTGAAATGGGCCCCCACACATCTTCATCCAGGCCTGCAGCCAGGCAGAAGTGTGCTTTATAAAAACGATACTATCAATAACCCCTGCATGTATTTGGAGGGTAAGATGGTCTCTTCTACTTTGAGAGGTGCACACATCCTGGACGATCACTGTTAAATGAACTCCATCGCTTTTCTTCCACCGTGGTCTCCACAGCTGCGCTCTTGTACACGTGCCTGCATTCCAGAGGATGGTGAGCAGGCCTGATGAACCTGTGTAGATAGAAGGTGTGTTCGTTCAGCGTTGGCTGCAGTGGCAGGTCCAAGTTGCTCTCCTCCTCTCGTGGGCTGCTTAGTCATATTCCGTGTGAACACATGCCTGATTTTAAACAAACAGGAACTACAGCCACACTCTCTCCAACTGCACAAAATGCTTTCATCTGGATTTAATAGAGCGGAGTAGGCCTTTAATCACTTCACACAGTGTTTACTGGTGTGCAGTAAAGGCATTTTTTTCAAGCTGGAAAGAGGGCGGCTGGAGGTCTTGTTTGTTTAGTTTTGGTCGCAAACGCCTACTTCTTGGAGTGAGCCCAGCAGCACCAGGGAATGAGCAGCAGGATGCAGAGCATAAACATGCTGCAGTTCTGTTGAAAACGTCACATGCATGGCTTCTGTTGATGATTAGTATTATAGTAAGAGGGTCACAACTGGAGTTCTGCAAGACCATAGATTGTAAACAGGTTTACAATTAGAGTTCCATGGATTTACAACAAGGCCAGAATTCCAGCCACTGATGGTGAACAGTAATACATATATACATTTGCACGTTTTAGATCCACAAAATCCGAGGGTGCACTACTCCTGGCGAATAGCAAGAGACTGTAACTGGAAATACCTATAAAACAATTAGGCAAAAGACAAAGTTATTGGCTATTTTAATGGTTGTTAGTTTGTCTAACCTTAAAACGGTTCCTTCCTCATATCTGATGTTATTTTGTGTTGTTAAGTTACCTTTTTAAATCATGCAGAGTTTAGCTCACTGCCATAGATTTAGCAGCAGTCTACTGAAGGCTCCCCCCATCTATCTGCTGCTATGTGATGCAGAAATACATCATGGTGAAAGCTCTAGCTTGGCAATTTTATCGAAGATGGTGCCATTGTGTAAATTGAGTAAAGACATGTCAAATTTTGCTTTTAAGAGCTACTTTTGATTCTGTGCTCCTTGGTACATTAGAGCTTTTTCCACTGTTATGCTGCTTTGCAGTTTGGTTAACAAATGTAATAATGAGGTTGTAAATTCATAATAATCAGATCCTGCTAATGGAAGACAAGCGGATTGTAGAGTAGCAGGTGGATGCGTTTTTCCTCGCTCCTGCCCCTTCACCGCCGTCATACTGGAACAGCAGGAGAAGAGCTATATGTGGGACTCCATGTTTTATGCCTATGCCGCATCGAGTGTATGAGGGACGATATGCACTTAAGCAACCATACGGTATGTACCCTCATACTAAAAGAGTGGAAGGATGTCAACACGCACCTTTGGACATCATGTAATGCTGAGTGAAAACCGACGAGGGCATAGTGATGTCATGAAAAAAATATATGAGTACATGCAGACACGATAGGAAAATACTTAAGAAAAACGATGTAAATGAAGTGACAAGAGAAACATGTACGAAATGATAAAGTAATCATATACAAAGAAAATTAAGTAACTTGTTGACCAATAAGCGTACATGTGCAGTGTTGTAAAGTGGATGAGACATATACAAGCTTCCTACAGTGGAAATATTTAAGTGGCAAGGACGGCCATGATAGGAAAATGGATGTTGTCCCATGTAAAGATTCTTTCCAGCTACCTCAGAAGCAGACTAGGTGTGCAGAGTCAGGAGGCATTGCAGAAGTCGCTTTGAATTCAAAAGAAAGAGGCATCTGTGATGGCCTGGGATCAAGGATGCTATTTCAAAATTGCTAGATGAAAGACAGTGAACCCAGACACGTTCACAGCACCAGTAGGGGAGAATGATTATGCACATGATTGCACAATGTATACTGAATACTATGATATTCCTCAAGCTAGAGAAAATGATCTTGGGAGGGGGGAAGTTCTCTTTATTGATGGTTCTTCAAAAACTTAACAAACAACTGGTGAAAGGCATACTGGATTAGCAGTAGTGAAGCTGAACCAAGAGGGTGAATTTGAGGCAGTGACAAGCACGATATTGCCTTTGCATTACTCAGCACAGGCTGCAGAATTAGTTGCTTTTATCACCGCACTTCAGAGATTTGAAGATGAGGAAGTGACAGTGTATTCTGACTCCGCCTATGTGATGTCTACTGTACATGCAAGTTTGTCACACTGGAAAAGGAGGCGCTTCCTCTGCGCAGACAGCACTCCAGTGCAACATGCAGCCATATTGGATAAGCGTACTGTAGCATTAGGACTCCCATTGACACTCGCAGTCGGAATATGTGCAGCACATTCTAAAAGGGCAGATGAAATTTCCAGTGGAAGCGAAGCCGCAGATTTAGAAGCCAAAAAGGCAGCCTATTTCCCAATCATTTCTAATTTTGAAATAGAAAGTATAAAAATGGCCGGACAATGCATGTTGGTAAAGGAGGGCTTTAACATGCTGTCTATTGTTCAGTTAATTGAGATACATTGTCGAGCTTCACAAGAAGAGAAGGATTTATGGACGAAACAGGGGTGTTTCTTTATCCCCCACAGAGGAAATTTGGAGGCAGAATAGCACTGCAAAGGCAGTTATGCCTCTAGCATTATTGAGCATAGCGATGGAGCAGCTTCACTATCCCACGCATGTGACTTGAGAGAGAGTCTTGCTTCTACAATTGCAGAAGATTGGTTTTGGCCACATTTGTTGGAGCATGTGGCACAGTTTATTGTAAATTGCATTGAGTGCCAGAAATGTACTGCAGGTCCCACTTTGCGAACAGTGAGAGGAGTAATTCCTAGACCCAATGGCCCATTTCAGCATCTACATATAGACTATGTAGGTATGCTGCTGACATGCAATGTTTACAGCTATATGCTAGTCATGGTATGTCCTTTTTCTAGATTGATCAAGGCAGGTCAATGTATGCACCCTGACACCACATGTGCCACCAAGTCCCTTGAGCGTGAGGTGCACCCGAGATGGGGCATGTGTGAGGTTTTGCGGTCTGACAATGGACCACATTTTGTAAATGAATTGTTTGAGCAAATAGTTCTCCTATTAGGCATTAAGCATATATTTTCCTAAGCTTATCTCCCACAGGTGAACGGCCTCTGTGAGAGATTAAATTGATTATTGAAGGAAAGGATTGCAAAAATAAAAATGACTTTAAAGAAGGGATGGTTACATTGCCTATCCCTTGCCTTGCTCACTCTAAAAAATCAGCCTGGCTCAGATCACAATCTAACTCCTCATGAGTTGGTGACTGGATGCTGCATGAGAACTCCCCTTGCTCCTCCAACTAGGTTACAAACTGATGCCCATAGCGTAGTGAAGACATTAGGTACTGAGATGCATGTTTACCTAACAACAATGACTGCAAGTGTTTCTTTCATGTCTCAACAGGTCAAGAATCTAAGGGAGGGGTCAAAGAGAAGTGACAAAGACAATCAAACCATTTATACAGATAATTTATTGAAGCAACCCAGTCTATTCCCAGGGCACAGGTGCTGGCACAAACGTTTGTACACACTTGGAGTCTGCCTCGTTTTGAAGGACCCTATGAGGTGGAAGACGTTAACCCCACAGCTGCCAGGTTAAAAGGAAAAAGAGCTTGGCTGCATTTACACAACATCAAACCATGTAAAGACATCAAACCATATAAAGAAGACACCCAGTACCCTCTGGCAGCTACCGACAGTAAAGCTAAATAAGTTCTGTGCATGCAGACCCGTTCAATGACCAATAGCAAAGGCAAGGAGAATGAAGACAACAGAAGCACTTTAAATTAAAGACCAACATCTTTCAACACGTGATAAGGAATACATAGGGCCTCATTACAAGGTTGGCGGTAAGGCAAAAAAGATGCCGGGATGGTAATATCGGCATCGTTTACCGCTCTGGTGTATTTGGACCCGGCAACCCGGTATTAGCTGCACCCTAAATAATGGTGCCGCTAATAGAGGCATGGGCGCGTACATGCGCCCCTTAGGGGAGCAAATACCAGCATGCCGGTAATAGGGGGATATCCCAAACCAGGCAGACATGCAAATAGCGGCATCACGAAGCCGGTAATCACGGGCTGCACGATGCTGGCCATACAGGCATCGCGGACCACCCGCAAACAGCAATCAGGAAATAAGCCAACTGCCACAGGTGCACACAATCCCCACAGACGGAGGCAATGGAGGCTGGGCCAGTATAAAAGGAGCACACCCACACACCACACCCCTTCCAACACCAAAATGCCACCACTAGCTGTTGCAATCATGGCGCTGGAGCACATGCCAATACTGCTACAACTACAGCAACAACACCAACTACAACAACAACTACAGCATCAACAACTGAAAGCACAGAGGAGACGCAGGAGGAGAAAGAGGGTGAGACAGGCCCAGCAAATACCACCAGCGCAGCCAGCAATGCCTCGTAGGCAGCCAGCAATGCCTCGCACCCGACCCAGCCCATTCAACCTAACCCCTGAGCAGATCCACACCCTGTACCGGTTGGACCGGGACACCATCACCACCACAGTGGACATGATACACAACGACATAGGCAGCCTCATAGAAATACGCACTGCCATCCCCCTGCTACTAAAGGAGGTGTCCGTGCTGCACTTCCTGGCCACAGGCACCTATCAACACACAGTGGGGCAGCTGCATGGCATTTCACAACCACTTTTGTCACGCATGTTGAACCAAGTGCTGGATGCCCTCCTGAGGCACGCAAGCACCCACATATCCCTACCACGGACTGGCCAGGAGATAGCCAACACCAAAGTAAGCTTCCATGCACTGGCAGGCATGCCCAATTGTGTTGATGCCCTGGACTGCACCCATGTTGAATTGGTAGTCCCCCATGCCATAGAGGCGGTGTACCGCAATCGCAAGCAATACCACTCCATCAATGTGCAGATGGCATGTGACTCCAGCAAGATCATCACACATTGCTGTGCCCGATATCCCAGATCAACACATGATGCCATGTTACTGCGCAACTCCACCCTACCCCGTAACATGGAGCTACATGCTGACGACGTGCCTGGCTGCTTGGTGAGTTGCACAACTGGGCCATGGCAGTGCTCTGGGGTACTGATGTGCAGGGATGAATACTCCACCTGGTTGGGAAAGGGATCGGGGGATGCATACCCCACCTGGGTGGCAATTGTCGGTGATTGGAGAATGCATGCAGAGCTAAACACTCCAGACCTGAACCTCACAAACGGAACATGACACATCACTGGCACAAATTAAACAAATAATGGATATCGATGACAAAAAGTAAGAGGCACAACCAGGCCACCATGGTGATGGCAAGCAATGCATGACTGTACAGAATGGCAACTGGGCCAATGTGGCTAGTGTGACCATGCATAGAACTAACTGCTTGAATGGGAGGCTAAACATTGTCGTACTACCACAGTACATCCGCCTCAGCATGCATGATTACACCCAGCATCATCTATTGAACGCCATCCAGACTACCACACCTCATAACAGTTTAGAATGCATCTAGGTGACAGTTTTGCTTACGTACAGGGACATGTGCATGTCCACACCAAATAGCTGCCGCCATGACTGTGCTTCCTGAAGGTGCCAGCTCAGAGTGACACACACCTATTTGTATTTGCTTACAGGTGACGGAGGATATCCCTTGAGGCCGTGGCAATTTACCCCTGTGCGGGACCTGCAGAATAGCCATGAAGAGGAGTACATTTGTGTGCACACCCGCACCCGTGTTGTGATAGAGCAGACCTTTGGCCTAAGCAGGTCGGGTGGGGCACTCCCATATAGGCCTGAGAAGGTGGAAAAGATCACCATGGCCTGTGTCATGCTGCACAACATGTGGGTCTGGAAAAATGTACCCTGCCACCTGACATTAACATGCATGCCGCTGGTGAGGATGATGAGGATGGAGACGGAGGTGAAGTAGCCCCCCTGCTAGTACATGATGCATTGGATGGCCATGCAGTACGCCAAGCACAGATTCACGAATATTCCTGACCCACAGGCACTATGAAAGACATGTGTCAGTCAGACACTGGGCCAATGTGGACATGCACACAGGGAATGTTGGGAGTGTCATGATCTCTGCTTCCAAAAGATCAGGACTTGCCCGACTCCCTTGGAAGCAGACCCATAACCCGGTTCCGAGTACCAACCAGTCCCAATTGGGACCTTTTGGACCCTGTCCTGGCGCCAGTGGCACCAGGCTCATAAAGATGCCCAGTCCCAGCGCTGGAAGCGCCGGGCTCATAATGCTTGGGTGGACTTACCTGCAGCAGACCATGCTGCTTACTTACCTGCCAGTTGAACCCCTGATCCTCTTCTGTTTGGGACTACTTTTCCTGTTGGGTGGGGCAGGAGCCACTCCCTAGGTTCAGAACACTGGAACTCTTCTGGAAAGCAGGAACTCTTTTCTTACCTAGGCGTGGCTCTTGAAGGAGACACCTAAGCACTACAGGAGGCTATTTAAACCACACCCGATGGATGAATCTTGCTTTGCGTTATTCTGCATTCTCTGCAGCAGAACGCTCATTGTGTCTTCTGCTTCTGATCCTGGGCCTAAGGGAACAAAGGCTTACCATCCTGGAATCCAGTCTTCAGCAGCACCTGTAAAGACAAAGAAAGAACAGGTTAGCACTACGGTCTTCAGTGGCAGCGCATCTCTTTCCTGGTCCATCGGCTGTCACCAACGCCTCGCGCTGCATTCCGGCATCTAAAAGACAAAGGCTTACCTACTCTTCGCATGCTCCGGAGGTCTTCACACTGCATTCCGGCATCTGAAAGACAAAAGATTACCAGCTCTTTGCACACTCTGGAGGCCTTCGGCGCTGTATCCCGCATCTGAAAGACAAAAGAAGGTGCGTTTAAAGACATTGGGCAACTTTATTACTCACGTGCCATTACTCCTTCCCACGCCGAATCCAGTGGGTATTCCAGCACCCTTCAGCTTCTCTAAAGCTCTGAACTTGTACCTGCAAGATAAAAGGGACAGTTAGTGCGCATCGTGAAGCAGGCTACAAGCGCTTACTTACGTGCTTCCATGCGCTTCTATTCCTCACGCGGGTTCGATCCTCAACTCTCATCAGCCCGCCATCCGCCATCGCCGGAACCCTGCAAAACAAGAGATAGCATTACAAAAGACTTTTAAGACATTTGAAGTGCCCAGAACTTACCGTTCGTGCAGTTAACGACGGACAGCAGTCCTCTGAGGTCAAGAGGCCTGCACCCTTATCCAGTGAAGAAACTGGTTACGGCACCCTGCCCCGAGGCAGATGGAGAGCTCGGCGTTCACTTACCTAAGGTGAGGGCGTTAACCTTTGGGGTTCTACAGGAGAAGAGAAAGGGAAGAGGAGAGAGGCACCCAATAACCCCAGTTCATTAATCCCATATTTTCTATCTGCAGACATCTTACTCTTCGAGTCAGACATACAGTGCACAGAGGTCCAGCCCAAAGAGCCAACCGTGTGTTACACATCACCTTTGAAGATACGGCATTCACCCAGTCAAGACCGGCGCCTCTGCGGGAATCAGGTGAGCGTTACAGAACGCAAAGCCTACCGCAAAACTCCCACCCAGGCGCTATGGAAACCTCGGATACCGACCAGCTAGCCCAGTTACTTGGGGAACTAAGAGCAGAAGTGCATGCAGCCCGTCAGGAAACGAATGCTCTAAGAAGGGAACTGATTATTTCCAAGAAGCGAACAGACGATCTCGCTAGACAATTGCTACAGTCACAAGCCGGACAAACTCTGTTACCCGCATCAGGGGCAAATCTTCCTTCAACATCCTCTACGAACCCAGTGCAGATCAACCTACATGGGAATGTACCTCTGGCTCCGCCCAAACGATTTTCTGGTGACCCAAAGAGGTTTGCAGTATTTATTAATCAGTGCCGGTTGCACTTCTTGTGCCGGCCAGCAGCCTTTCCAACTGATCAAGCTAAGGTAGCTTTCGTGCTTTCGTACCTTAATGGCAATGTGGCAGACTGGTCGATCCCTCTAGTTAATCAAGGTGATCCGGTTCTCCATGATTTTCAAGCTTTTCAGCTCAGTATGGAAAAACTGTTTGCAAGACATTCACAGGGGCAGGCCTTGGACAATGAGCTCCTTTCATTGCGACAGGGTAATCAAGACCTTTTGGCTTATATTGCGTCTTTCAACAGACTGATAGTGGAAACTCAATGGCCTGAGGACAAAAGGATTACGCGGTTTTATAGAGGTCTACGTGGAGAGCTCAAAGATGTGTTAGCCCAAGTAGTGAATCCCCCGCAAGACTGTTCGGACTATATTGACTTAGTCGTTCAAATTGACCACAGACTGCAGAACAGGAAGGCCGATCGTTCCAAGTTTGATGCTCGAGTATTTTCCAAACCACCAACTCCTACCAAAGGAGTAGACTCCGGGGAACCCATGCAAATAGGGGGCCTGAAAGGACCACTAACACAAAAGGAGCGGGAAAGGAGAAAACAGCTGCAATTATGCCTCTATTGCGGAAACTCGGGGCACTTTCTTCGAGATTGTCCGGTGAAACCAGCCAAGAAGGCAGTAGGAGCTGCAGTTACCAGGGTCCAAACTCTGAGCAGGGAAACGACCTCGCCCGACAAGAATAGAGGTCCTCTTGCCGAGCGTTAAAACCAGTTCCGTGACCTCGCATTTCGTGATACCTATGGTCCTCATTAGCCCTGAACATCCGGATCGATTACATGCGATTGAAGCTTACGTTGACAGCGGTGCCATCGGCAATTATGTGGATCATGAAATGGTTTTGAGGATGAATCTGACTCTTTGTCCAAAGGCTGTAAAGGACGTCATTACTACGGTGGATGGTACGGAGATAGCCTCCGGAGCAGTAACGCATACCACCCAAGAAGTGACGCTAGTAAGTCAAGATGGACACCATGAGAAGATTGTGTTCGATGTGATCAAGGCCCCTCAGTTCCAGATTATTCTAGGAATTCCTTGGTTAGAGAAGCACAATCCTCAGATCGATTGGCGAGCAAGAACGGTTCAGTTTCCAGAATGTGTCTCTACTTGCCACCCTCGACCTGGTGTTGCACTGGCAGCAATTTCCTCGGAGGCTCCCCAGTTACCTCCTGAATACCTAGAATTCCAAGATGTTTTCCGGAAGGATCAGGCTAACTCTCTACCTCCTCATAGGTCTTATGACTGCCAGATAGACCTGATACCTGGCTCTACTCCTCCTTGTAGTAGAATTTATGCCCTCAACGAGCCTGAGAATCTTCACCTCCGACAATACCTGGATCAATACCTAGCGAATGGGTTTATTCGTCCTTCCAAGTCCCCTGCTTCCTCAGCTTTGTTCTTCGTTCCAAAAAAAGAAGGGGACCTTAGAACTTGTATAGATTATCGCGCCCTGAACCAGATCACCGTTAAGAATAGATATCCGTTACCTTTGAACCCTGAACTGCTGGACCAAGTCAGAAAAGCATGCATATATACAAAGCTGGATCTTAGAGGAGCCTTCCACTTGGTACGAGTAAAAGAGGGCGATGAATGGAATACGGCCTTCCGCACCAAGTATGGGCTATTTGAATATCAGGTCATGCCCTTCGGACTTTGCAATGCCTCGGCCGCCTTTCAATATTTTATGAACAATGTCCTCAGAGAGCTCATAGATGTGTGTGTTGTTGTTTACATTGACGACATCCTCGTTTGTTCTTCATCGGAAATTGAACATCGGAAACACGTGAAAATGGTCCTCGAGAGATTGCGTCAACACAAACTTTTCGCTAAGTTGGAAAAATGTGTTTTCAACGTGACTGAAGTTGAATTCTTGGGATTCATATTATCACCTAGCGGAGTGCGAATGGATTCAAAGAAGGTCGATGCAATTCTCAAATGGCCATCGCCATCCTCCGTAAAAGGTGTTCAAAGCATGTTAGGCTTCGCTAACTTTTACCGCAGGTTTATCCCCGAATTCTCTCGAATAGTCCAGCCCATCACCGCCTTGTTAAAGAAAAACAAACGTTTTGAATGGTCTACCGAGGAGGAACAAGCTTTCCAGAATTTGAAGACTAGATTTATCTCTGCACCGATCTTAAAACATCCTCGCCCAGAACTCCCCTACATAGTTGAAACTGATGCTTCGAGCCTTGCCATGGGGGCAGTTCTATCACAAAAGGACCCAGTAACCAATTGGTTGCATCCCGTGGCATTTTGGTCCCGCAAATTCTCGCCTCCTGAAATCAATTACACTATTACTGATAAGGAACTTCTAGCTATCAAGTCCGCCTTTAAGGCTTGGAGGCATTATCTTCTGGGGGCCCGACACACCGTTACTGTGATTACAGATCACCGAAACCTGCAATATTTGAAAACCGCAAAAGCTCAATCCTCTAGGCAACTCCGTTGGGCACTATTCTTTGCCGAGTTTGACTTCATAATTACCTATCGACCTGGTACAAAAAACGGTAAAGCTGATGCCCTTTCTCGGATGGGAGTGGAAGAACATTTGATCAATCCTAAACCTGTACCTATCATTCCCGAACAAAGAATTCTAGGTGTAATCGCCACACAATCCATAGAGGAAGTTAAGGATAAAGCCAGGCTACTGGTAACTCCAGCAGACATACAGAATTGGCATCTGCAGGGAAAGGACTTTACGGTGAAGGACAACCTATTATATTTCCAACAACGGTTATACCTGCCCAGCACAGATTTACAGAAAAAGGTAATCTCTTGTTATCACGATTCTTTAATGGAAGGACATCCCGGTATGACCAAGACCTCGGAAAAGATCAAGCGCTACTTCTGGTGGCCGTCTTGGAAAAACGATATCAGAGACTTTATAATGTCCTGTGGAGTATGCGCCCAAAACAAGAGTCAAAAGGAAAAACCAGCCGGCCTCTTACGCCCTATTGACATCCCGCCTCGCCCTTGGCATACGCTTTCTATGGACTTCATCACCGATCTACCTCCATGCTCCGGATACAATACGATCCTAGTAATCGTGGACCTATTCTCCAAGATGGCGCATTTCATTCCACTCAAAGGCTTACCAACAGCAGCAACTCTGGCCCGAGAATTTCTCGAAAATATCGTCCGACTGCACGGTTTTCCTTCAGTTCTAATTTCGGATCGAGGTAGTCAATTTATTTCTCATTTTTAGCGAAGTTGCTGTCGGTCGGCTCAAATTGATGTGAGACTTTCGACCAGCCACCACCCTCAAACCGACAGACAAACCGAGAGGACCAATCAAACTCTGGAACAGTATTTGCGCTGCATGCTACAACAAACTGAAAAAACTTGGAAAGATATCCTTTGGATAGCCGAATATGCCTACAATAACTCTGTCCACTCGGGAACTGGGAAGACCCCGTTTTTTTCTTTTATACGGTAGTCACCCTCGAACCTCGGAGTTGGATCCACTCCAAGATCTTGGAACACCAGCAGTAGACCACCTGCATTTTACAATCACCCAAGCCTTTAAGGAAGCCGTTTCTCACCTTCAAAGGGCTAAAGAACAATACAAGAAAGGAGCAGACCAACATCGGAAGGAAGCCCCCCAATATCAAGTAGGAGATCAAGTCTGGTTATCCACCAAATATCTACCTCTAAAAGGACCACGCACATTCAACCCAAGATACCTTGGTCCCTATTCCATCACTACCATAGTAAATCCAGTAGCGGTCAAGTTGGACTTGCCCCCTCACATGAAGATACATCCGGTCTTCCACGTCTCTCTATTAAAACCCGTGCAACCTCAAACCCGACTAACTACATCTCCAAAACCTATTCTAGTTGATGGAGAACTCGAGTTTGAAGTCAAAAGAATCCTGGATTCCAAGATATCCAAATCTAAACTATTTTACCTGATTGACTGGAAAGGCTACAGTCCCCAAGAAAGATCCTGGGAACCTGCAGAATATGTCCACGTGCCTCGTCTAATCAAAAGATTTCATCGAACATTTCCTAACAAGCCCAAACCCCCGGAGAAGCCCAGTTTGGGAGGAGCCTTGAGGGGGGGGTGCTGTCATGATCTCTGCTTCCAAAAGATCAGGACTTGCCCGACTCCCTTGGAAGCAGACCCATAACCCCGGTTCCGAGTTCCAGCCAGTCCCAATTGGGACCTTTTGGACCCTGTCCTGGCGCCAGTGGCACCAGGCTCATAAAGATGCCCAGTCCCAGCGCTGGAAGCGCCGGGCTCATAATGCTTTGGTGGACTTACCTGCAGCAGACCATGCTGCTTACTTACCTGCCAGTTGAACCCCTGATCCTCTTCTGTTTGGGACTACTTTTCCTGTTGGGTGGGGCAGGAGCCACTCCCTAGGTTCAGAACACTGGAACTCTTCTGGAAAGCAGGAACTATTTTCTTACCTAGGCGTGGCTGTGGAAGGAGACACCTAAGCACTACAGGAGGCTATTTAAACCACACCCGATGGATGAATCTTGCTTTGCGTTATTCTGCATTCTCTGCAGCAGAACGCTCATCGTGTCTTCTGCTTCTGATCCTGGGCCTAAGGGAACAAAGGCTTACCATCCTGGAATCCATTCTTCAGCAGCACCTGTAAAGACAAAGAAAGAACAGGTTAGCACTACGGTCTTCAGTGGCAGCGCATCTCTTACCTGGTCCATCGGCTGTCACCAACGCCTCGCGCTGCATTCCGGCATCTAAAAGACAAAGGCTTACCTACTCTTCGCATGCTCCGGAGGTCTTCACACTGCATTCCGGCATCTGAAAGACAAAAGCTTACCAGCTCTTCGCACGCTCCGGAGGCCTTCGCCGCTGCATCCCGCATCTGAAAGACAAAAGAAGGTGCGTTTAAAGACATTGGGCAACTTTATTACTCACGTGCCATTACTCCTTCCCACGCCGAATCCAGTGGGTATTCCAGCACCCTTCAGCTTCTCTAAAGCTCCGAACTTGTACCTGCAAGATAAAAGGGACAGTTAGTGCGCATCGTGAAGCAGGCTACAAGCGCTTACTTACGTGCTTCCAGGCGCTTCTATTCCTCACGCGGGTTAGATCCTCAACTCTCATCAGCCCGCCATCCACCATCGCCGGAACCCTGCAAAACAAGAGATAGCATTACAAAAGTCTTTTAAGACATTTGAAGTGCCCAGAACTTACTGTTCGTGCAGTTAACGACGGACAGAAGTCCTCTGAGGTCAAGAGGCCTGCACCCTTATCCAGTGAAGAAACTGGTTACGGCACCCTGCCCCGAGGCAGATGGAGAGCTCGGCGTTCACTTACCTAAGGTGAGGGCGTTAACCTTTGGGGTTCTACAGGAGAAGAGAAAGGGAAGAGGAGAGAGGCACCCAATAACCCAAGTTCATTAATCCCATATTTTCTATCTGCAGACATCTTACTCTTCGAGTCAGACATACAGTGCACAGAGGTCCAGCCCAAAGAGCCAACCGTGTGTTACACATCACCTTTGAAGATACGGCATTCACCCAGTCAAGACCGGCGCCTCTGCGGGAATCAGGTGAGCGTTACAGGGAGTTGGGCACTGAACACTGTAACACATTAAATGGATGCACACGAAAATAATTATGTCCAGCCATGGA
The DNA here is from genome assembly GCF_040938575.1 of Ambystoma mexicanum. Classification (NCBI taxonomy): domain Eukaryota; kingdom Metazoa; phylum Chordata; class Amphibia; order Caudata; family Ambystomatidae; genus Ambystoma; species Ambystoma mexicanum. The sequence goes on from NC_090923.1 coordinate 552,612,365, forward strand.
TTTTTCTTATCACAACGTGTGTATTATTTACAACAGCAAACAATGTGCCCACTCCCCCCTCCCTAACCCCCCAACAAACTCCCAGACCCCCCCAACAAACTGCCAGACCCCCCAACAAACTCCAACCCCCCCAACCAACACCAATACTCCCAATAGACTCCACAAGATGTGCCCCTTCACCCCCAACCTTGTGTCCCTCTCCCATTGTCCGCCCAAACTACTTCCGGGACTTCTTCCTGTCCGGAGGCGGCATTTCAGTGTGCCTTGCACTCCTATGTGTCTGGCGCACTGGGCTGGTGGGGACACATGAAGTTGGTGTGGATGTTGTAGGTGAGTCGCTGGCAGGTTCCACACCTCCTGCAAGCCGTAGCCACTGCATATGGAGCAGCATTGAAGTCAGCACCTGTGTCACCGCCCCCAGGCAGTCCCTCATTAGCCGAGCCGATGCATTAACAGCGGCTGTGCTGGCTACAATGGCCGCTGTGGTCCCCGCAATTGCTGTGGCAATTCCCGCCTGGTTTCCTCCCCGTCCACTATGTACTGGCGGAGTAGGTCTAACATGGCCTCCTGTCGGGCCTCCACTGTCGACAATCGTGTCTCCAGGGTTTTGGAGGGGGCTGGAGTGGTGGGTTGTGCAGTCACGTGGACAGCATTTTCGGGACTGTACTCCTCAGAGGTGGGTAGGTCACAGTCACGGAGGCAGGGATCAACTTAACTGCAGGTTGGTCACTGCAGGTGTTGGGGCGAGGGGGTGGGCACGGGGCTTGGGGCGGCCGGGCATGTCACCTCGGTGTCTCCCTCAGGCTCCACACTGGCATCAAGTTCTTCCCCAGTGGAGGCGGGTGCATCCAGGGACTCCCCTTTGACAGGTGTGGGTGTGGCCTGCTGGGTCAGTAGTGTGTCAGGACACTGGCAGCAGGTGTTGCTGGCTGTGTCCCAGCTCACACAGGCACACTGGCAGTGGCTGTGGCCTGCTTGCCTCCAGCGGAGGTGGTGGTGGTAGCCCTCTTCTTAGGGTGTGAGGTGGATGCCCTTGCGGTGGTCTCCTGGGATGCTTCTTCCTCATCGGTGCCTGGGGGGTAAAAGAGATGCAGGGCGTCAGTGATTGTGTGACATGGCAGAGGCATACGATGGTGCTGTTCATTATTCATTTGATCATGCATTCATGTCTTACAGGTGTGTCACGCAGGGTATTCAGAGGGGGCATGTTAGCATTCACTGCATGGCAGGTGGCATGCCGTTGATATGGGGTTTGTGTGTTGGGTTACATGGTCACGGTCCTGGTATGTTGCCCTTGTGAAGGTTATGGGATTGGCACTCTGCATGCATTTCTGTGTGGCAGGGTTTGGGCCGCAATCTTGACTTGGATATGTTGATGTGGGTGTAGGGACATGCATTGCCTTGCCTAGTCTCACATCCACGTCACTAGTGCTAAGTCATGTTTTCCCCTACAGGGATGTGCAGGGTCACTCACCTCTTTCTGTGGATGATGCCACACCCATCTCCATCTCTCTGAATCCCTCTATTGACTCAGGATCAATACAAGTGCTGGCAGTCTACTCCCAGGGAATCAGCTTAGCAGGTGAATGTGGACCCCCACCTGTCTCCATGGCCGCCCTCCTGTTGCTCGATAGGATGTTTCGCACCCTCAAGCGGAGGTCGTCCCACCTCTTGGGGCAGTCACACACGGTGCGTGGGGTGGTCCCCACGGCCGACACCTTCCGGGCAACCTCCTGCCAGATTTCCTTTCTCCTCATCTGGGCTTCTCGCTTCATATCATTGCTTTTCATTATGGCTGCATGTGCAGCCAGAGTGTCAGCAAGCATATTGAGCTCAGCGTCTGAAAAACGCTTCTTCTGCTGCCGGGTGGTCGTCTTCCGGGTGGCCTTGGACATCCTCAGGGTTTTCCAACACAGCACGACACGAAAAGACTGGTGGTTAGGGAGGATGGCAATGGATTGTGTTTTTAAAGATGGCCGCCAGCCCATTTCCCGTTCCTGCGCGATGACGTAATTTCCTGGTGCGGTTTTGCGAACCCGGTATTAGCATGGTGGTATTACCGGGCCGGTATTTAGGGGTTGCTCTGTGCCGGTGCCGGTATCAGTGGGTCCCGTGATGCCGCTATCAGGGGGTTGGAGGGTCTTTAGCGGCATGCCGGTATTTCCATTACCGCCATGGGGGTTCGTGTGTGCTCGCGCACTCGTAATCACCCGCTATTAGCGGGTTCATACGAGCACGGACCCGCTCTTACCGGCATGCCGGTAATGAACCCGTTTTTACCGGGCTACTCGTAATGAGGCCCATAGACTTGCAGTTATCCTCGAACCTTTTAGGTAGGCTCAAGGAACAATGTTTTAACGTACCGGCACAGACAGAAAAGAAGCCCACGTCCTCTCTTATGTTACCCATTGTAATAACGATACACGCATTCTTGTATCCTGTTTTCACATATATACTACAGTTGTATCCAGCTTTAGTAAGAAGGCACATGACTATACTGATGTTTTTTCGTAATCCAAAGAACAATCATTTTATTTTCAGAATAACTATAGCCATCATCTTGCTTTGGATTTAAAAGTGTGATCCATAAAGAATCACAGAGTTATATACATTCAGAATTAAAACAAGATGAGGAGGCTTCAGAATATAAGATGATCATTGCCATCAAGAAAAACAATGAGCTTTCAAGGAATAATAATTGTGATATCATTCTGTGTTATGATTTCTGCTTTCCTTCTGATTATTATGGCATTTAGACATGTTACTAAAAACAAAATTGACATGATGGTTAACAATGAAATATTCACTATTGCCTCCGATAAAAGTGCAGACAGCATTTTTTATAATCCTACAAGGCACTTATATCGAATTAAAAGGGATGTTGGGGAAGATCATGAAGATATAAACACATATCTTGATAATTAGGCTCATTTAAAAAATAATCTATGGTATTAGCACATGAAGGAGGTGTGAGAGAGTTTTTCAGATGAAAGCTGCTATATCTGTTCCTTAAAACCATATGCCACGAACACAGCAAGGACATTTATTGCCAAAGAGATGCCTGCACATGATGCAATATGTCTCAGTCATCTAGAAGCACATACGACCAGAGGGCAATTCAAAGGAAAATAGGCAACTTTACAATGGCGATCAAGCGGAACATTTCCATATGAAGATACTTATGTGAAGACAAGAAGGATAGAAAGTGGGATGGGTGGACAAGCAAAAAACATATGTATCCATACCAAATTGGGGAATGTATAAAAGCCGTTGAAATGCGGCAGATGGATTGCTCAGATATGAATGCAAGGTCAGTAGAGCCAGGATGCTGGGAGAGACCTCAGCTACTGGTGTATGGACGTGTTGCCAGCAGTACTGGATGGCAAGAAGGACTATTATCTTGCCCTGCATCCTTATTGAAGAAGGAACCAGTAAGCATAGTGCAAATAGTGAATGACAGATTCCTAGAGTCATGGGCGAAGTAACATAGGTCGACAACAAATCAGGACCAGTATACATAATACCATTAAAGAATGCAATAACATGCTTCAAGAATGGATGCTCGGTTCTAGTTGTAGAGAACAAAGGATGTGGGCAGACAATTGAGGTCCCATGGATGAATGGAGGAACTGCAGTACTGATTGACTGATATTGGGCCTGTGGATCCAGAGCTTACATGCAGTTGCCTAATCATTGGGGAGGAGTATGCTCCATTGTACTAATACACGTTCCAGCATTAGTGATTCCTCAAAGTGATCTCAATATCGATGAATTTCTAAAAAATGAATGATCACCAGAGAAGGAAGAGGTCACTCATTCTTCGCTGGCTGAAAAGCGACTACTACTTCGCATCGACATCGATAAAGGCCTATGAAGACATTCCAGATGAGCATATACTGTTCAGCAAGACAGCAATGATAATGAAATCTATATTCATGCCAGGACTCCAGACTGCTGCAAGTGGCTGTAGATTACCAGATGGGAGCTGTTACAGATGATCAATGCAACAATAAAAGGATTCAATGCAATCAGAGAAGAATTGAGAGCCATCGGGCTGAGGACTCTCGAGAATATGTATGCCCTGTACTTAATTACAGCAATGAAAGGAGGCGTGTGCACCAAGGTCGGCCTTCTTGCTGTACATTCGTACCATCCCATGATGGAACCCTGATGGAAGCAACAACTATGCTGATGACCCTACATGCAAAGATGGAAGATGAAGTTGATGAGACAGCAGGAGATGTGTGGTTTGCCTTTCTGTTATCATGGATTCCAACCTGGTTGGTGAATGCTTTCAAAATACTCATAGCAATGCCAGTGTTGGTATTGGTAGGATTCTGTCTCATAAGGATCATTTTGAGACAGTGCCAGAAGACAAAGCCAAAAAGCTATTGGGATGAATATAATGATTGGTATAGATGCTGGAGTGGATGAACAAACGCAAGATGAGGAAAGTACACATGAAAATGTAAAGAATAGTCCCCGGGTACCTCCAGGAATGAAGTTCTATTACCCTAAGGATCATAACAATTATGTAGGATGATGGATATTCTGTCCACCACCAGGAGAATGCTACCACATTACCTGGAGTGTGAATGAACATATAAGGAATGCAGGTCACCTCATGGGGGTGACAAAGATATGAATCCCAAAGAAATGACAGTATGAAGAGAAGGTGAAGGTGATTGAAGAGGAGAATGTGGTTGAGGACTTGACCAGAGGGGCAATGTAAGAGAGCAGGTGGATGCATTTTCCCTAGCTCCCGCCCCCTCATTGCCGTCATACTGGATCAGCAGGAGAAAGGCTATATGTGGTACTGAAAGAGTGAAAGGATGTCAGCATACACCTTTGGACATCATGTAACACCAAGTGAAATCTGACGAGGGAAGTGTGATGTCATGAAAAAAGATATAAGAGGACATGTAGAAACGATATGAAAATACTTAAGAAATACATCTGACTGAAGTGACAAGAAAAACATGTACAAAATTATAAAGAAATCATATACAAAGAAAACAAAGTAACTTGTTGACCAATAAGTGTAAATTCGAAGTAATGCAAGGTAGATGAGATATATAGAAGCTTGCTATAGAGGAAAATAACCAGGTTATTCACCGTAGTGACCACCTTACTCCTAGACCATAGTCCCCTTTCCTCCATACTTATGGGACATCTCTCCATCCTGTGGGACGGGACCGGAGCACTTTGTAAAAAGCATCCAAAAATTTTGCAAAAATGTGTCCTTCCTCTCTGCTTGCGTGGGGCCCGGCATGCGACCGTAACCTGGCCCACCTTGGCACCGCCCCACGCATCGCCCATCAGTCCTTTTCTATCGCCAGGTCTCAGACCTATTAGCAATAACAGAGGAACCTTATTAGAGGGGATGGCGGGCGGGCGTATGGAGGAAAGGGGACTATGGACTAGGAGTAAGGTGGTCACTATGGTGAGTAACCTGGTTATACTCTTACCTCCCGTCACCTTTTACTTATGGGAGATTCCCCAGCACTCCTTGCAGGAACTACGGGTGGATGGAAATACCCCTTATTGAAAAAGGTTCTTCAGCACAGCCTGACCAAACTGAGCATCAGCTCTTGATCTCATGTCAAGACAATAATGCTTGCAAAAAGCAGATGGGGAGGCCCAAGTAGCTTCCCTAGCGATGGACTCCCAGAGGACATATTTCTGAAAAGCAACCGCAGCTGCCTTGCCCCACACCAGGTGCACATGAATACCCTTAGGAGGCTTCAGCCCTTGGATGGTGAAAGACTCCGTAATGCAGGCGGCGGTCCATTGAGAAATAGTCGCCTTGGATGCCCATTTACCCTGAGGGTTACCAAACGTCACAAACAATTGAGAAGAACTCCTAAGCTCTGCTGTTCTGTCCAGATAGAACTTAAGAGCCCTTCTGACATCGAGACAATGCAGAACCTTTCTGCCTCTGAGGTAGGGTTCGGAAAAAATACCGGCAGGGAGATTGACTGGTTCAGATGGAACTCAGATACCACCTTCGGCAGGAAAGCAGGATTTGTCCGTAGGACTACCTTACCCTTGTGAAAGACCAAAAAGGGATGCTCCACTGACAAAGCCTGGAGCTCACACACCCGCCTTGCTGACGTAACGGTGACCAAAAAGGACACCTTCCAGGATAGGTACTTGAGGTCCACCGTGGCCATCAGTTCGAAAGGCTTATGGCACAATGCCGTCAGGACCACATTTAGATCCCACGATGGGTGCAGACTACGAATTGGAGGATAGAGGCGTGTCAAGCCTGCAAAATGCCTCTTAACAATTGGGTTACACAGAGAATAAGAGCATTGGTTCATAGAAAGTTAAGCGGAAACCGCTGAAAGGTAAGTTCTGCATGACAGAATGTGGACACCCGATCCTGCTAAGAAGGATACAAAGGACAGCACTGTGTCAATTGTAGCCCCCCTTGGGTCCAACTGCTTGTCTAAACACCAATGACAGAACCTGAGCCATTTGCTTCTGTACTGGGAGCTAGTCGAGGGTTTCCTGGCTGCCTGGATAATACGCATGTTATCCGCAGACAGGTTAGGATGTTCTAAAGACTTGAACTCAGGCACCATAACGCCAAGCTGAGAGATTGTGGGGAGGGGTGCCATAGTTGCTGTTCCCCCTGATGAAGAAGATGGGGGGTCACTGGTAAGCTGATTGGCGCATACACCGACAGGTGTTGAAGTTCTGAGAACCAAAACCTGGCCGGCCACCACGGGGCTATGAGTAGAAGTTCACAGAGTTCTTCAACTTGAAAATTGCTCGATGAACTAGAGGCAGAGGCGGGAAGGCGTAAGCTCTGATGTTGTACCATGGAATATTGAGAGCATCCCCCAGAGAGGAGGCTCCCAGCCCCCCTCTGGAGGCATACTGAGGAAGCTTCTTGTTTACCGCCGTAGCGAAGAGGTCCACATCGAGTGTGCCCCAACACAGGAAATTCCATGAGAGGAACTCCACCTTCAACTCCCACTCATAGCTGATCACTGTCCGCCGGCTAAGGGCATCTGCTGTAACATTCAGCTTGCCCGGGATGTGCACTGCAATTAACCAAACACCATGAAGTAAAGCCCACTCCCAAATCTGGATGGACAGGTCCACGAGGGGGGGAGACTTGGTTCCCCCGTTTGTTGATGTAATACATTGACACCACATTGTCCGTGCGTATGCGGACCGCTTTCTTGGCAATGATCGGCCTGCACGCCCTGAGACCTAGGAAGATCACCAGAAGCTCGAGATGATTTATGTGGAGGAGCTTGTCCCCGAGGCGACCAGAGATCCGAGACCTGAAGAAGATCTAACGTCACGCCCCACCTCAGAAGGGAGGGGTCCGTCGTGATCGTCACCGTAGGGGCTGGGTCCTGGAACCCCGCACCCACTGACAGGTTGCTGAGAGATGACCACCACTCCAGGTCCACTCTCATGGAAGCCGGGATCATTATAAACATGGAATCCAGGTCCATAGCCTGACGCCAAGAACTCCCAAGAGCCATCTGAGTCTGCCTCATCTTGAGAGGAGCAAGAGGAAGAGCCAACACGCACAAGGCCATGAGGCCCAGAAGCCTCTGGAACCACCAGGCCGACATGCTCTCTGATTGTGCAAACATCTGACACGTGGCTAACAGACCCCCTATTCTGTCCCCTGTCAGGTACACTCTGCAGTCGATCTTGTTCCAGTGAAAACCCAGGAAAATCAAGTCCTGCGAGACCGTCATGGAAGATTTCCGCCAATTCACTGACAGCCCAAGGTGGAACAGGAGCTGAAGGAGAGACTGAAGATTGCACGCTGCTTTCAATGGGCAAGGACTGCGTAAGAGCCAGTCGTACAAATACTTATACACATGGATACACTGCAGACGAAGATAGGCCACAATCACCGACATCATCTTCATGAAGACACGCGGCACAGAGCTGAGGCCAAAACAAAGCACTTGAAACTGGAAGTGCTCCTCTACCAAAGAGAAACAGAGATACCTACTGTGTGGATTCCAAATCAGGATGTGCATGTACGCATTCTGAAGATCCACCACGCTGAGCCAATCACCCATCTGTAAAGAGGACCGTATCTGGCTGGGCGTGATCATCTTGAATTTCTCTTGGGGTAGGAAAAGATTGAACTGGGAAAGGTCTAGGATGGTGCGCAGGCCAGCCTGGTTGGGTTTGGGCACCGTAAACAGCCAGGAGTAGAAGCCCTTCGCTCGCTCCCGAAGGGGAACGGGTTCTACAGCTCTGAGGTCCAGAAGCTACTCAATGTCGGCTCTGAGGGAGGACGAACCCAACAGTTGAAAAGGAGGGTTGAAGGGTGGGGTAGGGGTAAGCAGAAGCCCGCCCGAGCGACTGACAAGACCCATCTGTCTTCAGTGATGGTCTGCCACGCCTCCCAATGAGACGCAATGCGTCCTCCCACCAGGGTCTTGTGCGAGCGCGGCAAACCCCCATTTTGTAGGTTTTTCGGTGGCGTTGCCACCTGAACCCGAGGAGGAGGCTGAGGAGCGGGAGAAAAACTGAGTCCGTTGTTGCCTCTGGCGGTTATTCCCCAAAGGGGTATCCACTCTGAGATTTCCGGTCTAGGAAGCCCCTAAAACCAGAGGAGGGCCGACTTTGCGACAATGGCCGCTGGGTCTTAAAAGGAGTTTTAAGAAGGACCGACAAGGACTTAGCTGTCTGAGTGCTATCCTTCATCTTGGTCAGCTCTACATCCGCTGAAGAATGAAAGAGCTCTTTACCATCAAACGGAAGGTCCAACACCTTGTCCTGTACTTCCTTTGAGAATTTGGCAGCATGCAGCCACGCCTGTCGTGAGGTATCATCCCCCAGCATAAGGCCCCAAGCCGAGGTATCTACGTGATGAGCCGCAGCCTCCAGGAGATCCTGGGCCAAGACCCTGGTGTCGGATAATCCCGCTCTAAAATCTTCCAGCTTCTCGACAGGGATAAACTCCTCAAACTCCGACAGACCTTTCCACATCCGCATATTAGCCCCCACTAACACCAGTTCGGCATTGCCCTGCCGGAGCTGCAAGGCTGAGTTGGCGAAAATCTTCCTCCCAAGGGAGTCGAGGAGTTTATCCTCCTTTCCCAGAACCTGAGTAGCCATCGTAGGAGAGGATGCTGCAGGCCTGGATTGTAAAGTGGCTGCAACCACCACTGTGGAGGAGGGGGCAGACAAGACGACAGGGCCACCTCTTCCAAAGAATGCAGCCTGTATCGCGTGAAAATGTTTTTATTAAGTCGAGAGTGTGGCTTTTCCCAGACCCTGCGGACCTCGCCCACAATGTCCTTCTGCAAGAACAGGCCGGTATGCTCCAAAGGAGACAGGGTGAATGCCCCAGAAAGCACGCCCTCCTGCGGAGCGGGTGCATCGGGCACCGGAACATCCAAGAAGCAAATCATGTCCAGTACCCGGTCATTAAAGGCTCTAATAGAGCGGGCGGGGCAGGTGCTCGTTGTACTGATCGCCCTGTGTGTCATCCGACAGGTCAGGATCCTACTGAACCGCGTGAGGCGCTGCCTTGTCCACGGGGAACAATGGAGGCAAAGGCAGAAGAGTAGGAGAAGGCACCGTAGGTAAAGGGGGCGCCGGCGGAACCACCGGAGGAACGGGTGGAGTCGAAGGTGCAGGTGGACATATTTCTCTGAAAAGCCCTTTGAAGTATTCCCTCATGGGGTCGGTACGCATATGCGTCTGAAATTTGCTGAAAAAAGCTTCCTCCGAGGACTGTCTCGGAACCGGAGGAGGCCTCTCATGAGGAGGATAATTCCAGGGATGTAACGAGGAAGGTTGCCACACCGGCCGATCTCCCGAAGTATCCACAAAAATCAAAGGCGCCGACCCCACAGGCAACAAAACATTGTGCGGAAGGGGCATCCGAGCATTCCAGTCATACACTGGCCGAAAAGGATGCACACAAGGAACCCTAGGTTCACCCCCAGAGCCATGTCCTACACCTGAGGCCGATGGCGTAGTTGTAGGAGTAGCACCCAAAATGGCCACCGCGGTCGTGGCAGGAGCGGCCGCCATTTTGTCATCACCTGAGGGGAACTGTGGCACATGAGGAAGTGAGGCAGGGGTCCCCATCGATGGTTCATAGGTCTTAAGTTTAGCCTTAATGAAAGGAACCTCGGCAGAGCCGGTACTATGAGGCCTGGAATGTTTCTGGTCAAGTGGCACAGCAAGTAGAGCGCTCGCTTTGACATCCATGCAGAGCCTGCTAACGCAGGTTCGAATCCCGGCGGGGCCAAACTCAGCCTTTCATCCTTCCGAGGTCGATAAATGAGCACTACACACCGTGGGTAATAATAAGCAGCGCTCAGATACCTGAGGGTTTGTAGCGCTATATAAGTGCCAAATTATTATTATTATTATTATTGTTCTGTGACATACCAACCGCCAAATCAGCCTTCTCAGGAAGGACCTCGGCACTGCCGGTAAAAGAAGAATTTACCTTCTTTGCCCCCTCAACAGATCTGGTGTCGCCACAAGAGCAGGAATGGTGAGAAAAAACCTTCACCGACAAGGCCTTGCCAGGCCTCTCAGAAATGTTGGTAACTTTAGCCTCTGTATTAGGGACCTCAGACACAGGTCCGATAATAGCCTTACTAGCACGGGCCTCGGACATCCGTTCGGTAACACCAAGACCAACCAAGGCCTCAGGGCGCACCCCGGTCTTATTTTTGAGGGAAGCTGACAGAGAGGCCTCAGAGCAAGCTCCGGTACCCCATGACTCAGTAGAACTTGGTCTATAAGCAGCCTCCACAGGAGGGGCCTCGGAGTGTACTCCGGTATTCACCGGTCCCTTACGGAGACCCTCTGAGAAAACTCTGGTAGAATTATTAGGCCCCACGGGCACCTCAGGGCAATCCCCGGTGACAGAGCGATCAATGCCCCTCCCGGCTCGGGAAAAGTAAAGAACTTACCGGGCGCCTCTTCTTTTCGTCGATAAACTCTTGAAAATGCGAAGGGGGAGTTCGTCGGAACACCTCCTCCCACCGCTCTAACCGTCGCTGAAGAGCCCGGACCGAAAGGGAGTCACAGTAAAAACAGGAGTCCCAACAGTGATTCGGACCCAAACACTCGGTGACACGATGAACAATCAGGAAAGTCTATTTTGAATGACATGGACAGACTAGTACACGATCGTAGTGAGAGCCAGAGAGGAAAAAAGGGAAGAAAATCTACCGCGGATGCAAGTGCGTCCAGTCCCTAACGAGCGGAGAAAAGGACTGATGGGCGATACGTGGGCGGGGTTACGACCGCGTGCCGGGCCCCGCACAAGAAAGAGAGGAAGCACACATTTTTGAAAAATTGGATGCTTTTTACAAAGTGCTCCGGTCCCATGGAGATGTCCCATAAGTATGGAGGAAAGGGGACAGGACGTAGGTGTATATAACGTGGAAAGAACACGAATATGGCCATCGGATTGTGTAAAGATTCAATACAGCTACCTCAGAAAACAGACCGGGGGTGCAGAGTCAGGAGAGGTTGGAGAAATAGCTTTGTGGGCAAAATAAAGATGTTCTGTGTTGGCCTGGGATCAAGGATGCTATTTCAAGGAATAATTGCAAGACACAAAGGGAGGCAGATGGATAAACCATATACATAAGGCATATTTCTCTTAGATTAAAGAAGAAGAAAACATTTGCAAAAGCCAAGTATTGGACAATTAATAATGGATAAGGCGCTTATAAAATGGAGAGAGCAAGTCTCTAGAGGCCAAAAGGAGCAAGAACACCCAGATAAGTAAATCAAATAGCAGTAAATAGGAGGTTGCAATGGACAAAGTTGCGGTCTCTTCACACCTGATTAGAGGACGGAAACAAGGGCTATTCATTAAGCCTCAAATGAAGATAGTGATGTGCTTAAACTCCCTTGAATGTCCCTGAACAGAGAGCAAGCTACAAGATCAACTACATACGGGATACTTTGGTTTATGGTTGGACTGATGAGAGGTGATGGAATAATTGGGAAAGTGGGGATTCATCTGACATGGCTCAAGCACCTGGGTTTCGTTTTGCTTACGTAATGCTAACGAGCCGAAAGTTCAAGGTTGAGTGAGAATACCAACCAATCAGTGGGTCTATGGGGCAACGTACTATACAATGTTGCATAAACCAATCCGTTGCCATTTTCTCTGCTATAATCAGTATTATATGTATTCAGAGGTAGTTCAAGGTATGTCCTACAGATAAGGTGCATCCAATGAAGTACTAACCCATATGCATGCCATAGGTACCTACGTTCCCTTAACAATCCTTCCCATCAATAGGTTTTGGTAATTATGTATTATTAGCAACTTGTGTATCTTGGAAATATGTTTTTTGGGGAAAATAGATTTCCTAAGAAAAAGCAAAGGGGAGGGATTTCCTTTGGGCCATAAACACAGCATCACTCTGACACCTGATGACACATTCCTCCTGTCTAAAATCAGGAGAGGGGAAATTCTCTGACCTATCAGATCCTTAGAGGGTTGGGCATAGATAATCAGCCTCCCCACCCACTTTGAAAATGGATAAATAGGGACTGCTGAGGACAGACAGGACACACACACTTTCCACTCTTCAACTGATTTCATGGCGAAGCACCCTGCAGGAAGATCCAGGTTCCAGACATAGATCCAGAGACCAGACTCTAGAACCAGACTCTAGAACTTTGAAGGAGAGAGGCCTAACCCAAGAAGCTGAACCCTTTTTCAGCAGGACTTCAGAATCTTTTGCAACCTGATTCTAACCCCTAAACTTCCAAGGGGCACCACAAAATCCAACAGCCTGGCTGAGCTGTTTTGCTGTTCTAGCTAAGAACCCCATGCTAGAACCAAGTTCCAGACCCGCAGAGCAGAGCTGTAACCCAGAACCCGTCAGATCCAGTCCAAGATGCTGTGCCGACCAGAGTGCCTTGCTGAGAGCAGAGTCCAGGTGCCCTGAATCCTGTCCGGTGGCGAGAGAATCCCAGCCAAACCCTTGACCAGATCTTTGACGGGCCCACTCCCTTCCAAAGCCATAGGAGTGAGTATTTAGTCTAGAACTGTCTATAGTCATCTCTTAGTTTAAAGTAATCCTATTCAATCCATTTCAACCTATCCAGAACTGCATTATAGAATCTTGTGTCCATCCTGAATTCCTCTCATTATATTGTCTTTGATAACTTCAGCGATAATCATCTATGCGCTGATATTTTGAAGAAAGTCAAGTGTCTTGGTGCACAACAACCAGAGTGGAAGGCGCCCTGTTCTGGTGGTTGTCCCGTTGGGTATCTTGTACTTTCATAGCCCCTTAGTATAAGTCGATATTGGTTCCGAATATTTAAAGAGCAATCTTTCATTTTGAAATCTTGACTCTGTTTCTGAAAAATCTACCTTCACAAAAACCTCTGTAACTTTTGAACCGCACGTCCTAGAAACAAAATGTATCATTTTGCGGCTAACATGCTCAGCTTTATAACGAACCCAAAACAACATTTCAATTCCTGGTAGTTTTGCTGTAATTGCGTTTCCCGCATGCAGAAAACTTACTGCGATTTGCAATTTGGCTCAATTTCATTCTATGTAAAAATAGCTATTTCTTGATTTCAACAGCTGAATTTCGTTTTCCATCTGCTAACCATTCCACAATCATTGGTAGTGTTTCCCTGAACTAATCCAAAGCAACTCTCACTAGTGCTGAATCCCATTTAGCGAATTAAAATAATTTTTAGCATTTTCCCATACATCACTAAATCACATTCAAAAGCATTTTGACCTGTTTCTAAAGCATTCCTGTTCTCTCTAAGCTTGCTGGGGGAACCGGGATTGAACTGCATTGTTGATTGTATTCCAGATACCTGTGTGCCCTCGTTCCATCTCTTCATATTGCATATTGGGGGGAGTGAGTAACAATAGGGGGAAAGAGTGATCATATTGTCGTTTGATTGAAGTCATATCAAGTTTTATTTCTGTGTCGCATTCTTTCCTATTATTGCATTTCCTTGAACCATACAAAGTAGTCTCTGCTACATTATTCTTCCCATTCCTACTCCTAATTGATTAAAGAGATTGTTGATACTGTAATATTACCCATTGCTGATCATTGTTCATATGCATATTCAGATATTTCAGATATACATATTCAGATAGTGTTCATATTCATAAAAGTGTGATATATATATATATTGTTCAATTCTTGAAATAAATCTTTTAATTTGCAAAACAAACCTATTTCTTGGTTCAGTGGGACCGGGGGGAGAGGGGCATTATATAAGGATACATCATCCAGAATTAAACAAACTTTGACATAAAAATATATAAATAAGGGTTTCCATTGGGCATTCCATACTAGGCATTGACTTAGATGGAGTGCTGGATTGAAATCACTTACACATGAACGGTCCTTTCTCCCAATATGAAACTAACCTCGAGGCCCTACCCTCTGCTGGCCTGAAGACATGCCTGGTTGTCATCATCACTCAGAGCTATTACTTAAAAATATAAGAAAGAATTAAATGGCTTAGATCAAAAACACAGGCTTATCTGGTGAAGTCCAGATAAGCCTGTGTCTTTTCTTCCAGCAGGATTGACCTTGAGGTCACAAGTCCCATAAAAGTGTCCATTAGGAGCTGTTATCAGGGCCTCCATAACTTGAAGAGGTAAGCTAACAAACACTGAGCCAGGCTCTGCTGAGTCACATGTCCAAGGACAAATGAAACTGGAGGAGCAAGGGTGGGGGCCGGAGTGAGAGAAGGTGAAACTGCAGTTTGATTAAATGGGAGAAATACATTTTATCACATAAAACGGGCAGCGTACATCTCACAACAGTTGTTGCAGAGCTTTCTTAAAGGTAACAGTTATCCCCTTTTAACCATGCTAAAACGCTTCTGGTGTGATAAACATAACTCAAGTTATTAATGAAAATGTGATTTGGGCCTTCCCTTGATTCTAAGAGATGTGAAAGTTGGTATGAGCGTGAGGGAGATAAGTAACATGAAAACTTTAAAGTGGCATATTTTTCACTGATATGGCTCCTGAGTAAATGAAGAAAAACGGTATCTCTGCATAGGAAGGGTGTGCTGACTTCAGACTAGCCTTATCTGATTTGCCTTAAAATGTAGTTCTTAAAAATAAATTCATACATGTAAAGATTTGGAAATGTATGGTACTTGCCATATGGAGAGAGTTCTGTGTCCTAAAACATGACCGAGCCCATCTGTCAAAGTGGGATGATAAAGCTTTTTCCTCCCACAGCTGTCCCAAATCACTCCCTCATCCCCTTGTCCTATTTGCACACAGGAGGGAGGTGGGTAGTGAAAACCAGCCAATCCTTTTTGCGAGAATCATGACAAGTGTGTGAGGTCGTTTTCCCTATAAATCCTTTCCCATGCACTTGCGCTTTCTTAAATTTCACTGGGCCTAGTACGATCGCTGTTCTTTCTGTTTTTTCTCTGCCTTGTTCCCCTCCCTTTTTGCCTGGTCGCGCTCTGAAACACTTGTGTACGAGCGCGATATAAATAAAATATCATTTCATTTCATTTGATTTCAAGTATAGCTGTCTTTTTCCACCAGTTCCGAGAGGCGACCTACTGCTGAAATCTGGCAAACAACATTGCAGCAGAGAAGCCTAAACCTTGCATTGGAGACAGGAACCAGGAGACGTAAAAGCTGATTGGGACCCCTTGGAGGAGCCAGAGGAGATCCTTGACTGACTCCCTTTGCTGTCCCAGCGCTGCCCTGATGTTCCCTGATGCTCAGGTCAAGCCTCTCCTGTAAGTAAAACTACCACAAAGCTATCAATTGTGTAGGCCCTATATTTTCAGTATTGTTTTAGTTATTTCCCCATTGAAAAATAACCAGGTTTGCTGTATAGATCCCTAGCATATTTAATCAAAGTAAATCAATTAATTCTCCTATAGTGATCATGGGATGAGTATTGTTGGCATTTGAAACCAACAATCTTTTCCCAGTGTGTTTTGGACCAGTATAGACATAAATATTTGCCAAAATAATTAATCCCAAAATCCTGTTTCCACGAGAGTGTGCAGGGTGCAAAACGGAATTCCCTATTGATTCCCTTCAGTTTAAATCAGAAGGGGAAGCCTAGTAGTGCCTTTGCATTTGCAAGGTGTGACAGGAAATTTCCCCTGTGTACGCAGTGTGCTCTGACTAAAACCCCAAAGCCCTGTCTGTCCTTTTCAGGTGTGGCAAAACAAATTTTGCCATTGATTTTCTTTCTTTCACATTGCATCTGTGCTAAAAATCCCCAAACCAAATTTCCCACTGTGCTGTGAGCAACACCACCAAGCCCTGCCTGTTATTTTTAGGTGTGGCAAAACGAGATTCCTGTTGCTTTCTTCTCTCTCATATTGCATCTGTGATCCTAATCACAAAACCGATTTTCCCATTGTGTTTGCACTCTCTGCCACTGGCCTTCCATTCAGTGGCGTTAAGTCTAATTGATGATTGGAGGTCGACCAAGAGTTGCTGGGAGAACAGTATTCTGACCCAAATCTGAAATCACTGTGTGTGTTGAATTGTTCTTTTTCTATATTGATGGGTGATCTAAAAGGAAATAATTGCGACTGCATATCTCTGTGTTGGTGCCTTTACGGAAGTCATTTTGTTCTTGTGTTGCCACAGCGTTGGTGGCTGATGTAATCTAGTTGTGATATTTGTTTGAAATAAATTAATAAATATATATATATAAATACACACTGGCCCGGTTCCTAGTCCATTGTGGCACCAAGTTCTTGATGGGGTTGTGTGTGAGACGGATTGGAGGCCTTGCCACAGTGAACCAAACAAAAACTGAAAGTGCTTTGTTGTGCGCCACGTTCATGGTGGGGGAAAGGAACTCCCTGATTTGAGTCTGACTACAGTGTGAAGCTGTTATCCTGCATGCCGCTACATGCTTAAAGTGGTCACAGTAATATGTCACATTGCCATCGTGCTCCTGGTGCATGTGTTAGTCCCAGTGTATTAAATTGATTATGAGGTGTGGCATCCTTTTTCCCGCCGCCCCACCAGAGCAGGTCCACCATTGTCATGCCCATGATCCAAAATGTATTGAATGTTGCAAATTGTCATTGTTTGAAGGTTTACCCTAGGCATGGGATGTTGTGACGTAAGCCCCTCCTGGACTCTTGCGAAAGTCACGTGTGAGGTGACATGTGGGAGACGTGTCATCAGGCCAAGCAGTCTTACACCACCATGACTGCTGCCTTCTCTGTCTCCTTTGCCAGCCACCCCCGGCAATATAACAGACAGGTCCTGCACCTGAGCATAATTTGGGGGTAGGTGTAGGCATTGCAGAATATACTGGGGAGAAGATCCACATATGTGAATGGTTTTCAGCATGACTTTGCCGCTTAACTCATGGAGTGACTGGAGCACCCACAAAACGAACGTTTTGACAGAGATTAGCTGCCTGGAAACAATTCAGTCCGGCAAATTCCGCACATGCGCTCGGGATGGAAAGAATGGCAGCGAGCGCAGCTCCGCTCGTCTCGGGTGACCCGAATGCAGATGAATCGCCTGCAGCCCTGTGAGATAATCGCTCCCAAGCGCCCCGGGATTAGAGCGGAACGGTATCGAGGCGTTTCATTTTCATATCAAACGCGCGGGCTTTCCGACGCCATGTCCCAGCCAGGGTTCAAATGCCTTGGCTGATTCAGCTGGGCCTGGGGACTGCGCGCTGCATGAGACAGACCACTTCACATACGCCTTAGACAAGCATGCTTCTGGGTCAAACATCTGGAAAAAGCTTTCACAGGTTATGCGGACAGATTTTTAAACTGTGATTGTAAATGTAGCGCTCTCTCCAAGGTATTTTCCCAGTTTCCTAGAGTGGGCAGGCCTGTTGATGCCAACCTACTTCTCCTTACTACACATTGGACACCATTAGTGTTCTCTATGGCAGAACTGTACCACCACTGGTGTGCCCGGTGGATCCCACTGCATCCCAAATGGTATGCTTGTGGGTTTCCATTGCAATGACACTGCTGCACCACCACTTCCTGCTCAGTACATTTAACTGTATCACTATAGCTGTTTTCAGGGGGTCCAACTGTGATGCCATGGGCATGCTAAGTGAATTTGTATCGTCGTTGGTGGATCCTTTGTACCACCACTGGTGTGGTCACTGGATTCCACTGCATCACTACTGGTGTGCCCAAAGAATTCCACCTGATCATGTGTGCGGTCAGTGGATGCCACAGGATTAACCATCCACAGTATCACCATTACTGTGCCTAGTGCATTCTAGTGTGCATTCCACTGTGCCGCCACTGCTCAGTGAATTCGGCTACACCACAACTGGTGTGCTCAGTGGATGTCACTCTGTGTGACGAAATCCTCCCTATGTCTCCTCTAGGTGATGAAGGGCAAACGAACTCCAGATGTTAAGGCTGGGAACAACAACTGCTCTTAAAGTGCTGCAGGGTTCTTTGCCAGCGAGCCAGGAGTGCACAGACTTTGAAATTCGCAGCTCTTCATGCAAGTGGAGGGTTTGAAACACTATGAATATTCTCGGTATATTCCCCATATTACAGGGGATTAAGGCAACAGTTGCCCAGCACCAAGCTGATAGGCGTTGGCATCCAGCTCCTGCTGTATTATAGACACATGAGCGCTTCTGCTGGTCTCCCCACAAGAATGTGGGTCTACCAACTCCAAGTGTGCCTTCTCATCTTTAGGCATTGAACCCCACAGCTTACTGGCTCTGCTCTCGGGGCTTCTAGGCCATTGGTTACACATCTGCAAGGCACCCACAGGACGTCCAGTAGAAGCATCTCACTCCAGGTATGCAGGCTGTGTTTATAAAACCCTCGGACCGTGTCCTCAGACAGCTAGAAAAACTATTCTAACAATGTCTTGGAATGTAGTCATTAAATATATAGTCAAAGAGGTGGCCAAGAGGTGGGCACAATAAAGTGCCAACCAGCCCTATGAATGGTATTAGAATATCACTTGCTCATCACCATTGATGCCAGTAAACCTCCTCTCCGCCCATCTTTTAACAGTTGGCCGGTGGTGTCTCTCGGAATTTGTTATTTCGGGCAATGGTCTGTTTATAAGCAAAATAACAATATATTGGCTGTGAGGTTTGATTTACCTTTGGGGTTGATGCAGTACCTTTCAGACCCTATAGCCACACACAAGTGAAGGCTTAGCAAGCATTCCACCCCTATTGGACCTGGGGGCAGAGCTGTATAAGCCAGGTCTGCATGAAGATATCATTTGGGTATATAGCGGTTTCTACTGTAGCAGATACGGGCATTGGAATCTTTCGTGTGAAGGTCAAGCGCAGGTGGTCAGTGTGATCCTTTGTATTTGTACCTGTTATTTTCAGCTCACACGACCTCTGTCCCCTTCACCACTGAAGGCTAGGTCTGCTGGGGCACCTCATCACCTGAGGGCTAGATCCAGCTTGGTAAGGAAGACCAACAATGTAGCTGTGGATCCAGAATGGTGTGCTCCACAGTAATAGATACAAAACGGAGGCCTTCCTCTGGCTAGCTTCAAATGTCGCTGTGTTTGCCCATCTACAGCATTGCAGAAGGGACCAGCCTTCGGTTAATCAGTCTTTCTCCTCCCATCAATGCAAGCCGTCCAGTCCGAACTGATAGACGAGGTTCCACCTGCAGGGGTTGAGATACGATCCCAAACATATTTCCACCGTACTGGGAGTCATGAGTGAGGTGCACCTTGACTTTGTGAGCCCAGGGAGGAAGAGGCCCCCATCTCTGGGCATAACCCTGGCATTTAGCAAGAGGCACAATGCACAACACACATTTTAGAAGCTAGAAGTGGCAAGGATTCAGAGGCAGGAAACAGAAAAAGAGCAAAATGGCTGCAGTGAAAATTGGACCTATTTCACAGCAAGAGTGCAAAAGTTACCCAAAGTCATATAGAAGGAAAAACAACCTGGCTTCACAAACTTCTGGCTGAACAGGCAATAAGAGACAAGCAATTAAATTGTCTGGAAAGAAGCAAGCCTGAGTGGAGAACACAAGCTAGGAGAATATAGGAAAGCAGTTCTAACGCAGGGCTCAAGTCGAGGGCACACGCGGGCAGACAGTGCCCATCCACTTTTGGACACTGTCCCCCAGGTAATTTTTAGAGGCAGTGTGTAAAATGAGAAACATTTGACTGCCTTGTTGAAATTTGTGAACTGATGCCAACCTCGGGACTCGAAAAGTGGTTACCAGGTTGGGCACTTCACCACTGCTCCATTTAACATGATGGGAAATAGCTAAGAACAAAAGGTGAAATGCCGCATTTCAGGACTGCGGGCTCCTGTGAAAACATTTGTATTGATTCTTGGAGGTTAAAACATGCACACCTTATACCGTTTTCAAACCACTATTAGAAGAAATTATCCTCGCCTGGTTTTTTGTGTCTGTTGATTTTATATAATGCAAATGCTATTCTTCCTCAGCAATTTGTATGGTTATGCAAAGCAACTTGAATGACATTTGCATATTTGACATTGATATGCTAATTTCTGGCGACGTCACATCCATTGCGTTTGTTAATGGGGACCTCCACTTTTATTTTTAGGACTTGACTCTGTCTAAAGGCAAGCTCCATTTGCTGCCAGCTCAATGAAAGCGGTGTAGTCAGCTCTAAAACTGTTATCCGTGAGAGACACGGAATACAGCGCCACCCTAGGAAGTGGCCTGTGAGTGCAGTGACTGCAGGAGCTGCAGGCCTGTGGGCTATGGAAAAGAGATCTGAGCGTGCAGGCTCACTGGGCCTCATTAGGGGTAATTGCCGTTGGAAATAGGATTACCACCTTGGAACATGAGGTAAATCCCCCAGATTAGTTCGTTTTATCCGCATTAAATAGTCCCATAGGACTTCATTGGAGTTTGCAGGGTTTACAGTGGCCGGTATTTCCGCTAGTAGTATATCCTCAATTTATATGGAGGAAAAACCTCTGGCCAAGTGCTACATTTTTTTCCTCCAATTTATCTCCATGGCTATAATATGGGTGTCCAATAAAAATGGCAGTAAATCCATTGCTGCTCTTTTTTTCCCGGCATATGGCTCATTGCGTGTAGCTACGACCAACTACTGTATGAAGAGTGAAGAAGCAGGGCGTGCACAGGCCAGACAGAGGTTTCCCAAATGAAACCTCCCACCCAAGACTAATTGTACCTAGACACATAAGTCCCAAGTTCTCCCTGGTAGGCGCACGTGTGCAGAGTCAGCTCTGTCGCTCACTGGACTTGCATCTACTACAGGGGCCTGTGTTTGACCTCATGGTCCCAGGTTCGAATCCCAGCAGGCCCACTCAGCCCTTCATCCTTCTGAGATCGATAAAATGAATACCATTAAGTTGGGCAACAATAAACCTCTTTTATTAGCTCCAAGATGCCCCTTCGGGGGTGAACGTGCTCTTTACAAATACGCCTGATATGTTATGCATGCCTGATAGGGCAGCCATGAGCCTAGGCTCAGAAACAAAACGGCATAGTTACCTAATTTTCAGGACAAGTCTAGTTTTCATTTACTTAGGTTTCTTGTAGCAGACCCATGCAAGCAGAATATCACTTCAGAGCATGGGGACCGGATAAGAAAGAACAGCTGGGGAAATGGGAGAGAAGAAAAGTGCAAACATAACTTGCGTTTGTATTACAATGTGGGTTTGCAGTACTGATTCCGCAAAGTATACACCTTTACAACTCCACACATTACAGGATGACAGTGTAGCAGTATCGAGGGGATGGAGAGAACTGTGGAACCTTGAAAGGAAGCAACGTTATTCAGTTTTCGGTGCCATGTCTATCTACGTGGATAGCTATGTAATAAACTGGTACATTTATTGATGGAATAGTGTCATGGTGTTGAACACTTGTGCAGTGGGGCACAACACACAGGGGCCTACCACTGTCAATTTAAAAAGCATTAGCAAACCAGAGGTTTTGGCTGCCATATGTCAAGTGTGCCTGATATGGCCCAATAAACCGAATGCCTTGACTACATGACAGCAATTACATTTCAACATAAATTATCAATAAGGTACTTAACACAAAACAGGCACACACAAAACTAAAAAGTGAAAAATAGACACTGTTCTGTCGAGCCTTAGACATCCAGGAAACTTTCCATTCAATTTCTACCAGAGGCTCCCAACTGAAAATGAATCACACACAGTATGTTGTGGGGTGCATTTAAAGTCCCTTTAACATGAATAACAAGATTTTAAACACTGGAACAAAAACGGCCTGGCTTTTGTTTTTGTTTTTCAAGTAAAGGGCCATGTGGAAAGGGGCCTACCTGACATTAACAATGAACAAGCAACATTTTAATTTACAAAAGAAGGAGGCATCAATAATCCCTGTCACATGGAAAATAGGATTTTTAAACATTGAAAACAAAAACGGCCTGCACATGTGTGTGCAAATAAAAATGGCTTTCAAAAGCAAAAGTGAAGAAAAAATATCACTGCTCACAGAACAATGTCAGGAAAACAAAACATGATGTGCGGGTTGACAAAAGCGATGTATATTATGTTTCACCTACAAAACCTCAGTGACATTTGAAGAGCCACTTTGTCTTCAGGGAACATGTCAGCCCAAGGCAGACTCTGTTTCTGACTGTGAGCAAAACTTCACAAAGGAAAACTCCCACTTCCAGCCTGAATGTCACATCTCCCATCTAATGACCACCCACAATAGAAATGTGCTGCTAAAGGCATCAAAATTCAGTGTTCTCTAGACCTGCGGGCTCTGAAAGCAGAGACTTCAAGGAAAGTCACCCATGGCTGGAGCACAACTAATATGTTTGAAAATGGGGGCACCAAACTTAAAAGACCAAGCTTCCAACACAAAGGAAACTGATTAAGGTACAGGCTGACCCAGTGAAAACAAATGGCTGGAAGCAGAAATTGCCATTTGTCCCACAGACATATTCACAATTAAGTTTGAAGGACTATTATCATTTAGGCCTTTTTCTTAGCAACCATAATGTGATTGATTTAATTTTTGTACCTATTTTTTATGTAATTTCCAAGTGATTTTGGGGATATAAAATGCGTCTACCTATGACTCTTGGAAGTGTAATGGCCAGTTAAACTAGGTTTCTGGCTGATCTGAACATGTTCCAAATGTGAGAGTTGGTGAGCGGTTGGAAAATGAAAATATGGATATGCTTACAAACTTACATCTTCATAACTGTTGTGCTTTTTATGGCAGAAATGTGTCACATGGCCATGCTACATTGTACGGATTTGGTGGTCAGCTTATCTAATTCTCCAAACTTAGCTAAATCAGAAAATATCTTTAGTATGGCAGTTGGTAGTAAAATTATGAAGTTGTGATACATAACTAGTTTTTGCCAAAAAAACTGAAAGAAGACAAAGGGGTGATTACAAATGCGAATTGCCATATGGTGTTCCAGACCCCTAAACCAATCCTGACATGGACGCTGGGTTGGGAGGAGAGAGAGGGGTAACTGTCCAATCCTAGTGGCTTGGAATTATTACAGGGTGCTTCCCCAAGATTGTAGAATTGGTGATGTCATTGCTGCTATATAAGGGGGACTGCACTAGGAAAGGGACAGGCAAAAACTTGGGAGACAGAAAAAGGAGAAAGACAGGAGGACAGAGAGAAGAGACAGACCATCAGTAAGGCTGCTGAAATTTATCATCTAACAGTTGTACGGAGGCACCACAGGAGATTGGTGAGAGTGCATCGGGGTGGAGCTGTCTATTTCTACGAAGGCCTCAAAGTTGACTGGGTCCTCTGGTGGAGTGCGGGAGGCCACCTTTGAGAGTGCAGCGACCAGACCCCTGCCCTATCTTTCCAGAGTGTCCTGAGATTCAGCTGGCTTTCCTGAACCTTAAACAGAGGCTTGCTATGTAAGTAGAACTAAGCCCGAGGAAACCAAAAGGTGGGGGAGTCTGCTTGCCTTGAATCCTTTCCCTTTATAGTGGACAAGGAGCAAAACGGTCTAGATCCTTAGCCTCTGGAATCAAAAATATTAATGTAATTAATTCCCCATTGGGCAGAACACTACAGAGTGAATTTTGTTAAAATTCACAATTAACAAAGCTCAAATCCCAGTGCGCTGAAAACTATAGCCTATTTTATTTTTCATTTTTACAAGTTTTAGTTTATATAAACTTTTACATTCCAAAATGGCATACTATTTTTGAACAAAAACTTAAAACAAAATAAAACAAAATAGATAAAAATTCTGTCCGTTCTTCTCAGCCTATAGCCCATAATTGTATTGTGTAATCCTTGTTGTCCAGCTGAACCCGACATCTTTAAGAGAAGAGGGGTGTCTTTGTTCTTAAATCAGTCCAACCTTTTTATCCAATTTTCCCAACAGGCCTTTCAGTAAAGGGGGTCTGAAATCCAAAATTCCCCAAAGCATTCCAATTTTTCTTTTTGACATCACAACATAGACCAAAGCAAGGGACGGGGGTCTGAAAAACAAAGAGATATCACCCTGTGCTTATTTTAAACCAAATGTTTGGGCAAAATTATATTATTGATCGGTGTAATTATTTTGTGAAGTGAAATTGGCAGAAAGTGTACAATTGTGATTGTGTTCTTTTTAACTCACTTTTGTGATGTATTTATGCTGAGAGAAGTTGATAGTGTTGTGCCACGGATAAAGTGTTTTTTTTTAATTTTCATGCTATTTTCTATGACTTTTAATTTAAATAAATACCAATATATTTCCCGTACACCGTCCTGGTTCTTTGCTGATTGTTAGCTTAGGAGCGAGGAATCCAAGGGGCATGATATGTGTCTGAGATAGGGCTAAAAAAAGAATCTGTTAAATAGTTTGTTGTGTCACCACTTGAGTAGGGAGGGAGAGAACTCCTTGTGTTGAGGGTGGCTTCCCAATAAACCGTTACAATGTTCACATTTCCACAAAGCACAATGCTAGAAGCATATTAAAGGATGGAATAAATGACACATCAAAAAACATGGATGCATATGTATACATATTTGCAATCTACTGCTAGACTTACCAATAGTTTCTGCTCCACTAAGTGTTGCTAAGGGACTCATGTGAGCCAAAATCAAAACAGGAATACAGCCAAGTGGAAGCAACTGGGGAAACTGCAAGACAGATGAGTCTACTAGAGCTCTTTGTGACTTCCTTTCTACTACAATTGGTGGACTCTATGGATTCCCCCCTACTATCATCAGCGTACTTTATGGTTTGGACAGAACCACTATTGTTGTCCTCTGTGCTTTCCACTGTTATACAACTGTTGAACCTAGTTGTTTCCAAGGAACCACCAGGGGTTTTTACTTTACCAACATCTGTCCTCTTGTGTTGAGCATTTTGAAGGTCGGGAATGAGGTTTTGCAGCAGTACTGAGAGCAATGTCCACTTAGAGAATGAAAATAGATCCGTCTTCATAGTCACTCTCGTAGATTTATTATTCTAGCTCTCAAGCAGTGATGGGAAAGAGGTGAAATACCCATCGCTTTGTCAAGCAATGAAGGTGAAATACCATTTTCACTGCTAGTGCTTAATTTGTGGGGATGTTTGCCCTCTTAGCTCCAGGATGTATTTCTGATCACCAGCCCCTGTTGCCTCAGATCAATTATGATGTTGGGGTCTGGAGAAAATAAATTTGTAATGCAAGTCAGTCTTAGTCATACAACAAGCAACAACAGTATGAACTACACTGGTGCTGCAACGCTACTTATTCAGTTTCATGAATAACAATGAGCCTGAAGGTGACAACTCTGATAGCTTGTGCTGGTCATCCCAGCACACTGCTCTCATAAACCTACATGACATTGGTGCCATCCTGCTACTATAAGAACTGGCAGCACTGCCTTAACAGGATGGGGTGGCTTGAGGGGCTGATGACGGCAGCCAGCAGGAAGCCACAGTACTGACTGGTTGCTGCCTGCACGGGAATGCACATGTATATGTGACACTGTCACATATGAAACTGGGCACATGTATGGTCTTGTGGGCCCTGTAACATTTTCTTGTGGTATGCATCCAACATGTGCTGCACCAATGCACAGGCCCGTGCCAGGCAGCCAACTCACTGAACCTTAAACACACACTGGCACTTTACTTCAATAGGTGTTGCACAGTTGCCAGTGCCATTAATGGGCCATATGAGGTAGAACAATAACAGAGCAGCCACCAGGCAACAGCACTACAAAAGGGGATTAGGACAAGATTGGGGAAAAAGTCTCTGCCAAGGAGTGACTGTGCCGAACTACAGAAGATGATCTTGCTGAGGTGTTTGACTGGTAAATTAATCAGTTTAACAATGATTTTGTTGTGTTTTTATTTGCCACTTTACTATATCAGGAAAGCACATTTGCTCTATTTGCTCTATTTTCTGTGGGTAGAAGGTCACTTGCCACCTATCACATCAGAGAATGTCGAGAGAGGCTGAGTATTGACCACAGTATTTAACAATCACAGAAACATGGGGTAATGAAAGACAGAGGTTTTACATAAGCCCATGTGAGCCGCTGAAAAAGTGAAAAGGTAATATTCATTGGCCACTGTGACAAAATGGCTACTTGTCTAAAGGAGTAGAGGGATGAGAAAAAGATAAACTCCTAAATTAGCAGTGATCCGAAACATAAAGGCAAAATAGGCACAGCCGAACCGGCATAACTCACTCACCTCTTTAAAATAGCATGGGCCAAGGGCATGCTATACTCTTCAAGAGGGATGCGAGCTAGCCCAGCAACAATCTAAACAACAATAGTACACAAACATAAGAATGTGAAACCAAAAATAGGATACCTTAATTCAACTAAAAATAGAACACACCAATCAAAAACACTACACTCTCCCCATACAAGATAAGACACAGTGCAGACTAGTTAGACAGTGCAGACTAGTTCGAATGTGTACACTCGGGATTTGAAGACAGGGAGGAACAGGCAATCATTTCAGCAGCAATGTCAATTTCATAGAAGTCCTCTTTTAAAAAGGCAGAAAGTGGGGTCCTACTAGTCACTAGGGCTCTTTAAGGCAGACCAAAGGGGTACAACCCCTCCCCATTCTATTAATATGTATTCCTGGGATTTAAAAGTGTAGAGACAGACTTGTAGGCACTTTGTAACGGGTTGAGTTGGAATTGACATGTTTTGAGGCAGTTGTTCCCAATGAATCATCAGGGTCATAGCAGTCTAGCCAGCTGGAGATGGTCCAGCAATGCTGTGCAGTCCTATAGTGGTGATCAGCTTGAATCAGTTGAAGAACAGGAAGGCGATCATGAGATGGCATCTTGGATCCATCAAGTCAGCTTGAAGAGGACTAAGAGTGTGATGTGATTCTTCAATTGGAATGGGCAAAAATATGTCTGGAGCGCTAACATAGTCACAAAAGGTGTGTGCTTTTAAACTAACATAAAATCTGTGCAAAAAGCAAAGAGACAGAGAAACTATGAAAAGGGTTCATTTCTATTTTATAATGTTTAAAAATCATTTGGTCAAAACACTGCTTTGGGCTCTGCCAAAATGAGTGTGCATACCGTATTATCAGTTATTTCTCGCTCTTCATGAAAACACAGAACAAAGAATGTGCAATTCAAACTACGGCTATTTGTTAAACAGATGCTATTTTGAAAAGGTTTAATTGCACACTGTAATAGAAATGTATGTTCATTCTCACTCATGCCATGGCTTTGTAAATTGCAAAATGGTCAGTTTGAATGATTCTTTCTTTAAACCAGATGCAGCTAACACAAAAACTGGGAAATTTACTATATTGAAATGGGATGTCATACAAGGAGAACATGCCCACTCGGTCATGGTCAGTTATAAGAAGCAGATGCTAATACGCTGCAATTATAATAAGGCGTAATACATGTCCTAGTCTGAGGTTGGCTGTATAAACAAATGCGGGACTCCCATGTTAATGAGAAGTAAAAGTCAAAGGCACAAGTGTTTTATTAAATGAGCTGATGAAGCCAGAAATTATTTTACAATGGGCTAAACCGCTTCTCTGTTCTCTTTATCAAGGACAGTCACTAAGAGACTCAAATGTACGGCAGTGGTCTTGCGTTTCCTTGTTGAAAGACAAGCATGTCTAGTTTCAAGGCCAGCCACTAGGTTATATGTGTACAGCTGACAAAGTAATGCTGGTGTCATGTCAATGGAAACAAACAGAAAGATCAGTTCAGCTGATTAAATGAATGAGACCCACCTGTTAGGATTGGCTAACAGGGAAACAGCACAGGAACAAATTAGCTGAAGGAGAGGTCTGCATCCTTTATAAATCCACTAGATTTAAGAGCTGAGCAGCTATTGGAGCAAGTGGCACACATCTTTCAGATGTCTTCATCCCAAGGCAGTAAATTCTTAAAGCTGGGTACAATATTTTGGGGGCTGATATAAGCCATTTGTACTGATGTTTTTTGTTACCTAAGTTTTTCAACTTTCGCTGTGCTGGTGACACACTGAGTTTAGCATTGTACTGAGTTTCAGCACATCACCTAAAGATAGCCTGTGCTGCCCCTCATTCTTGTCTGGCCGGGATACATGGATCCATCAATGCAGCACAGAAGAAGGATGAGCAGAATCCTTGCAGAGTATAATACCTGTATTTCTTTGTATCCATTGCTGTAGATTGCTTTTTGTTTGTTTTTAGTTAATTGCTCATTGAATCCCTGGTCTTTTGACAGAGTTTTTAACACTTTCTGCCAGATGGGTTAGTCTCTATAAACACACCTGTGCACAAGCTTGACACTCCACAGAGCATCATGATTGTGAGCATACATTTAAGTTTTACTGTGTCTCAAAGGCTGCAGACACATTGTTGATTGGTTGAGGTAGTTTTAAAATATTATATTATCTCTACAAGAGAATAAATATACACAAATGTTGAACAAGAAAGGGAGACCATTCTTAATGCGTTTCTGTTTATAAATATAAAAGACACTGGCCCTCATTACGACCCTGGCGGAAAGGGGTTTACGCCGGCGTAAACCATGGCGCCCCTTTCCGCCTGACTACGAGTTCCCGTAGCGCCATGGTGATTTTTACGCCTGCTTTTTGCAGGCGGAAAAATCCATGGCGCTAAGGGACCTTGTTGTTAATTACGCCACCGTAATTTACGGTGGCGTAATTAACGCCTTCCCCACTCCCATTATACCCTATGGGGCAAAAATGGGAATGGGGAAGGGTAAATGGGGATTGGGGACTTACCGCCCCGCCAAGGTCGGAATGGGGCGGTAAGTCCGCCAACCACCATGGCGTAGTTGGCAGCTTAGCGCCATGGACCATGGTGCAAATAGCGCCATGGATCTCCGCCAAGGTCGTAATGAGGGCCACTATAATTATAACTGTTCATTTATAACACGCTTCATACCAACAAGTGGTTTCTAAGTGCAGAATTGGGATTCAAACCTTGCATGTCTTAGTTCCCAGACATAAGCCTTGCCCCTGAGCTATCTTTCCTCCTTTATATTGCAAATGTTTGTTGGTTTAGGGATAACATAGTGTATGGAAGATGTTGATAACAGAATGTTTATCATACACAAAAGCGTAATAAGCATTTGTTCCTAAATACTCGAGATGTAGACCCACAGCAATAATGGTGTACAATTGTAAGTCTGTCCAATGCTCAGCGGTAGTAGTTTCTCTTGCACTAAGTGCGGAGATCCAATGCTTGCAATTGCCTTGCATCGGGTAAAGCACTTTTCTCTGCAGCAAATTCTGCATACCAACAGGCGGGCATTTAGACTGCCTTTGGGATAAATGTTAAGCTCCAGCATGCAGGGTATTATGGAAATCATGACAGGCTTATCCTTTTCTTGAAAGTCTTTGGGCATCATTACACAGAAGGCGGTGAGCCATGGCGCTATTAGCGCCATGGCTCATGCCGGTAAAATACCGGCACCGCCTTGGCGGAAAGGGGATTTACCGCCCCATTCCAAAGTTGCAGGGGCGGTAAATCCCCCTTCCGCCATTGCCCTTCCCCATTCCCATTTCTGCCCCATAGGACTCTATGGGAATGGGGAAGGCGCTAATTACGGCACCGCAATTTTGCGGTGCCGTAATTAGCTCCGAGGTCCCTTAGCGGGTTGGTTTTTAACGCCTGCAAAAAGCAGGCGTTAAAGCACCAACCCGCTAAGGGACCTCGTAGTAAGGCGGTAATGGTTAACGGTCACCGTTACCATTAACGGTGGCCGTTAACCATTACCGCCTTCCGTGTAATGAGGCCCTTTGTCTGCACCACTATGGAAGTGGTATTTTGGAGCAGACTCTACCCTAACAAAGTTCCAGATGTAATCCTTCTTCAGTAGTCCAAAGATGATTCCACAGAGGGGGTAGTCTCGCACCCTTAAATAGGCAATCTTCTACCGTTGTTCCAGACCTGGCTGCTGTTTCAGTCTTCTGTCTGGTGATGTCACATTCAAACTGCTTTGTTTGCAGGAATTGGAAAGCGGGTAGAGGAAGTTTGCGATTGCTTGGAAATCTCAAGATGGCAGAAACCTTCGCTTATTGAAAGTTGTCCACTGGGCTAGTCTATTGCATGCCTTCTCCTGTCTGCCTCCATCTAATAGTCTCTGTTATTTACCACCCTGGTGTGAGGTCTACATTATCCTGTGATGCCTTGCCTTCAAAGCAGTGATTTCTCTTGTGGAGGATTTTGTCTTCCTGAGGAGGTGACAAGCCTTCTCAGAGAGATCAGTAGGGTGTTTCCTGGGCTGGGCCCATATGGTTGTTTTGGGGGAAACTCCATTCATTGACACTGATACCTATAAGGACCTATCAATGAGTCATTAGCAACCAAGGTAATCATAGTATGACATCAATAAGTTTTGGCCAGTATAATTGTGTTTTCCCAGGTCAAAACCAGACATGGCTTATATTTAGAGTTTCATATGCCATCAGGTTTTAAGAGCGCTCAACTATATAATTTAATTGAGAATTAGGATTGTTCATGGTTAAAGGCAGACTCTAGAATTATGGTTCCATCAGCTGTTTGAAGGAATGCACCTGTCACTTTGTGACTGCCACATTGCCAAACTACAAGGCAGTTGGTGAAATGTGTCAGCAGACAGTTTAGGTAGAGTTACATGTTTGCCCTATACTTTTCAGTATGGCAAGTTATGAGAGGGGAGTTCTGATTATTAGACTCCACTTTCAGAGACAGATCTACCTGCATCATTTTAAATCAACATTCGAAATAACTCTTGTTATATAGTCCTCACAAATGGCATTCTGTCACAGTAATTGATTGATCAAACATTTCGTGGCACAAGAATATTTACTGGTCACTTGTGGGGAATTAATAAGCCATTCCCACCCCACCCCAGGCAAACTTAGGCCCACCTTCTCCCATCCATTACATCTCATCTCTAACCACCAACTGCACCCCAAGAATAGTTCAGAAACGGGGTGGTGGCAAAAAGAAATCTTCCATTGTAAGTATGGGGATTTTTACACAGATGGCCTTAATCACAGGATGGTGGGTGGGTGGTTGGCTACTCAGCGCCCCTGCTAAGAAATGTTTTTACTTTCAGTGCACACATTTTGGAAATAGACAAAAGCTTAAAATTCTGCACTCAGGAGTGGGGCATGTTACAGGATCCTGCAGGGAAGACAGTAGCCTCATTGTTTGACTGTCGGTGAACTTTAAACTTCTCCAAATGAGTTTCCAGAAATGTGCAATGGTTTTTACAAGCTCAAGTGTTTCAGGATCGAAAGCATCACTGGGATGGCAGGTTGGAAATGAATTACTAGACATGAGATCCTAGGAATCTACTTACCTACATCTACCTACCTACAAGGAGGCAAACATGAGCAATTATCACGTCTGGAGAAGCATAGGAACCACCCAACTGTCACCATACAGCCACCAGGCAATCATTCCCATTGTTGTTTGCTATTGTTGTTCTCCTGAAACCCAATGGGTACAGCCATTTTCAATCTTAGAATATTTGTAGTAACCACCAGCATCTAACTTGGTCACGAGGACCACAAACTGGAATATAACCAATAATCTCTCTCTTCCTAGAAGCACTACTCAGTGCACCCACTCATCTTTGGCTAGAGGCCACTCGACACTATACTCAGGAAATATATCACAATTGGTAAGCCCATAATCATTACCAATATATAATTAGGATTTTAACTTTATATTCAAATATCATTATGGAACCGACTGTGAACCAACAAAATCTTCTGCTCTCTTCCTTCCCTTGTGATTCTATGTCTCTCATGCTTTACTATTTAACTATGTAAACTTGTATGCAACTCATACACCAAATGACCCCATAAATCTACAACCTCACGTCATATTGACAATAGACAACCTAACATGTACTTATGATTAATTGATGTCACATCATACCTCTTCCCTTTATTTGAAACGTATGCACATGTCACCACACGCACTACTCACCTAATCACTGTGCACCTGTCACACTTGTATTTGGATAAGATAAATTATTAATATGTAAACAAACAATGTTTGATGGATGATGATCACAGCCTTGATAAAGACAGTGAATGGTCGAAACACGTGTCGGCACCTACGGTGATAATAAAAGACCTAATGGCACTAATATACAATGATTTGAATATTTCTACGTCATCAGTATAGGACTCCAAAGAATATAGGAAATCTTTCTAAAAATGCAATCTATGGGTTCAGAGCCAACATTGTAGGAATACAACACACACCCACTCATGTATACTAATAATACCTACTGTACCTGCCTGAGTCCAAATGTCTACTCTAAACATCAAATGCCCATGGTTGGCAGACGCTGTGGCCATCTTTCAGTTGACTCATAGTTTCAGGATATTGAATGCACTACAGCACGCTTCTTTCTGGATCTTAGTGGTTGCCCCTGATGCAGATGTGGTTGGCCTCCGGTCTTGAGTCACCCTCCTGCGGCTTCTTAGATATAAGCATTGCACGCACCTGCCAGCCAGACCTTATCATGTTAGGGGATCCCCAAGGCTATTACCAGCAGGAATCCCTCTCCTTCACAATGGCCGCATGGCTACTGGTAACAGTGAAGTAACTCTCACCCACCAGCCACGGAACACACTCCTGAGCTTGAGCCCACTGCAGGATGCCATCTGCTCCTAGTTCTCTGGCTCCTGCCATGCTCTGTGTTTCAAATGCCTGCAAGGTAGTGATGCTTTGGGTGGTCACTGGCTTCCAGCAGGGTCAGTGTTACAGCCCCAGAAAGCTAGCAATGCTCCTTCTCCTTGATGGTTTCTGGTCATTGCCAGGCTCTGGGCCATGACCCCCAACAGGATTGCTGTACCAACCTCTTTGCCTGATCTCCCTTTCTCATTCTGGCAGCTCATCACCGTCTTCAAGCTCGCAGCTGTCCCCTTGGTAACCAAGTCGTCCACACTGCTATAACAAGCATTTCATACCATGGCACAGCTCTGGAGCAGATCTGGATCCTAGACAAATGCTTGTAGTACTGCCTTCATTGGCTTCAATCTCCATTACTGAGTGAGCACAGCAGCTTTTCCATGTCATGGGGTCAAGGACACATTTTATTGTACATTCAGTTGACCAGGCTTAGTGAGCCGTTGTCAGAGTTGCTCAAGAGAGAGTGCCCAGGAAATATTATTCTGCTCAAAGGACTCCTTTGTGCTCTGTGTTGTGCTATGTTAATTGGCATTTTCTCAGTGGTCAATATCTTGAGAAATATTCTGTAGTTTCCAATGCACTCCAGATTCAGCGATGGACTACAAGTTCCCTCACCACCAAATCCTACTGCATGCCCAGTACCAGACTGCCACCAACCCCATTTGGCACAGCAATCTTTACCCTCCCTTGACCACCCCTTAGCACAGCCTCACGCATAGAGCAAGGCAAGGTCTTAAAGGGTGGCTATGTCCAATGGATGACTCTGTATCACCTTCCTTCTGCAGGAATCGTATTTGTCGACCCAATGGATACTGCTAACTCCTACTCCACCCTGGGAATATGAAGCATTGTCTATGATTAAACTGTCACTCACAAACTTCTAGCCATGAGTTCAGTGACATAACTAGACAATTT
Organism: Ambystoma mexicanum; assembly: GCF_040938575.1. Classification (NCBI taxonomy): domain Eukaryota; kingdom Metazoa; phylum Chordata; class Amphibia; order Caudata; family Ambystomatidae; genus Ambystoma; species Ambystoma mexicanum. The sequence continues at coordinate 552,646,335 of NC_090923.1, forward strand.
CTTCTAGGGGTTTGGCCATCTATGGTCCTATGTGGGCTTTCCTCAGGTGATCTATTTTTCAAATCCTGTTTCGCTGGGATTCTTGCAGTAACAAAGTTGCAAAATGCTTCCCTCAACGTCCCGGCCACCCACTGCCCTGTCCCCCTCCTACTTCTCTGGGGCATTCACCCGGAGCCATGTCAATTGGCTCCATTGGCCTTCACCCCTCCGTCCCCCACATCTCCACACTGCTGACTACTCACATGCTTAATCTGGGGAAACCCCCAGAAATACTGCCACGCATACCCTACCTTGCCTCCACTCCACAGTCCTCTCGTCCTCCCCTGAGGCATGCCCCTGCACTGACCCCAAGTCCTGCTCTGTTGGTCAGGCCCAACCTGTGTCCTTTCACTCACCACGTATAGGAAGTTTTGCACTGGATTACGTGGGAAACAATGTTTCTGCGAAGCATTTCTGGAGCCCACACCTAGACCCTCATGTTGTTTGGGCGCAAAATGACCTGTAAATATAATTAAGAGGTGCAGGCCAGCTTCTATCTGTTCTGTTGAAGTCCGGGACGTTAGAATGGGATTTTATGCACATATCTGGGAAGTGTAATGTACTCTATGCCTCTTGCACCTGCTCTATGCATGCAATCCGCCACCTTTCTCTAACAGCATCATGTTTGACGCGGGGCAAGGGCTTCTAACTAGATTCTGCCTGCGTATAACACCAATACACAGCAGGCCTTATGTTTAAAGCCAGTCACCATGAACATGCAAGGCGACATTACCACTTGTTTTGTGGCAGGGGTGTAAACAGGCATGGGGACTCAGACCTCGCAGATTCATGTGCATTATTTATAATAATGTAAGCTCTTGGTTGAAAGCGCCATATATACATAAAAAGTTATCATTAGTTATACCCCCCACAATAAAACAATCAAAATTACATGGAGAATGTGTTAGCGGATGCAGTCCTCTACATTTAATTTGTGTCACTTAAAATTAGCCCCGCCAGCCTGAATTCTCTGGCAGATTCCATTCTCTCTGCGAGGAATTCGACCATCCGCACACCTGGGCTTTTTTTTTTTATTTGAAATGAAATTGAATGATGGTAGATCAACGTCTGGAAAATGTGTAGGGCTAATCCGTACACATTTTCCTATGCTCACCGCATGACATACACATAGACAAGTGTACTCTGGGTGGACACAGCCTACTGGTGCCGTCCCCCCTGTCATATTTAGTTGGAATTTGACAGCCAAGAGTACATCAAGGCATCTCAGAAGGGGGAGGGAAAACCTTCCTCCTGCTATGGCCAGCCTAATTAACTAACAAAGGCTCTGTGGATCAGCCCTTTCCTTTGTTAGCTGCTGGTGGCCGTCTTGCATACTAATTAGATTTAATTCAAACAGGCCCACGGGAGGCCTGGTCGCAGCACAGGACAGGAAACCTCCAACAATCTTTGATGTGCACTGTGTCAACCTGAAGCCAGCTCCCGACTCTCAGTATCAATGGCAGTGCCCTGTCATATCTCGAACTATGCATTTACAGTAGTCATCCCTGCAAGGGGACCCCATTCTGAAGGTACGGTTATGTGGTTTGGCGGAGAGCAAATGTCTGGTCTCACCACAGCTTCAAGGGAAACCTGCCACTTTAATCAGGAACCACAGAGAGCTTAATTAACCAGATAGACCCTTTGATCCACAACAGACAGGAAAATGGTTGGCACTTAGTATTACATTTTCACCCCTTTACCTCTCCGTTGCAGAGCACTCTGGTTATAACCTTGAGCATACTGGAGCTTGCTGGTGAGGACCCAGGATTGGTTTATTAAGGTAGGCCTAGTCTACATCAACCACTGGGGATTAAAAGAGGGCTGAGCCCCTCTTTTGGGCAGATCATCTGAAGACTTTGCAAGGAGTAACAAGAAGAACTCATTTGGACCCTTGCTGAAGGATCAGTCTACCTCACAGCTTCTGCCAGTTAAGGAAGGCCAGGATTTCCAACGAGGGAAGCAATATCCCTCCTCTAAACATCTCCCAGGGAACAGTTGGAGATGCTGAATCCAGAGGACCCTCCAGCAGCTCCAGAACCGGTACCCAGCCAGCAGACGGCATGCCCTATTAGGCACTGCAAGCAAGCTTCCTAGGTGGGAAGTGCCAGAGAGTCTCTGAAGTAAACCAAACCAAGGACAACGCCCTTGCCTGCAACACTCTCCTCAGATTTGGGCCATCCATCTTAATGGACGACACACGCCTGAAAGACCACAGGAAATATCTAGGCTTAGTACCACCAAAAATGAAATACGCCAGTCAAGAGTTCAGAAGTGCATACACAATTTATTAATAGGCAGATACAGATATATATCTGGCTCTCAGCGCCTCACAGTGTGTACCAGCAGACACTGTGAGGGGAGAGAGTGCTGGACATTACAAAGCATGCATCATTTATACACATTCCTGGTTATATCGCCCAGCCCTTCTACAGGTTAACAATTTGCTAGGGTTCATACCCAGGTCACATGACAAATACAACAATGTTGTCTTCAAACACTTGATATGTTTTCCTACACATAGCACAATGGTAAGATCTGTTTTTCGGGTTTAAAGTAAGTCCAGTTTCAAGAATGACCACAATGGATTTCTGCAAAGGCACACAGTTTCAGCTATTCGGCATTCAATTCCACTATTTGAACAATGATTAATCTATTGGACAGACAACATCTAAATTGAGGTTCAGTTCCAAGGTTTATTAGTGCAGGACAAACTTTCTGCTTCAGCAGCCTCAACATGTTGACACAGTGCAAAGTTAATTTCTCTCAGCTCAAGCCGAAAACATAATTTAACATGAGACAGAAAACAGGAGTTTCATCAAAATGGCTGATGATTCTAAAATGTCGGCGTAGTCAGTTTTAATTCAGGTTCATTCGGATGCGGTTTTCAGTGCACTAAACGAACATTTTCACTATATAAAGACCATGGGCCTCATTACAAGTATGGCGGTAAGACAACAATGGCGCCGGTATCGCTACCGACACCGTTGCTACCGTGCCACCATACTAGGATTTCTGCTCGCAGGTGCCCTTGCAGCAACCAGGTCTGACCTGGTGGCCGTACCGGCAGCTGCTAGCAGAACATGATAGTAGCACTGGTACCGTTATTAACGGTACCAGTGCTACCACCCTCCCCATTCCAATTGAGCCCTATCGGGCTCAAATGGAATGGGGATGTACCGGGCCAGGCACTCGTAAAAGGGCAATTAGCGGGTCTGGCGGACTCGAGATTGGAGGTAACCTTGCTGGTAAAACCGGAAAGGCTACCTCCAACCTCGTAATGAGGCCCCATGTGTCATTGTCAGAGCAACCTGAGTCACTAGTTTCAAAGATATCAATCTCCATTAACTCCTTGATGGTAATATCCTGCATTACTAAGGCATTAGTAGTTTTCCCGGGCATATGTGTCTTAGGTTCTAGTGTACCTATTGCCTGGGCACAACTCGCTCCTATCATACAGGCAGACATTGTATGCAACAACAGCAGAACAGAAAAATTCCCAGTATTACCATTAAGACTGAAAACATTTTCCAACCCCAGGATCACAACAAGTCCCATAACCATGTGTTGATATCCCAGTTTCCCTCTGGAACGTGTACTTCAGTACTTAAGACATGTACATTCTTAATTACATTAAATATGGTGGGGGAGGAGTCAGGGACATAAACGCAACATGCAGATCCCACCATTTTGCATACCCAACCACGGTCAGCTAGAATGATGTCTAGCACCATCCTATTTTGGAGAGCCACTAATCTAATTGCCTTCTGTTCTAACGTCATGTTATACAAAATGTCAGTGGTCCTATTGATGGTTTTCTCGAATACTCTTGCCAATCCCCTAATATCTCCAGAATTCATTATCTGTCCCCAAAATGGCACGAAAGATTTGGCAACAGCACCCAAGACTTGTGAATGAGTATCACCATTCTCATCTCGCACAAACTTTGATGCTCCTTATTTGGGACAGATCTGAAGATTGCTGTTTCTTGAGATTCTTATGTTACTTTTTTAGAGATTTCAGCGGTGGTGGCAACATATACTCCTGGTAATAATATACCCAAATAACAAGTACCTTCCCAGTCCCTGGGTAACCACGAATATGACTCATTGACACAAACAAATTAAACAGGATCTCCTACATACAAAGGTCTATCCTCACTAGTTGAATCTGCAATATTTGTACATCTCTCAAATGTACCCATCAGTTGAGAACCTTCCCTTTGTATGCAGAACGGAACAAAGTTTGGACTATGATTGATGGTATAGGAAAGAGGCATTGCCTACGGGAGCCATCTTGAAGGAAATCAATGAATGAAAAGGTCTAGAGATTCTGTCAGCCAGTCTAATAGAAGCAACATTCAACGTTCTCCTTTTTGCAAACAAAGAACATCCTAAAGGTGTTAAGACTTGTTTCTCAAATTTGTTATGGTTAGTCCCGTCAAAATTACCAGTGGCCAAAGAATAATGCCCTGAGTGAGGCATAACAGGGAGTAGTCAAATGAAGAGGATGTATGTACCCCCCAAGTCTCCTTTCCTCAAGTTGTGGCAAATGCAAACAGATCCAGCAGTTTGTCTTATTTAGGATGGCATGGGTAGCATTCATTATTATCAAAAGAGTGTTATTATAATAGCCCCCTCTGTGTTGGAGGTCTCAAGGAGGAAGAGTGTGCAGATGCACATAAGGTGGAGGCACAGTGGAGGTAGTTGCAGTTGGTAACAAGACATCAAGCGGATGCACATTTTCTAGATACCAGAACCCAAATGTCAATATAATTATACAAAATACTGCTATTGTAACCAGTAACCATTTGGTTTTCAGGGACCATGACCCTTGATGGGCAGATTCATCATCAGAAGAGTGACCAACATCTATTTTCGTACGAGTGGATTTTACAATGGGCATTGTTTCTCAGTGTCCGTTAAGAAGCCTCACTGTTAGGCTTTTTTAGTTCATCCGGCGGTGGCTCCTGACCACGTGGCCTACGTTGATTGAGGGTAACGTTGCCGGTCCCCGCATCTTGTTTGTATTCAGCAGAGGAATGACAAGGGACTGGCTCAACAGTGGTTTCTTCTGAGCACAGCCTATGCTGCACTTTAAGTTTGATTCCGTGATCGCAGGTCGTACCTTAAGACTCCAGGTACGGTGTGATCCATGAACAAAGTGTTGTAGTTTCCTGAAGAAAATGAAGAACCAAAAACAAAATCGCTCGACAGTGAAGAAGAATTTGAAGAAGAACTGGAAGAAGCAACAATCTCCCCAGGCCCCACGGGCTCAGGAAGGACTTTTGTAGACAAAGCAGCAGTCTTCCCAGGCCCCACAGGCCCAGGAAGGATTTCCATGACACCCTCAATGTCGATTAAAGCAGGCTTGTTGTGAGCATCAAGATCAACAATTCCCTTCTCCTCTCCTTTGTCGTAGGTCAGAGGAAAATAAATCCTCTTCACGTGTGTTGCGTGGATCCAGTGTTTCTTCCCTGCCACTCGTACAGTGTTCTGCGTGGTCAAAAGGACTTGGTGCGGTCCCTTCCAGTGAGGTGCAAGACAGGAGCCTCTCTCAATGTTCTTGAGTAGGATCCACTGGCCAGGTCAGAGTCGATGACCTGAGCCCTCGTATTTTACTGAGAGGGCTGCTCGCACCTGTTGATGTTTTGAGTTAACTGGTCACAGTAGTCAGAAAGAAGCGAATGTTTGACATTCTTCAACAGTTTGGGTTTTGGTATATTCCATATATTGGCTGGCCTCCCCATTACAACCTCATAGGGGGAGAGCCCTGTCTTTGATTGAGCAGTCATCTGCATTGATAATAAGGCTATTGGTAAGGCAACAGGCCATTTTAAATTACTATGTGCACAGACCTTTGCTATCTTGTTCTTTAATATTCCGTTATGGCGTTCTAGAAGTCCGGCACTCTGAGCGTGCCTGGCCGAATGGAACCGTTTATCAATCTGTAATCCTGCACATACTTGCAAGATGGCAGCAGCGATACAATGTGGACCATTATCCGACCAAATGACTCTCGACAAACCAAACCTAGGAAAATATTCCTTCAGCATGGTTTTCGCCGTTGATATTGCTGTGGCATCTTTTAAAGGAAAAGCCTCAAACCATTTACTGAAAGCACAGATGATAACTAAAACATACTTATAATTCTGACAGCGCTCCATCTCAATAAAATCAAAATGTATAACCTCAAAAGGCATGAAGTGGGGACCAAAACTACCCTTTGATGTCGGTGTTCCTTTTCCAATATTATGCTGCAAGCAGATCATGCAACTTTGGACAAATCTATCAGCAGTCTTTTGAATATTAGTATTCTACCAGACAGGATCTAACAGTTTGCAAATCTTTTTGGCACATATATGCATTGGACCATGAGCCATTGTCACCATAGCAGTAACATAGGCATTGGGTAGCATCCATCTTCGCTTTTCATTATCCACCCAACAACCCTCATCATCTAGACTCGCTGGGCGCTCAGCCCACTGTTTGATTTCATCTGAAGTAGAGTCAGCCTGAATTTCTTTTATACAACCAATTCCTTCATCTACCATACAAGTATCAGTGACCCCTTTTGTTGGGTCAAACACGGACATTTTTAAGTGCAAATCAGTGGCAGTCTATTCTGTCTTGGCTATTCTTGGCTATCTTGGCATTCTTGGCTATTCTGTCAGCAAAGGCGTTTCCTTTTCCTACATTGTCCGTCACCTTCTGGTGAGCAGCACACTTCATTATTACTAACTGTGTAGGAAGCGCAAGTGCTGAAATGAACCAAACTATTAAAGTACCATGCTGAATCTTTGTTCCATGCGAGGTCAAGAAACCCCTCCCAGCCCATAGTCGACCAAAGTTGTGCACTACTCCGAATGCATATTGGCTGTCTGTGAATATATTTACACTAAGCCCTTCAGATATTTCACAAGCTCTAGTCAATGCAATAATCTCTGCGGCCTGCACAATAGTGCTTAATGTGGTGATTGCGTGAGAAGCAGTGGTGTACCATCCAGGAGTTTAAAGCAGCAGCCATCACAAAACAGCTCCCTTTGCGGATTCTTTAGAGGTGTATCACTTAGATCAATTCTGCCTTTAGTTTCTTGTTCTGTGGTATAGAGGCACTAATGTGACTTCTTGTCACTACAATCAGTTCCTTGGGGAAGAGGCAATAGTTTGGCTGGATTTAATGAGCAATATCTCTTAATTTGGATATGCGGAGCAAATAGAATCAGCTTGTACCTTGTTAGTCGTGCTGATGTGAGATGATGCGTCTGCGTTCTGTTGAATAGAACGTCTACGGAGTGGGGTACCATCACGGTTAAAGAATGACCTAAAACCATACCCTCACTTTGTTTTACAGATGCAGCAGCAGCTACAGCTCGCAAACATCTCGGCAAAGCGCATGCAACATCGTCTAACGTGGAGGAAAAATACCCACATGCTCTATTCTTGCCCCCATGTTCCTGTGTTAAAACAGCCAAAGCACATCCATCACATTCATGCACATACAACACAAAGATATTTTCGTAATTTGGTGTGCCCAAAACTGGTGCTGAACACAACACAGCCTTGAGCAGATGAAAAGCGTTCTGGCAACCCATGTTCCAAGGTAAAGGCAAATAAATGCCCTTCTTTGTCAGTGCCAACATAGGTTTTATCATTAATGAAACATTTGGGATCCACTCTCTACATTGTGAAGCCATGCCTATTAAAACACTGACCTCTTTCTGTGTTTTTGGGACAGACATGCTAGAGATGCTTTGTATCCATTCAGGTGTCAGTCTTCTTCCCTCCTTCGACAGGAGATAGCCTAAATAGATGACCTCCTGTTGACTATACTGAAACTTTTTTAATGAAGCCTTATGCCCATGTTCTGCTAAATGAATAAGCAGTAACACGGTGCCCTCCTTGCAATCAACTTTAGAATCTGCAGCTAGAAGCAAATCGTCTACATACTGCAACAACGTACAAGTAGAAGGTAACTCAAGCGTATCAAGTTGTTATTTCAATGCTCTACTATAGATGCTTGGACTCTCAGTGCACCTTTGTGGCACACAAGTAAATGTAAATGAGCGTCCTCCTAGGGTGAACGTGAACAAGTATCTGCTTTCAACATGTACAGGAATACTGAAAAAAGTGTTTTTCAAATCCACAACACTAAAATGTGTGGCTGTGGCTGGAATCATGGTCAATATTATAGTAACATCAGGTACAATCGGAAACTCTGGAGCAACAACCTTATTAATAGCGCACAAGTCAATAATAAAACAAAAAGGAATCACATTATCCCCTTTCTTATAAACTGGTAGGATCGGACTATTACACATGCTCCCTGTAATTTCCTCAAGCACACCAATGCGTACAAAATCAGAAACAATACTTTTCAAAGCCTGTTCACCTTCAACTGGAATCTTATACTGTGGAATATGCGGCAATTTAACACCTGGTTTCAACACAATTTTAACTGGTTCAATTTGTAAAATGCTGACGTCATTTTCATTAACTGCCCATAGACATGTCGGAACTCTCTTCAATTCAGGCGGTAAAGGTCTAGACGAAAATTGTGGAACAGAAGTTTGTTGAAGCGAAATTGTTACATGCACTCCATCCGGAGAACAGTAAATAACAGCATTCAATTCTTTTAATAAATGTAATCCCAACAAATTCTCACCACAATTTGTTGTCAAAAGAAATGGACATGAATCAGTGAATGGTCCCAGTGAAATCGGTACCGGCCAAGAGACCAGACTAACCACTGGTGTACCAGAGAACCCTACAGAAATGTTGTGGAATATCTGGAACCACTGAATGATCAATAGAACACTTCTGTGCTACTGTATCTATCAAGAATAGATGCTCCCTATTCCTCACCTTCATTTCAATGTAGGGCCCTTTCTGATCGACAGGAATAGGTACCGGTTCCAGACTCTGCTTCGGGCTGTCCTAGCGGAACAGTATATCGTCATATGCAAGATCCTCAGAAAAATAGACAGTTGAAAGATTATCAAAACTTTTCACACTATTAACACTTTGTTGCTGAATGTCTTGTGAAGGTGTCTGTTGATTCTGTGCAAACTGACTTCTACCAGGACCCCCTATCCCAGAACGGCCTCTGGATCGTCTACCCATGGCACCATATCTGCTATTCAATCTCTGCTGAAGGATTGGGCATTGTGCTGACCAATGGCCTTCCTGTCTACAATATGCACATTGGTGCATGTGTACAGGACCCAGTTGTGCATTACCCTGTGGTGTAAATTGGCTTCTAAACTGTTTATTCCTACCTCTAGCTCCTCTAGCTATTTGCTGTAATAATACTCTAGTTTTCAAGTCTCCCTTCTTCATTTCTGCCTTCTCCTTCTCTGTATTAACCCTATTTTCATAGTACTGGGCCACATGTAATACTTTAGATTGTGATTTCGCTTGCCAAGCACTCTCAGAAGTCATAATATGTGATTGTATTTCAGGCAACAATCCGTGCACAAACTTGTCTACAAATAGCCTTTTCACTGACTCTGTACTCATGTCTTGACCACTAAAATCTGAAAATACTTGCTCAAATCTGTTAAAAAACTTGGTTGCACCCTCTGACTTCAATTGCATGCAAGTCGTAAGTTTATACCATATTATTCTTTTCTCAGGTACCAAAGTTTTCAATTTAGCTACTATTCTGTCTGGGAACATCAATATCACTTGTGGCGGTTTCTCACCAGAATTCCTTTCTCCATCTATTCGTACTAAGTTTTCCCATGTATCACCCATACCTGCCTGATTGTCTACAGTTCTAATCTGCTTCCATAAATCAGCAGGAAGGATCACGGGAAGCAATACATCTATATCACCCAGCGTAAAAACTGACGAATGCAAAACAGATTCAATTTCTTTATAAAATCTTGTTGGATTCTTCCTAATATCTGGAATTGTTTGTCTAGTGACTTCCTGTCTAGAAAATGGAACATGAACAAACTGAGAAACATAATGTGCTTCAACAGTAGTAGCAGGCGTTCCTGCTGCAGCATTAGCTGAAATGTCTACTTTCGGAACAAATGTCGGAGGAACCTCCCTCACCGGCAATTGTAAAGTAGGCAAATCTGAACGTTTATTAAGCAACAAGGCTAAATCAAGTAACAAAGTGGTCAAAGCAGTATCGGGCGAAAATGCTCTCCTATAAATGACAATCAAATCTGCGGGACAACAAACCTTTCTCTTCATAAACTCATCTTGTAAATACTCTACCATCACTTGTAACACATTGTTTTGCATTGTCGGAGCATACATACTAAATGTGTCATGCACTTCAATGGGAGGAATTGAAACATTCGAAATCCATCTAAGAGCATCTCTGTGCAAATGCGCATTTCCTCACTCATTGGTTTCAATGGAGGAAGAAATTGCTTCTGCACATATGAGGCTTCCTGTCCATTACCATCCATTTCATCTTTCGTAACCGATCTAGCTCCCTCTTAAACTCAAATACCTTATCAACATACTCATGTACTTTCTCCGCAGTGTCCCTTGAGCAGGCTAGGACATTCAAATCCCTCAACCCCTGTAGGACATTCATGTCCGTGAAATCACTCCATATATCAGCTAAATGCAGTCCCATCTGTTCTATCAAAACAGTCTGTTCAGGAATACTTTTATGGACAGAAATCTCAACTAAAACAGCTGATTAATCACCTTCCTCTATGTACTTTTTAGCCCACGTATGCAATTCTCTTTTTCTAGCTTTAGATACAGTACCACGAGTCACTATTCTTGAATCATCTCCCATCCCTCAACTACTACAAGTGGAGCGGAACCACTTGGTAAAGAATGCTCAGACAAATCTTGTTCAATAGGTAGCAGAGGCACTACCGCTGGCGGTGGAGACAGAATTATGGGGACGGCAACTGTCGGTAAGGGTGGAGGTGCAGGAACAACAACAGGAAGAGGAACAACAACGGGAAGAGGAGGAACTACAACGGGAGGAGGCACATAAGGAGGAGGTGCAGTTGCAACAGTTCTATGTTCAATGAACAATTTGTTCATTAGTTCATCTGATGTATGAAAATCCTGAGACGGGTATATCTTCTGCACATTAAGTGAGAAAGCCTTATCCATACTTTTGATAGATTCAGAGTGTTTCTGCTGATCATGCAATAATGCTTTTTCAGTATTTGTCATGTGTCTATGTGCATGCTTTTCTTTACTTTTATGTTGCCTCATAGCTTCCTTTCTCCGATCTTTAATAGCATCAAATGCTGCAAGCCTATCCTTTATCTACAACAATATAGATTCTAGATACTCTAGGCAGGAAATTTCAAAACTGCCATAGACTGGCCACTGAAGTTCGGAAACATGTCTAGCCTGTGTGTGCCAAATATCATTAAGTACGATAACTCCTAAACCGTACTTACAGTACATTAAACAAGCCAGCGACCCAACAGGTGGCGCCGGTTGGCCTCATCCAAAAGATTGTCTATCTCTGCGGAATAATACCCTGAAACAGGATGACATTTTCCCAGGCATGTCAGATTACCTGGCGTCATTTGTTTTCGGGATTCCAAATCTGCAACCAATATCAGGATTCGTACGAATTGGGGCACGACTCACCTGATTTCAAAGATACTAAGGGTCTAATCAGATTTCAAAGGATCCTCGTGGCTGGTGATTTCGGCAAAGAGCCCGCCTCGACATGAGGATCCTCGTCAAGATGTCATCCTGAACTGCTTGCTCACGTCCATGGATCCGATCGTGCAGTCTGCTGAGGAGTCGTGTCTCGCTTTGCAGGGGCCCGTTCACTCTCCGATCCCAGTCCTATAGCTGCATCTTTTTTTCAGTGATGCAACATCAATCTTAAGGGTCCCTATTCGGGTGCCATCTGAAAGACTACAGGAAATATCGAGGCTTAGTACCACCAAAAATGAAATACATCAGTCATGAGTTCAGAAGTGCATACACAATTTATTAATAGGCAGATACAGATAGCTATCTGGCTCTCGGGGCCTCGCAGTGTGTACCAGCAGACACCATGAGGGGAGAGAGTGCTGAACATTACAACGCATGCATCTTTTATACACACTCCTGGTTACATCATACAGCCCTTTTCCAGGTTAACAATTTGCTAGGGTTCATACCCAGTTCACATGACAAATACAGCAATGTTGTCTTCAAACACTTGGTATGTTTTCCTACACACATAGCACAGTGGTAGCATCTGTTTTTCGGGTTTAAAGTAAGTCCAGTTTCAAGAATGACCAGAATGGATTTCTGCAAAGGCACACAGTTTCAGCTATTCAGCATTCAATTCCACTATTTGAACAAGGATGAAGCTATTGATGCAGACAACATCTAAATTGAGGTTCAGTTCAGCTCCAAGGTTTCTTAGTGCAGGACAAACATTCTGCTGTAGCAGCCTCAACATGTTGACACAGTGTAAAGTTAATTTCTCTCAGCTCGAGTCGAAAACATAGTTTAACATGAGACAGAAAACAGGAGTTTCATCAAAATGGTGGATGATTCTAAAATGGCGGCGTAGTCAGTTTTGATTCAGGTTCATTCGGATACAGTTTTCAGTGCAATGCGAATATGATTAGGCCAATGTTCATTATCATGTGGTATTAGGCAAAATATGGTTTTACAAGCCCAGTGAAGAAGCTAGGAGGAGTGAATTTACAAGCATCCACCAGTGTCTGCCTTAAAGGACAGTTTCGAGCCAGTCGAGCCCCTCAAGCTGCAACCGACTGCGCAGCTGACTGTTGTTGTGCTGCAGTCACTCATGCCGTCTTAGTCACCTCGGCCAGTGCTTCAGACTCGCCAATGAGCCAGACTGACTGCTGACTGATATGGCAGCTGTCTCCCATCTTGAACTCTGTCACAGAAGCTGAAAAGTGCCCTAGAACCGACTCGACCCAGCCGAGCACCAATTACTTCAACAAGCACAAGGAACAATGTGGTTCTGTCCCCCTGGTCCTTATCCAGAGGCCCCTGGTGACATTCTATGACCCATTGCTCCCTTTCTGTTGAAACCAAGTATCCTTGAACTATTATCATTAATTACATTACCGACTAACCTCCTGTCAGTATCCAGAGTGCATCCCTTTTCCTTCTTGAAACTGCCTGTGCTCTGCATTCCGTTACAGGGTGGGTTGTATTTTGTAGTGTGCTAGAACTGTCTGTTGAATAATAATAAAGGAGATTTTTGTATACAACCTTCACTGGGCAGTCCCTTTTATCATTGGGTAATTATTGTATTTTTGCTGTGTTGCACCTAATCCACGATCCACGGAAATTGGACGAGGAGGTTTATAATTTGCTTGTTTTTCCAATCTGCTCGGATCCCTCCTGGTGTACTAGTGGTGTGAGGCTGATTGATGGTTTAGGAACCAGTATTTCTCCCTGGACCACTGGTGCCCCGGAACGTGATTTGTTACACTCTCTGTACCAGGTTCTGGTGCAGAGAGATATAAGTTATATGCTTTTGGCTTGGTAGCACCCTGCTGGGCAGTCCTGCTCCCGGTTGTTTGACAGTTACGGTCTGATTCTGGGGCTGTGGTAAGGAGTCAGGTGGGGAGTAGACTCTGTTATTGTTAGAGTACTGCTTGCTGTGAGGAAGCACACTGGGGAGAGGTGGCCCATTGAATGGTCCTCCTCCTTGTCCTCTCCTGTGAAGCCTTCCACAACAACAGACTGGTGGCCCTCCTCCTCTCTTGCTGGCTCTTCTGTCTCCCCTAAGTCCACGGAAGGGGGTTGAGGAGGCGGTCTTTGGACAAGGTGGTGGTGGCGTCTGTTCTCTTCTGTGTGGTGCGCTACATGGGATTTGCCGCTTCAGGGCTTGGTCCTAAGACTATGAATGGAGCACCAAGAACCCCCCCCCTCTGCTGTTTGTGTCTGCTCTGTAGGCAGGGCTGCCACTCCTGCCTGATATTGGGAATGCTGTAGTGGATGCCTGGAGGAGCCTGACTGGATTGCCATTTCGTGTTTCCTCACCATGCTGTGCCCTCTTCAGGGAGTGGAGAAGCCAGGTTGTTTGGGTCATTGACATTCTCTCTAGCCTGGTGGGTCGCTATTCCGTGGTCCCAGGGGAGGCCATTGTGGATGGGATCAATAGGAAGGCAGAGGAGTCTGTGTGGAAGGCCTGTTCGGGGCTCGCTTTTCATTGCGCTCAACCAAGTACCCTTCTTGTACTGCTGAGATGGCGCTGGATGGCCTATGGGTAGGGTTCAGAGACATTTTCACCCGCAAAACGAATTGGGTGGAATCTGGGCTGGATTTCCTCCGCCACTGAAATTGTGACTGGTTTCATGTGTTTTTTTATGATGCGTGGTATTTGTACCCATGCTAATTTCATGTTGCTTGACAAGAAACCTTGTATACAGGTCTTTTTTTTCAATTTGTACTAGTTTCATGCAGCAACACGAGAAACTTTGAGTGGTTTTTCGATTCATGATTGGTTTGCTCAGCGACATGAGAAACTATGTGCAGATATTTTATTAATCCATGCTAGGTTTGCAACATGAGAATCTTTGGTGGCTCGTTTTTCGATCTGTACTAGTTTCATGCAGTGGCACAAGTAACTTTGTGTGCTTTCCCACAATCCGTGCTAGCTGCATGCAGTGGCACGAGAAACTTCATGCAGCGTTTTTTGTTTGATTTGTGCTACGTTTGCCCAGCGGCACAATAAACATTGCATAGAGTCTTTGAACTGTGCTAGGTTCATGCACTGGAACAGTAAACTTTGTGCCACTGTTTTCAATTCACGCTAGGTTCAAGCAGCAGCAAGAGGAACTTTGCACAGCTTTTTATTAGATCTGTAATAGGTTTGCACAGTGGTACGAGAAACTTCTGGCAGGTCTTTTTCGATCCATGGTAGGTTTGTGCAGCGGCACGAGAAACTTTCGGGTAAGTCTTTTTCATTATGTGGTAATTCAGTACAGCGGCACAAGAAACTTCATGCCGCTTTTATGTTCGATTTGTGGTATGGTCGCACAGCGGAACAAGTAACTTTACATAGGATTTTTCAAACCGTGCTAGGTTCACACAGCAGCACGTGGAACTTCGCACAGCTTTTTGTTAGATCCGTACTAGGTCCATACAACAGCACAAGAAACGTTGTGTCGCTCTTTTTGATTTGGACTATTTTGGTGCAGTGGCACGAGAAACTTGGTTCCATTCTTTTCGATTCATCCTAGGTTTGCGCAGAAGCACAAGAAACTTTGTTCCACTCTTTTTGATTCATGCTAGGTTTGCGCAGCAGCATGAGGAACTCGTTTTTTTTTGCACTGCTCTTTTTGATACCCAGGGGTGGCAGAACAGTGGATTTCAGCTAAACAGATGGACATCTTTCAGATTTTGCTGAACGGAAATTCACAATTTCACCCAGCCCTACCTACAGGCTGTCTTGAAAGCCTTGCAGGTGGGATCTGTGGCTCAACTGTCCAGATACCTTTGGGCAAATCGGATGGTGCAGTGGGGCTGCCGCCAGGAGTTTGTCTCCCTTGCCCCGGAACCCTCAGGGGTTGTCGGTTGTCCGGATGGCAATGCCCCGGAGTTTGGTGAAGGGATCTGCCTTGCAGCGGGCTATCTAGGTTAATTTTGTCATCTCATCATTACCTGCTGGTCCAGTAGGGGGTCTTCTTAGCGTCTCCAGGCCACTTTTTTTCCCATTTCCAATCTGGGTTAGTCTTGAGTGCTTCCTGCAGTTCTCGGTGTGGGAGAATCCATTTTCATTACTGGGCCCTTCAATTCAGGTTGTAGTATGCACCCAGGAATTTTATAACAATCTTGGGGCCCCTGTTGGGCATCTACCATCTTCGCGGCGTCTCGGTCTTCTTGTCCCTTGATGACTGAATGCTGTGGGCGTCTTCCTGCTCCAGCCTTAGGGTCTGTCTATGTTGGATATGGCAGGTTCTCCAGGATTTGGGTTTTTTGTTCACCTGAGGCAAGTTCCGTCTGTCGCCATCCTGTGATCTCTAGTTTGTAGATGCCTGGTTTTGGATGGGGAGTGGAGGGCAGGGATCTGTTGCCGGAGGACAGGGCATTCTGCCTGATGCTGTCTCTCACTACTGTTGGTGAGATCTGAAGCGCCTGCATGGTTGTTCCTTGGATCCTTTGGTCACATGGCATTGTGCGTCTTCCTGGTGCCGTGGGCCGGTCCCTGTCTACCTCCTCTCTTGGGTCATCTTCGCAGGTCTTTAAATGCTGTATTATGGTGCTCCCCTACTGGAGGTGGGACCTGAGGTGATGGTTGAGGCCGGAGGTCTTCCTGACAGGCTTTGACCTGTCTCAGCCCTGGCCAATCGTTCTTCCTCCTGATGCTGGGAAGGGGGTCTGGGGCCCGTTTCTGGAGGTCCGGTCCTGCCAAGGGGAATGGCGCAGCTAGGCGGCCTCACAGTCATCCAATTAAGGGTCATGGCAGCGGACTTTCAGGCCCTCCCAGCATTTGTACTTTCCCTAGGGGGGGCTGTGGTGGTGCGGATGGACAATACCACAACTGTGTCATATATCAGCGGGCTGGGGGGTTGACGTTCACAGTTGCTGAGAGCCCTGGTGAGGTCTCTGGACTTATGGGTAGAGCTGCTTCTCCTGTCGATCATAGTGGTTGATGTCTGGGGTATTTGCGGCACTGTGGCGGACAGACTCGCCAGGGTGTTCCCTTCCAGGGACTGGGTGTTGTGCAAGGAGGTCTTCCAGTGTATCAGCAGGATGTGGGGAGACCCATGGTTGGATATGGACGTTTCTCCCCAGCCTGCTTGGAAGGCCCATTTCTGCTCCTACGTTCCTTGCCAGGAGGCATGGGGGGTTGATGCATTGTCCATCTCATGGCTTAATTGTCTCCTTTCCGCATTCCCTGTGCTGCCTCTGCTCCCGTGGATATTGTTCCCAAAAGGGGGCTAGGAGGTGTGGGAGATTGCAGGGGCTGGTTTCCCTTATTGTTGGTGTTGGCGGTGGCACTAGTTCTTTCCCCGGACAGGTTTCCGGTGCTCGTGCTTCATGGTTGGGGCCAAGAGTTCGCATTGGGGAACTGGCAGTTGAACAAGTCAGGCTTCAGTCCTAGGGGCTTTCCATATGTGTGGTGGACTCAATCCTGGGGGACAGAAGGCCATCCGTGATGAAGTCGCACTCTTGGTGCTGGGATCCGTTTTGGAGCTGGGATGCAGAGAATGGTTCCGGGGAGGCAACGGGGGAGCTCAAGGCTCTATTCCGGAGGACCTGCTGTTCTTGCTGGATGGTTTTGACCTGGGTTTGGCGGTAATCGCCTTGCGGGTCCAATGGTTTGCTATCAGGGCCTTTCGTGGCTCCTTAGGTTTGAGGGCTGAGGTCGGTGCTTTGGTTTCTGGGCTCTTGCAGGTTTTTTTTTTAATACATAGGCCTTTGGTGGTTTCGGGTCTGCCTCCCTGGGTTCTTCCGCTGGTGTTCGGTGCCCTTCAGGCGTCTCCCTTGCCGCCACTGGCAGATGTGTCCTTGAAGATTCTCACTGTCAATTCTGCTTTTCTGGTGGCTGCCAGGGGGTTGTGGATACTTTGCGCTCTTTTTGTAGCCTGTCCTTTTTCGGCGATTCGTGGAGAGGCTCTTTTTCTCAGGAGTGATCCCTCTTTTCTGCCTCTGGTGTTCTCTGGGTTTCTTCGCTCTCAGGAGGTGGGCCTTCCTGCCTGTTATCCTGATCTGGGCCCCTCTGCCATATGGGGGTGGAGTTGTCGAGTTGTCCGCAGGGTGGTGCTGGTTCCTTGGAACGTTCCAGGGCTCTGTGGAGGGTGGACGATATCTTTGTCGCTTTTGGGGGACCTAAGCTGTGCCCGAATGCCTCAGTTCCGACTTTATGTCGTGTATCCAAGAGGTTGTTTTACTGACGTATATGTCCATGTGTGTTCCCTCTCCCACCAGTGTGCGGTTCACTGTGTCGAATGGTGCTGGGCTTTTGCATGTCTTTTTGCAGGTGTGTTTGGTTCTTGCTGGTGTGTCGGGTCTTGCCCATTCAGCCGGTATTACCTCCAAGTCCCACTTCTCGTTCCAGCACTTACATGTGAAGGATACCAAATCAGCATGCTGAATGGTCAAGAACCACTCACACCAGCAAAAAGACGGCAATACCCAGACAGCCTACTAGACGGTAAAATAGCTCAGCAGTTTCAGCGCTCGCTGCTACGATCGGTTTGTGATCTGCAGGTGACAGTTTTGAATCCTGGTAAGGCCAACTCAGCATTTCATCCTTCTGAGGTCGATAAATGAGTACCAACATTGGGTGGGAGGTATTGCATGTAAATCTTTTCTATGTAAAGTGCTCTGGCGAAAGAGCTTTATAAATTAGACTTCATTATCATTATTACTAGAATACGCAGTGCACAGAGAAAGGCCTTTAGGCAAGCTGATGTACAGGCCGATCCTAAAAGGATGACTCTACGGAACAGTATCTCGCCACAGATGGTAGGACCAGGGGTGGACTGACCTGTAGGGATCACTGGAGACTTCCCAGTAGGCCTCTGCACGCTGGGCCTCTTTTGTGTGCTAACCTATTTTATTTCCACATGTTCTCCTAGTGAAAGGCTTGGGCTTGCTGAAAATGTGTAATATGGGGCCACTTTGAAAATGGTTTCCAGGGCCTCTTTTGGTCCCAGTCCTCCTCTGAGAAGGGCTGGAGTAGAGGTATTCTCAGGCCAGGTTTCCATCAGCCAAATTTACCGTCAAGTATGTAAACTGTGGTACTGACTACAAGGCGGTACGACAAGGCAACTAGTCACAACAATTCTACATTGTTTAGCGTGCACACTAGTCGCACACTAAGAACATTTTGTGAAGCACAGCGAACTGGATAAATAAACACCAGCCAGTCTGCCTCTGCTTACAAAGAGGCTAGAGTGCGCACACATTGTGCTGGCTGTGTCTCACTACTTGGTGGACGGAATGGCGTCATAGGCCCCTATTTCTGAACGCCAGGAAGGGATAAGACCGAGGAAGCGTGTTTCATCTTTGCTTGTATTTGTACAGCGTGCAAACAACTCCCTCGACAAACAATCTAACTGTTGATGGTGTGGGCCTAATGCTTCCTGTTCGTCACAGCACGCACCGAAAGGGAGGGCCCGGACGGGAAACACAGAACAAGGAGAAAGAAGACGTAAACACTGCCAGAATCTCTCCAGGAACAAGGAGCAGGGGAGGGTGTCGGGATACAAAGCAAGTCCAGACCAGCGCGCGTCCATGGGAAGCGCCACCAGCAGAGCCAGCAGAAGATGCGTCAGGGCTCGTGGGGGCTCATTGCAACACGATTCTTGCCCCCCCCCACTACAGCTGAGAAGAATAGTCTGAGGACACATAAAAAGAATGCAGCCAGGGGGTTATTAGTTGCAGAATTTTACGGTACTAGCGGTCAGCGTCGAGCTGAAATGCTAAATATCCACACAAAAGCTATTAATCGCTCTTTGTCAGCAAAGGGCTAATGTAGTCGATACCAAAATAAAAAGCCAACAAGGTGATAAGAATGCTGCTTGATACTGCAAAGCCCATGGGGGGAGGGTATAGGGAAGAGACGACGCCTGAAGGCACCAGAAAAAGCATCTTGAAACGTATGCTCTGCCTTGCACACTTAATGTTCTGATTTAAGTAATTTGCTTACAACATGGGGTCAGATGCTTGGGGCAATAATGAGGTTGGCGGCGCATATCAACAGAAAATGTTGAAAGGCCCTGACGCCGTCCCTGGCCACCAGGAATAAAACATGGCCAGTAGCCTAGAACCAGATTCTGTAGCACATAACCTCAGGCAGTACAGTTCCTCGGATAGTCTAGAGCCTTGAGCAGGAATAGCACACTGCACCGTCAGCAGAAGCACAGGACCCGCATTGTAGGGGAAGTCAGGAAGGCCCCATGCACAAGGCCTACACACGTGTGCACACAGAAATGACACAGAAGTAAATGCACACATACTGGGGCTATTAAAATTGGAGGGTGAAACTTTGGGGGAAAGCTCCTCCAGTTTAGAAGGAGGGAATTCCAGAATAGACAGGGTCTAAACCGGTGGTGCTCAGCTTATTATTCAGAACTCCGCTGATTTGATAAGCTGCCAGTGAAGTGCCATCTTCATGCCTTAGCACACCTCCTCCACAATAAGGCCTCACCTACATGTAGTCCCTTTCTGATGACACGAAACAAGCACTTCCTTCCCCATTGGCCCCCAGTGACCCCACTCTGGTCTGTCTTAGAAACAGGGATCACGCAAACCATCCTGTTTATAATGACCCTCTGCCTAATCCACAAGGCTTTCTGGGGACGGGGCCTGCAGTATCTACAATGCTCTCTTCCTAAATACTCTCCCTCTAGAGTCCTCTGCTTGTCCTCCTCCAACTCTCATGTGGGTGAGCCGCTTTCACATTTGTGGTAGATCTTTATCCTCTGCAGGTGCCTCCCTCTGGAACAGCCTCCCTGCCGCTCTCTGTCTTGAGCCGGAGCACCTTAAGTTCCAGAAACTCAAGACCTTCCTCTTGTCTTCCTCCTTCTCTCTCCCTCTCCCTTGCTAACTGCCTTTCTTTTCTCCCCACCCTCCTACTCCTCCCTAACTCTGTTCACTTTTTGCTGACTGGTTGCCTGGTTCACCCCCAGAGCCTTCCAGGTCCAGGCTCCCTCACCAGTCTTTTGCACTTGCCTCTGGACCCCTGTACTAGGTTCAGCATTACTGCACTTGCCTCTGGGCCACTGCACTATGTTCAGCATTACTGCACTTTCAGCTTACGCCTTATAAGCGGTGCAACCGCTCTGCAATTAACCCAGGGTCCCGCTGACTGGACTAGTTTGTTCTCTCCCAGTCCCCTTTCCTCGCACTCTGACTGTACGCATGCATGACCGAAATGTACTATGACTAGTTAGTTTGTCTGTCCTGTCCCCACCCCTTTTTTCTTGATTGTTGTCCCCCCGTCACTAGCTTGGTCGCAACTGTAACACTTCATGCACTTGCACTAGGAGAAATGGTACAGGCCTAGTATGCTAGTTTTCTGTTAGATCATTCGGAAAAATCAAGGCCTAGGAATGACTACTGCATGCTCTTGTTCCTTTCCCGCCATGAAGCGCTTTGAAGCACTCCGCCTGTGTATAAGTACTGTATAAATAAACAATTACAATTACAATTGAGGAGTCCAGAATTGCCATCTCCTCTTCCACATCCGGTACACATTTCCAGAAACTTTTCTCCTAACAACGAGACAATCATTGCCACTTTTAACGCTTTCACGTTACGCAAATCTCACTGAGAAGGGAGTACTCTTTTTTAAACACTGTAAAATCAAAACCTTTAACTATCTCAATAATTGTGGGCATCATGCAGGCTGCGTATTCAGACCCTGCATATTGGATCATCTGTAGACGCCAGCATGTTATATATGTCTCGGGAGGATAGTTCAGCGGCAACGTGCCTGTCTTGGAAGCAAGACGACACGGAGCAACACAGGTTCAAACCCTGCGTCTGTCATAGAAACCTCTAGGTATTAAGCGCGTTATAAATAACATATCATATGTATGAGCTGGTCCTTCACATTCTTACAGGCACAGGAATAGGAACCAGCTCGGGAAAGCAATATAGTGGCCAATTCACGTTCCATCCCTCTTGTAAATAAGTTCCTTACAGTTCTAAGTTTCACTAGATATGCACCAAAATCTGTACTCGCTCTGCCATAATAAAGGTCAGTATGGAGGCCCAGAGTGACACTGCCAGTTCTAATGCTCTTCTACATGAGCTGGGTCCAGCTGCGGCATAACATGGATTCGGGCACCAATGACAAAGTAGCCCAGAGTTGCAAATGGGAATTCATTACTTTTGTGACAGTCAGTTTTCGTATGACCGCAGGTTTTTCAAATAAAATGTTTTACACATATTGTATTTGAAAGAATATGTGTTCAGTAACACTGGTCAAACTACTATCTACATAGTGAAAACACTCGTCAAACTGCCCACTTTGGCCACAAAACGAGCCTGTTTTGACCAAAAAACTGGCCCACGCTGCAGGCATTGCCCTATTGCCCTTTCGACCAGTCCGAGCCTGCTCAGGAGTACCCCATTAGAGTTCACAGACATCTACCTACACCCTCAGATCATCCTTTCCCAGTTAGAGATCTGGTAAAGTGGTGCTCACACGCCGGTCCAACTCTGATCTTTGATAATGTTCTAGAAAACGTTCTACATAGTTGCATGCTTTTGGTGGCAAGGTTCAGCTGCCAAATAAGGGACTGAAATGACAAACTGTTCCCTTTGGTGGCAAGGTTCAGCTGCCAAACAAGGGACTGAAATTGACAAACTGTTCCCTTTGGTGGCAAGGTTCAGCTGCCAAACAAGGGACTGAAATGACAAACTGTTCCCTTTGGTGGCAAGGTTCAGCTACCAAACAAGGGACTGAAATTGACTAACTGTTCCCTTCTTGCTGCCTAGATAGGTTCTCAAAGTTTCCCTTAAAGCTATTAGTTAACTCTTGCTTCACTGTGTCCATAGCTGTCCCTGGAAGGAAAGGCATGTGGTGGGTCCCTGACATGTATGTCCTAGGGGCACACCTGGATTCCAAGCTTTTCTTCCAGATGTGTCCACCAGCTCTTGTGCCATCGCCTGTTCGCCCCACAAATAGAAAGCTATACAGACGCTGACATACCCTGGATTGGCCACTTTCCTGCTTGCAATCCCATTCCAAAAAAATACTGTCCTGCTCATACATTCCACAAGAAATTGTGTAACCCAGTGGCACAGAAGACATGTGCGAAAATAGCACTTCCTGTGTGCCTGCCTCTTGCAAAGTTCAAGATTGGGTAAATGGACCTAGCAACAACCTAAATGCACACTTAGTATCCTCAGCAGGAGCCCCGGTCCCCTCTTACCATGGTCACTGTTGGCCCAATAACCTGTAAGACACTGTACAGGCCTCTCTCTCTTGCTTGGTGGTGAATCACAGGTTACCCTTCGAAAATGACAAATGATGTATCGGTCTCAATTCTGACCCCCACATCCGTTTTTGCATCTAAACCCAAGGGCTATACTTAAAGTGTGTCAAGGGCCGCGGCACAAATGTCTCAGCTATGCTGTCCATTTTACATTAATTCTGTATCTTTATCCAGAAGACACACAGGTATCGCCATTGATGAATTCAATTCTTTTCACTGGATCAAAAAGTCTTTTAAAAGCCCATTTCATAGGAATAGTATTTTTGCCTAATTCGGATAAGGGTCCGGAGCCTCTGCCAGATCCTTAATCTGATTGCTTTTTGCATGGATCTCTGCGCTACAGAGAGCTTTGCAATGGCCTGCAAATGGCTGGTTATTGGCTTTAAGGAGAACCGCTTTCTGTGTGGCTGTTCTATTACATGTGCCACCCCTAGGGTTTCTTTTTTCTGTGTGATTGCATGCAGTGACTTCTGGAATGGTTGCCCTCCCCTATCCACTTGAATAAACTGCGCCACAGATTTATCTAATTCTTTGACCTGATTTACAAAGATATCAATTTATACTCAAAACAGCGCTTTCTAAAGTTCCCTCGCCATCTAATATAGCCAGAGAACTAGGCTCTCCTCAGAACGTAAAGAGGTTAAATCTCTGTGTAATCTGAACGTTCCTTCGGACGGCAATAAGTGAGGATTTGGCAATTTTAAATAAATTATACATCTGCCAATATAGGGCTGCTCTTCGACGCAAAGAACCTGCACTAGATATAGTCAATAGTCTAGACAGAACTCAAACTCTCAAAGTGCAGATGCTGATTCAGGACTTGAAATCTTATCACATACAAAAATGACTTATAAGATTCATATGCAACCAGCCACGCCACACACCAGACCCCTGAGTATGGAGGGCCACCTTCGAAATTGCTGCAACTGCGAAGAATAATAATACAGCATTGCTACGACTTATATCATCATGCTACATCAATAAGCCTCAGATGAAGAGCAAGGACTGCTCGAAACACGTGTCAGGCTGTTGAATTTGGAAGTTTTGCAATAAATTTGCAACATAAGCAACAATTGATTGATTATTGTGTTGGCGCAGCGAGACTGGAACCACCTCCTAAAATTCATATGTGTAGCTTATAAGAACTTGTGTGAAAAACGAGTAGGATTTTGGGAACAACAATAGGAAGCTTATAAGAACATATATGACACCCAAATGCTTATTCAATTCCTATCAAATCTAATACGTTTGAAGTAGGATTTATGTGCAATCTTGTACGATTTTGATAATATCCTTATAAGCAAATTAACAAGAAATGGTATGGGGATCTGTTCCTGATTTCGAGGTCCTTTTAAAAACAGTGCACTCCCTGCCCCTTCACCCAAGGACCCATCCCCAGAAAGGATAGCTATAATACTAAGCCCAGTGCAGGGTCCTTATCTGGCCTTGGTCTTTAATAACCCATTACAGAATCTCTGTGTTGTTGTGAACATTAACATTATGAAACCACTGTTGAAAGAGTGGCTCAGCATTTTCTGAAATGTGTGGAAAAACAGAGGATTTTAGACACGCTTCAAACTGGGGGTTGGCCTAATTACAGCACTGAGTTAACAGTGGTTTCTGCCATGAATAATATCTGGAGGTTAATGGATCGTAACGGCACCTGCGATTGGATATTAATGACTAGTAGATCCTTTGGCCACCTTCAACTCTATATAAAACATCAAATTCTTCTATTTCATCCACATAGGATGGAAATTTAGAGAAGTGCCTTAATATGGATTGAAATGTGTCTCTCTGTCAGGAAACAGATGGTTGCCGTTCCTCCTTATGAGTCTCGTCCTCGGAATGTGGCCCATGGTGTGCCACAGGCCTCTTCGTTGCCAACACTTATTGCTCATTTTTATTTGAATCGCCTTGTGAAATTACTAAGATGGCATGGTGCGGGAATCTTTACTTATGCCAAAGGCACCAGGATCCTACTTCACCGTGAGAGGGATCTGGACCGTCTAGTCAACACAGTTGAATGCTGCATAATGCAGTGAAGTGACACTTCCCCACTCTTGGGGTGGAGGGTTATGTGCATTAATGTGGGGGAGACCCACGTGATGGTGGTGGTATGACCCAGAGGAAGTGCAAAACGAGAGCCTAAGCCGCATTCACTTTTAAGTCTAAAAGGTGGAAATATGGCAGGTTGAGTTCCAAGTCCCATACGGCACGATTCCAATGTAAGGAAGACCTAGAGTGGATCCATGAGCTAAGGAAACCTAATTGGAGAAGTATGAAATGTGAAAGGAAACACTTTACATCCGAATCGTCCTTTCATGTGTTTAAAGTACTATATATCACATAAAGCACCTGTTTCAAGGAAGGAAAACCCAGACTGGATTGTCGATAGCTTAAATATAAAATGGGAACAGAGGATGATGCAGGACAAAACCAGAAATGTCTCCTCACTATAGCCTACCCCTGGGTTGGAGTAATGTGACTCCAGTTTCCTAATTCTGGAATCTGCCCCAGGGGTTTGCACTGCCCTCAAGAAAACACCTATGCACAAACCAGGGCGCAGTGAGACCCAGGTGGATAATCTGGAATCATGCAGAGTGCAGCAGCGCTGGAAAGCAGGACAGGAGAAACAGAAAATAGTGGAGTGCACCACACTACCTGTACTTCATGCCACCATTTTGGTTCCAACTGCATCAAGTTAGCGGGCAGCCCTTTGCGCCCTTTGCTGGCATAGGAATAGAGGAAGGACTAGATTACTAGATTCCAAGTCTTTCAATGGTAGACAAGGAGAAAGAATGAGAGGGAGTAGGCTACAAAAGCCAAGGAGCCAATCAGAGGGCAATGACTCAGCATGCTTGAGAAAGGGCCAATCAGGTAATAGACTATAAAAAGAGATGGAAATGGAGTAGAGGGTGTATCCAGTTCAAAGGCTTTATTTCGACCTAATGTCATAAAATCAACAATACGTAAAATAATGACAAAACATGCTGAACACCAATAGAATATAAAGCATCAATTCATCAGATCATCATTTCATCATGAGAACAGCTAAAATATAATATGTGCCTCCTTCATAAACCAAAAACCAAAGGGAGGTAGAGCTGCTACTGCCCAGGTTCATACCTAAATTTTTGTCAGTAAATGAAACAAATATATAATGGCAATTGGGGAACCTGGTATATTGGTACTAGTGCATGAAATCCCTAAGTCTATAACCCATGGGATTGTCCAGAAAGAAAAAAGGGTTGAACAAGGAAACTCACATACAACAAAGGCTGTGAACATACGTGGTTTGTATTAAAACAAAGAACATTAAAAGAAACATTTGTAGACATCATACATATGGCAAAATTCCATAATCTTAGCACAAATAACTAATGAAACCGGAAATTAAAGTTTGCTTCAGTACATAGGTGAATTCGAAGTACAGAACATACACCATACGGGCTCTTTAGTGCTTACTGGATGGAAAGTACAAGATATAACCCGTAGGGGAGAGGTACACAAATGATTTCAAGTGCAAAACATAACCCATGTGTAACGCATGTGGAAATCTAAGATAACTTATGTTCAATAGAGTAGCTTATATTCAAGAAAGCATCTCATCTTGCAGGTGCCAACGTGACAGGGGGAACGTAGTCAGATTCTCGTTGTCGAGTATTGGCCTAACAGTAGATAATTTATAGACCCCAAAGGGACTTTTTAGTTTGAATAACCCCCTTGCACATAGTACACGTTTCGGCAGAGGAATTATCCAACTTGAAAATGCATCAGCGGGATAAGTGTTATTCTACAAGAACAGCCTTCATCAGAGCAAGTAGGTGGCCCCTGTAGCAAGAAAATCAAAGCAAGAAAAAAGAAAAAATGAGTGAGAAATTCTTATATATCAGAACCTTAATTCTTTCTGGACATAACTGGGTTGAATAGTACCAACAACTATGTTGTGAAAAGGAAAACGGGTTGCCGGTTGTGTTGAAGGAACTTAATTAAGTAGAGGGCACAACAGAAACATAACGAGAGTGCAAATGAATACAGGAATGATTTGTGCGTGGTGGTGGAAAAGCATGCCTGACTCACCACTGGAACCTTCTCATGAATCTCGCTGTGGGGCAGGCTCCCAGAACAGGCCGAACCAATCAATCTGCACTATTTGTTGCTAGTTGTGACAAAATGTGTCTGATCCCGGTCCACACCAGTGAATAGCCCGAAGACCGGCTTGCTCTACAAGAGAGGTAAAGGATGAATAAAAAATGGCATCATGGCACAGGGTGTAATTATTCCAACAATTGGGTGCAGTGGAGACTCGGTAAAAACTGAGGGATATGTTAAAAACCCTACACCCCCACGGACATAGAAAAAATCTAGTGGAGGATGTTGAAAAGTGGCTGGGTCCCCTGTGCATAAGAAATTAATTTCCATGTGAACATGAAGGTACCTTGGCCGGAAGTGGGTGGCTCCCTGGAAATGGATGCCGAGCACTGGACGTGGTGAGGCGGGGATACATTTGTCCCGTCAACGTGTCCTGACTAGGGCTCTGGTAACTGAAAGGCAGATGTCCTGCTGTTCCTGTTAGTGTGGGTGAAAAAATTATTGAAAGGGGCATGGCTCTAAATATTCAATATAAATTTTAGCATGAAGTTGTTGTGTTGCTAAAACTCAAACTATGAGTGTTACCTGGAGGGTAATCCGTTGGGCACTTCCGTAGTTGTGCCGTTTGGACGCTAGTTATAAGGAAAAACTCAGCGTTGCTGGTATGTGCTCACAGGCGCACATGCGTCTCGGTCTGGCGAGTGACTGCAGGCTGGTAGCGTCTGCATCCCAGGCGTGTGTGGTTCAGGAGGGTGTGTGTGTCTCCGGGCCAATGGGAGAGCGCCACGTGTTGTGGCCTAGTTGGTTGCTGCCACAGGAATGCGGAACCGATTCAAGAAAGTACGTGGAGCCAATGGGGGCGGAGTCCCCCGTATTGGCAGACACTGGACGTACGAAGGGAAGGAAAAAAATGGGAAGGTGAGAGGGACACTGAGTGGTGCAGGGCTCCAATTGTGAGCCCTCATGGAAATGCCATGTGAAGTTGTGGTACTCCGATTAGGGAGACTATGAAGAGACGGCGCCGTGGCGTCCGATCTTCCATCCAAAAGTTGGAGTACGTGGGTGTGTGGCACCTGTCCGATCAGGGCAGAACTGGAACCCACCTGATTGGAAAACAGTGCCGTATTCGCAGGGTGAAGTGCTGCATATGTCTACATATTTATGTAGAATGGCAGGCAGGTGTTGTAAGCACTGCTCTGCCCAGAGTGAATACTCGTGGTGGATTGTGACACGAAAAAATACTATTGGTAAATTATGGCTCGCCCATGTGTGTTAAAAGTATATGAGTAGGATCCATGCACTCCATGATCAGTATGGATGTGTACCAGTTAGCCTCATCCAGGGGCTGGATCCTATTCGTAGCAGAGTCGAAGCCTGCCTGCGGGCTGCAACAGGGAAATGGGCGGGATACCTCTTAGATACTTAGAGATAAACACATTCTCTCGGCGGGGTGATTGCACATATGAGAGGGCAAAGGGAACTGATCACTCCCATTAATATGGGAAGATTTGTTGTTCGTTGAGGCCCTGTTTCACCGAGTCCATCTACATTCTAGGTCCAACAGTCGTCCTTGAACGTTGGGGCCATTCCGCACTCTCTCAAGAACCCACCATCTAATATCCTGTGTGGTGTGTTTTTTGTCCAAATAGTGTTGTACCAAGGGGGATGTGAGGTTTTTACACCCGATTCGTGACCGATGTTCGGAAATCCGTGACCCAATGTTGCGCATGGTTTGCCCGACGTACCGTAACTTGCAGGGACATTCTATGCAATAGACCACTTGATTAGTTTTAAAATTGGAGATATCGTTGATGTTCCGTGTTCTTTTGTACGCAAATCGAGGTTTTTGTTGGTCAGGGAGGCATAGTCTGGCGATAGGCCAGTACTTATGAATAATTTTTTTTAATTTAGAAGGCATGCTGACCGTGCGTGACCACGCATGTAATTTGATCTTGAGGTCCCTCTCGAGTTTTGGGAGTGAAGAGTGAGTCCCGGCAGGTGAATCGTGCCCTTTTCAAAGACCTGGACACCAACTTCCTGGGATATCCTCTTTCGTGTAGTCTGTTGCTGAGTAAGTCAGCGTTATGATAAAAGTCATCTAGAGATGTGCAATTTCTGCGTAACCGCAGGAATTGCCCATATGGTAGATTCTCTTTAATGTGCTTGGGATGATCGCTCTGGAAATGGAGTAGGGTATTGCGGTCAGTTGGTTTGCGAAAAGTGTTGCAGATTAATTTCCCCTGGTGGTGTCCAATCGTCAGATCCAAAAAATGAATCATGGAGTGGCTGTATTCCATTGTGAATTGTATGTCTGTGCTGCAGGTGTTCAACCAGACAAAAAAGTTTTGTAGTGTTCTGTACTTTGAATTCACCTATGTACTGAAGCAAACTTTAATTTCCGGTTTCATTAGTTATTTGTGCTAAGATTATGGAATTTTGCCATATGTATGATGTCTACAAATGTTTCTTTTAATGTTCTTTGTTTTAATACAAACCACGTATGTTCACAGCCTTTGTTGTATGTGAGTTTCCTTGTTCAACCCTTTTTTCTTTCTGGACAATCCCATGGGTTATAGACTTAGGGATTTCATCCACTAGTACCAATATACCAGGTTCCCCAATTCCCATTATAAATTTGTTTAATTTACTGACAGAAATTTGGGTATGAACCTGGGCAGTAGCAGCTCTACCTCCCTTTGGTTTTTGTACTTTTCATGCCCTAGTCTGCTACGTGTCACCAAGGGCATACCGAAGCTCTCAGTTTACATTGTCCTTCATAAACCAAAACAACACAATGGCCCTCACTATAAGGTTGGCGGAATGGGTTTACCGGCACCGGTAAAGGTGCCGGTAAACCCGTTCCGCCCTATTATGAGGTCTCCTCGCGGGACCCGCAAAGGGCGCCTGGAAAAACCAGGCGTCCTTACCGGGTCCCACGAGGGGACCAGGGAGCTAACAACAGGCCTGTCATTAATGGGCCCTTTGTTAGCTCCATCCCCATTCCCATTGAGCCCTATGGGGGCTCGAATGGGAATGGGGATGGACCGGGTCCGGGTTCCTCGGACGGGGAATTACCAGGTCCGCCAAGGTTGCGATGGCCCGGTAATTCCTCATTCGAGGAACCCGGGCCCGGATTGCGTTATGGAGGCAATCATGCCGCTAAAAGCGGCATGGTTACCTCCAACCTTCTAATGAGGCCCAATGTCTTCCCAACAGAACTATAGGGGGTCTCTCTGTTTCTTCGTACCGGTTGCGAAAACAACAGGTACCGCGGCTGAGTCCAAGCACAATGTCATGGCTTCTGCAGTAGTCCTACAGCTACGACAAAAAGCGGCTTCAGAAACATTTCCTCAATGGCTTTGAGAAAGGGCATAAAAAACATTAAATGGCAGAGGTCTTCATCAGATTGCAGAAACGCCAATGTTCCATTTATGTAAAAGCACTGCAGTAGGCGAAATTCACAAACGGAACTTTAAAGCACACAGATTTTTTTTGTTTGGGGCTAACAATTTTTTGATGGTAAGATAACGAGCCAAAGATTCAGAGGCCGGAGATTTCAGGACTACATCCCTATCTACTCTGATCCACAATGCCCTCTTTACCTTAACCTTAGAATGAGGGACCACAGCAATAGGTCCCAAAAAGCACCAAGACCAAAAACCTCCAACGGTATTTTGACATGGATAGCCCATTGCAATGAGGTAGCCCCTTGTTGTGATAAAACATCGGTCATTGCCTCTCTGTATTTGTGTAGGTTTTTATTTGTCCACAAGAGTACCCAGTATAACACCGGCAGCGACTGGCAGATCAATTAGATTCCCTGCAAACTGGTCTCTAGCAACACTGGTGTATTGTTCGCAGTATTTGGCAGAACAAGAAGATTTTTTCTGAAATTTGTTCTCCACCACCACCAAATTGTTGACATTCATTTGGCCCCATATAATACTGCTTGCCTTGCCTGTGCTTTATATGCCTCCAATTACACAGAAATTGTGCCGTTGCCCTGCTCGCGAGTGAGCATGGCAAGAGCACACCATACCTCGCTAAAGTTACCTTTGCCTTCTCGAGGTGTAATGACGCCATAACTCTCCCCCCAAGTAGTCATAGGCGGAAACCTGCTCAATTTCTCCTTCCCCCAAAGCCAGCCTGAAAACCCTTTGCCTTCTCCTCACATTAATATTAAAAATCATGTACTTGGTTTTGCTAACATTTATTGACAGACCATTTCTCTTGCAGAAGTCAACAAAGATTTCCAGCTGCTTACGAGCACCAGCAGATGTCAGGTATAAAAGCACTGTGTCATCTGCAAAAAGCAAGGCCGTAAACTTGTCTTCAGCCAGGGAAGGAGTATTAGTTTGGGCATCCAAAAGCTCCTAAATGAGTCCATTAATAAAAATACAAAACAGTTTTGGGGCCAGGACGCACCCCTGCCATATGCCCTTCTTGCTATCTATACTACCAGTCTTACTCCCATCAGTTCCCCACCGGACAACCGCAGTATTTCCAGTGTATTGGCTGTAGCTAGCAGATAGTAATGCCTCTGGGATTCCCAAATCCCTTAACACCTCCAACAATCGATGCTTCGATGCTTTGTTACAGTATCAAAGGCGGTGCATAAATCCAAAATAATTGCATAAACACCTTTCTGAGAACCGCCTATTTATCACATACGAACCGCAGGCGGAGGCTTTGATCAATCGTACTCAAGCCTTCACAAAACCCCACCTGCCGGTGGTCAGTGATCATATTGTTCTTAGCAAAATCATCTGTCAAATATTTTCCCTCCTGCGTCCAATAATGAAATTGGTCTAAAATTGGCGGGATCATCCCGATTGCTCTTTTCATAAATAGGGACAATTGCCACGGTGGTCCAGGGCATAGGCACCAAATCTTTGCTCAAGGTGGCATTAAAAAATGTTGTAAAAACGGGACGCAGACAGTTCTATAGAAATATATCAGCACCCTATCCGGTCCTCGGGCTTTGCCCAATTTCTGACTCAGGAGCGCTTGCTCTATGTCTTTATTTGTGAGTACTAGCGGGAGACAGTTGTATACATCCCCAACACCCACTCTGCAATAACTCATTTCCTTTGGAACTGCCCCATCTCCCCGATAAAGATCCTCAGAGTGTTCAGCCCAACCCTGTTCCGGGATACAGCTTTTCAAAATATTGAACCCTGTTCTTTTAGCTGCCCCCATCATGGTCCAAAAACCTTTTGAATCACCACTCATTATTGTTTACAATAGTTTTCCCCAAACATCTTCGTGCCACGCCTTCTTTTTGTCTTTCAGCTTCTCCCGGTACTCCCTTCTGGCCAGCCTGACTTCCCATCCCATTTGAAACCGGGGACTCTTCACAACAGCTATAAGCTGCCCCTTAGCCTGCCTGCAGTCCTTATCCTACTAGGGGGTTACCGTTTCTGCCAAAGTACGCAAGAGCTGTAATTTACTCATGCATGGATATTAGGGAGACAGCGTCACACAGATCTGCCCTTGCGTGATCCTCTAGGGATTGGATGATATCATCATAAACCGATGGCAAAACTACCCTTAAATCAACCTTTCCCCTGGCATGCCCCACGATTTCCAAATGGACTGCACCTTATCCAGGGCCAGTCAGCCTGACTCCGGGTACTACCCAGGGTTCTCCCTCAACTCCAAAAGGAGTGGATTACGATCACTCTCAATTCTCTCATGTACAGAAGATGCCTACAGTCCCAGGCCTCCAAATTCAAGAAGAAGTAGTACATTTTACTTGCACCTCGAATTATTATCAAAAGTAAGGGCTGCTGGGGAGTCACCCAGAAAACGGCCATTACATGCCCTCAGGTTAGCAGACATAAACAAAACAGCAGCGTCTTCTGCATGTTTGTGTTGTCGCAGCAGGAAAGCCAAATTCAGAGGCCCAAATCCCCAATGACTATCCTCTTCAGACGTAATGTCAACCAGACCATGAAGAGGCTTACAGGCCGATTCATGGAATTAATGTGCGCTGAAATATTTAGCGCAAGCGTGCGAAAGCGTGCAAAAGTGTGCGAATCGCAGTGCCAGTGCGAAAATCGCAGCGAAACCTGTGCACAGCGATTCATGGAAGCCCTTGTGCGTGTAAATCCCAGGATGTGCGCCAAAATTCTGCGTGGCGCACTCTGGCCCACACGTCTCCAAACAGCGTGCTCTACGCGCACAGCGAAATCGCACATAGCGTGGCGCACACAACAAAAGTAGGAGGAACAGAGGGCGTGACACGCGGAATGGGGAACAACGCGTGAAAATGTGGGTGTCACGGGGAAGTACAGGAGGCAAATGCGCGGAATGCCCACACGCACGTTCAAAACACGTATTCATGGATTCGAACGGGGCTAACACGTGTGCCAAAAAAGATGCGCTAATCCGGAAACACGTACGCCAGCAGAAAGCAGGCGTACGTGGACCCGCGCAGCATAAAAGTGCGCACAAACAACAAACTAGCTCAGACGCCAGGATGAATATACCATTCCTAGGAGCAGTGGTCGTGGGATACCGCAGGAGGAGGATAGTCAGGCCCAGAATTTTTCACACCCAGAACCAGCCTTTTTGGGATGCCTGATGATCAGGTGTATGGGAGATACAGGTTTCCACCTCACATAATACTCGACCTGGTGAGTGAGTGGGAGGATGACCTCACATCACCCACCCTGTGCTCCCAAGCACTGAGCCCCCTGGAGAAGGTCCTCAATGTACTGCACTTCTTGGTCACTGGATCATTTCAGCGGACAAGTGCTATAGTGGGGTGGTGTCACAGGCCACGCAGTCATGCTGCCTACACCAGGTCTTGGCCATCATGACTGCACGCCCATCAGTCCGCAGGCACATATACTGGCCCAGAACACCTGCAGAAAGGCAGGCTGCCGTCCAGGATTTGCACGGGGTGGCACAATTCCCCAAAGTCCTAGGTGCCATTGATTGCACCAATGTGGCTCTACGTCCCCCCAGGGCATCAGAGCACATTTATAGAAACCGCAAGCACTGGCATTCCATCAACGTCCAGGTAGTATGTCATGCCAAGGGAATCATCACCTCAGTATATGCCAACTATCCAGGGTCCACCCACGACAGTTTCATTTACAGAATGTCAACCCTAAACCGGGACCTAGAAGCTGGGCGGCATGGCGATACATGACTGCTCGGTGAGTATAAATGCCACAGCACATGCATGCATGTCAGATACTGAGTAATGTCACAACCCCACTAATGATACCCATCACCACCTCCCCAGGGGACAGTGCCTACCCTCTGAGCACCCACATGATGATGCCAATTCGGAACCCCACCACGCCACCCGAGGTAAAATACAACACAGCCCACATTGCAACCCGGGGCACAGTGAAGCGCACATTCGGAGTGCTCAAGTCACGCTTTCGCTCCCTTAACCGTTCTGGCGGGCAGCTGTTATATGCTCCCCCAGTAGTGTGTAGGATCATAGTGGCAGCATGTGTCCTGCACAACGTTGCAACACGCCGGGGCCTGCCCGTGGACATGGTGGTGCCCCCACATCCCCAACCACATGCACGGCCACTGCGCATGGGAGGGGAAAGGGCACAGGGTGAGGCAGCCCGTACGCAGCTGGTGGCTAATTATTTCACCTAAAATCACACCCCTGTGGAGTGCACACAGCCCGGGCACATACCATCTGACAATCAATGATGATGACATAAGGGACAGTCAACTGTCACAACCATCCAGCCTGAGATTGGTCACCTGGAAGTGTTACATTGTGTGCATCCCTACCTACACAAACACCGTCAATGCTGTGTCATCAAAAGACACACTTGTATGCTGCTAAATTCATTATCCCCTTGCAAAATACAACATGACAACAGTGCCATGTCACCCAACCCATCCCCAGCACCGCCACCCAACACACCATGGCATGTCATGCTATGTGAGAGCAAAGAAAGCAATCCCCACAAGATGACACAAGTGTCACAAAGTACAGTGTCCCTAATGGAAACTGGCCACACACAATATGCTCCCAGTAATGTAGAACTAACAGCAGACATGACCAAATACTTACCAACAATACAATGCAGCTACACAACCTCAAACATAGCATAAACATGATAGTACTAAGTTAAAGTAGTGGTAGTCTTGCAACCTGATTATGGCAGCACATCGACCACTTCCAACTGTACAGTGCTGCTGCCACGCAAATGTGTAAGTGCACTGCTTACAACATGAACTCCATCTCCAAAGAAGATGCCTTGTGAAGACATGAGGAATGAACCTGCAAATTAGGAGGAAGACATGGATGCACAAGCACATATCAATACACCATGCAGTGTACAATACAACAACAATATCCACTAGGAATGTATACACAGTATTGTCTACAGACTGCCCTCACAGCTCATGGGAATCCAACGTCACTGTGTAAGTCACTGTCACTTGGGCACACCCTTTGCAAGCACATGGAAATAGGAAGCAGGAGGGGTGTGTGTCTCACAAACCCAAGCATCTAACCCAAACTCAGGACAAGCCTGCATGTGCCTAGCCGGAATACAGTGGATGCCCACGGGAGCCACACAAGGCAACACACTGTAAAAAAAAATCAAAAATCAAAAATCAAAAATCAAAAATGGCCATGTGGGGGCCAGGGGGGAGGCCACCCAGAAGGTCCGAGGACAGGGTGCGCACCAACAGCCACCTGTGTGGATGTTGGGAGAAAAAAAACACCTGCATGGGCTCATGGCCTGCACACCTATGCCAATGTGGGAGAACTGCTGCTGTCGCTCCCATCACCCTCTGCTGCTGCCACAGGAGGTGGTGGTGCTATGGGAGGCAGCCCACGCAAAGCCCTGGTATGGTCCTCTATGGCAGCAAGCATGCAGGTGTGGAAGGTCTCGTTCTGGAGGATTATAGTGCGGAGATCCCCATGCACCACCTGACGTGATGCCCGGATCTCCTCCCAAGTTGCCTGCATCTCAGCTGAGAGCGAACGTGTGAGCCGCTCCAGCTGCTGTTCTGTCCTCAAGTTAGTGGAAGCCTCAAGGTCAACAAGAGTCTCCCTGAGATGATGGAGTTCTACCCTCAGGGCTTCCCTGTGGCCCTGGGACTCTATTGATATCGATTGGCGTAGAGTCTCCAGTGCCGCCCGTCTGTCCCTGTTGGACGCCAACATGTCCTCCCAGTGTGATTGGCAAATGGAGTCTGTTGCCTGCTGTAGTTGCTCCATCTGCCTTTCAGGGGGGACAATGGAAGTGGCCACCCTCTCCATTGCTTGAGCCATCATCTCAACTGATGCTGCCTGTTGCGTTGCCATACCGTACCTGGATTGTTCCCATGCGGTATTGCCTGGTGGTGTACGGCCACCGCGTCGGCGGGCACCACACCTGTTTGGGGCAAGGCGATCTGCGCCTTGCTGTGCCGGCACTGCCTGAGGCTGCAGGACTGCATTCCCCCTCTGATCTGCTGGCCAAGGAACAGGATCAGATGTTGTGGAGTGTGACCCTGCATCCGTAACCGCCAAAGGCGGACTTACCAACACTGACATCCCCATAGAGGGTTCTACCCTTGGTGCAGGTGGGTTGGACAGAACAGAATCCCTGGCAGAAACACTTACGTGCGACGGCACATAGGTCTCATCATCCGAATCAGCACCCGAATAGAGGTCTGGGAAGGTGCACCCAGAGACACCCCTGGACAGAATGGTCTGCAGCAAGATTGGGTTCTAATCCACCACCACACCACGTCCCCCACTGGTGCCCGGTCGTGCCTGAGATCCCTCCTGGGTCTGCACCTCCTCAACCTCAACAGCATCAAGTGCGTCATCCCCTGCAAAAACATGAAAGACAAAAAATGGAAACAGGCATTAGCACCATAGCACATAGCACACAAATAGGCCTGACAAGCTACAGAACCAGTACATGATTTACACATGTCCCACATGACTATAACCCTCCCATGCATGCACTGTCACTGAGTTGGAAGGGGAGGCAAAAGGCAGACACTGATGACACCAAGATGGAAGAGCAACACATTTGCTGCATGCTGGGTAGCACTGCCATCACACATTGGCCTGTGAGTGACATGTCCAATACACATACATGACACATGCCATCACACAGATGGCATGTACCATAGCCATGGTACATTCCACAAGTACATCCATATGTCAGTGAATGAGTACTGTCAGCCATCCATGTGAGATGGACAAGATGAGATGAAAAATGCTACATAGTGTGACAAAATAGGCATGTGCCACACACTGCAAAACATCCAGTGTACACAAATACAGTGATTGCAGGCTGATGTACACATCAATGGTTGTGCACTTCAACATGACAGGAAACAACTATCATGTTCCACATTCAAACAGGCCCCAAACATTTATGTGATCAGGCCAATACTCAATCAGCCTGAATGGTCAAATCATTCACCTAACAAGGTAACACATGTGGGCCAATGTGGGGTTCATCAATGACAGAAGCATGTCACAAATGTGACAATAGGGCTGAGGAATGTGTAGCAAAAGTGGGAGAATTGAAACAATCAGCCTGAACGAACACTGAAAAATATAAACAATGTTGTTGCAAGATGCCAGTTCAAGGGCAACTGCCGTAATGTTGCGCTAAATTACTATTGTGGGCAGAAGGGATACTGTCACACCCAAATCCAAGGCCGCTGAATGTTTTGGAGGAAGCACATGGGTGACCCATACCACTCAGGCACACACACCCTCACCTGGCACTCAATCAGAACCCGTCACCCAAACAACATACATATGCATTACACACACATGCATGGGCACTCACCGGACAATGCATCATAATCAGGTAGTTCTCCCACACCTTGGATATGTTCCTCTGTGACGAAGGCCCCAGCAACAGATTCATGTTCAGTGAGTTTGTTGTCCTCTTGTGGAGACCCACCGCCAGTCACCAGAGTAGCAGCATGATTTGAGGGCAGCTTGTTCTTTGCTCTGTGTTTCAGGTCATTCCACCGCTTGTAGCCATCATCAGCAGTGCGCCTCACAAATCCAAGGGCACGTATGCAGTCCGCAATGGTCTGCCAGTGTGCCCTACGTTGACCAGGTGTGGTCTTGCACCCTGCAGTCACCACCATTTCGCGGCTATGTGCTGACACATAGGCCACAAGTGCATCAAGTTCCGGATCATTAAAGCTAGGCTTCCTTGAGGTACCGGAGTGTGTATCCATGTCTGGGGTCTCAGCCTGTCGTGCCAGAGCACCCTTCTTCCTCTTCATTAAAGGTGGAGCAGAGCCAGAGTGGCTTACGCCGCTCTGCTCAGTAGGGGCAGAATCACCGGTGGACTGGGTAGTAGGAGTGTGGAATGCACAATGACCATAGGTCTTGATGCAGGCATTGGTTGCAGGGTAATGTTGGCAGGGGGAATGTCAGTTTGATGGACCTGGACTGACACTGTCCTGGCTGGGAGAGTCAGAGCTGGGGAGGATGGAGCTGCAGCTGCCCCTGCAGCCTCCCCACCCTGCATACTTGGGGCAGCAGATGACATAGCTGCCCCAGATCCACGTGGCTTGGTGACAACAACTTGCACCGCCATACGTGGCCTAGACTTGCTGACCTGGAAGTCAGCCAGGGAGTCATCCTGTGCCAGGTCAGGTGCCACAATGGGCTGGTCCAACAGGGGCTGAGCTGGAATGGTGTCAGCCACGTTTCCCTCAACCATGGGGGTGGGGGGCATGGGTGTCCCTGATTGTTCTTCCACACATGGGGGTATAGGGGCACCCTGCAAATCCCAGCCACGTCCCCTACCGTGCCCACCACGCCCACCGTTTAAAGGTCGGCCACCTTTGCCTCCCTTACCGCTTGGTCGCCTCCCAACCATGGCACTGATGTTGTTGTGCGTATGGGAGTTGCAGTAAACTATTGTCCTGGGCAATTGGGGGTGAAAGGGGTAGGATACTAGATGGAATTCGTACCCTAGTGCTCTAACATGGCTGTCTGTGACCCCTGGGGGAAGATGACGGGTCACGCAACGCACAGGCAGCCCAAAATCAAAAATTAACCTGCACGCAACCCCTCGTATACCACGTGCGTGACAAAATGAGCCCGCACTACGCTATGGCACCCAGAAACACAAAACTAAGCATACGCGTAATACACGCAGCCTACAATGACCTCTGAAGGGGAACGCGACACACGGGGCAAGCACAGTTGCTAAGTACGTGCAGAACTCACCGTCTGCCTGGAAAAAAACGTGAAAAATATGCGCGTGTGCGCGTTGGCAACACCCCTGCCAAAAGAAGAATTGTACGCTGTCTGAGGAGACAGGACAAAAGGAGAAGTGAACTCTGTTTGAGGAAACAGGCCCAACAAAAATTCAGAAAAGAGCTGTCAGAGGTAACAGGGAGTACGAACTAGAAACGCTGTGCAGTAATCGCGTGAGAACCGACAAGAAGAACAGATTTCACCCACTCGCTCTCCACGAAAAGCACGTACAAGGAAATGGCGTCCTACAAGTAGCTTTTAAACCGGCCCACACGTACACATCAGATACGCGTGTACACGGGCGCTTTCCTCCAATTACACGCGATGACACTCGGACGTGCAGTTTTTCCACGTGTGCTCTGTCATCACGTGCTATGAAGGAAATGCCCGCGCGCGTAATGTAATTTACGCGCTTACGCGCTAAGGGCCGTTGGTCCAATGAAATCGTGTGCGTGTGCTGACGCGCCTACGCGCTAATGACCTTTCCTCGAATTACACGCTGACGTGCAATTTTTTCACGTGCCAAATCACTCCGTATCAAGCTGGCCACGCGAAAAAAACACGGCAGACCACGCTCCAGCCCAGAAGGCCGAATTACTGCCCCGCAGAGCCCAAGCACACTCCCATCTGCCTGTGCCAGGTCAAGTGCCACAATGGGCTGGTCCAACAGGGGCTGAGCTGGGATGGTGTCAGCCACGTTTCCCTTAACCATGGAGGTGGGGGGCATGGGTGTCCCTGATGGTTCCTCCACACATGGGGGTATAGGGGCACCCTGCAAATCCCGGCCACGTCCCCTACCGCGCCCACCACGCCCACCGTTTGAAGGTCGGCCACCTTTGCCTCCCTTACCGCTTGGTCGCCTCCCAACCATGGCACTGATGTTGTTGTGCGTATGGGAGTTGCAGTAAACTATTGTCCTGGGCAATTTGGGGTGAAAGGGGTAGGATACTAGATGGAATTCGTACCCTAGTGCTCTAACATGGCTGTCTGTGACCCCTGGGGGAAGATGACAGGTCACGCAATGCACAGGCAGCCCAAAATCAAAAATTAACCTGCACGCAACCCCTCGTATACCACGTGCGTGAAAAAATGAACCCGCACTATGCTATGGCACCCAGAAACACAAAACTAAGCGTACGCGTAATACACGCAGCCTACAAAGACCTCTGAAAGGGGAACGCGACATACGGGGCAAGCACAGTTGCTAAGTACGTGCAGAACTCACCGTCTGCCTGGAGAAAAACGTGAAAAATACGCGCGTGTGCGCGTTGGCAACACCCCCGCCAAAAGAAGAATTGTACGCTGTCTGAGGAGACAGGACAAAAGGAGAAGTGAACTCTGTTTGAGGAAACAGGCCCAACAAAAATTCAGAAAAGAGCTGTCAGAGGTAACAGGGAGTACGAACTAGAAATGCTGTGAAGTAATCGCGTGTGAACCGACAAGAAGTACAGATTTCACCCACTCGCTGTCCACGAAAAGCACGTACAAGGAAATGGCGTCCTACAAGTAGCTTTTAAACCGGCCCACACGTACACGTCAGATACGCGTGTACACGGGCGCTTTCCTCCAATTACACGCGATGACACTCGGACGTGCAGTTTTTCCACGTGTGCTCTGTCATCACGTGCTATGAAGGAAACGCCCGCGCGCGTAATGTAGCTTACGCGCTAAGGGCCTTTGGTCCAATGAAATCGCGTGCATGTGCTGACGCGCCTACACGCTAATGCCCTTTCCTCGAATTACACGCTGACGTGCAATTTTTTCACGTGCCAAATCACTCCGTATCAAGCTGGCCACGCGAAAAACACACGGAAGACCACGCTCCAGCCCAGAAGGCCGAATTACTGCCCTGCAGAGCCCCGAGCACACTCCCACCTGCCATCTGCTGCTGCCTGACTGCCTGCTGCCCACGTGCCCTGCCATTTGCTGCCTGCACGTCAGCCAGGGGTGTAGTTGCTGTGACCACCCATGCTGGAACCGAAGACTCCCGACTGGGATTCCATCGCTCCACAGCCCAGCCCCAGGACCCAGTTGCCCACCCACTACTGCCTCTGGGGTTGCCATGCCCAGCATAACACCATCTGGCAGCACTGGCAACCCCCAGCCAAAGAGGCAGAGGGCCACCAGCTTCACTGCCACCAAAGTTGGTGTCCTGGTGGAGCAAGTCCTGGGGCAGTATGATGCCCTCTTTGGAAGTTCGCATGCCGACAATGAAGGACGGACCAGGATCTGGATGGACATCATGACTGCCATCAACGCGGAGGGGGTGGCAGTCCGCGACTTACATCACGTCAAGAAGCGCTGGGAGGACTTCAGGTCCAGGACCCTCAACAAGGCCCGGTGCCTCGCTAAGGCAGCGGATGCCAAGGGGCGCCGGTGCCAGCTGTCGAACCATCAAATGAGGGTCTTGGAACGCATATGCCCAGCGCTCTACGTCCAGATCCTTGAGCGGCAGACCCGTCTGGAGCCGAGCGGTAAGTGTACATGCATGTTGATAGTACGCTGTGCATGTCGTGGTGTGCCAGTAGTGTGCAGGTTGCACATGTGCTTATGTAGGGACATGTAGGGATGTGGATGAACATGGGCGTGAGGCTGCCACATGTTAGTCCTCTCAGTTGTGAGACACATTGATGGTGTATGTGTTGGTAAGCATGCTGGGCAAATACAGGTGTGGGAGCACACATGTTTGAATTTCTGTGTATGTACATTGGCATGGTTGTGGCATGGATGGTGGTTCATAATGCATGTATCTGCACTGTGTACATGTGCATGTATGTGTATCTGACAAGTGTGCAACTGTGATGCAACATGGATGCACGTGACACTGATATGTAGAAGGATGAATGGCAGATGTGACATGTATGGCGATCTCATCACTGCAACAGTTGGAGGAGATGTAGACATGCATGTAAGTGTGGTGGCGTGTGTGCATGTCTAGTGCACTCCTTGTGTTTCATGTGATGTCAGGCTCACCTTTGGCTGTTCATGCTGTTGTATGTGTATGGATGGTGCTGCCTGGTGCAATATTGCTGTTGAAATGTTCATGTGTGTGAGTTAAAATAACATGTGTCTCATGGAGTGTGATGCCGTGTCTGAGGTTAAACATTGCCACTCATGTGCAACTGTCATGTGTGTATCAGTCCATTGTACAGTGCCCTGATGCCTTTGTTTTATCTCTCCCTGTCTGCAGCGTCAACTGAAGAAGAGGGCGGAGAGGGTGCTGTGGAGAACAGCGGCAGGGATCGTCCTGCCAGCTGGAGACGCAAGGCCCGGCTCCCCTCCCAGATTGTCATCTCGTCCGGGAGTGAGGAGTCTGGTGCCGCATCCCAGGCCGCAGCTGCCGAGGGTAGGTCCAAGAGGCGGAGGTTGGAGGTGGACTCCTCGGCAGCAGAAGGGGCAGCTGAGACCCCACAGGGTCCGACGGAGCAAGATGGCATGGAGTCATCCAGGTTGGTGGGGGGTTTGGTGGAGAAGGAGGCTGTGCAAGGGACACACATGGGGTCTGGAGGTGGGGATTCCACTGGTGCTAGTGGTGCAGTGCAGGACCAGGGACAGGAGGCAGCACAGGCCGCCGCGGAGGTGCCTGTGTGCAATCCTGTCCCTGATCCTGTCACTGCATCATCTGGCACCAGAGGGATGCCTACGTCCAGACCCGTTTTCAGGGAGGGGATGAGCGCACAACAACTGGCCTTCCTCTCCCTGCGGACGTGGCTATCCAGAACCGTGTTGCGCCTGTCCTGGCCGGGTTAGCTTTGCGTCAACG
Organism: Ambystoma mexicanum; assembly: GCF_040938575.1. Taxonomy (NCBI): domain Eukaryota; kingdom Metazoa; phylum Chordata; class Amphibia; order Caudata; family Ambystomatidae; genus Ambystoma; species Ambystoma mexicanum. The sequence continues at coordinate 552,689,337 of NC_090923.1, forward strand.
GGGCATGCGAGGTGACGTGCAGTTTTTTCGTGAAGAGACTGCACGTCATCTCGGGTGCTCTTTGACCGCGTGGACCTGCTGGGACAGGTCACCAGTGCTGGATTCCTCCGTGTGCTGGACCTCCTTGCGACCCCCTCCTCACCTGAACCCCCTACACGCCAGTCGCCCTCCATGCCATCTTCCCACCCATGTATCACCTGGGTACCCTGTGGAGCTGCCTCTGACCCTGCAGCCAGGCTGGTGGAGGACACATCCCTGCCACAGTCGGGAGTCGGACGTCCAGCAGGGGTGGCCACCTCAACAACTGCACCCCAGCCGGAGGAGGATGAGCAGGCAGCAAGAGCCAGGGCACAGGCAGAGGCACAGCAGCAGCAACAACAAGGTGGGAGCCATCATGGCTCCGGGCCTTTGACATCGGAGGAGCAGGCATCGGCCAGAGGGCAGGAGGACCCAGGACTGGAAGTGTGTTTCGTGTGGCGGCGGTTAAGCCATGCTATAGATGCGGAGCGGCAGCGGGCAGAAGAGGCATGGCTCACGATGGTCAGGGCGGAGAACTCCATGCGGAGGGCCCTGAGGCGGGCTGAGTGCCTCGAGGCAATTCGCAGGGAGTTGGAGGAGAACATGTCGTTATCCCTGCGAACCCTCAGGGCCATGGAAGAGGACCGCCTCCAGGACAGTGAGCAGGAGTTTGATGATGCCCTGGCCCGGGACATCCAAAAGTGAGCCGTCGGACTAGCCCGCTGCCCTTGTAAATAGTTTTTAGAGTTAGGTTTCCTTTTCGTTTTCCTTTTATTTGTGGTCAATGGACAATGCCACACAAATTTGTGTATAGTTATATTTTTAGGTAGTTTGTTAGGTAGGTTCCATTTGTTTGGTTGGGATCATGGACCCTTTACATCCTTGGACAATGGATTGTATATAGTTTCATCATGTATTCGGGGGTGACGGGGAGTTCTACACGTGAATTGGCAGTGTGGGTCCTCCCAGGTGTTCCCTCTACACACTCCACGGCCCCTGCAGGCAGCCCACACCACAGGGGACTACCCTGCACCCCTGGTCATGTCCCGCAGGCAGCCCATCCACCATGGGCATGCCCCCCAGCCAAGCCACATGTCAGCTTGCACTACTGATCACCAACGCATGACCCCCTGCACCCCCACCCCCCAGCAGTGCAGGGCACCTGCCAGCAGGCCCCCACTCATGTCCCCCTGCACCCCTACCTCCCAGCAGTACAGGGCACCTGCCAGCAGGCCCCCACTCATGTCCCACTCATGTCCCCCTGCACCTCTACCCCCAGCAGTGCAGGGCACCTGCCAGCAGGCCCCTACTCATGTCCCCCTGCACCCCCACCCCCAGCAGTGCAGGGCACCTGCCAGCAGGCCCCCACTCATATCTCCCTGCACCCCCACCCCCCAGCAGTGCAGGGCACCTGCCAGCAGGCCCCCACTCATGTCCCCTTGAACCCCCACCCCCCAGCAGTGCAGGGCACCTGCCAGCAGGCCCCCACTCATGTCCCCTTGCACCCCCACCCCCCAGCAGTGCAGGGCACCTGCCAGCAGGCCCCCACTCATGTCCCCCTGCACCCCCACCCCCCAGCAGTGCAGGGCACCTGCCAGCAGGCCCCCACTCATGTCCCCTTGCACTCCCACCCCCCAGCAGTGCAGGGCACCTGCTAGCAGTCCCCCACTCATGTCCCCCTGCACCCCCACCCCCCAGCAGTGCAGGGCACCTGCCAGCAGGCCCCCACTCATGTCCCACTCATGTCCCCCTGCTCCCAGGTCATGACGATCCTCAATCATGGCCCTTATGGCCAGCCTCCCCAGCCCAAAGACCCAACCAAGTATTGCATCCACCCACATAGAAAAGGCAATTACATGATACAACCCCAATGGCAAGTATGTAAATGAACACATGTCCGTCACACACACACAATGGGTGCAAGTGAATGTGAAAACCCATATCATGACATGCATGAAACCAATGAGATAATACAACACATCGAAGTATGAAGAAAAAAATGTATTAAACACAACATGAATGTAATCTAAATCCAACACACAACAATGGGAATAATAAAAGAAAAGCTGCATGTCCATAAAAGAATAAAAAACAAGAAATCATAATCCAAAGAAATCCAAAAGAAATGGTGCCCAAAGTCACAGTCTAACAAAGCAAATCCAAGGGAAAAAAGAAAGTGAAAACCATTGCTCCATGGTGAAAATAAAAAAAGAGAACAATCCAATGGTGAACTATGTACAGATGAACAATCCAGGGTCCATGAGCCCAAATGATGAAATGAAACCTATCAAAAACACTACCTAATAAAAAACTATATACAAAAATGTGGTGCATTGTCCAAGCGCAACCAAAATAAAGAAAAAACGAAAGGAAACCTAACACTAACTATATACAATGGCGGCGGGCAATTCCCGCGGCTCACTCTGTGGTAGCATCATCGAACTCCATGTCTATTTGCCGAAGGTGGGACTCTGTCCTGGCCCCGAGGTCTTGCAGGGAGGCACTCATGGCCTGTTCCAACTCCCTGCGAGTTTCCTCGAGGCACACTGCCCGCCTCAAAGCCTGACGCATGGAGAACTCCGCCCTGACCATGGTGAGCCGCGCCTCTTCCGCCCGCTGCCGCTCCGCACCTATCTGCTGGCCCAACCGGTGCCACACAGAAGACACTCCCATTCCTGGGTCCTCATGCCCTCTGGCCGATGCCTGCCCCTCTGATGTTGATGCCCCCGAGCCATCATTGCTCCCACATAGAGCCTGCTCCTGCGGTCCATGTGCCGTGTCTGATGGTGCCTGCACATCCTCCATCAGCTGGTCTCCAGTTGTGGTGTCCACCCCTGCTGGGCCGGCGACTCCCGACTGTGGCAGGGATGTGAGCTCCACCAAGCTGGCTGTGTTGGTCGGGCCAGGTCCACAGGGGGCCCTGGTGGAATCTGGGCCGGAAGACGGTGTGGAGAACGACTGGGACATAGTCTCCACAGAGGAGGAGAGGTCCGCCAGAGTGCGCGACACATGTAGGAACCCACCAACCAGGACGGAGCCCATACGTTCGTGGGACCCCTCGTCCGCAGGTAGTGGAGAGGCAGATGACATGGCACTCTCCCCTACCTGCGGACGGGCCTGGGACGGGGCCTCCCTGCTGGTGCATGGTGGTGCAGTCACAGGGTCAGGGAAAGCAACATGCACAGGCCCCTCCACGGGGACCTGTGCTGCCTCCTGACCATGGCCCTGGACTGCACCACTTGCACCAGTGGTACTACCCCCACCAGGCCCCATGTGCGGCACAGTAGCGGGCTCCTCCTCCTCTGTGGAGACCACCAACCTAGATGTCTCCACACCGTCTTCTGCCATTGGAAGCACCTGTGGGGGCTCACCGGGCCCTTCCGCCACAGCTGTTGTGGCAGACGCAGCACCAGCCCCCTCGCTCCCGGATGATGGTAATTCCTGGGAGGGTGGCTGGGCCTTGCGTCGCCGCCCAGTGGAGGCATCCCCGCCACTTGCTCCACAGTGCCGTCTCCGCCCTCTTCTTCACTTGACGCTGCGTAGAGGGAGACATAGAACACAAGCATCAGGGTACAGTACAAAATACCCTAGACAGGAAGCACTAACACATGAGTGGCACTGTCAAATGTCACTTCTATCCTGTCATTCCACAACACATAAGTGAATGCACACAACACACATGAAGAAACAGTCCTGGCGCCTGCAATCAACATCAACATCCATGTAGAAGGGCCCCTGTAAACCAAGATGTTGCCTTCAAAGTCACATGCATCCATGGCGTTTCAAAGTCACAAACACACTTCTCAGGCACACACACACACATGTGCACCATACATGTACATGACATCAGCACCCATTCCTCACCCCCCCTTCATGTCCAGGAACAGAGACAGCCATGCTTTCATGTGTGCATTCCGCATAGAGCTCCCCATGTTGCATTAAAACACATGCACCAACCATGTGGTTCACACATAACTGGTCTCACATGCATGACCATGATGTCCATGCACACACACATCCATACATGGCCTATGTCATACATACAGGCAAGCATCAGACTACCAGCACACTGCAACATGCCCTGTCTCACACAGCAATGCTTTGCCACTTATCGCTCAACTCCAGACGGGTCTGCCTCTGAAGAATCTGGGCATGGAGCGCTGGGCCTACGCGTTCCAGGACCCTCCTCTGGATGTTACTCATGCGTACCCGGCCCCCCTCCGCGAGGCGCCGGGTCTTGTGGAGGGTCCTGGACCTGAAGTCCTCCCAGCGCTCCTTGACGTGCTTGATGACGCGGGTTGCCACCCCCTCCGTGTTGATGGCAACCACTACGTCGTCCCAGATCCTCTCCCGTCCTTCCTTGTTGGCGCGTGATGTTCCGAAGAGGGCATCATAATGCCCCAGGACATGCTCCACCAGGACACCAACTTTGGTGGCAGTGAAGCTGGTGGCCCTCTGCCTCTCTGGCTGGGGGTTGCCAGTGGTGCCAGATGGGGATGTGCCCGACATGGCAACCCCAGAGGCAGGAGTGGGTGGGCAACTGGGTCCTGGGGCTGGGCTGTGGAGCGATGGTATCCCAGTCGGGAGTTTTCTGTTCCAGCAGGGGTGGACACAGCAACTGGACCCCTGCAGATGGCTGATGTGCAGGCACCAAATAGCAGAGCACATGGGCAGCAGACAGTCAGGCAGCAGCAGATGGCAGGTGGGAGCGTGCTCGGTGCTCTGGGGGGCAGGAAAATGGCCTTCAGGGCAGGAGCGTGGTCTTCCGTGTGTGTATGCGTGGCCAGCTTGATACGGAGTGATTTGGCACGTGAAAAAATTGCATGTCTGCATGTAATTCGAGGGAAGGCCCTTAGCGCGTAAGCGGGTCAGCACACGTATGCGATTTCATTGGACCAAAGGCCCTTAGCGCGTAAGCGTGTCTGTGACGTGTCGCGCTCGGGCGTTGCCCTTTTGCGTGTAAAACTTCACGCGAACCCCAGGAATACACGTACCCCACTCGCACACGCCCTTTTGCTTGTGAAACTTCCCGCGCACCCCCGTAATACACGTACCCTGTGTGAGACTTCCCGCGAACCCCAGTAATACACGTACCCCGCTCGCACAGGGCCTATCGCGTGTGAAACTTCCCGCGAACCCCTGTTATACACATACCCCACTAGCACAGGCCCTTTCGCATGTGAAACTTCCCGCGCAACCCTGAAATACATGTACTCGGATCCAATCGCGTGTGAGACTTCCGGCGAACACCTGTAATACAGGTACCCTGCTCCAATCCCGTGTGAGACTTCCAGCGAACCTCCGTAATACACGTACCCTGCTCCAATCGCATGTCAAACTTCCCGCGAACCCCAGTTATACACGTACCCCACTCGCACAGACCCTTTCGTATGTGAAACTTCCCGCAAACCCCGTAATACACGTACCCTGCTCCAATCGCGTGTGAAACTTTCCACGAACCCCAGTTATACACGTACCCCACTCGTACAGGCCCTTTCGCGTGTGAAACTTCACGTGAACCCCAGTAATACACGTTCCCCCCTTGGCGTTTGCTGTTTGGCAGCCCTGTAAACTGGTCCAGGGTTAGCGCAGCCCTTTGCGCTGGATTGGGGATTTTGATGGCTTTTCCTTGCGCGAGGGCGTTCTTGGGGGCGTAACTGGCGCTGCTGCAGGGTCGTTGCGCCACTCTGTGCCACGGCTGGTTTTGGAGGCTAAAATCCATGAATACGCTGTGCGCGGAAATCGATTTTAGCGCACACGGCTGGCACGCACATTCGCACGCGCACACTGTGCGCCATCCTCGTGCGCCACTTGTGCGCGAAATTCTATGAATTACCCCCTTAATCTGTAGATTGCGATCCCCATAACTAGAATCTTCAAAGGTCTAGGCGAACTCAGTCTCCAATCTAGCACTTTGTTTGTGATCCCCTCTATAAGATCCAAACCCCTACCCGATGAGACCCTGTTATAGGATTAGTGAATCATCCTATCATTTGAGACAAGTCACTAGGGTGTCTGGGGAATCCATATCTATTAGGGGAATAGATTTAAACAGTGTAACATTTGCCCAAGTCACCAGGCCCCCACTCGGGTGCCCTCTTGCCCCTTTACTCACTGGTTTAAAAAAGGTAACATACCCATGAATATGCAGGGGTCTCAGGGCCCAGGATTCCTGAAGACAAATCAACCCAAAATCACGAGCAAAAGTAAGCCAGTCAGTATCAGAAAGGTACTTGTCTACCCCAGCAATATTCCACAATAAAACCTGTGCCCCAGGCAAAATCTGAGCCGAACTGTCTACTAATTGAGAGTTCAAAGTTGCTTGCAGCACCCGGGAATCTGTCGCTGGGGTAAGAGCAGATCGAACGTGACTCTGCCCCTGCCCAGGATGCTCAGGCCTTCAGTTCCTGGGGACCAGCTCTGCACTTCCACTAAGATGTAGCAGTCTGTGCTGGATTCCCCCCGCTAGGATAATGCATTGCTGGTCCTACTCTATTGCTAAGATTGCCTATAGGGCGGCTTGCGGTGCCCACCCGGCTACAGAAAGACAGAGAGGGTTGATGGTGCATTCTCTCATAGCCATATGGCTTACCACCCCAACCCTGAGTATGCCACAAGCTGGCTTGCCGTAGTGCATAATGCCATTCTGGAGGGGTTATCTTAATCATTATTATCGACAGCTCAGTGGGAGGTAACGATCGCTGTTCCATTTCTAGAATACCCCTTACCAGACTGGGTCCTTTCGGGACAATTTCTATTGCGTCCAAGCCTAGGGGTCCTACTAATCTTTAACATGACAGAATATCACTGTGGATTACTGAAATACAGCTCCTCCTGGACCTTAACCAATGGGCAACCTTGTTTATCAGACTGCCTCCACGCTCATATCTACTATCCTGACTTTTGGGGCCATTCACAAGATAAAAGCAATCCTGAGGTTGGTTGCCATGGCCACTGCCAGGCAAAAATGGGGATTGAAAAAGCCTAACCTTGCCCCCATCCACCTCATCAACCGCTTGCGCCTCCATAGATGAGTGGACAAGGGAGTGGTTGGGTGATGGTACTGTCTGCACAAACAAACATCTTAAAGCACAGGGCCCTTTGATATTATTCACTCCTTCCATAACTCCCCTCTCAACGACCAAGTGCGTCTCCACCCCAGGTGAGAATGGAGCCTGAGACATCAGGTCCTTAACCAAATTTGCCAACCTGCAAATGCTACTTTTAAGTTTCCTTGTTTTCCTTCCGCATATGCACTAGAAACTGTAGAGCACACCTACATCCCGCACAACCCCTTATAGCCGGGGTTCTTATATTACCTGGGCTGCACTCTTGGCTTTCCCTCTCACTCCCATGAAATGGGGGGTGGGGTAGCTGAAATAAGAGTAGTTACGGCCATATCAGGGATTAAGTGGGCTAGCAGGTTGGTACCAGGAGTAGGAGCAGCCAGGGCCTGAAACATGTTTTTAAAAGGAACCTCCAATGGATACAATGGAATGGAAAGTCCCCATCCCTCCTGACATTGCTGCCATCCTCCCCAGCCAAAGGAGCTGCAACCTCTACAGGAATTGTGTAATGTAAGCCTTCGGATCCTCTCTGCGCACTTTCAAACTGGTATCCTGGGAGTATCTTGCCCACGTCTACAAGGGTGCCCAAAGTGTTCTTATGTGAGCCCATACTGTCTTTAACCAGTGCCTGCATCAATTTCAAGCTAAGCTTGCTTACAGGCCCCCCTGTTCTTTAGCACCTGGGATACCCCTTCATCGCTAACCTTACTTATTATATTATATCGATACCCGCTGTGCCATTGTAGAGGGTGTATCCTTGGACGAAGTTTGGGGTTCCATGTGTTAATACCCCGCAAAAATATTGTGATACAAATATTGAGGCATGGACCCTGCGGGGACACCCCTGCAACCCCCGCATTATTTTTAAATGTGTGGGGGACACCCCCGCTCACACAAATTATCCCCCCCAAAAATATTGCCAATGGCGTTACAGATGACCATATATACATATATATATATGTTTGGTGGGGATAATATGTAGGGATACCAAGTTTGGTGTTCTCTGCTGCAGTCTGTTAGGAGGAAAGGCTCCAGCCCGCTTAATGCTGAGAAAGGGGAATCCTTTGTCTGGTTACTCCAGCCATCAAGGAGGTGCCGCTCTGGCTGCACGAAGAAGGCCTTAGAAGGGAGGAACACCCCTCTGATAGGACCCATCGGACTCTCTCCCAACCTGCACCTCAAGCCAGGTGGCTGACTGCATAGGCTACCTCACAGTTCCGCCGGCGTCAAATCATGGGCCTGCAACCTTTGGCTCTCCAGATGTTTTGGTCTACAACTACCATCACCCTTAACCAGCATTGTCAATGGTGAGGGATCAAAGGAACTGTAGTTCACAGACATCTCAAGAGCTGCAGGTTGCATATCACTGCCCTAAATAAATACATTTCCATGGTATACCACATAGCAGCGTCTTTGAGACTGGGTCTACCGGGTGATCTAATGCTTGGTCATAGACAGTCCCCCCTTTTCAATGGCCAGCCATGACACGAAATCCTCCTGTTATCCCCTGCTGGGCCTTTAATGGCCCTGTTTCTGAGGGTCTCCTGGTACTTTAATAGTTAGCGGGTGGAAATGGCAAGAGAAATAGAAAGCTTCCTTTTATAATGTAAACATTTCTGGGCCTTACAATAACAATAGGTCCTCCTAGTGTGCCCTACCTTCGCTCTATGCATCAGGACCCTCCAACAATTTCAGGGGTCTGGTGGTCCCTGACCATGGTTGCAAGTCAACAAAATTATTGGTGGGCCCACGCTGAAATCTTTATTGGCGAGGCCAAGATCAAATGTTCCATGTTTTGGAAGCTGCTGTGTCTACAAGTGTGGGCCATTCATGTGGGTGCCTTATTGTTGCAATGTAATATTGCTGCCCCAAAACCATCCCCCAAGCTCATTCTAAGGGCTGCTGGCTCCAGAAAACCTGATTGAGCACTGCATGCTACAAAATGAATTGTGTGGGGCTAGTCTACCTAACCCCTTGAGCGACAGTACATGTATTATTAGTGGGGTTTGAGCCCCACTGACCCATATAACCTGGCAACTATGTCCCTAACGCAATCCTCACCAGTACTTTCCTTTAGTAATCCCTTATGGGTCTATACGGTTCAGGACAACCTGTGGGTCCAACATTGCTTAATACATGCCTCCCTGTGGCCCAACTGTGCCCTCATTCCTCTGATCCCTCTCTCAATGCTCACCTGGATTCATGATTCGCTAACCTTTGTGATGTCTGCCGACTCTTGTGGTACACAGTCCTCTCTCTCCACCCTCTCCTGTGCAGCGCATCAGGAGTGAAGGGAGGAAAGAGAGTGCAAAGCTTGTTGGTTACCTTAGACACCATGTTATGTTATGTTATCAGTATTTCTAACGCCCACAGATGCCCAAGGGCATCATGGCGCAAGGATAGCACAGGGAGGGAATTATGAGTAACAGCAGTCTAAAAGAGACGAGTTTTGAGAAGATGGAAAAACTGAAGGTGATTCTCAATAAGTCGAAAGGCGACAGTTAATTCCATAATTTGGCTGCTGTGACAGAGAAAGCCCAGCACCTATCCTAGAAAAGTGGAACTTCGGGACCGTCACCAGAAGAGCATTACTAGAGCGAAGAATGCAGCCCAGGACACAGGGTAAAAAATGTTTACGGAGGTAGTCAGCCCCCTGCCCGTAGACTGCTCTGTGTACCAGACAGAAGGCTTTAAAATCAATCCTCATAATCATGGGGAGCCAATGAAGAGTGCAGAGTACTGGAGTAACATGGGCATGGTAGGGGGTAGATGTAGCCACCCTAACTGTGAGATTCTGAAGGAGCTGCAGCCTACGAACCAGCCCCATAGGTTGAGCCAGAAACAGGGCATTACAATAGTCAATACGACCAAGTACAGCAGAAGCTACTACTAGCGGACACAGGTGGACAGGAAGGAATGGTATGATCCCTCAAAGCACTCGTTGAAGAAAATGGGCAGTTTTGCAAACAGCGCTAACTTGAGCCGACATAGACAGTGAAGCAAACTGGTATACTCAAAGATTTTTTTTACCAGGGACACAGGGGTGGGAACAGCACCCAAAGCAGTGGGCCATAGAGAGGCAGACCAAAGAGCAGTGTCCGTCGGAGATCCCACCACCAGGACCTGCGTCTTGTCCCTGCTGAGCTTTGGACAGTTTCTGCTCATCCACTCCCCCACGGCCGCCAGGCAGTCACACAGCCATCCCAACACTGCAGAATGGTCCAGATCTAAACAGACTAAAATCTGGGTGTCGTCGGCATAGGAATAGCACCGGAGACCATGGGAGTGAATGAGGCCCATCAGTGGCTGGACATAGATGTTAAACAGCATCGGGGACAAGGCGGAGCCTTGAGGAACACCACAAAAAAGTGTACGAGAAGAGGAATTAAATGGGGAAGTGAGAGAGATTGAAACCTATCAGCAAGAGAAGAGGAGAGCCAGGACAGGGCCAGAGAGGACAGCAGATTCCATCCAGGACAACAGTGTGGCGTGGTCTACAGTATCAAAAGGTGCAAAGAGGTCAAGCAATATCAGGGCTCCCATTCCACCCTGGATAACCAACATGGCAAGATCGTCAACTACAGAGACCAGGACACTCTCGGTCCCCCGACCTGGCCGAAAACCAGACTGAAAAGGATTACAGAATTTGGAGGACTCAAGAAAGGAAGATAGAAGAGGAGAAACAAGAGATTCTAATACTTTCATTAGAAAAGGAAGAAGTGAGATAGGGTGATAGTTAGCCAAGGTGTTGGCATCAAGTGAGGGCTTTTTCAAACGCGGGATACCAGTAGCCTGTTTAAGTGCTTTATGAATAAAGCCCTGCTGGCAGGAGTGATTAACTTCTGTCGTAAGCCAAGGAAGGATGTCAAGTAGAATATCCTTAAGAACAGTAAGAGGGATGGGGTCAGAGGGAGTAGCCGACTTCAGTCTAATAACTGCTCCACAGACATCTTAAGAGGAAAAAAACGGGAAGTGTGGCCATACCTGAGAGCTAGCTAATGGTTCAGGTACTGCTATAGGTTCCGTATTGGGGGTAGTTGTTGAAATGAGGTTGCGGATGTCCACAATTTTATTCTCAAAGAACTCAGAGAGAATCACAGAGGCCTTGAGTAGATTTGACACCAGGCACAAAGCTGAAGAGAAAGATTTCATGACTGAGAACAGATCTTTGGACTGATGAGTGAGAGCTGATGAGTAAACAGCATCGCTGCATCACACCTCTATACCTAATAATCTTTCGATTTACTCACCTGACCTTAATCCAGCATTTAATAATGCAAGTAACCCAAGAGGCTGCTTCCTCATAATAGTTGTGTCAACCATTTACCTCAAGTGTGCAAATTAGAACACAATATTGGGGATGAGGATGGACCCGCAATATTTTAATGAAGGAAGGCCACATTTGAAGGATAACAAATCCAAGAAGTGAAGGAATGGTACTACAGCAAAGTATTTACCTAAAGAAGAAAATGCAGAATGCTCAGGTATTCCTAGCATGACCGGAAAGCCAGCAATTCCTTGCAGGCATTAGTTAAAATGTAACTCATTGACGCAAAGAATGGCAATAACTTTAAATCAGGCAGAAAGGTAGCAATATTGTTGAACAAGTTAGGAGTGCAACGAAACATAATATTTGAAAGCCTCTCCCATGGCACATCACGTAATCCAGGTGAGGATCATGACATATTATTGAAACAGTGACCAGACTTGAGATAATGTTTGGAGTAAATGATAACACAATAAATCATAATGTACAGTTCAATATGAGGAAACAGGATGCAGAAGGGTCCATTGATGATTTTGTGACATGACTAAGAGAACTAGCAATTTTGGAGTTATCACAGATATGACACTCAATAAGATGCTTACAGTGCAATTTCAAGACATGACACTACAAGACAAAATGCTAAATGTGAAGAAAATACAGCAGAAGAAACGTTTGTGTTCAGAAATCAATCACCCCCAATTAAAGTCAATACTAAAGAAAAATAATGACAGACATGATGAGAAAAGGTATACAAATGAAAGATACAGCGATAAAAAAAACCTGTTAATAAAAATCCCAAAAGCTACAGATGCGATTATCACACGGATATATGCAGTGATAACGAGTTCAAGCTAGAGGCTGGGTATATTCCAAATGTCAGAAAAAGGGATATTTTCAAGGTTCTGAAAGACTAAGTGTACAAAATGGCGAGAACAGTAGAATCAACAGCAAGTAGTCATACATCAGACCAGGAGGAGGGAAAAGTAGTGCTAACAATACAGCAAGTAGAAAGTAAGAAACGCGGTAGAGCTATTGGCAGATTAAGGATAAAATCTCACAATACTACCAATAGAAATGCTTTTAGAGTACCTAAATCAAGAAAAGGCAATATTGCACATACCTGCTGCCAAGCCAGGAGTGCATAAAGGCATGAAGATTGCCCTGCTAGCATTCCTAACATGTGAAATGAGCTTTAAATGATGCTCTGTGTACAGAGAAATCTATGCTACTGACAACTGTGCTCCTGGCATAGGATGGCATGATCAAACACTGTTAAAAAATTAAATTGGAATCCTGCAAGCAAGAACAAGTACACACAGTGTGCAAAAATGCCTGGAAAATTCTTATAGAAAACAAAGAGGCAGTATTCAGTAAGGATGTGTGAAAGGCAACATAGATTACATAAAAATAAACATCAAAAGCAATGCCAATAAAACACAAGGTTAGACTTGGGCATATAACACCAAGGAAAGAACTAAAGAATTATTGAACCAAGTGGTCGCAGATGGGACAGTTGAGCCAGTGAAGGGAACAGAATGGCTCAGTACTGTGGTGCTTATAAAAAAGCCACAGGCAAACTGAGATTATGCATAGACGTGTTAAGTCCAAAGTAAGAGATCACCACAGATTGGATTATCTGGGTTACACTCTATCAGGGGAAGGTATTAAACCTAAACATGGCCTAATAGTAGCATTAGTGAATGCACCATAATCTATAAAAAAAAAAAACAACTAAAGTAATTTCATGGCCTCAACGAATATTATGCTGATTTCATCAGGAATGTCCCTAATAAGAGTGAACATATAAAGTATTCAGGATGAAAGACACTCAAATGCATTTGATGATGTAAAAAACAACATCACCAATGCCGCGTAGGCCACTAAATGATGAAAGGTGCACCTGTTTGAGGGTGGATTCTAGTGCTTACAGCTTCGTCACTACACTCACTCAAGACAGAAACTTAGAGGAATAAGTAGTGGCGTCCACATCCAACACTCTAATGCCTTTGGAACTAAATATTCTGTTCCGTGAGAAGGAGATGTTGGCAAGTGCCCGGGCAACATCCTACTTCAGGTAATATCCCTGGGGTAAAGAGTTCAAACTTTGCATAGATGACAAGCCGCCTCATACACGTTTTAAGCCCAAGAGGTACAAAAGAAGCCACTACAGGGTTGGCTTGTTTAACAGCAAAACTACAGAGATTTACATTGGCAATTTACATCTACATTATTCTAGTGGAATATCTTCCAGGATGGAACAATAAAATAATAAGCTGCTTATCGAGACATTCAAACAAGAAAATTAGTACGAATTCTTGAATGACGACTGTATAGTAGTGTCCATTAAAGATGGAGAAGAATAACGTAAAGGGAATAAATACCTGACAATTATGGATGCAGCATTTAAAGAAGATTAAGTTATAAAACTGCACATTCATAACCACAGGATGGGCAGATTTGTTTCAGCAACTGGAATGAGAAGTATCTTGACTGGAAGACACACCAACGACACATAGGAGTGACCCTGATCATAAAAGAACATATACTGGTGGCCTGAAAGGGACATTGAAGTACATATTACCGTGGAACACTGTGCAGCATGTAATTCTAATGGCAAAAGATTATTGACAAGGCAGACATCCATGAAACAGGTGACAATACCAGATGGAGTAGGGTCCAAAGTTGAACTTGACTTTATAAGCCCTCTGGTCAAAATCAATGATAAAGAAACATACAAAGCCCTTCACCTCCCTGAGCCAACAAGTGTGCAAATAGATTAATTAAAGAAAGTCTACAGTTGCCTCTGGACTTCATGGCAAAGGAAGAGCTTTGGAAGCCATTTCTGCTCACTTAAAGACACCACATTTCACAACAGGAGTAACACCTTTTGTGAGTGTAGAGGAGGAGACAAAAACCTCTGCAGGAGGTCCTGCCCCTAAATTCCCTATATGTTGGGAACCGGAAATAGTGACAAGCAAGAAACCTGTAATGATGCTTATAAAACGAGCAGCCTTTGGAGCAAAGTATCCATTAAGGAAAACATTCTTTATGTATCCATGGAGACCTGACAGCCTCTTGGGAAAGATCCTTGAAGAGTCACATGAAGTAAAGTGACACACCTAAGAAGGGATGACAGAAAAGAAGATGATTAGGCCATATAGAATCTGTTGACGAAATAAGAATCGAGTAAACTCTCATATATGGGATGATGATCATACGTGTGATGAACACAGAAGAAGCAGACAACCATTTTATAATTGTGCAGATGCAGTAACGCAAGTAGACAAAGTAATCATAAGACTGGCTATGTAGTGAATAGATTGTGGTGATGCGCCACAGTATATATATGCATAGGAATATGGAAGTTCCACATCATATTTGGGCAAACTGGACCCCATGAATAGAAGGGCTGGAAAAGTGTGGCACAGCAGAATGAGCTTGGTAAGGTGCGTTGGAAGGACATTGAGTGCCAGGTTTTATTCATTTGATATTATTAAATACGAAAAAGAAAGGGTTTGCCCTCAAACTGCGCACACACATAGAATAATAAGCAAATACAAATTAAATAAGTGGTTTTAATCAGTGCTGGTGCAGCCTGACACGTGTTTCGAGCTTCCCGCTCTTCTACTGAGGCTGCTTGTGCAAGAATATAAAACATTGATGTACAACAAAAACATTTGTTGAGCATGATTCAATAGTAAAACAAACAAAGTCCCCAGACCCAGGGCAAGAAGGCAGTTAGCGTTAGCCAAATCAACACATTGGGTATATGGTTAGAGTAGCAGACAGTTACACCGAATGCACATTTCAAATCAACCCAGTTCAGATAAAGGAAATTATAATCACAGAAAGTGCGTAATTCGGTGGAAAAAACATAACACATTATGAAAAATAATAAGGAGGGGGGGGGGGAGAGAAAAAAGAAGAAAAAACATAATTATTCAGTGAGAGAAGATGCTCGTGGTAATCAGCCAGAAATACATGTATAAGGCCACTGACTGTTAAAATTATACCTTGATCTTGGCTTGTGTAAAGTTAGGATACTAGAAAAAAATGCAAAATTAAAGAAATTTTATCGAGGGGCAAATTAATGAATCGATTACGGTAAAAAAGGGGGGTTGCAGTTGTGTTGCATCAAAAAAATTTGTTTTAATATATATATATGATTTTACCCCACTTACCAATAATAGGAGTTGAATAATCTGACAAAGTTAGGCGTGGGCTCCCTATAAAACAAAGAGGGGATGACTATTTGTATAGGATTCTGACTGATTAGATTTCCACCTAGCAGTCATTTAAAAATAAAGAAATGACATACCAATATTTTGCAGTTGCACGAATGACGTTTCAGTAAATTATTAAGTTGCTGCGGCACGGGCAGGAATCGAAGAATGCAGTTGCGGCAAGAACCAAAGAAAACAAAGCAACAAAGGGTCAATTAGCTAATTAAGTGGGTTATCTCTGTGGACATCTAAATCAACAAGGATCGTAAAGTGATGCTCGCAGGAAGGGTCTGTGTACAAATTGTCAACGTTCACTCACCAGTGCGTTCACTGCTATGTGAGGAACTGGAGCCAAACGGAGACCCTCCGTGTGCCGAGTTAACTCGGAGCTGGGAGGGAAGCAACAGTGAGAACGCCCGTGCGCGGGCGAGTCACCTCAAAATTAAGGGGAAAACAAGAGCGCCATGATGGACTAGTGTAGATGTAATTGAAAGAAAATCATTACGGCTACTCGATATAGACAATGATATGTTTGAGATGTGCGTATGCCGGAAATAATTTGCGCATGGTAAATGCACAAATAGAAATGAATTGCAAAAAATAATGCAAGGCCGAAGGACATAAATCCGGAAGGAATTAATTAATCAATTGAAGTATGAAGTCACTTGGGCTGTCCACGGATGGCAGTAGTGTATTGTGCAAACACTTGTGCCTGCATCTATAATAAAAAGTGTCCCGTGTACTGGCAAAGATGCTAAATAATGGAGGGGCGCCTGGACCTGACTGAATTTACATAAGTTTTGTTTAAACGGAGGTGCCCGTGCTAGCAAGTGTATGCAATAAAAATGGTGCGCTACGCCCGGTTAGATAGCATAATAATTGGATAATGACATGTAGCTAACGGCTGATTACCAGTGACATCCATACAAATGACCAATGCCTGTTGGCATAACATGTGGAAAGACATATAAAAGACAACATGTACCATGACTTTTAAACATCTAATCACAAAAAGACAGATAGTTCATGGTCTGTGTTCAGGCCAAACTCTACAGTACGGTATTGACAAATCAGACGGGCTTCCAATTGTCTGAGTTTAAGTATCTGGTTACCTCCACGTTGCGGGAGGGACACCTTCATGATCCCAGCAAATTGAATCATTGCCTTGTTATCCATTTGATGGGATCTTTGCCAATGCAAAGCTAGGGGATATTTGGAATCAGATTGAGTAATTGAGTACAGATGTTCTCTGATGTGAATTTTCAGCGGGCGTATAGTACTGCCAATATAGTATAGACCGCAGACACATTTAATACAGTAAATACAGAATTTCGAATTACAATTGATAAAAGACAAAATCTTGTGTGTACCTAAGTGTCCGAAGTCGATGGAGGTAGTCTCCAGTGCATGTGAACACATAAAGTAGCCCCCACACTTGTAAAAAACAGGGTCTGGGGGCTGGTGTAACCAAGTATGTTGCTTGGGTGGGATTGGCATGAATGAAGGAGAAAGTATGTTCTTGAGGTTGTTTGCCTTGGTATAGATAAAACTTGGTGAGTTGTCCACCCAAGGAGTTATATCACGATCAAGTTGTAGGATGTGCCAATGCCGTTTGATTATATTGTAAAGCACCGAACTATCCGAATTAAATCTGGTGATAAACTTGAGTTTCTGAGAATGAACATTCTCGTTCCTTACTTTCGGAGTGAGTAGATCGCATCTCTTCATGGCCCGTACATCATGTTCTGCTTTTGCTACTGAGCGTACGTCATAACCTCTAGCTATAAACCTTTGGCGTATCAATGAACATTCCTGGTCGAAGTCATTCGTAAGCAGACAATTCCGTCTTGCCCGAATGAATTCGCCTTTGGGTATATTAGAAACTACAGTTTTCCTATGACAGCTAGTAGCATGCAGAACTGCATTCACGAATGTAGATTTTCTAAAAGTTTTAGTTACAAACTGATTATCTGAGATAGTGATAGTAAGGTCTAAGAAATTAACGCATGTAGGGCTATACGTGTGTGTAAATTGAATGCCCCAATTGTTAGAGTTGAGATAAGAAACAAATTAATTTAAAAGCTCAATAGAACCATTCCAAACCAAAAGCACATCGTCGATATAACGTTTCCACATGTGAATATGTGGCGTGAAGAGCTGGTTAGAGAAAACAAGTTGTTGCTCATAGTTATGCATAAAAATGTTAGCTAACGCAGGGGCATAACTTGCCCCCATTGCAACTCCGATCAACTGTCTATAATAAGTGTTGTTGAAAAGGAATACATTATTAGTAAGAGCAACAGATAGTAGATCTTTGATCATTTCGATATGTTCGAAAAAGGAAGCTGAATGAGCACGAAAAATAAAGTCTATACTGCTGATTGCTTGCTGATGATTAATAGATGTATAAAGCGCTTTTACATCAAGTGTAACCAAGACAAGATTGGGTAACATAGGCAGTTGGTTGAGCATCTGGAGAATATGCATTGTGTCACGAATGAAAGTAGGTATATTGTTGACTAATGGTGAGATGCATTCATTGATGTACAGGGAGGTGGGCTCCAGGATACCACCACCTCCACTCAGTATAGGTCTCCCTTCTGGTATTTTGACAAACGGTTTGTGAATTTTTGGCAGAAAATAAGCAGTTGGCATTGTAGGCCCATCAACAGTTAAGAATTGTCTTTCAACATCCGTTAACAAGCCTGCTTTATGCCATTTGTCCACCACTGATTTGATTGTTGCACGGAGGGAGGTCGTGGGGTTACCAGGTAAAATTTCGTAACATCCAGGAGAATCAAGGTGGGCGAGGCCCATTGTAATGTAGTCTACTTTGTCCAGAATCACAACATTGCCTCCCTTATCTGCCTCCTTTATGATAATCGTATCAATTCTTTACTAGAGAGGTTAGATCTCGTGTTCTTGTGTTTGGCAGAGTCTTGTAATTTGTGGATGTCGTTGGTTACGACTTGGTGGAAAGTGTCAATCAAGTTATCTTTAGGAAATACAGGAGTGAGCTTCGATTTGTTTGATAATTCTTTTATTTTCAAAGTTTGTTGTTCGATATTGAGGTCATGCATCAAGTTCATTATATTCATGTTAGGGTCTAATCCATATTCATCAATAGACATGAGTACATGAGTACTCATCATGGTTTGTAGTGTGATGTCAGATGGTTGTGGTTCTTGGGGCTTACTTTTGTAAAGCTTAACTTGTGTAGCGAAAACATTTCTTTAATTTTAATTTACGAACAAATTTGAATGAATCAATCTGAATTTGAACATATTCGTTAAAACCAGTAGGAGCAAAAGAGAGCCCTCGGTTAAGGACTGCACGTTCGTCAGAGGAGAGCGAATAACTACTCAAGTTATGAATTAAATCTATCTGATTTGGTTCCTGAGAGTCTGTTGGTATGATGCCCGGGTGACTCTGCGTTGGGCAATCGGGCGTTTGCGCCTGGTTGGTTGGCTACCCCTTGTGCCCCTAGGCTTGGGTCTGGGGTTGAAATATTGGCGGGTGGGGGTAATTGAAATCGAACCTGTTTGGCCGCTGCTAATGCGGCTTGGCGGTTGCCTTTTTTCTACCTGCGTATTAGTTCTAAAAAAGGCGTGGGCTGAATAATGGGTATTTGTTCCCATTCTCTGGACTCAATTACATCAGAGAGATTAGGCTCAGAAAGTAGTAGTTTTCTGCCACTTTTCCCTCAAACCCGTTAGGCCTAGTGACACAGCAGCTTTATTCGGCCCAACTATTTTTATTACCACTATGGCTGTAACAGCTGCATACGTTCTAACAAGAGATGATGATATTAAGGCTCTATTTTCCCCTAGGGGCTCGACATTGAATCCTTTTAAAAGGATGACATCTGAAGTAGAGGACTTACGATCTAAATTTATTAAACTTGAACGCCTTAGCATCAGAGAGATCAATACATTTTGGGAAAAGACTACTCTTACCCATTATCTACAAGAAAATAAAATACCAAGAGGCCTACGTATATTAATTCTACCGGACTTTGAAGACCCTTTAGATAATGACCTCGCCACGGACTGGGAACGCAACTTATCCACCAGTTCCAATAATATGCTTAAGTTACTTATTGAACATGCCAAAAGAGAACATGCCAGAATTGTTGTCCAGATCGATAGTTTGAAAGAAGAAATTGCTCTCTATGATGCACCTAGCACTACGATTGATAAGAACTACAAAACTTTATATACCTGTCTACGCAAACATCAGGATGAAGTCAAACTTCGTAAATCACGCAAGTTCTCAAGAGATGATAGAGATTACCGTGATAATAGGGTATATACTTATCAACCCAAATATGATCAAGTATCTCGCTCTCGTACGAGCAGTTTGGCTTCATCCCTTGCTAGCTCTGAAGTCGATAGCGACAGTGACAAATCATCTTCTGAGACCAATTCCGAAGCAGGTATTGCTACTTCTGAGCCTAATCTCTCTGATGTAATTGAGTCCAGAGAAGGGGAACAAATACCCATTATTCAGCCCACGCCTTTTTTAGAACAAATGCGCAGGTACAAAAAAGGCAACCGCCAAGCCGCATTAGCAGCGGCCAAACAGTTTCGATTTCAATTACCCCCACCCGCCAATATTTCAACCCCAGACCCAAGCCTGGGGGCACAAGGGGTGGCCAACCAACCAGGCGCAAATGCCCCGATTGCCCAACGCTGAGTCACCCGGGCATCATACCAACAGACTCTCAGGAACCAAATCAGATAGATTTAATTCATAACTTGAGTAGTTATTCGCTCTCCTCTGACGAACGTGCAGTCCTTAACCGAGGGCTCTCTTTTGCTCCTACTGGTTTTAACGAATATGTTCAAATTCAGATTGATTTATTCAAATTTGTTCGTAAATTAAAATTAAAGAAATTTTTCGCTAACCAAGTTAAGCTTTACAAAAGTAAGCCCCAAGAACCACAACCATCTGACATCACACTACAAACCATGTTGATTACTCATGTACTCATGTATATTGATGAATATGGATTAGACCCTAACATGAATATAATGAACTTGATGCATGACCTCAATATTGAACTACAAACTTTGAAAATAAAAGAATTATCAAACAAATCGAAATTCACTCCTGTATTTCCTAAAGATAACTTGATTGACACTTTCCACCAAGTCATAACCAACGACATCCACAAATTACAAGACTCTGCCAAACACAAGAACACGAGATCTAACCTTTTTTAGTAAAGAACAACAAGCTCTGCACACTCTGGCCTCAATTGATACGATTATCATAAAGGAGGCAGATAAGGGAGGCAATGTTGTGATTCTGGACAAAGTAGACTACATTACAATGGGCCTCGCCTACCTTGATTCTCCTGGATCTTACGAAATTTTACCTGGTAACCCCACGACCTCTCTCCGTGCAACAATCAAATCAGTGGTGGACAAATGGCATAAAGCAGGCTTGTTAACCGATGTTGAAAGACAATTCTTAACTGTTGATGGGCCTACAATGCCAACTGCTTATTTTCTGCCAAAAATTCACAAACCGTTTGTCAAAATACCAGAAGGGAGACCTATACTGAGTGGAGGTGGTGGTATCCTGGAGCCCACCTCCCTGTACATCAATGAATGCATCTCACCATTAGTCAACAATATACCTACTTTCATTCGTGACACAATGCATATTCTCCAGATGCTCAACCAACTGCCTATGTTACCCAATCTTGTCTTGGTTACACTTGATGTAAAAGCGCTTTATACATCTATTAATCATCAGCAAGCAATCAGCAGTATAGACTTTACTTTTCGTGCTCATTCAGCTTCGTTTTTCGAACATATCGAAATGATCAAAGATCTACTATCTGTTTCTCTTACTAATAATGTATTCCTTTTCAACAACACTTATTATAGACAGTTGATCGGAATTGCAATGGGGGCAAGTTATGCCCCTGCGTTAGCTAACATTTTTATGCATAACTATGAACAACAACCTGTTTTCTCTAACCAGCTCTTCACGCCACATATTCACATGTGGAAACGTTATATCGACGATGTGCTTTTGGTTTGGAATGGTTCTATTGAGCTTTTAAATGAATTTGTTGCTTATCTCAACTCTAACAATTGGGGCATTCAATTTACACACACGTATAGCCCTACATGCGTTAATTTCTTAGACCTTACTATCAGTATCTCAGATAATCAGTTTGTAACTAAAACTTTTAGAAAATCTACATCCGTGAATGCAGTTCTGCATGCTACTTGCTGTCATAGGAAAACTGTAGTTTCTAATATACCCAAAGGCGAATTCATTCGGGCAAGACGGAATTGTCTGCTTACGAATGACTTCGACCAGGAATGTTCATTGATACGCCAAAGGTTTATAGCTAGAGGTTATGACGTACGCTCAGTAGCAAAAGCAGAACATGATGTACGGGCCATGAAGAGATGCGATCTACTCACTCCGAAAGTAAGGAACGAGAATGTTCATTCTCAGAAACTCAAGTTTATCACCAGATTTAATTCGGATAGTTCGGTGCTTTACAATATAATCAAACGGCATTGGCACATCCTACAACTTGATCGTGATATAACTCCTTGGGTGGACAACTCACCAAGTTTTATCTATACCAAGGCAAACAACCTCAAGAACATACTTTCTCTTTCATTCATGCCAATCCCACCCAAGCAACATACTTGGTTACACCAGCCCCCACGCCCTGGTTTTTACAAGTGTGGGGGCTGCTCTATGTGTTCACATGCACTGGAGACTACCTCCATCGACTTCGGACACTTAGGTACACACAAGATTTTGTCTTTTATCAATTGTAATTCGAATTTCTGTATTTACTGCATTAAATGTGTCTGCGGTCTATACTATATTGGCAGTACTATACGCCCGCTGAAAATTCGCATCAGGGAACATCTGTACTCAATTACTCAATCTGATTCCAAATATCCCCTAGCTTTGCATTGGCAAAGATCCCATCAAATGGATAACAAGGCAATGATTCAATTTGCTGGGATCATGAAGGTGTCCCTCCCGCAACGTGGAGGTAACCAGATACTTAAACTCAGACAATTGGAAGCCCGTCTGATTTGTCAATACTGTACTGTAGAGTTTGGCCTGAACACAGACCATGAACTATCTGTCTTTTTGTGATTAGATGTTGTTTAAAAGTCATGGTACATGTTGTCTTTTATATGTCTTTCCACATGTTATGCCAACAGGCATTGGTCATTTGTATAGATGTCATTGGTAATCAGCCGTTAGCTACATGTCATTATCCAATTATTATGCTATCTACCCGGGCGTAGCGCCCCATTTTTATTGCATACACTTGCTAGCACGGGCACCTCCGTTTAAACAAAACTTATGTAAATTCAGTCAGGTCCAGGCGCCCCTCCATTATTTAGCATCTTTGCCAGTACACGGGACACTTTTTATTATAGATGCAGGCACATGTGTTTGCACAATACACTACTGCCAACCGTGGACAGCCCAAGTGACTTCATACTTCAATTGATTAATTAATTCCTTCCGGATTTATGTCCTTCGGCCTTGCATTATTTTTTGCAATTCATTTCTATTTGTGCATTTACCATGCGCAAATTATTTCCGGCATACGCACATCTCAAACATATCATTGTCTATATCGAATAGCCGTAATGATTTTCTTTCCATTACATCTACACTAGTCCATCATGGCGCTTTTGTTTTCCCCTTAATTTTGAGGTGACTCGCCCGCGCACGGGCGTTCTCACTGTTGCTTCCCTCCCAACTCCGAGTTAACTCGGCACACAGAGGGTCTCCGTTTGGCTCCAGTTCCTCACATAGCAGTGAACGCACTGGTGAGTGAACGTTGACAATTTGTACACGGACCCTTCCTGCGAGCATCACTTTACGATCCTTGTTGATTTAGATGTCCACAGAGATAACCCACTTAATTAGCTAATTGACCCTTTGTTGCTTTGTTTTCTTTGGTTCTTGCCGCAACTGCATTCTTCGATTCCTGCCCGTGCCGCAGCAACTTAATAATTTACTGAAATGTCATTCGTGCAACTGCAAAATATTGGTATGTCATTTCTTTATTTTTAAATGACTGCTAGGTGGAAATCTAGTCAGTCAGAATCCTATACAAATAGTCATCCCCTCTTTGTTTTATAGGGATCCCACGCCTAACTTTGTCAGATTATTCAACTTCTATTATTGGTAAGTGGGGTAAAATCATATATATATATATATTAAAACAATTTTTTTTGTATGCAACAACTGCAACCCCCCTTTTTTACCGTAATCGATTCATTAATTTGCCCCTCGATAAAATTTCTTTAATTTTGCATTTTTTTCTAGTATCCTAACTTTACACAAGCCAAGATCAAGGTATAATTTTAACAGTCAGTGGCCTTATACATGTATTTCTGGCTGATTACCACGAGCATCTTCTCTCACTGAATAATTATGTTGTTTTTTCTTCTTTTTTCTCTTTCCCCCCCTCTCCTTATTATTTTTCATAATGTGTTATGTTTTTTCCACCGAATTACGCACTTTCTGTGATTATAATTTCCTTTATCTGAACTGGGTTGATTTGAAATGTGCATTCGGTGTAACTGTCTGCTACTCTAACCATATACCCAATGTGTTCATTTGGCTAACCCTAACTGCCTTCTTGCCCTGGGTCTGGGGAATTTGTTTGTTTTACTATTGAATCATGCTCAACAAATGTTTTTGTTGTACATCAATGTTTTATATTCTTGCACAAGCAGCCTCAGTAGAAGAGCGGGAAGCTCGAAACACGTGTCAGGCTGCACCAGCACTGATTAAAACCACTTATTTAATTTGCATTTGCTTATTATTCTATGTGTGTGCGCAGTTTGAGAGCAAACCCTTTCTTTTTCTAATTCCAATTTCTAGTGGGAATTTGGCAGGCTCCTACTCAAGCTCTCAGCCGCAGCCCTTCCACAGCCACATAAGTTGCCGCCCTATGCGCTGTACCCTGCTGGCCTTTTTCTGCCATATTATTAAATACAACAAGGAAGCTGAAAACATGGTCTCGAGTCACATGATGAGATGAAAATAGACTTTGTGCAGGATACACTGAGACCAGAAGATGAGGTCATGCTCACACTCCCTTTTATTCCCAGGAGCAGTGATACTCTGCAAGGCCAAGTTCAAAGTCTAATCTCATGACAGACAGCTTGAGTGATGATGGATGATGGGCTAATTGGGTGGGGAGGCATGACCAGGCCGAAACCACCAGCACCTGGAGTACTAGCTTGCATGTTGCTAACGAGTGGAATATTCCAGAATGGTACAAGCGTGCCAATCAATTATAAAGGGCCATGTACCAAAGAGCCCTATAGTTTAGAGGTCCAATGAGACATGTATTTTATGACTCTCACAATGACTTGCACTAGGGGTGGGCAGAGTTGCCCATCTGACAGTAGAGATCCGATCACAACACCATCCCTCATGGAAAGTATATCTAGATATCCCCCGTTACCCAATCATAAACAAACATACGTTTTCTCAGTTTGCCACGTAGTGTGACGTCAATGATGATGGGTTCTTAGTACATAGATGTGTTTTTTATGTTTTTCGCTGAGATCTTGCTGTCAGACATCCGACAATGTCCATTGTACTCCCTGTTTTAGATAATTGTTATTAAAACAGACCAAGTCTTTTGCCAACTTCCTCAGCCAGTTTTATTATTGATGTTTGAGTAATTTCTCCATCCCCATATACCCTGTAAAGTGTTACCTCATCTTAAAGAGCCTAAGGGTTCACAATGATAAGGGCAAGATTAGAAAAAATGAAACAATAACACTGAGACATGAAGTAAAAACTTCATCACACACATGCAGTTAAAGCACCAGCAATTCATCCTTTAGGGTACGACTACCCAGTAAAGGCAAAGATACCCCTCAAGATACAGTAAACTGTAAAACTCCTGGAGGATGGCAGAAGATGGAACATGGTAAGAGTAGCACCTTGCAAGAAAGCCATTGAACATCATGAAATGAATATTGAAGACACCAGAAGCATGAGTAAAAGCCGCGAGTTGGAAGACAGCAAGATGACCAATCCTGTGCATGCAGACACTGTGCAAGATTCACAGGGATGAAAGACACAAAATCAAGAAGAGAAGCTTGAACACCAGGAAAAGCAAATCCACATCCCTGATGATCAAGTCTCAATATCAACAGAAGTGGACATGCTGGAGTATCCCCTCTGTTGCAGAAACTGAAAAGAGAGAGAATCCCTGATGGACTAAAGGGCTGTGAGTTATACTAAACCTTGTACATCTTGGCTCCTTTCTGAAAGTTCTGCAAAGGAGATGTGTGGTATGTAGTCTTCTCTCTCCACCATCCTCTGGGTAGTGCATTTACAGTAAAGGGTGAAGAGAGTATCCAATGCGTGGTGGGGCACGGTGCATGTCATGCCAAAGGTGGGAGCCAAGGAGTAAACATCACTACTGCATTGCACCTCTATGTTGTTTCTCTCACATACCAAAGACACATTTGACTTACTCACCTTATCTTAATACTGACAAAATAAATCTAGAGGCTAACGCATCATAATTGATTCAACCATTTGTTTCGAGAGTGTGACATACAACACAATACCTCTCTATAACCCCCCAGATGCTGATGTCTTCTGCAGTCTCGGTTATGCTGTTCTTCCATCTGCTGCTTCTTGCACCTGTTGCACACTGCTGGCCAAAGACACCTTGAAGGAGGCACTCATTTCTGGGCCGGTGCACATTTGTCGTGTCAAAGTGCAAGGTTCAGCCATATCCCTTCTGTTCTGTGCACTTGCTGTTGAATGAGACAGACCAATGCTCGGCTGGTCGGGATCCCCTTTCCCACAAGACCAATAGGCCTAGAGGTCCACTTCAAGAAGTCAATGGCTTAGTACTCTCAACAAAACAGAAGTTCCTAAAAAGGTAAGGTTTATTTGAGGATAAACTGGCACATACACTGACTGCAGCTACTCCTTCTAGTAACTTCTGCCAACTGCCTTCTCAACATTCTTTCCATTCAAAGGACAGCAATTCCAGGGTTGGACGATGGGGATGTCAACCATTCTAATCTGGAAGAGGTAACTGGTACAACATAATGAAGTGACTATGTACAGGGGCATGAAGAAAATAAATAAACATAAGATAAATAACATAGAATAATAATGAAAACAATGATTTAAAAGATGCCTGAAAAGATGCCACCCTTACCTTATTCCACACCTCACCTCCAAACACTGTGACAGCATTGCCATGATAGTTCTCCAACACTTTATCTCTATGAAAATCTTGCATCACACTTTCTTCCCTTCCTTGGCAATATCACTTTCACTTTGTCTCCTCTCACAAACTCTGTAAGCAAACAACCATGTCTCCTGTCATACCTATCTTTCACCATTTCTCTTTGTCTGATAATGTGCTCTGTCATTTTCAAAGAGTCAACTTGTACCAGACGCAACTCCCTAAGCCAACCAGTTGTTAAAAGTGTGTTTGATTTCTGACCCTGAAAAGTTCAATTGGAGAAACTCCTGTCATGGCATGTGGGGCAACAAGATACTGGAACACCCTCTGCAATAGAGCATCTTTCCAACTCCCATTATTAGCAACCACAATCATAGGCCCATCCATGATCATTCTGTTGAACCTCTCCACACATCCATTGCTTTGGGGATGATACAAAGCAGTCTTCCTGTGTTCAATCCCTAACGACTTTAACCACCTCTCAAACTCCAGGAACATGAATTGAGGCCCATTGTCAGTGATGATCAAAGAAGAAAACCCTTCGCTCAAAAACACTCCCTCTCAAAATGTTACAACATTGGCGGTAGTGATCGCCTTCAATATTCCAATTTTGGGCCATTTAGATAGCATGTCCACAACCACGATTATATAGCTATCCTTCAGTCTCTGAAGATGTAGGGGCCCCAACCAATCAATGGCTATAACCTTCCAAGGAACATGCAGAACATCTGTCACTACCATGGGCGGAAATCTCGATTTCAGTGCCTCGTCACTCTCTTAACAACTACAACAGCCCGTAACTTGTTGCTCAATAGCTACATCCATCCGAGGCTATGAGAAATCAGTTCTAAGGACTGACTTGGTCCTTGAAATGCCCATGTGACCTTTCTGCCCTAGCTCGATCAAAGTAGATTTCATGTCTTCTGGCACCAGTATCTTCTCTCCTCTCCATATCATTCCTCTTTGCACTGACAGTTCATATTTAACATGCCTACATTTTTTTTTAACACAGACAGTCTGCCGTCAGACAAAACATCTCCCTCACCATGCCACCGTTCTATAACACAACTCTTAACATACAGATATGCATCATCTTTTTCACAAGACTTTGTCCACCTTTCTTCTGGTAAGCACTCATCCGCACCAAATATATCCTTGATGTCCTTCTCCAGGTCCATCCTCCACAGTACAATCCTCTTCCATAATGGCGTTGCGTGATAGCACATCAGCAATTACATTCTGCTTCCCTTCCATATGTTCCACCACAAAGTTCAATCCTTGAACCTTCATCACCCATTTCATAATGCACCGAGAGATACCATCCAATCCTCCTTTGTTCAATATATTAACATGGGGCTTGTGATCTGTCCTCACATCAAATGCTCTTCCATGCAAGTACACCCTGAACCTTCCAATGGCCCAGATCACGACCAACGCCTCCTGCTCAATAACAAAATATCTCCTTTCTATATCTTTCAAGGTCCTAGATCTAAATGCTGTTGTAAATGTGTTCCCAGTGCCATCCTCCTGCACAAAAACAGCACCAAGTCCTATGTCACTCGCCTCAGTATAAACATCTGTTTGTAGATTATCTTTGAAACCTCTTAGCACTGGTGCGACCACAATACAGTCTTTGGCACACTGGAACTCCTTGTCAGATTCTGAAGACTACAGAAATGTAACTCCCATCCTCGTAAGTTTCCTGAGCTCAATGGTTCTGCTTAATAAACTTAACGTAATATTCAACCAGACCCGAAAATGATGAAACCTCTATCTTGGTTTTAGGAGCTGGCATATCCACAATTGCCTTCACTGCGCTAACTTTGGGTCTTATTCTTTAACCTGTCAGGTTGTAGCCAAGATATTCAACTTCTCCTTTCCTGAAGTGACAAATCACCAATGTCAATGTGAGACCAGCCTCACCAAGCCTCTCAAGAACCAACCGCAATCTCTGGTCATGCCTCAATAAGTCAGACCTCAATATCAATATGTCATCTTGGTATGATATGATATCATATGATATGTAAGCATATGATATGGCATTTATAACGCGCTTATACACAAGTGTAGAACTTAACACCTGGAACTGGGCCAGGTAGTGTATGCATTACCCTTTGAACTAGCTGCTGACACAAGACCAAAGGGCATATGCACGCACCTGAACATCCCAACATGGGTAATGAATAGCGTCAAATCACATGAGTCGGGATGTGAGGGAATTTGATGATACACCAACTTTAAAGCAAGCAACGAAAACACTTTAGATCTGGAGACCTCTGAAATCAACTTATCAATTTTGAGGAGGGGAAATTTCTCTGCAATCACATTCCTATTAAGTTCCCTCAAATCAATGCACAGTCTAACTGCTCCATTGGCCTTCCTCACAACAACTATGTGACTCACACACTCAGGCACTTCCATTGGTTCAATAACTCCCCCTCTCACCATGCACTCTAGTTCAACTTCCACCTCCTTCCTTAGGGCTAGCGGTACAGTTCTCCCCTTTGCCACTACTGGGACAGCACATGGCCTAATCTTAATTTTGTGCATACACTTCATTAAACATCCCACCCATAACAAAATGTCAGTGTCTTTGACAACACAAGACAAACTCTCCACCATGCACATTTTACTTTCTGCACCTTCTTTCAGAGCAGTATATACAGGTTGTTTGGCATTTGAGTCTAATGTGATCCCTACCGCAGCTTGGCTGCTCCTGGAAAGTAAGTCTCCCCCCACAATTGTCACATACACATTACCCATCGAACGTCTCCCTTGAAATTCAAGCTCTGCTTGCGTCTGACCAATTATGTGAATCAGAATTTCTTTGTGGGCATTGGCTTTGACAGTGGCTTCTTTAAGAACACACTTCCCAAACCTCACTTCCTGAGTGTCCTTGCCAATGAGGTTGTAATCGGCACCACTGCCGATCAACATTATCACCTCTATAATGTTGACTTTGTCTAAAGACCTAGGTTTCTTTAATTTCACCCCAGTCACAGCATTCACAACTTGAATGACTCGCACTCCACCAAACATTTCAGAATCAGAGTCATCATCACCACCATTGTTCTCTTGTACAAATCCAGGTTTGGCAGACATCCTGAAACATTTGCTAAATGAGCCCTCATTCCACATAGTCGACACTCAACATACACTGCAGTACACTCCCTCGAGTTAGCAAAATGCTGGTGGCTACCGCATCTGAAACACCTCTTCTATTGTGGGTCACGCCCTCCATGTCTGCGAGAATCAAAATTCTCCCTCCTCCCCCCATGGCTCTTAGGCTTCCTGCCATCACTGTTCTTTGAGTCTCCAGATTTCTTGGCTGCCTCACGATGACTGTTCCCTCCAGAAACATAACTGACACCACCAGTACTCTTCTCTAAGCTGGTCTTATCTGCCTCCAGACTAAGTTATCTCCTGCATTCTGCTGAGTTCTCCACCTCTTTAGCGATCTCCATCGTCCTGTCCAAATTCTGATCTCTCTCTTTCCAGAATTCTTCCCTAATCCTATGGTCTGAGCACTTGATCATCAAATGGTCACACATGTGTTCGTCATGACAGTGACCAAAATGGCACTTTATGGCAAGTGCTCCAGTTTAGATAAAAAGGTAAGATTTATTTGATGATGCACTGGCACATACGATTGATTGCAGCTAATCCTTCCAGTACCTTCTGCCAGCTGCACTCTCAACATTCTCCCCAATCAAAGGACAACAATTCCAGGGTTGGATGATGGTAATGTCAAACATTCTACTCTGGAAGAAGTAACTGGTACAGCAAAATGAAGTGACTATGTACAAGAAAATAAATAAACATATGATAAATAACATTATAACACTGTGTTGCAGTCAAACCTATGCTTTTTGAATGCTTGTTATCCTCATCTTTATGTTACCTACTGCATGTGATGATACATTGTTCTGTGCCCCCCAACCCGTGCCAGGGCCTGTGAGAGGGGAGATGCAGCAGAGTTTTGAGGACTGTGTGATACCTGGGTTCCTCCCTATGTGTGCTGCCTGAGCTAGTCTTCATCTCTGTTGCTTTTTCGACGTTGGAACAATTTAGGAGTGGTTCCGCATAAGATTTGGGAAGATGGCGCAGATGCGCACAAGTACATCTGGGACTTGTAGCTGCCCTTTCCTCTGTGCTGGTGTGGCAGTTCTGGAGCCGCGAGTACGCTGTCCATCACTTTTTCATGGATCAGGGGCTTTAATGTACTCCTAATCCCCACTGGTGCTGTTGCGTTTCAGAGTCAGACATCTTACCCACCATGTTGCCATGGGCCAACCAGACGGTGTGCTGATATTACCTGTAGGTGCCTCTCATTCAAGATGGACGATGTTATGGAGAGGGTATCCGCTTAGGTACAAATTAATCCCGCTGCACTAAGGTGCGATGCCTCACTCGGACGAGGAGGAGCTCTGAACACTTTGTAGGATGTCAATCTTCATGTATGGTTCCGAAGGTTCTGTTAATTAATTATGCACGCAGTTTGTATTCATGTTGTCAGCTTTTAGCTGCCTATTCAAGTTGCCTTTCTCCATGTATATGTAAAGATCTCAACTCCATGTCTACGTAGGCTCAAAGCGACTGCTTCCTTGTGGCACATGTTTGTCTTGTATGTGATTTTCTCCAGTGCGAGGTATTTTTCTATCATTCATTTCCATTTATCTGTTTTTCCTGATGTGTGTGTGCATGGGTCAAGCTTTGTCAAGGGTGCAGTGTGTTGTTTGCTGGAGGTGTGTTTGTTGCACAATGTGTAGTGTGTTGTTTCACCTAGTTCGGGTGTGGGCTCCATGGTAGTTTGGCTAGATCTTTGTTAATGTTCTGTTGGGTGATGGCTATAGTATCTCTGTTGGTGTATGAGGTGTGTTGAGGTTCTTGTATAACTGCTTTTGTGTGTTGACTTTTCTGCAATTGTGTGAGTTTTGATTTTTGTGTGACTGCTTTTGGCAGCTGTAGTAGCACGCGATGTTGCTGCCATGTGTACCTTGTGGATACCACACAATGCCGCTTTCCTTTCCATCTGTGTGTTATCCTGCTTGTGAATGCATGTGAGGGTTTGCCTTGCAGTATGTTGGTGCGTGCGAGGGCATCTGTGTGGGCGTGAGTGACAGTTACTGCAGCAGAGAAAAGATGTATTACTTGGTGAGTGCCTTTGATGGAGTGTCTTGCCCATTTCTGTACTTTTGCATGCAATTCCAGCAAAGCTTTCCTTTTGTACAACCACTGATGTCCGGTCTGGTCCCTGGCTCCCCCTCCTCAAATTATCTGAAAAGCAGGTTACTCCAGGAACATAGGGTATGACCCTAGATCAGTGGTCGTTAAACATTTTATTGCAAGCCCCCCATAGAGAAAATGTGTCTGGGTATGCCCTGCCCCTCCCTGTGACCGTGTTAATTCTTTTTAGATGCAAACTCTTTGGCTGCTGAGTGCGTGGTGCCATACAAAAATTGCAATTATCAACAGATAAATGCACCCCCTCCATTCATTTATGAAATGGTTCATGCGTATAAAACGCTGACAAACATCCTTTCCAAAAAGAACGCCCTACTTAAAAGGGCATGTATTATAGACAAATCACAGTAAGTATGTTTGGAGTTCATTTCTTACATTTATTGTTCAAAATTCATTGTAAAACATCCATTTATAGAAAACCACATATAACACAGTGGCATTTCATATATTAAAAACCAATTTTAGGGAAATACATATCGCATCTAGAAAAAACACATATCATATCAAAAACAATGATCACATTTCACCCATTCTTACTCTAGTGCGTGGTGCCATCATATTGAAGGGATCTTTTGTTGGGGATACATTCCAGGACAGTAGGACAATCACTTCTAAACATGGAAACATTGCATGTAAACAGAACAATTGCCAGGAGGGCTTTTATTTTCTCAAAATACATTCTTATTCGCATATTCAGTGAAAAGCAATATGATTTTGCAGAGTGAACAGTTCTAATGGGAAAGGTGGCCATGACTCTCTGCAAAAAGTGAGTCAATTTGTAGCTTTATTTTTGAGACCGCCACTGTGAGGTTGTCCTCCACTTCCAGCATTGTGCTTTTATTAGTCTTTAGTACAGCTAATGCTGAAAATCCTATTTCCCACATGTCAGAAGAACCAAAAAAGTAGAAGAGATTGTGTAGCACAGCTGGACAATGTGGGATAGTCTAGGTTTACCTTCTGCCAAAAGTCACGCACTGGAATGTTCCTAAATTCAGATTGTAGGGTGCTGTCAGCCTGACGCTCAATCAGCTCCTCCTGCGTGTCAACTGGGAGATGAACCACTTCCTCTACCAGAAAATTCTGCGTCAACCACTCATTGATGGCAGCATTTCACTCAGGGCAGGTGGCCCTTAATGTTGTTAGGTGACTTGTGATTGGTGCCAAGACATGCAGCAAGTTATACACAGTTTCCTCTATTGCTTCTATAAGCAATGGGAACTGAACTGCGACCCCAGTTTCAATTGTTCTTTTCCAGTGGTCTAACTTCCTCTGGAAGGAAACAACTTTTTATTCACTGCAAATGAATTCAATTGGCTCCTTGCAAAGGCCTATTGAGGATATATAGCTTGTCAAAATATCAGCAAGATAGGCCAAGAGCACAAGCCAGCAGGGATCAAGCAGTTTGTTTGCTTTGCTAGTGTTAATATCCAAAAGGAATAGCTGCATTTAATTTCTTAGTTCGAAAACACATTGCAGCATTCTTCCCCTGGCCAGCCATCTGACTTCTGTGTGAAAGCGCAAACCATCATGTTCTGCCCCCATTCCTGCACACAGAATGGCAACGAGACATGCTCTTGTAGGCTGTGTTTTGATGGCAATGACCATTTTTACAGCAGGTTGCAGTACATCTGCAACTATTATCCATATTCTGAGCCTGACCTATCTCCTCACATTGAAGATGCACCATCCGTGCATACTCCTATGCAGGCTTCCCATCTCAAACGCTGTCTGCTCAGGAAATCATTTAAAAGGTCAAACAGTTCTGCTGCTGTTGCCCTTGTTTTAATTGCCTTACAAAATACAAATCCTACAATTTTGCTGCACGACAGTACCTGACATAGGCTATTAAATGAACCTCTCTTGATAAATGTGTTCCCGCATCCGACTGTAATGCAGAGACTGCTTTTCAGCTGTGTGATTAATTGTGCAGTGATATAGTCTGACATCTCAGACACACGGCGGCTGATGGTGATGCTGACAGAGGATTCATTTTAACTTACTTTCATCAACCATTCTCTTGCACAGTGCCGTGGCTGCTGGTAGGACCACTTTCTCAGCATCAGTGAAAGGTTTTTATATTTGGCAACGGGGTAGGCAATGCCACAGGGTTTTTTTTCAACACATTGATTGGAGTAGAAACAATATTTTTAACAGTACCTTTTTGCTGACTATTTGTAAGTGGAATCAAAGAAGTCTCTGCTCTTACCAGTGAGATGCCCATGTTTTGTTTCCCAGTGGCATCTTAATTTGGTTGGTTTCAGACTGTCATTGGCTAAAGTTGCTCCACACACCACACACGGATGGTTAGTTTCAAATTTTACCACAATAGAAGTAAATCCAAAGTCTAAATATGTGGCATCACACTTCCTGGATTTTGCAGTTTTTTATTCTGTGTCAATGGGCTTCATTGCGCGGTAGGTGGTAAGGGATTACCGGCACTGGTAAGGGCACCGGTGCTGGTAATCCCTTACCATCCTATTCCGAGGTCCCTTAGCGGGTCCCTTCCTCAACGCCTGGTTTTATCAGGTGTTATGGAAGGGACCCGTTAAGGGACTTCAGAGCTAATAACGTACGCGCTAATAGCGGGCCCGTTATTAGCTCCATCCCCATTCACATTGAGCCCTATGGGTGCTCGAATGGGAATGGGGAATGGTTCCCAGAATGGGGATTTACCGGGGCCTTCAAGGTCGGAATGACCCGGTAAGTCCCTATTCCGCGAACACGGACCCGGAATGCGGTAAGTGGGTAGCCATGGCGCTAATAGCGCCTTGGCTACTTCCTACCGCGTAATGAGGCCCAATGTCTTTGTCTCTCTTCCTTTTGACACTTCTGTTTTTGGGCAAAAAGAATTGCTCCATTTGAAAATGGGTGTCTCAGCTAAGAAAAAATGCCAATCACACAGTTGGTTGATAAACTGCATTTTACGTACCGCATGTCAGGATTGGAAAACGATCATTACAAAATAAATATGGAAAAAGAACTTTAGAGAAATGTAGCTGTGCTAAAAGCACATGTGCACCAAAAGGCTATTAAGCAAAATCAGGGGCTGGAAAAAGAACATGGTCCTCCAATTGGGCCCCACAAATTCTGTAGTGTTCTACAAGTCCTGTGGATCCCTGTTTGAAGATCTTGGTTGTGTCCAGAATACAAAGATAGGCAAGGGATATTGCTGACTGCTTGTTCTGGCCACATCCCATTGGAGCATTCAGTGGTGGCCCTCTTAGAGCAAAGTTCTAGCTTTGACTCGAGTAATCTGGTAAGCCTCAAGTCCCACCCCAAGACGGTTTGCCCATCTCTTCACAAAAATAATCCCTCTTTACAAGGCAACTTTTCTGTAACCTTTCAACTTTCATAGCCACAACCTATTTTACAGCACTCTAAAATAATTCTTCAGCCAAAGTTCTGCAGGAATACCCAGCTCTGGCTACCCAGAAGTGCCCATACTTGCTGGTCACTTACGAATCAGCCTACACAATGCTCTGTCTTGCTCTGACAAACCTCTTATCTGACTTCACTTTGGCGAGACCTGCAGAGGATACAATGTGCTTCGAACTCAGAAATTAATAGGCACCACCTTTTCTTGTATGATATGATATTATGTGGCATTTATAGCGCGCCTGTACACAAGTGTTCCCTGGCACGACAAGACAAGGAGGGAGAAACAAAGGGAGAACAAAATAACGATCTTACTAGGCCTTGTGTCATTCCGATCGCGCAAGTGCAGGGAAGGGGAGAAATGCCAGGGGGAGGGGAAGGGGAGAAGTACCAGGGGGAGAGGAAGGGGAAGTGCAGTTGAATCAAAAGTGCAGCCAGCGGGTGGCTCATTAGTGCAGAGAGAAGGGACTGTAGGTTTACAGATACAGACCCTTAAGTGCTGGGGAGCCCCGAAGCAGTGCAAGGGCAACTGGACATGAAGGAACCTGGGCCAGAGTTCAGAGGGTGACCAGGTGACCAGTGCGCGGGGCAGTCAGGTGCATCAGCTGGGGAGAGGAAGAGAGAAAGCGGAAGCGAAAAGGAAGGGCTTGAGTTGCTTCCAGAACCGGAGATGATTCTGCTCAAATTTTAGAGAAGCAGGGAGGTTGATCCAGAGGGAGGCCCAGCAGAGGAAATATGTCTGCCCCAACTGTCTGCTTGGAGAAGCATCTGACCCTCAGAGTGTTGTAGGTGGATGAGTGGTGATCTCGAGAAGGAAGATGTTTTGAAGTTGATCATTGCAGCCACTGGGAGTCAGTGAAGAGATTGCAGAGCTGGAATGATACTATCCCTGGGCTTGAGACCAAGGACAAGTCTTGCAGTCCTGATCTGGAAACGTTGTAAAGGATGAAGAGTAGAGGCATTAAGATTTAGAAAGAGGCTGTTGCAATAGTCCAGCATAGAGAGGACCAGAGCTTTGGAGACAGTGAGCTTCTGGGAGAAACTGAGAAAAGGAAGTCGCAGGAAGAGGGCCTAATGTGGGTGGCCAGGGAGAGAGAGAGGAAAGGAGGGAGCTGGTGTCCCAATGAGGGGGATCTCAGTTTTACTGGCATTAAGGCAGAGATCATTGGTTGCACACCATTCCTGAATTGTGGCCTGACAGTCTGGTATGAGAGAAGAAGCAGAGGTGGCTGGGGGGAGCCTGAAAGAGAGCTGAGTGCCATCTGCATAACATTGAAAATTGGAGCAGAAAGTAGTGATGCAGTGGGCAAATGGTGCCAAGTAATGGTTGAAGAGCCAGGGAGAGACCCCAGTTGGACCTGTGAGGGTCGGTCGGTGAGAAAGGTGGTCAACCAGGCCAGGGCCTAATCAGTAATACCAAGGTTGTCGCAGAGATGACTGAGCAGGATGGCATGGTTGACCGTGCCAAAAGCAGATGATAGAATGAGGAGAATGAGGACAGAAGAGAGATTAGAATCAAAATTGGAGAGCAAGTCCTCACAGGTGTTCAGGAGAGCAGCTTCCGTGCTTCTGGCAGCCCTGAGGCCAGCCTGGTGGTCATGCAGGCAACCAAGAGATCCAGTATATAGATTAAGTTGGGAGATGGCCAGCTTTTCCAAGAGTTTGCCCAGGAGTGATGGAGATCGGGCGATAGTTAGCTGAAGAGGAAGGATGGCCAAGGGCTTCTTTAGAAGGGGGTGCAGAAGAGAGCGCTTAAGAGGGGAGGGGAAGTTCCAGTGGCAAAGGAGCGATTGCAGAAATCCGCCAAGGTAGGAGCAAGGGTGTCCATGTGGTCCTTGATTGTTCTGGATCAGCAGGGGAGAACCTGCTTTGAGGAGACTTTCATGGTTCAGACGTGTCTAGAAACATTGTTGGGGTAACCAGGAGAAAGGAGGAGGAGAGACAGCCTCAGACGGACCAGGAGTGGTGGAGGAGGAGGAAGAGGTTGTAGAACAAGAGACATTGGACAGGATGTCCTGAGGTTTAGTAGGGAAATGAGAGGCCAAGGCCATGCAGAGGACCTTATAGGGAATAGGAGAGGTAGAGATTGCGGCAGGATTGGCCAGCTCCTTGCAGATTTTGAAAAGTTTGTCTGAGTTGTTAGATGCCGCAGAGATGCAGGCTTGGGTGTAGGGTCTCTTCTTATAGAGGACAGAGAGTCTGTATTGCCTTTGGACCAGGCGGCAGGCCAGTTTGTCCAGGGTGCGCCCAATGCCCTCCACTTCCTCTCCGCTGCCCTACATTTGCGCTTAAGAGTGGCGAGGTTGGTATTGTACCAAGAGTTCCACTTGGATTCAGGCTTCAAGCGGATACTCATGACAGGGGAAAGGACATCCAGAGTGTTAGAGATGGAGAGATGAAGCTTAGAAAGGGCTGTGTCAGGGTGAGAGTTAGCCAAAGGTGCATGAGAGGAGAGAAAGTAGCGGTAAAAGCCTCAACTGACAGGTACGTGGTAGTGCTGTAGTCATCTTGACCTGCGGGAAAGAGAGCGAGAGGTGGGATGAAAGGAGAAAGTGATCACTCCAAGAGAGAGGAGTGGTGAGAGGGTTAGAGAAGGGGAGGTCGGAGGAGATCAGAACATCCAAGGTTTGCCCGGCAGAGTGAGTCGGGCCAGAGGGAAGAATAGAGAGAGAATCGCAGAGGTTGCGAAAGAGTCCTGAAGAAGGGCTGTTAGCATCCAGGTGGATGTTCAAGTCTCTGATAAGGAGAAGGTGAGAGGTAGAGGCAAGGAGCAAGGAAGAGAGGTCAGCCCACTCAGAGAGGAAGAGGTCAACCTGGCCAGGTAGCCTCTAGATAGTGGCCACAGTGAGAGAGAGGCCAGGAGAGGTAGAGAGTCGGCAGAATAGGCATTCAAAGGAGGAGTAGAGCTGCATTGGAATGATAAAAGCAGGAATCCACTCCAAGAAAATCAAGGCTACACCCCCACCGGGACGGTTGTTTCTGGGTTCAGAAAGGAACTTGTTGCCATCAGAAAGGAGTGTGTCGAAGCCCATGACAGAGCTTGTGTGAACCAAGTCTCTGGGAGACCGAGTACATCCAAATCAAGCTCTTCCAGGAGTCGGCAGAGTCAGAGGAGTGTTTAACAGTTAAACAAGAGTTGAGAGTAGCGATGTGGAGCAGGTTGCCACATTTTAAGGACTTCCGGGGAGTGGGACAGGCCAAAGGTACACCCTGCGGAAGTGTTGGAGGTACCCAAGGATGACCAGAGAAGGAAGAAAGAGAAGGCAAGGTAGCCATAGAGAGAGAAGATAGAGCTAGAGGGCTGGCAGAGGAGGGAATCAACAGGGAGGCCAGAGAAGCAGCAGGG
Organism: Ambystoma mexicanum; assembly: GCF_040938575.1. Classification (NCBI taxonomy): domain Eukaryota; kingdom Metazoa; phylum Chordata; class Amphibia; order Caudata; family Ambystomatidae; genus Ambystoma; species Ambystoma mexicanum. Next base: position 552,728,122 of record NC_090923.1, read on the forward strand.
GGTGCCAAGGAGGTAGCAGAGGAAGGAGGCAGCCGAGGAGCCAGAGAGGGGTAAGAAGGAATAGCAGGAGAGGAAAGGAAGTTGAAACGGTGCAGGAAGTGTCTATCAAAGAGGAGGAGATTGGCCTGAGGGCCCTGGACCAAGACGGTGCCATGCAAGTAGACATTACATTAATGATACAAAGAGGTTCTGCACACATCTATTACTGCGCCACAAGTAATGATTAAGTTCCAAATGAATAGATTTTCATAGTTTGCCACATATTTATTGGTGGCCTATAGAGATGACGCGTGTTTTGGAACCCTAAGTGAGCCTTTTTCAAATCTGGGCAATAGTAGTTATTTGTTATACTATATACAAAGAGACAAGCAAGGTGTGCATATTCCATAGTTTGAAACAAAGGTAAGAGCGGAAATTAAATTAAGTAGGATGTAAGTTAAAATAAATTCCCAAAAGTTCCTGAAAGCAAATGTGCATTCCAGTCATATTAATAATCATATGATCAGAGTAATTCCAAAAATAAAATTAAGCATTAATATCATAAAAGAACCCTTACTTGGCTATGTACTTTCGCAAGGTCCAACTCTGGGGGATTTCTCTTTTAGAATTTTGAATTGTGTACCTGAAAGAGAAGAGAACAGCAGGTCAAATATTTGGAGTAGGAACTCCCAGGTGTGGCTTCTATGAGCATTGCACAACACATAGCTTCCTTCTGCCCACCACCCAAAACCCTATAAAATTCTCACAATTATAATCATGGGTGAGGAGCTTGCTCTGGCTCTGCATAAGAGAGCGAGGAATCTTTTAATTCATGCCTGCCCCCAAGACGCATTTCATTTGAATGGGGAACATGGACTCCATTCACAGATTTCTGGCATATGTTGTTCAGACATTCACCGGCCAAGCATAAAAGTCTTGCCCTCACAAGTACATTTGTAACACATTGGGGCAGGGGCCATCAGCATGGGCCACCTACCCCAAAAGTGCATTTCGTTGGTGCCAGCAGCCAGCAGCATGGACCACCTGCCCCCCAAAGGTGCATTATTAAAATAATATTTGTGACAGTGGCCATCTGCATTGCCCACCTGCCCCCAGAAGTGAATTATTAATATAACATTGGAGGCAGGAGCAATCAGCATAGGCAAACTGCCCCCAGGTGCATTATTAAAATATATTTGGGGGCAGGGGACCTCAGCAATGGCCATCTTCCCCAAAAGTGCATTATCAATATAACATTGGGGACAAGAGCCATCAGCATGGGCCAACTGCCTCCAAAAGTAAGTGCATTACTTAAATAACATTGGGGCAGTGACCATCACCCGAGGACACCTGCCCCCAAAAATGCATTTTATTGGGGGCGGGGGCCATCAGCATGGTTCACCTAACCGCAAAGGGCATTATTAATATAACATTGTAGGCAGGGACCAGCAGCATAGTCAAACTGCCCCCAAAAGGGAATTTTTAAAATAACATTGGGGCAAGGGCCATCAACATGTGCCACCTTCCCCCAAAAATATATTATTAAAATAACATTGGGGGCAGGGGCCTTCAGCAGAGGCCATCTGCTCCCAAAAGTGCATCATGGTGGGATAGGGTTGGCAGTGCTATGTAGGGGGATGTATAGACCTTGTTTAAACCAGACCCCTAACACCTCTGCTCTTGAGGGAGAGTGCAGGTGTTAGGGGCTCTAGTTTTTTGTTTTTGATTTTTTTTAAGCCGAGGCTCTACCTGCATCTTCACCATTGCCCATCCTCTTTCCCCGATGGTGGGATCGGGTGTCAGTACTGAGGGAAGGGCAACGGTCTCAACTTTCAAAAATAAGCCAGATCCCCCCAACACCTGTGCTCTCCAACAGGAGAACGGGTGTTGGGGGTCGAGGCCGATCCCACTGTTTGGGGCATAAAACCCGCACCCAGGCCCTTAACCACTGGTTGAAGAGGGTGCGGGAGGTTGGGAGCAGTGCTCTACTTTTTAAATTACGTTTTACTGTTCCTATAATTGTATTTAAAAAACAAACCGTTCCGGGATGGATTCGTTTTAAAATAAAAGTGTAGGAAGAAGTTGAAACTGGCACCTCAGTGCACTGCACTGAACGTTGCCTTAATCCACAGGCACATTTGCATTTGTTTAGGGGGTTGTACGGCGCGTGGGAGGGGGGTTGGCAATGGGGTTTGTGGGAGGGGGACAGGCCAGCAGGGAACATAGTTCCACTACTTCTTTTTGAACACTTCGACCCACTGCCCCTAACACTCCTGTGCGGAATGTTACGAGTCTGGAGCGGGGGGACGAACGCCACAAACAGTGGAATAAAAAAGGAGCACTTACCTTCCCCGGACCAGCAGTCAAGGGTGGACTGGCCTATAGGGAACTGTGGAGATTTCCCGGTAGGCCTCTGCACCCTTGGCCTCTTTTGTGCAGTGACCTATTTTGTTTCCAAATGTTGTCACAGGAAAAGGGTTGTGCTTGCTGAAAATGTGTAATGTGGGTGCCACTTTGAAAATGGTTTCCAGGGCCTCTTTCGGATCCCAGTCCAACCTTGCCTGCGGTCCTTGACCCGGCATCCAGGAAATAAATGCAGCTTGGAAGGCTGTTTGTGTTCGACATGAGACCGCTCCCCCCAGGGGGGCGCACCCCACAGTTTGAATAATGCTACCTTAGGTGAAAAGCAAGAGAGACTGTGGAAAGCATGATAAACAAGATAGGGGAGTTTAAAATGTACTACACGTCGGACCAGCAACCAGTGCAGATTAGTCATAGGTGTAGCAGAGTTTAGGGCACCAAAAGCAAGAAGGCCAGCAGCATTCTGAATAATCTAAAGCCGGTCATGTAGAAACTCTAGCTACCTAAGTACAAAGAGTTTCCATATTCTACACGAAAGGGAAGCGGAATACAGGAGTTGCTCTATGCTGTGGCAGAGGAACTTTAGTCTAGGCATAGGTTGTTATGAACACAAGGCCAAAGTTATAGATGGTAGTCCATCTTAAGCGCCTTTGGGGCCCGGGGCACAGACACCTTTGGGGCTCCCCTCCATCGAACCCAACGAATTCAGAGATCTGCAACATCTGGTCTCACCCCCATTTTCATGATCACAAACCAAAGATTGATATGCTTAATCGCAACAATCAACATAAACATGGGTACTCACTTTCAGTCCACTTACCTTCTTCATTCTTGCTGCAATCAGAATGATAACCAAATAGCATTTCAATGCCAACATTATCAGTCCGTGACCAGGGCACTTGTGTCCTAGCACAGATGTAGGACACTTCATCAATAGCAGGCACTAAGAAGGTATACTGGCCATCGTATCAATGTAGCACACAGATCATATGAAAAAGGTGCTCATAATCCGGAATTGAAAGCTGACTTAGATTAGCTGCATCAAAGAATGCAAAAGTGTTCAAGCATGGATAGAGGAGATCACTTGGAAGCAAGGAGAAAGCTACACATACCGTAGCATGGATGGTGGATGCAGATTAGAGGCTACCAGGAAGGTGTCTGTATGCAGACGGACTAAGATTGGAAGAAGGCCATGGTTTTCGAGTGGCGCTGCTGTTAGAGAGCAAAGACACGAGTGACTCTTATGTGTAATGTATCCATGTTCACTATTACTAGAGAGGAAGCAACACCATATCCAGTGAAACCATGTGTGATGCTTTTTTGAAGATCATACCATGAGAACGAAATCACTTTAAATGGTGACAATTTTGAAGGGGTTAGAGACTAGGATTTTTGACAGGTTAGGTGTTACAAGATTAAATGAGATGCCCATGATAACACATTGGTTGAGCAGTGAAGCTGGGATTTCCGACAACTCTTTATACAATGTACCACTTTCTTTCCCCGTTCTCACCATTAATTAGAATAATCAAATTTTAGAGAATTGACTTGGAAAGTACACAGATCACATAACCAAACATGGCAATTTTTAAAAACAAAATGTTACAGAACCATCTTATGCAATATGGGAATGATTCTAGCTTCGTTGTCTCCATCATCATGGGTAGTAAATAAGTGCCAGAATACTCATTGATGTGATCTTAAAAGATTTCATCTGGTTTTATCTTTTTTATTTTAATGATTTAAATATGTCAAAAACACAGGTTTGTGAAATTGTTATTTATAAACGTGCAGAAATACTTTATATTGTAAAAAAAATAAAAGCAAACCTTTTTTCGTGTCAAATGAGTGGGCCTTAATAAAAAAGTGGCAGAGGCCTGCAATATCTGGTCCGCTCGCTTCTCTATAAAAATGGCCTACATTAAAAGAAATCAGGAAATGGATTAAAGAATGTCACCAGGCATGTGAGAAGGCAAAAAACCTTATCACAGAAAATAGCAGAGTATTTTACAGAGAAATGATAAGATGTATTCAAAATCATTGTATTGTCTGCTGCCAAGGCCAGGATACAAGCATGATTGCTTTGGCTCCACAGTTTTGAATTTAGATACCTAAACACCTCTCTTGATGACACTTGATGCTCATCATTGGAGGTGGCTGCAGTTTTACCACAAACCAGATGCTATGCTAAGTTTTACAGAAACCACTATTTGGTGCAGGTACATTACTGATAATGGTATCTGTTGTGTTACAAAAGAAAATACATATACATTCAGGTTTATCAACTTCAGATATAGCAAAGGCTGAGTCGACCTTGCTGGAATTTGGTATTGTAATCTTGCATATGAACACAGTGATCTGAGCAGAATGTACCTGTCAACAACAGATAGCTAATAGGTTTAGCTTCTCAGAAGCATGCCATAAAATATCCTGATGTTTGGTATTTAATTTAGGTAAACAATGGGAAATTAGTTCTTTAGATAGATCAGCCTTGTGGGACCCCCCTCCCAGGTGGGGGTCTGGGTCAAGTGCCCCTCTTGCCCTCCTATAAAAATGTATGTGGTTGTAGGAGGGCCTATCACTATCAGTACATCGGTTTGATTGGTATTAAGCTTCAACCAGTTCAGAACCATCCTGCGATTAATGGCTGGTGCCCCTTCCTCCAGTGAAATGGAAAAAGGTAAGAAAACCCTGATCCACGCGGAGGAGGATCTGGGTGTCATCTGCATAAGCAGAACAGTGGATTGCGAATTGACAGAGCTAGGTGACAGACTAAGATTACAATGCAGAGGGAAAAAGAGCAGAATTCTGAGGGATCCCATATGGCAGAAATCAAGGAGAAGAAGAAAAAGAGCCCGGCAGAGCAGGCCGCTAGCTTTTAGCCAAAAAGGAATCAAACTAAGCCAGTACTGAGCATTCTATTCTTGCACCTTGCTAGATGATCCACAAGGATTGGATGGTTGACAGGATCAAATGCTACTGATAGATTGAGCGAGATCAGGGCAGTGACGCTGCCGCCACCTGAGGCTAGGCTGAGATCGAGGAGTGCAGCCACTAGAGATGATTGGCAGCATGTGTGCAGTGGAAGCCTACTTGAAATGACGCAAGTATGTCATTAGAATCACCATGACAGAGGGGTGAGAAATACCTTGAAAGTTTGCTGGGACTGACAGAGTGATGAATATCTCTTAAAATGTGGGATTAAAGTGACGGATTTGAGAGAAGATGGGGCATTGCTTTATTGAAGAGAAATGTTGAAAATGTCTATAAAATGGGGCTTCAAAGTATTTAAGAGAGTCCACTTTAGGCAAATAGGAATGGGGTTAGTGAGAGAGCCACATTTGAGCCATGCTGGTATGAAGTGGGAACTGCCATGAGCATTATAGGGAAGAATTGCTGTTGGTGCTTAAGATACTGGGGCAGTACAAAAACTGACATAAGCAATGTGTGCTTTTCCTTTTTGCGAGTAATGTGGCAAGGGACGTCATTTCACCAAAACTCTAGGGGTAGGGGAAGTGAAATCACATGACCCTTGACCTCTGATAACCTCACAGGAAGTGATGTCATTTGACCCCACCTGAATTGACGTCAAGGGAAGCGATGGAACACAACCTTTTACCCCTTGGCAAAACAGGACTTGGCATCACATAGCATTGTTCCTAAGTACACCATCGCGGTCATTACGAGTATGGAGGTAGCCATGGTGCTATTAGCCCCATGGCTACCCCCATACCGCATACCGGGTCGGGGTTCCCTGAATGGGGAAATACCAGGCCATTCCGACCTTGGAGGACCCGGTATTTCCTCATTCCCCCATAGGGCTCAATGGGAATGGGGATGGAGCTAACAACGGGCCCGTTAATAAAGGGCCCGTTATTAGCTCCCTGGTCCTTTAGCGGCTTCCACTAAGGGCGCCTGATAAACCAGCCGCCCTTACCGGGACCCGCTAAAGGACCTCACAATGCGGTGGTAAGGGGTTAACGCCACTGGCACCCTTACCAGCGCCGTTAACCCCTTACTGTCAACCTCGGAGTGAGGCCCTATGAAAAATCTGGTTACAATATCACTGAAACGTGATAAACATTTCATACAAGAATGATCACCATATGTATTGGCAGAAATAAATACATGCTATAACTGCAACTTGCTGTCAACCCCTTACTGCCCCATTACGAGTCTTCTCGCAGGACCCGCAAAGGGTGCCTGATTAAACCAGGCGCCCTTAGCGGGTTCCTCTAGCAGACCAGGGTGCTAACAACGGGCCCGTTATTAATGGGCCCATTGTTAGCACCCTCCCCATTCCCATTGAGCCCTATGGGGGATCAAATGGGAATGGGGATGGACCGGGTCCGGATTCCTTGAATGGGGAAATACCGGGCCCTCCAAGGTTGGAATGGCCCGGTACTTCCCCATTCAGGGAACCCGGACCCGGAAGCGAGGTAACCATGTCGCAAATTGCAGCATGGTTACCTCCAAGGTCGTAATGACCCCCATAGTCCGAAATGGATGCTTATTCTACTCTAAATGCTTTTTTGAGTATTTTGTCTGCATTTTGAATTTGAGGTGTTTAAGAACAGACTAAATCAGTGACTCATCCCCTGAAGGGTGCCTGAAAAAACCTGTAATGAGTCTAGCAATCATTGTATGGAATTCCAAAAAGACTATTTGTTATTCCTATTCTTTGTTATTTAGTGTCACTGCTCAAAGTGTTACACTTGTGGAACATCCTTTTTTTTAAAGAAGCCTGTTTATTTTTTTTAGGGGTAGCATGGGAGACCACAGGGGTAGCAAGGGAGACTTCAGGGGTCGCAAGTGCAACTCCTGGCAACCCCTACATGACGGCTAGTGGTAGGACAAAGGCGCTTTACATAATTGGCCAATGCAGAAACTGGCATTGGCAATATGTGTCTTACATACTTAAATACTTAAATGCAATGTGATTGCTATCACGAAAATTATACTTTACATACTGTGGATATGTAGATGCTTGTATGGCAATGTGGTTCTTAAATATTTGGTGTGGGTTTAGACAATGGATAGTATGAATCCACTGATTGATGTCTATGTCTGAGCTCATTCTGCCCCAATCATCATACCTTCTGCACTGTGAAAAGGAGCAGGCTTGCTCGATCATTTTGTGCAATGAGGCAGTAGCATGCATTTTTTTTTTACTTTTGGTTATTAGTTGGTGCTTTAGTGTCACCTAAAACCCAAACCATTGCATTAAAGTAAAGGGAAGAGAGAGATGGGATATGAGGAGGGACACTCAGCCTGTGGGTGCTGTTTGGTTATTTACCCACCAATTGACTCCCATGTCCCAGCTAATCCCTATGGCTATTCCCACCCACTAAATGCACTTTCCCTCCCACAACACATTGCCCTGGGACCTCTTTGAATTAGCTCTATCACGTGGAACATCACACTGTATGCTGTATAGGGCCTGCCAACGTTATATGCAAGCTGTTTTGTGAAAGTTAATGGGCCTCATCAGAAGGTTGGCGCTAAAAATCTTGCCGAACCGGCATGGCGGTAATAACATGTTTGGCTGGGCACCAACCCGCACATAGCGGACGATCAAGAGTGCGTGGGCGCGCGCATCCCTGCATGCCGGTTACGGCCGTACCGGCATGCCGGTAACGACCCCCAAACCCTCACACAGCGGCATCGACCAATACGCACAGAACGGCTCCGCCCTCGGCAACCCCTAAATACTGTTACTGTTATTAACATAGTGCATATTACGAGTGCGTCAATACCGGACCCGGAAGTAACGTCATCGCGCCGGAACGGGAAATGCCATGGCGGCCATCTTTAAAAACACAATCCATTGCCATCCTCCACCTACAGGACCCTCTACACCCCAACTCCCAGGCCACCACTTACAACATGTCGAAGACCACCCGGAGAGTCAAATGCGCAAACCACATTTTACAGATGATGAGCTGAACATGTTGGCCGACACCCTTGTGGCAAATGCAGAAGTGGTGTTCTGCAACGACCTCAGGCATCCAGCCCAGCTCAGGAAAAAGACCATCTGGGAAGAATTTGCCTGGAAAGTAAGTGCATTCGGCACCACCGCACGCACAGTGCGTGATTGCAAAAAATGTTGGGACGACCTCAGGCTGAGAGTCCGGCACATATTGTCAGCTAATCGGAGCCAGGGGCTGGCAACAGGAGGAGGACCACACTCCCCACTTAAATTGGCCAGATGGGAGGAGACCTGCAGCTCCATCATAGACGTGGAGTCCATCAAAGGAGTCGGTGAAGCAGAGTTTGGCGTGCCATCATCGGCAGATGAAGGTGAGTGTCCCTACTGAAACGGTAAAAATAATCATAATCACCCTCCCCCAATTGTGGCTGCTACACCTACACATATCCATGTACGCATTCTGGGTCTACCACCATCCCATCCCAATGCATGTTGTGGTCATACATGAATACACCCACAAGACACATATCATGGGCATGTGCCACCCAGGACGACCCTCCCAAAACACATCAATGTGCAACTGCACCCAACAATGTGTACATGTGGACACGACTACGCTATCAGAATCCACTCTTCAACATTGCATGTACACAGTCCCCTACAAATGCACAAATGCAACTGATCAGATGGCGCCACATGTCCAATGACCAATGCATACACAATGCAAGCGGAACAATCACTGATATCCTGCAACTCTCTGTCCCCCACAGGTACGGATGCTGACAGTGATGAAGCGCCAGGGAGTGCACAATGCATAACACCAGCCAAAATGCCTAGGAGGCAATCTGATGGCACAGGTCCATCAACCTCAAGTGGACCAAGGATGGGCCATGCGGGAAGCGGGCCAAGAATCGGTGCAAAAAAGCACCACAGACAAGTACACAGGAAGGGCTGACACCTGCACCTGCATCTGTGGTCACACCATCCACACTGGCTGAGGACACAGCAGGCATGGAGGATGGCACACATTCTGCTGCTGCCAGCACAATTGGGGAGATGGCTGCATCGGCTGATCATAGTGTTGATGAGGTAGCTGGGCCGGACAATGAGGGCGATGCAGAACTTGTCCACTCAGAGCCTGTAGTGCACACACCAAGCCCGCAGGCCACCCCACAGGACACACCTCAGCGGGACACATCCGACCAGGGCAGCCATGGACAGTGGTCTCCGGCCATACACAGCCCCATGATCCATGCTGTGCCACCACATCACCCACCAACCACAACCCACACTGCCATACGGGACCTTGAGGGACGTCTCTCCAGGATGGAGGCCCGGCAGGAGGTGATGCAAGGCTATGTGCAGCAGTACCTTGCTGGAGGGGAGACAACACGCTGTGTTATCCAGGACAGCACCGCGTCCGTTATCCAGGCCATTAACTCAAATGCACAGCAAGTGCGTGATGGCTACAATGCCTTGGCTCAGATCCTCACCAGGATTGCTGACCGCATGGACCAACGGCAAACCCGGCCCCTTGGATCACACCCATCCGGATCATCCGCATCACCCACGCCATCGGGCTCGAGGCAGACCAGCCCTGTGCGCATGTCCCTGAGATCCAACCCCCAACTCCCAAGGGGGCTCAACAGTAGCAGGGCCACCCTGCATAATCCCTTTGGGCATACATGCAGACACATGTCGTGCCATAGTTGACTTTGGGTGTTAGGGGGTGGGTAGAGGGGTGGTGGTGGGTGTAGTGTGTAGTACTGGGGTGTTTGGGGGAATGGGAGTAGGTTGGGGGTGGGTGGAGGGGTGGTGGGGGCGTGGATTGTTGTATCATGTTGTACTTAATTCCTCACGAATACACCAGTTGTGTAACAAACATCACATGAGTGGACATTGCTGATTTATTGCATGTCAATTTATTGCTTCATGGTGATTCGCGCACATCTGCCCACACACCCAGTGCCCACAGTTCACAACACATGGCACCCTCTACATCAAAGTACATCAGAATGATTGGTCTATGACCATTTGGCGCACTGCGCGACCCTCACGAGTTACACGTCCTGGCCTATGTCCTACTTCTACTCCTTCCTCTCCTTCTACTTCACCAGGTGGTGGCAGCTCCACGTCAGGTAGCAGGGGTATGTTCCGCCGGATGCACATGTTATGTAGCATTACACATGCCATGATGATCTTGCCCACCTTCTCAGGCCTGTATATGAGTGCCCCTCCCGACCTGCTGATGCAGCGAAACCGTGCCTTCAAAAGGCCAAACGTCTGCTCAATGACCACACGTGTACGTGTATGTGCATGATTGAAGTCCTCCTCATGCACGTTCTGCGGGTTCCTGACAGGGGTGAGTAGCCACGGCTTCAGGGGATATCCAGCATCACCTACATGGGAGCAGAAGGAGGTATGTGTGAGGATGAGGCTCAGTTGACAGGTGTGCTCAGCCTGTACATCATTCAAAGTCATATGCACTATCTCGTCATTGGCAGCCACATCCACATGACTGTCAGCCCTGTACAGTGCATGCCAATCCATAGAGGGAGCCTTGTGTGACATACACGACCTAGGGTCCTAGGATTTTAAAGCACCAGGGAATGTAAGTCTTGGCTAGGGGCATTTTGCGTGCATATATGAGGGCTGTGTGTCTGCGGATGACTTAAGAAACTACCATTCCCCCAATCCATCTACCCCCATGGCCCAGAGGGCATTCACCTAGCATATGCATGTACCACCCCCCAATCCACCTGCCCCCATGGCAGGTGGATTGGGGGGGGAGTCATGGCATTCCCCTAGCATATGCATGTACCTCCCCCCAATCCATCTGCCCCCATGGCCCAGAGGGCATTCCCCTAGCATATGCATGTACCTCCTCTAGCATATGCATGTACCTCCCCCCCAATCCACCTTCCCCCATGGCAGGTGGATTGGGGGGGAGTCATGGCATTCCCCTAGCATATGCATGTACCTCCCCCCAATCCATCTGCCCCCATGGCCCAGAGGGCATTCCCCTAGCATATGCATGTACCTCCCCCCCAATCCATCTGCCCCCATGGCCCAGAGGGCAGTCCCCTAGCATATGCATGTACCTCCCCCCCAATCCATCTGCCCCCATGGCCCAGAGGGCAGACTCACCCAACAGCCAGCCACTTCGTACAACGTCTCCTTCCATGTAGCGGGGTAGTGAGGAGTTCCGCAGCACCATGGCATCATGCGTGGATCCTGGGTATCTGGCACAGCAGTGTGTTATTATCTGGCTGGCATCACACACCATCTGCACATTGATGGAATGGTATAGCTTCCGATTGCGGTAGACCGCCTCCACGGCATGTGGGAATCCAACTCTACATGGGTACAGTCGAGGGCACCAATTACATTGGGCATGCCTGCCAGTGCATGGAATGCTATTTTGGTGGCATTTGCTTCCTGTGGTGTCCTTGGTAAGGATATGTAGGCATTTGCGTGCTTCAGTAGTGCATCCAGCACTTGGTTTAACACAACAGAGAAGCATGATTGGGACATGCCATGCATTTGGCCCAATGTGTGTTGATAAGTGCCTGTGGCCAGGAAGTGGAGCACAGATGCCACCTTCAGCAAAGGGGGGGTGGCTGTGCGGATGTTGATCAGGCTGACCAAGTCGTCCTGTATTAATTCCACTATGTTGGTGATGGTGTCTCTGTCCAGGCGGTACAGAGTGTGGATCTGTGCTGGGGTTAAGTCAAATGGATTGGACCTTATACGTTGGATTGTTGGCTGTCTGCGGGGAGCGACTGCCTGCACTGGTGGTATTTGCTGGGCATGTCTCACCCTCCTTCTCCTCCGGCGTCTCCTCTGTGTTTCCTGTTGTACTGCCTGCTCAAGGAGTAGCAGTGCAGGCATGTCCTCCAGGCCCAGTATGGCAAGTACAAGTGGTAGCCTTTTGGCTTGGAGGGGGGTGTGGTGTGTGGGTGTGCTCCTTTTGTGCTGACCCTGACTCCATTGCCTCCACCTGTGCTGATTGAGTGCACCTGCGGCACTTGGTTACACAGCAGTTTGCTGTTTACGGGTGATCCGCGATGCAGGTATTGCCGGCATCATGGTGGCCCTTCTTACAGGCATCTCGATGCCGGTATGTACTTGTATGCCCGCGTGCCGGTACGGTGGTGCACGGCCACAGCGGGTCCTTGGCGATGCCGGTAGCAACGGCATCTAGGGTCATGATACACCGGCCCGGTAATGGATGCCGGTATTGCCTTACCGGTGCCGTTCTTAGCGGAGCGCCAACCTTCTGATGAGGCCCAATGCCTTAATTGCTGCTGTAAATGAACAGCTGCTGTAATAAACAAGTCTTAACCAAATGTGAATTCACCCACTTAATTTATAAGCAGTATGTGCGTCCTCACATATTTTCCATCCACTGAAATCTGGTTAAAAGCAAGCTCTGGCAAAGCCAAAAGTTCAGCTTGTGTATTGGTATTAAGCTTACATCATATGTCCAGGCACTTGTACCTCTTATCAGCTGTTTCCATTTTATAGCCAGGTAATGCCTAGCAAATGGGTATCGTATGCATGTACAAAAGCCAAAACTGTTCGCTTTGCTAATGCTTGTTTCATGGTTGCTCTCAGATCCCGTCTTAGCCCAACAGACTTAGAAATATGTAGAAACCATTTGTAACTGGTCAACCAAATGTAACTGGTCAATTGACATTTCTACCAGGGGCAGCACATCCGCATCCACAACATTACAACGGTTCCAGCACCGCACCTCCTAGCAGTTCACCTCTGGCCCAATAATTCTTGGAACACAGCTCACCCAGTAGCGTTTCAATTCACAAAGAGCGCACAGACACCATGGAGGGACAAATGCTGCAAAGAGCAATTGGAAGACATTGGGCAGTCGGAACACGGATGCCATCCAGGGGAAAATAAAGGGACTCAGTAATATGAAAGGCAAGCATCCTCTGCACTCAGCAAAGCAGCCACTTCTCCACAACATGCTAAGCGGCTAAGCACGTACCATTTCTTTGATTAGGGTAGCCTCTAAATGGGTCATGCACAACAGCACAGCGCTAGCTCTACCATCACGCTATAAAAAATAACAAAAAAGTGGGGGGACATTGACTTACCGAACTGGAAGTGACGTCACAGGAAGTAAACAAATCCTATAGTGAAATATGCACATTTCATTCAGTTTGTCTTTCCCAAATGAAGAAAGTGAATAGGACGAATAAGCATTTGTCAAAAGAACAGAATTTCCTAAAACATTGCTGGCAAAGTTAAAGTGGGCATATTTTCTGTCCTATATATTGTTGGTTTCGTAGCAAAAGAATTTCTTGAATTTTTTTTTTCTTGTGAATTTAAACAAGTACATTTGAATATCTACAAAGTTAATGTAGCGTGTTGGTGAGAACGACAATTTCTGCAATTTTCTACCTGTTTGTGGTGTAATCCGTGGTCCCCCTGCCCCTAATCAACCCCGTTGTCTCCCTCTCCCTTCCACACCCATTACCTGATTGCCGGGGCCTCCTGCTCCTGCCCACCCCGTCCAATTGGTCCATTGAAACCCAGTGGACAAGTGTATCGACACACGGGCCTGCGCCGGCTCCTTTCCACCTTGGAGCCTGTGAGCGCAGGCGCAAGGTAATTTCTGCAATTTTCCACCTGTTTGTGGTGTAATCCGTGGTCTCCCTGCCCCTAATCAGCCCCGTTGTCTCCCTCTCCCTCCCCACACCCATTTCCTGATTGCCGGGTCCTCCCGCCTCCTGCTCCCGCCCACCCCGTCCCATTGGTCCATTGAAACCCAGTGGACAAGTGTATCGACTCGCGGGCTTGCGCCAGCTCCTTTCCACCTTGGAGCCTGTGAGCGCGTCCGCAAGGTAATTTCTGCAATTGTCCACCTATGTGTGGTGTAATCTGTGGTCCCCTGCCCCTAATCAGCCCCGTTGTCTCCCTCTCCCTCCCTGCACCCATTTCCTGATTGCTGGGTCCTCCCGCCTCCTGCTCCTGCCCACCCCGTCCCATTGGTCCATTGAAACCCAGTGGACAAGTGTATCGACTTGCGGGCCTGCGCCAGCTCCTTTCCACCTTGGAGCCTGTGAGTGTGGCCGCGAGGTAATTTCTGCAATTTTCCACCTGTTTGTGGTGTAATCCGTGGTCCCCCTGCCCCTAAGCAGCCCTGTTGTCTCCCTCTCCCTCCCCGCACCCATTTCCTGATTGCCGGGTCCTCCCGCCTCCTGCTCCCGCCCACCCCGTCCCATTGGTCCAGACAAGAGGACTCGCATTGATTACCAATCCCCCCAGGGCAGCCCTCTGCCCGTCAGCCCATCGGCTAAGGACCCAAGGCAAAGGACGGCTTCTTCAGCGACGGCTCCAGGGCATATCTGCAGGTATCCGCAGGAGAAGCAAGAAGCCAACAATAAGTAAGTGTGGCAAGGGCGGGGACTGAAGCAATTACTTCACGCCATACTACCCTACCACACCGAAAGCTAAACAGTCGTAATCCCTTCCATCTCTAGTTTATTTGCTTATAGAACTGTACCTAATAGCATGCCCTGCTAGAATTTAGAACTCAATTTCCTCTCTGTGAAAGTTTAATTTAGAAATGTGCCCAATAATCTCTCTGTGAAAGTTGAATTTAGAAGTGTGCCCGATAGCCTCTCTGTGCTAAACTGAATTTAGAAGTGTGCCCAATAGCCTCTATGTGAAAGTTTAATTTAGAAGTGTGCCCAATAGCCTCTCTGTGAAAGTTTAATTTAGAAATGTGCCCAATAGTCTCTCTGTGAAAGTAGAATTTAGAAGTGTGCCCGATAGCCTCTCTATGCTAAACTGAATTTAGAATTGTGACCACTAGCCTCTCTGTGCTAAACTGAATTTAGAAGTGTGCCCAATAGCCTCTCTGTGAAAGTTTAATTTAGAAATGTGCCCAATAGTCTCTCTGTGAAAGTAGAATTTAGAAGTGTGCCCGATAGCCTCTCTCTGCTAAACTGAATTTAGAAGTGTGACCAGTAGCCTCTCTGTGCTAAACTGAATTTAGAAAAGTGCCCAATAGCCTCTCTGTGCTAAACCAAATCTAGAAGTGTGCCCAATAGCATCTCTGTGAAAGTTGAATTTAGAAGTGTGCCCGATACCCTCTCTGTGCTAAACTGAATTTAGAAGTGTGCCCGATAGCCTCTCTGTGCTAAACTGAATTTAGAAGTGTGACCAGTAGCCTGTCTGTGCGAAACTGAATTTAGAAGTGTGCCCAATAGCCCCTCTGTGCTAAACTGAATTTAGAAGTGTGACCAGTAGCCTGTCTGTGCGAAACTGAATTTAGAAGTGTGCCCAATAGCCTCTCTGTGAAAGTTGAATTTAGAAGTGTGCCCAATAGCTTCACTGTGAAAGTGGAATTTAGAAGTGTGCCCGATAGCCTCTCTCTGCTAAACTGAATTTAGAAGTGTGACCAGTAGCCTCTCTGTGCTAAACTGAATTTAGAAAAGTGCCCAATAGCCTCTCTGTGCTAAACCAAATCTAGAAGTGTGCCCAATAGCATCTCTGTGAAAGTTGAATTTAGAAGTGTGCCCGATACCCTCTCTGTGCTAAACTGAATTTAGAAGTGTGCCCGATAGCCTCTCTGTGCTAAACTGAATTTAGAAGTGTGACCAGTAGCCTGTCTGTGCGAAACTGAATTTAGAAGTGTGCCCAATAGCCTCTCTGTGAAAGTTGAATTTAGAAGTGTGCCCAATAGCTTCACTGTGAAAGTGGAATTTAGAAGTGTGCCCAATAGCCTCTCTGTGAAAGTTGATTTTAGAAGTGTGCCCAATAGCCTCTCTGTGAAAGTTTAATTTAGAAATGTGCCCAATAGTCTCTCTGTGAAAGTTGAATTTAGAAGTGTGCCCGATAGCCTCTCTATGCTAAACTGAATTTACAAGTGTGACCAGTAGCCTCTCTGTGCTAAACTGAATTTGGAAAAGTGCCCAATAGCCTCTCTATGCTAAACCGAACTTAGAAGTGTGCCCAATAGCCTCTCTGTGAAAGTTGATTCTAGAAGTGTGCCCAATAGCCCCTCAGTGAAAGTTGAATTTAGCAATGTGCCCAATAGCCTCACTGTGAAAGTTGAATTTAGAAGTGTGCCCAATAGCCTCCCTGTGCAAAACTGAATTTAGAAGTGTCCCCAATAGCCTCTATGTGAAAGCTGAATTTAAAAGTGTGCTCAATAGCCTCTCTATGAAAGTATAATTTAGAAATGTGCCCAATAGTCTCTCTGTGAAAGTGGAATTTAGAAGTGTGCCCAATAGCCTGTCTGTGCTAAACTGAATTTAGAAGTTTGCCCAATAGCCTCTAGAATTTAGAAGTTTGCCTAACATCCTCGCTGAGTAAAGTTGATTTTGGAATTGTCCCTAATAGCCTCTCTGTGTAAAACTAACTCTAGAATTGTGCCTAATATCCACTCGGTATAATGTTCAATTCAGAACTGTACCTAATAGCGTGCCTAGTTGAACTGACCAGTATTCCTAATACCCTCAGTGTTTAAAGTTGATTATAGAATTATGCCTAATAGCCTCTCTATGTAAAGTTGAATTGCAAAGTGGGCCTAATAGCATGCCCTAGTTGAACTGACTAGTCAGTTGAACTGACTAGTGTCCCTAATAGTCTCTCTGTACATAGTTCAATCAGTACCTAATAGCGTACCCTGGTGAAGTTGAATTACGCCCATTACCCTCTCTGTGCAAAGGTGAAATTAGAAGTGTGCCTAATAACCTCTCTGTGCAAGACTTGAATTTAGAAGTGCACCTAAATATCCCCTCTGTACAAAGTGAATGTAGAAGTGTCCCTAATATCCTCTCTGAGTAAACCCGTAGATCTACAATTAGAAACTCCTAGACTGCACCTAAACGTCCACCTAAAAACAGTCCTGTGGCGTTGCTACAGTCAATTTCTCCCTAATAGCTAACCCGTATTCTAGTTTGCTAGAAGAAAGTCTACCCAACAGCGTGACTGTGCTGTAGCGCAAATAAATGGGCCACCTAGCAGCATATCCTGTGCTCTGTGCAAAGCCGTAGAACTACAATTAGAAAGTCCTCCTAGATTGCACTAAAAAGTCCCCCTAAAAAGCATACCTGGGGCGTAGCTACATTCAATTCTCCCTAATAGCTTACCCGTATTCCAGATTGCTAGAAGAAAGTCGACCCAACAGCGTAACTGTGCTGTAATTGCAACTAAATAGGCCTCCTAGCAAGATATTCTAAAGGTCTAGCTACACCTCAAAACGGCCTATCTGCAGCCTAGTTACAATGAGTACACTAAAACCTAGAATAAGTGAATAATACCGCTCTGCTTAGAGGAACCCTGAAACCAAGACTAATCCCTCCCAGTAATATACCCAAACTTATAAAACCCAATAAACTGTTAGTCGCACCTGAAACTACACCTAATAGTACATACTAACCATGAGTGCACCCAATCCACCAGGGTCCACCGGAAACGACCACTGTGGACCGCCTCCACTCTCCGGCCTACCTTTCCTCCCATCCCCCCCTTCCCAAATCATTCCACCGTCCTTCAAAACCCCTACCCTTCCACTTTCCGAACACCAAGCCAGAGGGGCACGGTGGTGAGCCAACCACCCTAAAACCACTGCTTCCCCGAACCCCACCACTGACCAGCCTACGTTGATCATGCCCGCTCCCCTCACTATCATACCGGTCACACCCCCGCCTGCAATCATGCACCCCACCACTCTCCCACTAACCCCCACCACTATCCCCCGCTGACCACACCCCTTCCCCTCCCTAAAAACTGCACGCCTAGCCCTAACAAGAACAGAAGCCTCATCCATCTCCCCCTCAAAAACCCCCTACCCTCTCTCACACTCCAATCGCAACAAAGACACTAAAGAAGAAACATACCTGGTCCCCCTCAATCTCTCTCCACTCATCACCTCCCCTGTTTCGACCCACCACCTCATTCCCCCAATCACCACCATCCCCCCACTTCACCCTTCCTGAAACCCCTCTCCCTCGACTTCTCACCAACTGCAACTGAAACTCCTAACCGCCCACTCCCCACCATCAAATCCCCCGTACCAATCCCAATCACCCTAACACACGCACCCAAACACTCCCACCTGAAACCCACCAACTTTTCTGCTCGCCCCCTTTTCCCATCGATCATCAATCACCCCACCGCTCTCCCTCTCCAGTTTCCACCATCTCCCCCATATCCCCTCCCGCTGCAGCTCCGACACCAACCTCACCTATTGAAGTGAATTGCATCCTATTTAATGCCCGATCCGTAGCAAAAAACAGACACAGCATCTTTGACCTCCTCGCATCTGACAAACCAGACCTGGTTTTCATCACTGAAACTTGGTTCTCTGACGACTTCGCCCCAATCGCCTATGAAGCATTCCCTCCCGACTATTCCCTCATCCCACTGAACTGTCCCTCTAGAGGTGGGGGAATAGCATTCGTCTTCAAGTCTCACTTCCACGCCTCAATCATCGACAATCAGCCATCCATTCCTTCCTGCGAATAACTCCTCGTTAAACTATCCCTCTTCCCATCGTTCTCACACAGCTAATAATCTACAGACCCCCTGGCTACGATAGACAATTCTCAAACAACCTCTGCGACTCTATTGCCACCCTTCAACTAAACCATCCCAACCTCACCCTTCTTGGAGACTTCAACATATGGCTCGACATCCCCACCAACCCTATGACACACTCTCTGGTTGACGGTCTAGACGCGATTAACCTCCAACCCCACATAAATGGCCCGACTCACTATAAAGGACACACTTTTGATGCCATTTTTAGCTCCCACAACCGGATACATCTAAACCCCCCACCCCTATCATGTGGTCCGATCACTTCATTGTTTCTTTCGCCATTTGCTCACCCGACCCGCTTCCCGTTCTCGAATCTGAACCTCCGAACCTACGCAAATGCTGGAAAAAACGAATAATCATTCCTGAACTAGCCGACACACTCCTCCAGTCCCCTCCACCTACCTGCCAACTCAATAAACAACTAACCCCCGACGCCTTTGACTCATGGCTCAACACCCCACTAATGCGACTCACGCCCTCTTGCAAACCATCGTCCCGCCGTGGCCTGTTCCCTAGATGGTTCACACCTGACTTGAAGACCACTAAACAACTATATAAATTCCTAGAACGCAAATGGCGGAAAGACAAAACCTAAGAGAGCAGAGCCACCTTGGCCCGACACCTTAATCAGTAGAAGGCCGAAATCCAGAAAGCAAAAAAAAAACACTACAACTCCTGAATCCTAAACTTCAAAAACCCCAGCAAAGAACTTCACAAAATCATCTCCAAATTCACCAAACCAGCATGCACTACCACCGTCCCGACCCCCTTACAATCACTGTGTGACTCACTCTCTCTCATCTCATCTCTCCAAGATGCTGTGTCTGTTTTTTGCTACGGATCGGGCATTAAATAGGATGCAATTCACTTCAATAGGTGAGGTTGGTGTCGGAGCTGCAGCGGGAGGGGATATGGGGGAGATGGTGGAAACTGGAGAGGGAGAGCGGTGGGGTGATTGATGATCGATGGGAAAAGGGGGCGAGCAGAAAAGTTGGTGGGTTTCACCTCTTTTACACCACGGCTCTCGAAAGAACAAATGCACTAACCACCAAACTGGCTCTCCTACATCCCACAGGCAACCATCCTCCCATACCGGCCAACCCCCCGCCTGTGACCACCACGCAATCAACATTCGACTCCTTTAGTCCAATATCACCTGACCAATTTCTCAAACTTCTCTCTGCCCGCAAACCATCCGGGTCTCCGCTAGACCCTTGCCCGGCCACAACCCTCAAAAGAAATTTTTGCCTCTACCTGCGCAGGAGAACACGCAAGATCCATCATAAATGACTCTCTTTCCTCTGGTATTTTTCCCGACGCATTCAAAACGGTTCATGTCAAGCCGCTATTAAAAAAACCTTCCCTCAACCCTCTCAAGCCCAAAAACTACCGCCCCATCTCAAACACCAGATTCCTTGCCAAACTCATTGACCGAACCGCCTATCCCAACTAAATGCTTTTGTTGAAGCCAACAATCTCGTAGACCCCGCGCAATCAGGTTTCAGAGCCCGTCACGGAACTGAAACCACTCTAACTTCAAACTGGGATGACCTAAAAATCACTGCAGACTCCGCGGGATGTGCTGCATTAATCCTTCTGAACTTATCCGCCGCCTTCGACACAATCAATCACTCAATCCTCCTTGACTGCCTCCACTCCCTAGGAATTCATGGAACCGCGCTTAAATGGATAGCTTCATTCCTCAAAGATAGGTACCAAATAACGAAACTCTCCTCCTATTCCTCCCAAGCCCGACCAGTCGACACGGGAGTCCCACAGGGAGCATACCTATCTGCCCTCCTGTTCAATCTCTACTTGACCAACCTCCCACCGTTAATTTGTTCACACACCATCCTGTGTTACAACTACGCTGATGACACTCAACTAATTCTAAAACTCCGAACTCAAAACCCAACTGCCGACCTGACCTCGCCTCCTGCCTCCTTGACATTGAACTCTGGATGACCCAAAGCCACCTCTTGTTAAACCCCTCCAAAACCAAAATCATGGTATGTGGCAACTCCGAACTTCTTCCACACCCGCTACCCTGGCCATCCGCCATGGGCAACTCACCAACTCCCTCTAACTCTGTAAAAAACCTTGGATGCACCCTTGACTCTAACCTAACACTCTCGCGCCAAGTCAGCAACGTCTCAAAGTCCTGCCACTACCACCTTAAAACTCTTAGGCACATCTTTCCATATCTCTCCTTTCCCAACAGACTCTCGCGTTCCAATCAATTGTTATTTCAAGACTGGACTACGCAAACCCCCCTACCTCGGAGTCCACGCTTACCAACTGAATAAACTTCAAAGGGCCCAAAACGCTGCAGCCAAACTGCTACAAGCGCTTGGCCCGAGAGACCACATCTCCCCAGCCTTTAAGACTCTGCACTGGCTTCCAGTGGCCCGAAGGGTGACTTTCAAAACCTTATGCATTTCCCATCGAGCATTCCATAAAACCAGGACCTCAATATCTCCAAGACAAGCTAAAACCCTATCTCCCTCGAAGTCCTCTAAGATCAAGCTCAGCCGGCCTCCTGGTCATACCTAAAACAAACTCAGTAAAGTTAGGCAGATCATCATTCTCAGCCTTGGCCCCCACGATTTGGAACGCACTCCCACCCCACACCCACCTAACAGAAGATCTAATGTCCTTCCACAAACTACTGAAAACGTGGCTCTTCCCCTAAAACTAACCCGCACGTAAACTAACCAAAACAGAATAACAGCAGCTCCATGACACCAACCCAACAAACTACTAGTTCCTGATTAACAATGAGACAAATAGCAATACAACATCAAGATCCATGTGAGAAATCGAAAAATAATAACCGCTAATGTTAACTAAAAGGACAAACAGAATAGAACGAATAAAGCAGACCAAAGCAATGAAGTGGATAAAAAGAATAAGTTGTACGGAAACAGTAATGAAGTTTAAATTAATGAAATTGATATAGTGAGTGCAATGGACAAACTGAACAAAAACGGGCGAAATGAATAAAGAGAAGAGGATGCAAAGATGAATACAAGAGACTGATGAGTACACAGACTGATGATTCCGACTGTATGAGTGCATGGCATAAATGAAAAGTACAGAATAGAAGATTCAAGTACATGAGACGAGAGCAGTGCATGAAATAGATAGAGAGCACGGAACAGATCCAGTGCGTATAACAAGTGACATTTCCTGAATCGATAACCCATGATGAACGAACAAAGTGAATGGAGCAGATGAAATCGTTAGAATGGATGAAGTTCGTGGAGCGGATGAGTGCGCTGGGGGGACGAACGTGTTGAGCAGATGAGTGTGTAGATCGGTTGAGTGTATAGAACGGATGAGTATACAGATCGGATGAGTGTACAGGACGGATGAGTTTATAGTACGGATGAGTATGCTGAGCGGATGAGCTTGTGGGGCAGATGAGTGCGTAGAGCAGATGAGTGTGTAGAGCGGATGAGTAAAGAGCAGACGTGGATCTAGAGTGGATGAATACAGTGCGTGGAAAGTAAGACTGCATAGAGCGGAAGAGTGCGTGGAGCGGATGGTTGCACAGAGCGGATGGGTGCGCAGAGCGGATGGGTGCACAAAGCATGATGAATGCGCACAGCGGAGGAGAGCGCAGAGCGGAGGAGTGCGCAGAGCCGAGGAGTGTGCAGGGAACCGAGGAGTGCGTAGAACAGACTAGTGGGCAGAGCAGACGAGTGTATAGAGCACACAAGTGTGTAAGAGCGAGTGAGTGTGTAAGAGCGAGTGAGTGTGTAAGAGCAAATGAGTGCGTAAGAGCGAGTGAGTGCGTAGAGCGAGTGAGTGCGTAGAGCGAGTGAGTGCGTAGAGCGAGTGAGTGCGTAGAGCGAGTGAGTGCATCGAGCGGGTGAGTGAGGAGAGCGGGCGAATGCGTAGAGCATGCAAGGACATAAAGTGGATGAGTGCCTAGAGCGGACGAAACAATAGAAAAAGACGAGTGTGTAGGGCGCATGAATGCATAATGTGGATGTCTGCATAGAGCGGATGAGTTGCGTAGAGCGAATGAGCTGCGTAGAGCGGATGAGTTGCATAGAACGGATGAGTTGCGTAGAGCGGATGAGTTGCATAGAGCGGACGGAACAGGTGAAGTATGAGTGTGTAAGAGAATGAGTGTGTAAGAGAGCAGGGGTGCGTAAGAGCGAGTGAGTGCATAGAGCGGGTGAATGCATAGAGCGGGTGAGTGCGTAGAGTGGGTGAGTGCATAGAGCGGGTGAGTGAGTAGAGTGGGCAAATGCATAGAGCGTGCGAGGGAATAAAGCGGATGAGTGCCTAGAGCAGATGAATCAATAGAAAAAGACGAGTGCGTAGGGGGCATGAATGCATAATGCGGATGGCTGCGTAGAGCGGATGAGCTGCATAGAGCAGATGAACTGCATAGAGTGGATGAGTTGCGTAGAACGGATGAGTTGCTTAGAGCAGATGAGTTTGTTTGTTTGTTTATTATTTATAATGCGCCGAAAAGCCCAAGGGTAACAAGGCGCAGCAGATACAAGAATTTGCAAGACTTAGTTACAGACAGTAAAATATATACAAGTATGAACACAGTAATAATAGCAATAAGCGGTAAATATAAACATATGTACAATTAACAGTTGTGTATCCAGAGTGACCAAGCGAAGGTGGGAGACAAGAGGTCCTAGATGATAGCTGTCTTCAGCCAAGACATCAGCTTTGAGCGGAAGTTTTGGTAGGGTAGGTCCATTCTAAGAGTGGGTGGTAGGGAGTTCCATAGCTTGGCCGCTTTCACTGGGAAGCTATTGCCACCTATAGTTAATCGTTTGTAAGAAGGGACAGAGAGGCAGTCTCTGTATGCTATCCTAGTCGGTCTCATGGATGTTAGTCTATGAAATCTGTTGATCAGATAGGTAGGGGCCGCATTGTTATGAGACTTATGGGTTAGTGAGGCAGTTTTTAAGGAAATTTTGTCTATGATGGGAATCCAATTTTGTTGCTTGCTATGTATTGTAATGTGGTCTCTTCTTGAGATGCCCAAGGCCACTCTGAGTGCGTTGTTCTGGAGAGTTTGTAGCTTGCCAGTGACGGCCTTGGAGGACCCAAGATAGAGGGCGTTACAGTAGTCCAAGCGGGAGAGTATAAGGGCTCTGGCCAGGGTCAGACAACTAGCCTCGGATAGAAAAGGTTTGGCTGTCCGGATCAATTTACAAGTATAGGACGTGGAGGAGGCTAGTGAGTTCACTTGTCTGCTAAAATTGAAATTAGAGTCCAAGTAAAAGCCCAGTGTTTTGACTTTGTGTCCAACCCTGATGGTATTACCATCAATTATAAATGATGAGTATGCCGGGCTCAGTTTCTTTAGGCTAGCTTTGGTGCCCAGTGTGATGAGTTCCGTTTTATCATCATTCAGGCATAGACCGTGAGTGGCCATCCATGCCTGGATGATGATGTAAACTCTATTCACCAAGGCCAAATCCTTTGCATAATCTCCAGAAAGCGGAAGGAGGATCTGGGTATCATCTGCATAATTAGTGTAGGTGATACCAAGATGATCCAGATCGTCGAAAGGGGGCTTGGTAAATATGTTGTACAGTGTAGGGGAGACACAGGAACCCTGAAGCGCACTGCAGGTGATGGGTATGGGGTCTGCCGCGTCTGTCGGCGAAAAGACCCTCATGGTTCTGCCATCAAGGAAGGATCTGATCCATGTAATGGCCTCGGGGGAGAAATGGGCAGCCGTGTGGAGGTGGGTGCAGAGGACCGAGTGATCGACCAAGTCGAATGCTGCGGATAGGTCAAGGAGGAGGAGTAAAGCTGCTTGACCATTGTCTTTGAGCATATCAATCTGTGTTTTAAGGTCGATGAGAGCTGTCTCGGTCCCATGTTGGGGTCGGAAGCCTGATTGTCTGGCTCCTAGCAAGTGGTGATCCTCCAGGTGCTTCTGTATTTGTACATAGGCAACCTTGTCCAGAATTTTCAGAAGGAATGGTACCGTTGTTATAGGCCTATAGTTAGTAGGTATTGCTGGGTCAAGAGTGTTTTTTTTTAGTAGGGGTAATACCCAGGATTGTTTTAAATTAGTTGGGATGGAACCGGTGGAGAAGGAAGCGTTGATTAGCTTAGTGATAAATGGGGAAAGGTCACGGGCAGCATCTTTTATGAGCTGTGCTGGGCATAAGTCTCCCTGGCAGTTAGAAGGCTTTAATGACAGGATGATTTTTTCCACTTCGAGTATGGTCACTTTGGTAAAGTTAAATCGTGAATATTCACTTGTGGTCCGCTTCTCAGGTGGCTTGGACAGGGCAGGATTGTTCAAGGAGGCTTTTTTACAGGATATTTTATTTTGTAGCGTGGCGATTTTGTTGGCTAGGGCATATTGTATGTCGGTACACCAGTTCTTGTCTTTTATGCAGGTGTCTATAGGTGCAATGGGGGTTTCTACTTCTTTTAGAATCGAGAATAGTTCCTTTGTGTTTGAGCTGGCTTGGGAGATGCGAGAGTCAAAGGAGGTACGTTTTGCAAGGAAGATTTCTTTTTTGTACAGGGCCGCTAGTTTGGTGAATTTAATTTTGTTGCGTAGAGCGGACGGAACGGGTGAAGTATGTGGATGGAATGGGGGACGTATATGGATAGAACGAGTGATGTATATGGATAGAACGGGTGACATATATGGATAGAATGGGTGACATATATGGATGGAACGGGTGGCGTTTGTGGATGGAATGGGGACTTAAGTTGATGGAATTGGGACGTAGGTGAATGGAATTGAGACGTATGTGGATTGAGCGGATGAAGTCAGTGGAAGGTACTGATGTAACATGTGAAAGATACGGGTGAAATATGTGGAAGGTACAGATGAAAATGTGAACAGGGTGCATAAAACAACATAGAATTCACGGAAATGATCGAAACACATGAACAGATCCGAGGACTTGAAACGGACTGGAGTGCGTGGAAATTACTGAAGTGCGTGCAAATGACTGGAGTGCTTGGAAAGGACTGGAGTGCGTGGAAAGTACTGGAGTGCGTGGAAAGTACTGGAGTGTGTGTAAAGGACTAGAGTCCGTCAAAAGGACTATAGTGTGTGGAAAGGACTAGAGTGCATGGAAAGGACTAGAGTGCGTGGAAAGGTTTCGGAATGCGTGTAAAGTTTGGGATTGCGTGGAAAGTTTCGGAGTGCGTGGAACTGTTCGGAGTGCGTGGAGCGGTTCGGAGTGCGTGGAGTGGTTCGGAGTGTGTGGAGTGGTTCGGTCGTGCGTGGAGTGGTTCGGAGTGTGTGGAGTGGTTCGGTCGTACGTGGAATGTTTCAGAGTGCGTGGAATGGACTAGAGTGCATAGAAGTGCGAGACATACATGAATGGTTTGGATTACATGCAAACCATCTTACCAGATCACCATGCTTACTCTTATCTTTACGCCACCATTCAACTAGAAAACAGAGATACTATGACACCATTCGGTATAGCTGTTCTCATACCAACATCCGCCTCATACTCCACATCACTCTTAACTAATCACTGCTGATTTCACATCCCCCAGCCAGGCGTTCTCCTCAGGCCTAACGCAGCCAGAACCGGTCTGGATAAAACCTGCCAGAACAAACACATACCCCTGATCTCTCAACCACCACACCTACCGCTATGAAGCAGCTATTACACGAATGCCACACCAGCTGCACACATATCTGGTGCTCACAAGCACCTTTGACTCTCTCTACTCTCTCTACTGACTTGAACTTTGGTTCCCGAGGGTGTTCAACCTACCAGCACCTTCAGACCATACCAATGATACATAAGGCTCTATATAAATGCAAAGTAACATAACATAACAAGCCTTTGTCTGTGAGTTGCTGGAGAGCATCAAAATTTTGTTATGAATTAATCAGACAAACAACTAACACTAGTTGAGATACAAGTGCTTAACAAAGGCGTGTCCACCAACCTGTGATCTTGCAGCATAAAAAAACACTTGAGCACCATAAACTAGAGTACAGCGCAGGAGTGTTTACAACCTAGGGCCCACCATTTTTCCATGGTATGCATCATATTTGGGCCTATGTGCTTGCCTTTTCATTCTATCATGCTGTGATATATAAATATATCTTTTTTAGTGTACTAGTGCTAACATTGCTACTATTACTAATATTTGTACTATGAAAAAGATCTTTAACTGTGGAAAATAAAAAAACATTTTGCTCATGCGCACACTCATTCGGCCAGGTGTATTTCTTTGCTGTTTTTATTGACAATGTTATTATTAGTCTGAGAAATATAATACATATATATGGTACATATATCCGGTAGCGTTACTGGTAGTGTTTGGAATTGCACTCCCCTCATGTACCCCCTCCCCCTATTTTAGATGGCCTGCCCAGATAAAAGAAGTAACCCGGTAAAGTCCTAACATAAATATCATTACTGTAAATTGAATAGCAGTAAAGTGCAGCCCACAAGTGTAGGAATATAAACATCTTGAATTAACAGTGTATCTGTCTACTTTTTTAATATACAATGAATCATTTGATGTTGAAGGTTCCATTTCGTGCACTACTGTAGAGGAAACAAAAACGGGGTGGGAGAGGGAGTGAGAGAGGGAGAGAGAGAGAGAGAGAGAGAGAGAGAAAGAGAGAGAGAGAAAGAGAGAGAGTGAGTATCTTTTACTTAAAAGTGCTTATGCTTTAAGTAGCAATGCATGTTTATTATTTGAAGCATGTAGTCATGTTATTACTTCTGAGGTAGTTACTTTTCAGGTATATTGGTGTTCTCATTAGGGTGCTGGTGAGTTATTTTGATGTGCCCTACGAACATCAAAGAAGTGAATCCAATATCGAAGCCCTTTCACTTTCACTGCGAGAGGGGTGGAAAACACCACTTTTTAGGGGCCATGGAACCTAGGGTTGTTCCATTTGCGCACAAAGCTCTTTATATATATCAGGTCACCTGGCAACAGCAGTTGGGCAGGCATGGTGCCTGTGGTAGGGTGCTGTGCAGTGGTCTGTGTATCATCTAGATGAGGAGGTGCAATCTGTTGGGAGACATATTTGATCGCACGTGTGTGGTTAAGTACAATTTGGATTCTTCACCTGGAGCCTTTGCAGCTCTATGGTCATCTGATGCCCTCCCTACTGGGGTGATGGGTGTATGCATACGCCTGCCAGTTACTATTTTGTGGGGTGAGAGTTGATGATCTTTACTTGGTTGAGTGCGCAAACTGAACAGGGCCAGGTGCAAGCAATGCACCCAGTTTTTCTTTAAGGTGGTGAAGAGCTTGGAGAGCTTGCTTTTAAAAAGGCTGGTGAGTCTCTCAACAACACTGTTTGCTTGGGGTTATAAATTGAGCACATCCAGTGTTTAATGCCAAGTAGTGCTGTGATCTCTTTGAATAGTTCATTGAAGAAGTGGGTACTGTTCTAGAACTATAGTACATGGACATGCCCCATCGAGGAAAGACCTTGCGCACTAAAAATGTAGCTGCGCATTTGGTATCCATATGTGCACAAGGTCCAGCTTCAACCAACCGTGTGAAAGGGCACACTACTTCTATTAAGTATCGTGAACCATTGCACCTTTCTCCCATGTCTGCGTAATCAATGTCTAACTCACGGAACGGCCCAATAGGGAGAGGCATAGCACCTTGTATTGTCTGGAGTGTCATGCCAGTGCTGAAAGTTTGACGGGTGGCACAGTGTATAATCATGTTCATGAGGTGCTCCTGAAGGTTTGGTATGAACCAATCTTCCTGCATGTATGCCGCAATGTTCTGTTTTTAGCTGTGGGACGGGTGGTTTAGCTGGTTAAATGCCATTGCTAAGAGCTCCACAGGCATTACTGACTTGCCAGTGCATTCTTGTCTCCAGAGTAAGTCCGTGGGGGACTGTTTATACCTCCTCTTGGACCACAGTTCTTTTTCAACATTTGGTGCACTTCCTTGTAGTTCGATCAGGTATATGATGGGCAGTGCTATGTATGATGTCGGTTGTGGATTATGTGATGGTGTAGTTATGACATATGTTGAAGTTATCGGGACAGGAAGGTAGGCCGCCTATTTGGCCGCAGCATCCACTGCAGCATTTCCACATTATATTTTGTCCGTGTTACCAATGTGGGTGGCGCACTTGATGACCGCTAACACAGCAGTTTGTGATGGTGTGGAAATTAGTGTGTCTACCCATCTGCTCTGCGGAACCTTCTCCTTTTCCATTGTGACAACCCGGCATGCACTGTTGTTGTGATGTATGCTGAGTCTGAATAGATGTCTGACTAGATGTCCATGTGGCATCCTTGTGCATCGATGAGTGCCACAAGCCCTGCTACCTGTTGTTAGGCAGAATCCAGTGCAGGTCCCTTAGGGAGCACTACACCAGATTAGGACTACAGGTGAGAGCAATAAATCCCCTTTGGTATCAGTCTGTACCACAAAGATTTAGTTGGTAGCTGTGGCTGAGCAGTCAGACTTATCTCAAGAGGGAGATGAGCAGTATTCAGGATTTACACAATTAGTAGTACAGTACTATGGAGCAAGGAAACACTGACCAAAGCTCGGCATCAAAAAGAGAATATATTTATTCTATACACATCTAGTTCCAACACATAGATCACAGTTGATAAAGTAAGTTAAGTTTAGTCAAGGAAAAACATATACAACTCCCTATTCAATTGTAGACAAGTTTGTGGTAAAGTGAAAACTGAGCAAAACGGCACAGTGAAAACCAACTACAAATGGCACTCTAGCAATTCAACGAACGGGAGGGAAAGCACAAGTTAAACTGAAATATCTTTGGACACCCCCTAGCAACACTTCCCTGAAGTTTCGTGAACAAGTAATGCACATTCACACTTTAGCCAAAAGATAAGTGAATGAAAACTGAGCAGAATGGCACTCCACAAGTTAAAACAGTAGGAAGGAAGAGGGGTTCAGAAGATTTAAGTGCATCAACACATTTCTCATTGAAAACCGATTTAGTGAGAGCAGATCTAACAAGTCAGTGGTACAGGACCAAGAGCTTAGGAGTAAAAATGTTCTTGTAGCTGCAGTCAAGTCTTTAGTAGAAAATTATTGAAGAGGTAGATGCGAGGCGAAAGACAATGTTAAGAGAGAGGGCGGCCGACCCCACAAGTAGTTAAAGGATTTAAAACACCTTTAGGGCTACTACGGAGAAAGGGCGCCTGGCGGAACAATGTACCTTAAACGTGTAGAAGTGGGTCCTGCGGTGGCGGTTGTTCCTGATAGTTCCTGCAGGTCGAGGGGTCCAACAGAGGAAGAGAGGCTCTCATCGTGGAGGAAGGTTCGGGTCGCTGCACTACCCAGGGATAAAACCAGCCGCGGTGCTGCCGAACGAAGTTTAAAAGGTACGCTCCTTTTAATCACGGTCCGGGTCGATGGCTGTCTGGCTATCCGGTCTCCAAGTGCTGGGAACTGTCGATTCGACCAAGGCATGTCTGAGGAAGCGATAGGTGAACTGGTTGACCCCGCCAGCTCAAGGGAAGGAGGCTGCTTCACTGAAGATCTCCTCTCGTCGTGTGGAAGAAAAGTGGTGAGATGATCTGGCAGGGCTTCACCGGTGGTGTAGATGCTGAAAATGTCTGTGGCTTCTCTCCCCTTCGGTTCCGTAGTTCCCGTGGCAACGTCTTTTTCTTCCAGTCCTCTGGACCCTGCTTTTATGCAGAAAGAGACCCAGTCATACACTCACAAAGTGGAGTGGACTTCTTGGCGGGAGACCCTCCAGCCTATCAGGTTAGAGTGCGACCTGAGTTGCTGTGGCAACTCTGTCCAGGGGTTCTACTCCCCCTCCCAAACAACAGACCCACCCCAGACTCAGAGGCGCCGAAAGGAGGGCTTCTTGGCAGAAGCCCGCCAAAAGAGCGAACAAAGGATCCCCGACCTGGGTTAGGAGTTTAGAGTAAGACCCGAAAAAGAAATGATATCAAAGTTCTGTCAAATAAAACCTACCGGAGTAAAGTTAATAATAAAATAAACCGGTGGTATGTTAGAGGCTGTCAGTAAAAGTGTTAGCCTCGAACAATGGGAAAATCCCATAGGGAAATATTCACGATCGAATATAAAAGGTAGTAACCACTGCCACCAGCCAGAAACTTTGTATGGGGGACTTTAAGGTACCCTCTCAAAAATGAAGATAGGGGAAAAACTATAAACCCCTTCCAGTACTTCCATTTTAAGATGGGTTGTACTGGTTTAGTTCATAGAGATTGACTAGTAAAGTCAGTGGGGACTTTACATGCCCTGGGAGACAGTAGTCCATCCCAGGATTTGGAGTCTATGTTTGGGGGTCGCTATGACACCCCTGTGTCACTGCACGGAGGGTGCTGTGTAACACATCTGCATAAAGGTGGTTCCTATGGGTGAAGGAAAAGATCAGTGGCGGCAGCTGCTGACTGATTTGCACATGGCTGGTCCCCTTTTGGAATGGTGCAGACGGGCTAAAAAACGGTAGTGTGGAATGTTGCCCAGAGCAATTGCCAGTGGTTTAGATTCATTTGAAACCTTCCACCCATCACTTTTGTGGTCAGTTTGTTTCTCCTTGTGAGAAAGGGTATGCCCAGATGTGGGTCCCTTGCTGGCTGCGCCACAGGGACCCAGGCTGCACCTCACTGAGGAGGTCCAACAAGGCTGAAACATGTCTGGGGTTGCTTGGTTTTCTGTGCAGAGGGGACCTGGCCTAGCAGTTCGGGCTGGGCTGCTACCTTCGGTGGCGGCAGCTGCTGACTGATTTGCACATGGCTGGTCCCCTTTTGCAATGGCGCAGACGGGCTAAAAAACGGTGGTGTGGAAGGTTGCCCAGAGCAATTGCCAGTGGTTTAAATTCATCCGAAACCTTCCACCCATCACTTTTGTGGTCAGTTTGTTTCTCCTTGTGAGAGAGGGTATGCCCAGACGTGGGTCCCTTGCTCGCTGCGCCACAGGGAACCAGGCTGCACCTCACTGAGGAGGTCCAACAAGGCCGAAACATGTCTGGGGTTGCTTGGTTTTCTGTGCAGAGGGGACCTGGCCTAGCAGTTCGGGCTGGGCTGCTACCTTCGGTGGCGGCAGCTGCTGACTGATTTGCACATGGCTGGTCCCCTTTTGCAATGGCGCAGACGGGCTAAAAAACGGTGGTGTAGAAGGTTGTCCAGAGCAATTGCCAGTGGTTTAGATTCATTCGAAACCTTCCACCCGTCACTTTTGTGGTCAGTTTGTTTCTCCTTGTGAGAGAGGGTATGCCCAGACGTGGGTCCCTTGCTCGCTGCGCCACAGGGAACCAGGCTGCACCTCACTGAGGAGGTCCAACAAGGCCGAAACATGTCTGGGGTTGCTTGGTTTTCTGTGCAGAGGGGACCTGGCCTAGCGGTTCGGGCTGGGCTGCTACCCTTGGTGGCGGCAGCTGCTGACTGATTTGCACATGGCTGGTCCCCTTTTGCAATGGCGCAGACGGGCTAAAAAACGGTGGTGTGGAGGGTTGCCCAGAGCAATTGCCAGTAGTTTAGATTCATTTGAAACCTTCCACCCCTCACTTTTGTGGTCTGAAAAGATCCCATAGGCATTAAACACAAAAATAGCCTCGAACACACATAGCAAAGATGCCTAAGAATGGGAAAAAGAATCTCACTCTTAGCAGGTAAAAAGAAATAAACCCTTCAATTCCAGCAAAGCTGCTGGGGGACTCTATAGGTAAGGGAAATTAGCCATGAAATGAGAATTCTCCCTAACACCTGTGCTGAGTAGTGTATGGGTAATCTCTTCATCACTAATGTCTCATATTCTCCCCCTTCGAGGTGCACTTTTGCTGCGCCTGTATGCCTTTTTCCTGTGTCCTGGTCAATAGTTGCTGATCCGTCAACAAAGAGCACCTCCCCCTCCTCCAGTGGACTGTCTTTTGCTTTGGGGATGACATCCTCTTCACGCTCGTATGTGGCACAGTTGTGTGATTGCAAGTCCTAATTTGTGCACACTTCCATTAGGAATGTGGCTGGTTTTACTGTTTTGCAACGCATTACATGAATATTTGGGCTTGAGATAATAATCTCATATGCTGATGCTCTCTGTGTTGTCAGGGTAGATTTTGATCTTTCCAAGATCGAAAATACTGAATGCTCCATGTACAATGTTACTGAGCATCCAATTAAAATTGTGGTGCTTTCTTCAATGGTGAAGGCGGCTGTAGCAAGCGCTTGTACTATTATGCTCTGTATTTTAGTCCACCACTCCGCCTCTATCCCCACAATTTTGTCTAGTGCCTTTTGCACTTCTTTGGGTAGGCCTTGTTTGACAATAAAATAGAAAAAGGGTATTGATTGATCCCATGCATTACCCGTCCCCCTCTCTCCACATCTCTTGCACCTTGAGAATGAATTGAGCAGCAGCTGCATCATCGCCCATAGTACATTGCGTAATAGATTGCAAGTAAATCGGGGGTGTCCGGCATAGCTTGCTGCAGTGCATGCCATATTTTTGCTTGAATCTTATTAAAGGATGCTCCATTGTGTGCATTGTTGCTCAGATTTACTCCTGGGTACCACGCCTTCACCCACACATCGGCAGCCTGATCTCCGATAGTGGCTAGGCTACCAATAAGCTTTTGATATCTCCAACTGCTAGGGGTACTCCTGATGTTTGTTTTTCGAGTGCGTATATCCATTTCCCTGCACCCACTGAAAGGGCCGGTACCACTTTTATTAAGTTGTTTTTGTACATCTGTGCCCATGCACATAGTGCGTTCTCGCAGTGCCCAGTTTTTCCTTGCCACCGCCATCTGGCCAAACCTCTCTCTCAATCTGCCGCCCCATAAACTCTCTAATCTAGGGGTACGTTGAGGTGTTTGCTCTGCCTCCTCATCCTCATCGTCCTTGGCCTCATCAAACGTACTCCACCCATCCTCCTCTCCCCTACGGGAACCAACATTCTCATACCCTAAGCTATCCATTTCACTGTCATGCTCTGTGTGTACAGTTTGTAGGTGCGCTGTCTATCCTGAACAAAGAATCTCCTGACTTCCACTCATCTGTCCCCTGCTCTGCTGGTTTATCTGCCCGAGTCATGTTTTGTGCAGCCCACAGCCTGTTTAGTTCTGCGTGCGACAATGCCAGTGCCACCTCTAAATCTCTTTTCTTGATACCTGTGTGCGCTGCGGTATCCGTTGGTGCGGCTGTCACCGCTGTTGACACGTAAGATGAGTTTGTGTATCCCACGGTGGGACGTGCAGCCAAGGGATATATTCCATTGTGTCATGTCGATGTCTCCCCATTCTCACTTAAACCTGCGCCTTTGTAATCGCATTGCGCCCCTCCTCCTCCCTCGCGCTTTACTGTATCCTTAAAACATCTTGCAGAGGTTCAATATTTCCCCCCGGTTCTGTAGTTGTTTCCCTTTGTACTTTGCTTTCAAAAATATAGACATATGTTCCAGAATACTTCTGTCATAGGAGCCCTGCTCTGGCCAGAAGTAGGGCATTCCCCCTCCCCTTGTCTCCATCACCCACTGTTTATGATATTTTTCAATTCTGTCATGGTACAATGGCAGGGCCTTCCACCTGTATTCTATGGGTGTTTCTTCTCCCATAATTGTGTCGGTCATTCTCTTGCTGTTGCTATGCCTGTGCTAATGCGCTACACAATTTTATAGGTTGTCAAAAAACGCATTCGATATTACCCCCTCCCTTAGTCAAAAAACTTCAAAAAATGTTCTTTTATTTCCCTACCGCCTTCTTTTGCTTTAAACCACACTCTCCACACACCCCACAATCACAAAACACCCCTCCTGGGCCTCCACCCTACACAATAACAAACACAAATAAAACAAGTTAAAAGAACAAACTAAAATAACAACCACTACTATTCCCGAGCCCTCTAATTATATGGGGCTCCTATTATTTCCTTTTCTTCCTCCATTAAACAATATGAGTTGCTCCACCTTCTCCCGTCACTCGGGGAATGCTACCATTGCGTCTTCCTTTACTTAATATTCTACTTAAAAAGTTAATAAAAACATAAAACAAAACAAGTCGCATACATGCCACACTCCCAATTTCAATCTCCACGTGTTCACACTGTTCACATTTTCCAATACAGCTATCCCCTACTTGCTATAGCTTGCAAGGCTATACTCACGTGCGCGCGTTCACCTGAACTCATCCATCACAGGGTTCCAAAAACACTGGCCTGCACTTCTCCGCAGAGCTGCGCCCCACTCCAAAGAGCAGACAGGAATTCTGCAAAGACGGCTCCTGTACGGCCACTCCGGGATATGTGTTTTTGGGACTAGTCGCTGCAGGTGGCCGCCGCCCTTCCAGAGAGGCAATCTGGAGACCTCTGCAGGTACGCAAGGCACTGGGATCACATCGCGGTCAACAAATTAAGGCACGCTCCTGAACGCTCATGCCAGAAAAAATACAACCCGCTATGGAATAAAGGCCAAGAGATTCTTGCAAGGATAACAAGTTTTAATCAAATACAAAAAATAGGTAGACCAGCAAAGAACTCTGGTGCTCAAGAACGTTCTGCTGAAAAATAGTACAAGCAAAAGGTTATAAGGAAACACATCATCAGTAATGATGTCACAATATACAGTAAAAACCTGCGTGGCTGGTTGGCGAGACCCTATATATGGGCAGCATGCTCAATAGGGGATGCCAGGCTGCTATTGGTCCCAGCTCTGCCCGTCCATCTTCCATCACGTGGGGTCAGCTGTCTCCAGGGAATGAAGGTCATGTTCCTCATTAGTTACTATTGTAAGACAATGCTATTCTATCCTTATGGCAGGCACCTGGGAAGCTCTAGGACTGGCACAGGGGGAGGCTTAAAATCATGCTGACCCACCCATTCTTCTCTCATTTCATAATGCACTATCTGCACCCAAGGTTTCCACCCTCGCTTTGGACTATAATGTATTCCTTCCTGTACCTTTTATTACAAAGTGTACCAATATGAAATAAGGTGGAATGGGCATGTTCTTTTAGATCTTTTATAACCACTGGGTTTATGGTTGGTGGTCTGGGGTCAGCTACTATCGTGGAATGTAGGGTCTTGTACTGGGGCAGTTGTGGTGTCATAACTTCTGTTGAGCTGGCTGGGGTTTGGAGGTCTGCTTTTGGTATGGCTGTGATAAATTTGCATGGTGAGGTGCCTGGTGCTGTCTAGCGGCCTTGCAGGGTGCATTCCTTCTTAGGATAAGAAGTATTTGCAACAGAGGTTTCTATGGGAGTTAGCAGCGCAGGTCTCTCTACCCTCACTGCTTGGGCCTGTTCAGGTCTTCGTTGGGCCTGTGTTTACTGCATGGCCATGCGGGGTGAATGTTTCTATTCTCACTACAAAAAATTGTGCTTACTTATAAGTCGATGCATCAGTATTTCATGTAATATTGTGGTCTTGCCGGGTTTCTTAGGACACCCGCCTCAGCCTGGTACATCACAAGTGTATTCATGGGATTCACCTTACTCTAACACGCCTAATGGGGTGGGATAGGTTAATTTCCTTCCCAACATTACCTGCCCCTACAGTCGCATGACCTGGACTCGAATCTCTGCCTTGGCACTGTTTACCTCAAGTTGAGCCCTGTCTAAGATGAAGTAAGATATGATGTAAAGGAAAGTAAAGCAAGTCCAAAACACTGGAAACCCTTTGCAGATCCTCCTGGCACCTGGAACCATCCATCTAAGAAAGGTCTACCCTGAAGAGGTTCACATCCAAGCCAGCATGAAGCAGTAGTCTGCAGAGGCCATCCAAGAATTACCTCTCTCTCCGACACCCCAACATCACAACAGCTCCACTCACAAAAAATAAGCTGCAGCAACACAGTTGTAATACTAAAAAATGCATACACGACTGGCCAAGAGGGGGGGGTTGGATGAGTATCTCTCCTGCGTGAGCTCCGTCCCTGTGGTCCCGAAAAGCGGAATGAGCCCCCGCTCTTGGATCCCCCCCATGAAAGCTCGAAATTTTGTGATCTGAACGACCCCCCCGCAACTGAGAAAAAACCCTATGAAAATCAGACCTGCTTTGACCGAGAACTCGGCAGTCTCAGAAGTGCCTAATCACTGCGCCACAGAGGGCCTGAAGTCTGGCGTAGTCCGGCCCGTGCGATAGGCGTTACCCGCGGTGCGCATCTGTGACCTAAACTTGTAGTGGTGATCCCTCACCCGCGTGAGATAGCGTGCCCAAAGACCCCAAGGATACCGGGCGACTGCACGGGGTGAGTGAGAAACTTTTACGCAAAACTCCGCGGCACCAGAGCCCGTGCCTGGCGGTGCTGCATAACACGCGTGACCCTCCAACCCGACCTGCACAACATACTACGCCGGAGGAAGAAGAGCGGTCGGTTGGACTTCCTCCAACTGCGCACCCCAGAACCACACATATCCGCCGTTTAGGGTCGGAGCTGCCCCACATCATACGAAGTGCTGGAGACCGGAGACAATACGGAGCCCACAATCCGAGCCTCCTCATAGAGGGTAGAGCCCGCTCCTCAGGGGCGTGTGCCTCCTCTACCCAGGATTGTGTCGCATGGACCTACGCCACAAACTGGCCAGACTTGCCTACGAACCGTACGTCTCGCCTTGCGGATCTACAGGTGCAATGACCACGGACCCATCAGAAGCGGGTGCCGCCGCCACCAAAGGTGACATCGCCACACTATTGAACGAAATAAAAAATATGGGAGCTAACCTCGGCGGCAAGATCGACAAAATCACACAGAGGATGGACAGATTCGAAGAACGCTTGGAAAGTGTGGAAAATAACCAGGCCTCGATCGACACCCTTGAGGTTCAGATGGACGTACGGATCCGAAACATCAAAA
Source organism: Ambystoma mexicanum (assembly GCF_040938575.1). Taxonomy (NCBI): domain Eukaryota; kingdom Metazoa; phylum Chordata; class Amphibia; order Caudata; family Ambystomatidae; genus Ambystoma; species Ambystoma mexicanum. Next base: position 552,765,737 of record NC_090923.1, read on the forward strand.
AAAGAGAAGTTGAGGCGAGACTTAAGATGGATGACTTAGAAAACAGAGAAAGGAGAAACAGCCTCCGCTTCTTCGGCATTCCGGAACGCGAAGGTGAAACTGAGAAAGATCTCAAAGACACCATCCACGACATCATTAGAATAGTGACCGCCCATGAAGAAATCGACGAGCCCAAAACCGAACGCATACATAGAGCCGGTGGACCAACCGGCGGCCCGTGGTCTGTTCTGGCCAGGTTTCACCGATATCAATACAAAGCTAGAATTCTGGAGAAGGCCAGGTCTGGAGGCCCGCTCACAATGGGAGGCGCTCAAATCACCATCTTCCAAGATCTATCCTCGTTAACTTTAGCCCTGAGACGCCTCTGCAGCCCCCTCATGAAATGGCTCAAGGATCAGGGCACAAGGTATAGATGGGGATACCCCTTCTCGCTTACATTCGAGCACGACAGCAGGAAAATAGTTCTACGCTCTGAAGACGAGATCAAAGACTGCATCGCCGATCTCCTCGGTGCGGACCCGCAGAGCAAGGAAGGCGGCGACGACGGACGACCGGGATCGCAGTGGGAGCTCCAGGGCCCGAGGCGTAAGAGGGTAAAGGGATCGAGAAAGTTAAGACGCCCCAACAACACCCCCGATCATGATTAACCAAAAGAAACAGTGCTGGAATTGTACTAGCTACAGTCACATCTAAAACACATGGCAATGTCTCCCACGAGGGATGCAACATAGCGGAATCACACGCTGCGGACAAAGCACCCCCCAGGAATGGAAGATGAAGTGGATTCCTGTGGAAAGTCCTGAAAGCCACACGTAACATTGAAACTTTCATAAGTTTATGGTTATTACTGTTAAAATTGCATAATGTTTGGGGGTAAGGGGGAAGAGATGGGGGCTCACCCTTAAGCTACGATGGTAAATTTGCTCGGGACCATAGGTCAATGGTCCCCACTGATGGTCCGCCGACGGACTGCAAATCCTTATCCAGTCTGTCCCGGACGCCGTCAACAGCTGCCAATGCAGCACCCCCTGTTTGCAAGCTCAAACGAGCACCACCATTAATGGTGGAATACGAGAAAAGGGGAGAGAGGTAACGAACACTTGGGACATGTACAGATAACAATAAGTTTGCTTCGAAGTATCACAGCCAAGATGACACAGGGCACCCACTTGCCCCTCTGCTCGCTGATGGTGAGAGACCCTCGTCTCCAAACCGCTGATGGCATCACATGAGAGGTCTAAGGGCAAGGGTCTCCTCAGAATTGGGACTATCAATGTGAAGGGACTGAACTCCCCTACTAAGAGATCGCTAGTGCGCAGAGAATTCTGAAGATCCGACATCGACATTCTCCTCATACAAGAGACGAAATTTGCCAGAGGAGAGGAGCGAGCGGTCCTGGGGAAACGGGGGGGTTTCCCTGGCCCACTCAGGAAGGGAGGAGTTGGGATCCTCATCATGAAAGGAGTAGGCTTTGAGATAGAAAAGACCTGGTCAGATGTGAGTGGACGAACCCTCCTGATAGTGGGGAAAATCGCAAGAGTTCAGGTCATGATCGCTACTATATACTCGCCTAATAACGGACAAGCTGCATTCCTTCGGAAGACAATTCCCAAAATAGTACTAGAGACTGCAGGCCACCTCATTATAGGAGGCGACTTTAATCAGTGTGTGAACCCGACTGTTGACTGGAAGACAGGCAACCCCGATACGCGGGCCCAGCATAGGAGGGATCGCACTGAATTCGCTGCCATGATGGAACTTTACGATCTACGAGACGTGTGGAGAAAACAACATCCTGACGAAGGGGGTTTCACCTTCTACTTGAACCCCCATCGCACATTCTCACGCATAGACTATATATTCCTCGCACCTGACCTTGCAAGGTCAACAAGTTATACCAACATTATCCCGACAACATGGACAGATCATGACATGGTCCTAGCAGACGTTGACTGGAACGACCTGCCTGCCGCTGGGGGATCCTGGCGATGCAACGAGTCCCTCTGGACCGACGCGGCGTTCAGAAATTAAATGGAAACCGAGATTGAGGAATATTTCAAGACGAATGACAATGGGGAGGTCTCCAAACAGGTGATCTGGGAAGCGGGGAAGGCCACGTGGAGAGGTATCTTAATACGTGAGGGCTCCTCTAAAAAGAGAGAGCGTAAGATTGTAGAAAACAAACTCCGCAAAGAAATATACCAGCTGGAAGCGGGAATAAGAGACGAAACGACAGTGGACCCCTCCAAACTCGACATGGCCCAACAGAAAAGAGAGGAACTACGGCTGTTAGAACATGGACAGGTGGTGAGGAAGCTACAATTCCTGAAACAGACATATTATGAGAAGGGGGATAAGGCCGATGCACTCCTAGCCGCCAGGCTCAGGGAAAGGAGGGAAGAACGCAAGGTGAAAGAGATAAAAGAGCCCAGCAACCCCGCAATACATCCACCCCACTCGATACCCGAGAGCTTTGCCACCTTTTATAAAAACCTATATACCTCTGAGCTGCTTGCGGCTCACCCTGATATATCCGCTTACCTGTCCCCAATTACTATGCCCACAATATCACACACAGAGTCCGAACTCCTCGATAGCCCAATAACCGAACATGAGACACGAGAGGCGATCAAACAGCTTACCCTGGGGAAGTCACCGGGCGAGGATGGTTATACGGCCGGCTTCTATAAGACCTTCGCCGAGCAGCTCTCACCCTTTCTCACGGAGCTCTTTAATGAGATAATGAGCTCTGGGATCGCACCAGATTCCTTTAGGAAAGCCCTCATAACTGTCATCCCTAAAGAGGGTAGGGATCCCAAATTATGTGGGTCATATCGCCCTATTTCCCTCCTCAACCTCGATGCGAAGATTTACGCACGAGTACTGGCAGCCAGACTGGAAACTCTAATGCCCAACTTGGTCTACCCTGACCAGGTGGGATTTATCCTGGGGAGGCAGGGCGCCGGCACAATGCGTGAAACCCTACACCTTGTCCACGCAGGGCACAGTATAGCAGATGACCCGGCCCTCCTATCGATCGATGCAGAAAAAGCCTTCGATAGGGTGGAATGGGAGTTCCTGGGTGCAGTACTCCAGAAAGTAGGGATAGGCTCAAAATTCTGCGATGGAGTGCGAGCAATATACACCTCTCCCAAAGCATCAATATTTGTGAAGGGGAATATTCCAGATGGTTTGAATTGCAACGGGGGACCAGACAAGGATGCCCACTCTCTGCGATCCTGTTTGCACTTTCCCTGGAGCCCCTAGCCCAAAAGATAAGGAACGACCCCCAAATAGAGGGAATTCGCCTGGGAGGGATGGAATACAAAGCAGGGCTGTATGCTGACGATATCCTTCTACACCTAACGAAACTGATGACCTCCATACCACATGCCCTAAATCTAATAAAAGAATATGGCCGGTTCTCCGGGTTTAAAGTAAACACGTCCAAATCCATACTCTTTCCACTCCAAGGTACCCCAGACGATAACGACACCAAGTTCCTCCCCTTAGGTCTCAAGGTAGAACACACAACATTCCGATATTTGGGCATACAGATCACCAGAACCCTAGGAGAACTATATGAGGCTAACTTCCCCTCACTCCTTCAAAGCTTTGAGAGAGACCTTGAGAAATGGAGCAAACTGACGATCTCTTGGCTGGGGCGCATCAATGCCGTCAAGATGGTATGCCTCCCCCGCTTCCTCTACCCCTTTCAGATGCTCCGATAGAGATACCCCAAAAATTCTTCATGGATGCTCGTAAGATCATGCTGCGGTTCCTCTGGCAGGGAAAAAGACCGAGGATCTCATATGACACGCTTATTCTCCCCAAGGACAGAGGTGGATTAGGGCTTCCCGATTTGAGAAAATACTACAATGCCACTCAGTTGCGCGTCCTAATCCCACACTTCAGAGACCACAAACACCTGCAATGGGTCCAGATGGACAACCACTACTTGTCCCCCGCCACGGTGGCAGAGTGGCTGTGGTCGCCACACCAACGGGTCCAGAAGAGAATTAAACACCACCCCATACTATCCACCATATGGGCTATATGGCGCACTGGGAAAGAGATGCGCAAAGTCAGCACCTGGCCATCCCCGCTCAGTCACTTGTGGTCTCCTGGCATAAATGACCAAATCCCGAACCTAGACCGGTTCCAGTCATGGTACGAGGCAGGACTGGTGAGGGTGGGACACCTCCAGAAAAAAAATGAGTATATCACACTACCTGAACTGACAACGGCACTGGGGATAGGCACTCTATCGACGTTCCACTTCATTCAGCTAAAAGGGGTGTTAACGAGAGCCGAATGGAGGGAAAAACTGAGAAGAGATCTCACCGCCTTTGAGAAACTCCTAGACTCTAGAGCGGAAATGAAAGGTCTTATCTCAATAATGTACCAAATGCTATTGTGTGCAGGCGGCGGGAACACGGAACTCCTTAGGGCCAGATGGGAAAAAGACCTAGGCGAAGAGATGCTTCCCGAACAATGGGAATTAATGTGCAGAGCTGCGCCTAAATCCTCCATATCCAACCAATATAAGCTGCATGCAATAAAACTCCTACACCGATGGCAATACGATCCGCTTCGAATCTCCAAAATGTCCCAGTCCATGGGCCCAAAGTGCTGGAGAAATTGCGGAGAAACTGCCAACTACTGGCACATGTGGTGGAGCTGTCCGCACATCAAAGTGTTTTGGACCGAAGTCCTGGGATGGATCAAAGAAGTAGACGACATCCATAGAGAACTTGACCCACTCCTTGTCCTGTTTGGCCTTGAGAGAGTTGAGGAGGATTGGTTCCGGGTCAAAGGCTTGGCTCCCCAGCTATTACTGGCTGCGAGGGCCCTAATAGCGACCAAGTGGAAATCCCCTCAGGTTCCAGGTAAGACCGAATGGATTAAATTGGCCACAAGCATTTATGTAATGGAAACAATCACTGCCTCCCTGCACAATAAATCAGTGAAATGCGAAACTCTATGGATGGACTTCAGGAATACATATATCACGCCTACTCATGACTCCCAACCTGAGGAGCCCCCAAAAAACCCGACCAAATGAATCCACACCTAAGGAACACTACAAAGGACGAGACCCTTACTTCCAGCGACCATGGTACTATCGGATGCAACGCTGTGTCAATCATATGATACTAACACTTTTGTCAAACTATTGTACTTGTGAGATACACTAACCCAAGTGGGGGAGGTCGGTGGGAGTGGGCTTTGGCGAACAGTCGATGAGACTCTTCCAGACAACCGGGACTGTCGCACTACCAAGAGAATCTAGTATACTGTTTTTACTATTCATTGTTTGTTCGACTTACGCCTCTGGCAGATGTATGATCCTGTTTGAATACTGTTTGCTTCTTTCTGTTTTTTGTAAAACCAATAAAGCTAAATTTAAAAAAAAAAATGCATACACCATAACCTAATATCATGCTTGGAGATCGGACAGTCTGTTCATCCCAGAAGCGCCTATAGGTGATCCAGTCCATGGTGTTGATTGATCCTAGCCTCCCCTCACTGCACCTGTGCAATCTCCCGAGTTTCTCTGGAAGATGCAGAAACTATGAAAGGCGCTCTTGAATCAGATTTCTAACAATTATAAAAGTGTTGAAGGGGAGGTCTTAAACCCATGTATGACTTTTATATTTTTTACTGAGAAGCCAAATAAACCTATTTGATCAACTTTACCAACAACTGAGACAATTCTTTGAAAATCTGGGTAGGTGAGTTTCGGTTAGTCCCTCCTTCAAGCTTATGTAACAATGCCTGCAATCAGAATAGATACCCCAGAGAATGTGTAGCAAGCGATAATTGCACTTAGCCCAAAAGCATTTTCCCCCTGTTTGGAGTGTTCAGCCAATCAATGTGAGAGTGCATGCTGTATTCACTGGTCAAAGCCCACTTTCCCACACACACTACTTGACTGCAGCCCAGTGGGTCCTCCACCTATACCTTCTCCCACTTTACACCAGCCAAAGCAATTCCTCCCTCTTGCCTCTCCCCTCAGATTGCCAGCCTCGCTTCCCAGTCACCTGCTGTCTGGCCACCATGGAAACTGAAAAGAGCTTCAATACAGAGTCATGTTCACTTCCCCTAGTGCGGCCATCTTATCTTGGGCAATATTTTCCTTTGAATCAACACTGCGTGCAGCGCTAGCATTGCTTCAAAGGAAAATGTATGCGATATTAACCGAAGCGACCCTTCCTCCAGCATTTAGGGGACACTTGGCTTTGCTGTGGCTGGTAATTTGGGCTACAGGTTATTACTGGCAGCGTCAGCCTGCTGGCTCAGTTAATATCGCTTAAATAGAAACTCATGGTTTGTACACAAAAGAAATCTGGTTTTCATTTGGATCTCTCATCTGTGTGAGATGTGGGGCTTGGTCCGGAAGCCGAAAAGAATGGTGACGGGTCCAACCGCATTCCTGTGGTAGAAAAATCCAAACACATTCCTAAGGTCATACAGGTTGCTCTTCTGGTCGTACAGGATGACTTGTTAAGGGCTGCAGACCACGGGAACCTTTGACTTTTAGTGATGTTGGACTTGTCTGCGGCCTTTGATACAGTAGATCATTGCATCCTCCTGGAACGACTGCAGGAAGGAGGAAGAGTCTCCGATTTGGCACTGGTCTGTTCAGGTTCTTTTTGACCGATCATCAACAGTGGGTGAGAGTGGGGGAGTTCCTGTCAGACATTATTGAGTTGTGTTGTGGAGTCCCGCAGGGATCCTCCCTATCCCCACTGTTATTTAATCTATATATTCGGCCTCTTTTGGAAATCTTGAGATGCTATGGGTTGAATTTCAATCCTACGCAGATGATACCTAGATCTTTATTAGAGTCATCAACTTTGGGGAGCATTCAGCAGATTAGGGCCATGCTTGTATGAAGTAAGTGGCTGGATGTCAAAAAATCATCTACAACTTAATGTAGCCAAAACTGAACTTATTCTGTTTGGACCCAAGCATTTGATGAAAACAGCTAAGAAATTGCCTATCCCCATGTTCTTGTATAAAAGCTTAAAACTTGTATACAAGATAGAAAATGTGGGTTGTGTATGGCAAGAGAATCTTGGTAGTGAATTGCAGGTGGGAGCGTGTATCCAGGCAGTGCATTTTGCTTTGAGACTCCTATGCCAAGAACTCACCTACATTCCTAAGAAGACCATGCGTCTGTGGTGGGTGCACTAACAGGCACCCACTTGGATTATTGTAACAGTCAACTGCTGGGTGTTCCATCCAAGCAACTTCAGCAACTTCAGAAAGCACATAATGCGGCTGATATTTGGGTTGAGTAGAAGTGCTCATCTGTCCTCATTCCGTCGTGAACTACACTGGCTTTCAATTGAAGATCGTATCAGGTTTAAGATTGCCTGCATTATCTTCAAATGTGTAAATGGTATTGCTCCATTGTATCTGAGAGAGTTAATTCAACCATATCATCCTGTGAGACAACTGCGCTCCAGTGATGATCATCCTCTGGCTGTCCCTCATTCAGTATACAAATCACGAGGGGACAGAAGATTCTCTGTCTTTGGCCCGAAACTGTGGAACTCTCTACCATTAGAAATGAGAACTATGAGTTCACTTTTCCAGTATGGTCGAGCCCTAAAGACCTTTTGTTCAGAAATGAAGCCCTACGTTTAGGGGGTCCTGTATACACCTAGCTGTGTTCTCCATCAACCGTTGTTGTCATCTGCACCGCTATACAGTTCATTCTGTTCTGTGCGCGTTATAAATACCAAATACAAAATACAAATACAAAAGGTAGAAGAATTCAACCACATTCCTGGGGGACAGAAGAATCCGCCAAAATGCGGCTCTCACAGTTATAGCCACAAAGAAGGAGCCGTTCGCTTCCCTTGCAAGAAGTAGGGCTTACACAAGACCCAAGTTGAGTGGCCACGTGCTGCACTCAATGATTACACCCAAGGATGTCCAATCATACACAATCCTTAAACATGACAAAGACTTTTCAAAAACATCTCGTTCACCTTTTGGTAGCAAGGCTGAACAGTCAGACAGTACTTTGTAACAAGTGGGCACGCGTCTTCAGAAATAGCATAGCACAAAGATGTTATCTCAAGGAACAAATAAGGTCCTATCATGTTATATAATTATATATTGCAGACATTTTTTTACAAAAGTATACTTTAGCAATACTACAGGAAATAAACCACATCACACTTGAATAGCTTCAGTCTTTGACAAAGGCAAAAATTGGTTTTAAATGCAAAGTACAGGAACATATTGCTCTTGGGTCCTGCCCTGATAACTGTGGGCAACAAGAAAGACCAGAGTAGGTTCCAGCTGAGCGGCGGGCAGAATCCTTGCAGCAGTTCAGCTTCAGATGTGGGCACCACCACCATGAGCTGGCTTAGTACTGCCAAGGCCTGTGGTTACCTCGACTGGAAGCCAGAAATCAACAGTCCACACTGTGGGACAGTAAATAGCAACGTTGGAAAAGCTAGACTTTGCAGTAATAAGAAAAGAGCACAGCCAATGCAGCCCAAAGCAATGCAGGAAAGGGGGCCAGTGCACATCTGTATGGAATGCTGAGAAGGTCACCTCAGGACATCAACTACTACTAAAGCTGCAGACCATCTCGGCCTTAGTCATACAATTTGTGTTGCAGCTCCTCAGACATGGGGAGTTTTTTTCTTCACTATACAGGCTGTTGTGTGATCTGGGTAGACACCGGCTGCTATATGCATTATATACTAACCCTGCTATACAGCATTGAAGTGAATGTGCCTCATTAGGAGTTTGGCGGTAGCCTTGCCGGTAAAACAGACATGCTGGTGTCAAACTGCCGAAAAAATCCGGGACCCGGCAATGAGGAATTTCCGGGGTATTTCGACTTTGCCGGACCCGGTAATTCCTCCATTGCAAGGTGCCGGTGACTGTCAGTCCCCATTCCCATTTCAGCCCCATAGGGCTCAATGGGAATGGGGACATCAGATGCACTTGCCAGCCCTGGTCGTAGTATGGCAGTCCGGAAACTACGGTACCGGCATGCTTACCGGTACCGTAGTTCCCGGACCGCCATGCTTATAATAATGCCCAATGTGTCTCTCATGACTGGGCTATCGGCACCGGAAAGGAGCGAGAGAAGCTCTCTATCAAACTGCTTCAAGAGGACACTCACTCCCAAACAAAGTCTATATGTGCATGCTGCATGGAGAAGGTTCTTGCAGAGAGGGGCTCTCAGAGTTGCCATTTGCGGAGCATATGAGTAGGTTATGCAACAGTTCATTGATTTAACGGTGTCCAGCATATGGAAAGATGAAAAATAAAAACAAAATAAAAAATATGATTCACATCATACGGATTAATTATCCAAATAGCTCACATTTCTCTAAAGAAAGAAAGAAAGAAAGAAAGAAAGAAAGAAAGAAAGAAAGAAAGAAAGAAAGAAAGAAAGAGAAAAATATATCCAGGGGAACAAAGCTAATCATGCTTAAATCAGGGACAGGGCAGAGCGCTGAGGGCCCCAAGGCCCCCTGTATAGGGCACATGTGAGAAACTCTCCCATTTATCCCTGCTGGGAACGATGTTTTAAAATGTCTCGACTCGTTTTGCTCTCACTGCCAGTATCGCCATGTGAGCGGACCATCCTGCCAGGAGCAGCTGGCCCTCAACTGGGTAAAAGGCAGTCGACAAGTCCAACAATGTGAAACTGGCCGGCTGTTCTACATACAGGAGGTTCAGTAGCTCTAAAGGTTTTAAAAAAGAATATATATATATATATATATATATATATATATATATATATATATATATATATATTGCACTAAGCACTTTACATACAGAAACAACAGCACAATGCATTTTATAAATACCATTTTGCACTTTAATTTTGCAAGGCTTGCATAGGGAACGTTCCCACCCAAATATATTAAATATGGGTAATGCACTATGCACTTTAAGGAATTGTTTGCACGTTGCACTTTCTGTTTGTTTCTGTTTTTATGGTAATTGATTTTAAACAGCAAGAATATTATCTGTGAAATAGGTTTCCAAATGAAAATGTAAAATATAACATGAAGAAACATTGATTGGTTGAACCCGTTCCAAAATGGCCGATCCGAAATTGTGGCCCACTCAGTCCTCTCTCTATGGCAAACTTCCTGTCACAAGGGGTGTTTTTAAACTGTGTTGTTTGTATGGATCACTTATTGTGAACAAGCGGTGAGGTAACAGCGAAACGCGTCAGATTAAGCCATACATTATGTAGCACCGCATTTTAGGTGGTTTTTATTGACAGTCATGTGCTGTGCATGGTCTGCAAAATAAAGAGGATATTTTTTCCAAAAGAGAATTGATTGCCTGGTGATTTCGTAAGGAACGGGGGAGTGCCTCTCACTCGGACTGTTGAAACACAGTCTCAAGATACATCGTTGAACGCTGTGGCATGACAACGTAGAGAGAGCACCGGTGGAAGCAGAAACAACAAGAGCGCACTTTTTTTATGCCAATAGAATGAACAGTTCCGCTGCAGCTCGGATTGCCCTAAACTATTGTGTTATTTGCTGTGGAGGTGATTGAAGGCAGGACCGCGGCGACCGCGGCAGGGCGGAGTGGAAGCAGCTGTTCATCACAGCTGAAGAGCCGAAGCCGGGTGAGTGTGTCGGCCACGGCCGCTCCTTGAACCACGCAGATTTGAAATATGGCTTAAAGCTTAAAGCATGCAATCCTATGTTATCCACGACGTACGCAATACACTTTTTTTATGCGTTATAACGTCCCTGTTTCATTAACATTTTGACTGAATCGAATTAAAGAGTGAACGCCCTTAAACGAGGCGGACACACCAGGGATTACTAACTGTGAACCGTGCACAGTCATGGCAAGCTCCAGGGCGAATAAAGAAGCAACGAGAATGGCTGCCTCTCTTTTTAATGAAACTTTGGAACAGAATAAAACGGGTCCGAGCATAAGCAAAACAGCCGAAAGCAACAGCGAAATTGGACTTTTGAAAGAAATTGAAAAACTCCACAAAAAAGAAGTGAGCAAATGGTGGGAGGAGCACACCTTGAAGAATTATATAGAAGTGGGTAGAATCCCACGAGGCCTCAAAATACTAACAATTCCATCTTTCGAGGAAGAAGATCCCGAAATGCTCAAAGAGTGGGGCAAAGCGACCAACACATGTTCAAACACGTTTTTGCAGCTTTTGGTTAAATATGCAGGAGCCGACAGAAAGAAGGTTCTGCAGAGGATAGAGGAGGTCAAGAAGAGACTGACGGAGATGCCTGAAAGTGAGGAGGGGAAGAAACTAAAGATCAATATGGAGAAAAATCTCGCAAGCTATGAGGATGAGATAAAACAACGTGAACAACGCAAATTTTTGCGCAATAAAGAGGACTATGAGAGAGGGAGTGTTTATACATTTGCTCGCAGATTCGAGCAATTAAGATTGACTTCAGGGATTAGTACCCCCAAACCAACAAATGAAATTGCAAAAGATGGTAATGTGGAATCCTCAGCATCTGAATCAGATGCCACAGCAAGTGAAAACGATGAGCCAATTGTACGTTTAAATTTTTTAGACGAGATGAGACTCTTGCAACAAGATGGCAAAAAACAAAAACAGCAAAAAGGAGGAAACCAGAGGGGAAAAAGCAGAGGCAGCCGGGCAAAACGAGGAGGGGGCAGAGGGGAAACCAATGCCACGAACAGTATCCCGGACAGATTGCTACGCTCTGGGAAATAGATAACGAAATCAAAGACGGGGGCCAGAAAATTATCAATCTGTCAGACCATACCCTAACGAACCATCAAGAAAGGGTTTTAAATCTCGGTCTTAATTTCTGCCCAGCCGCTTCTTTCAATTATGTTCAAACCCGCATTGACCTCGATCATTTTGTGCGCAAATTACGCCTGAAGAAATTCTTTGCAACTAATCCATTTGCCTCCAAGAAAATATTCAAAGACGGAGGTAAAACAGATCTAACCATCAACGATTTGGGAGTACTAACAACTCTGGCCAACCTTGAAAAAGAAATTGAGTTGGATAATGAATGTAAATGAAAACACATTGGACCTTAAAGATCTCGATATAAGGACAGACTGGACCACCAAGAGTAAGCTTAAATCTAAATCAAACTTAGGCAATAATATTGAAGCATTTCAAACTCTTGTGATTGAAGATCTGAAACACTATCGAAGGGTTAAAAAACCGAGATTTAAAGACAATCTGACAAGAAATGAGAGGATTGCTTTAAAAGAACTACAAACTATCACCAACTGTGTCATCAAGCCCTCTGATAAAGGACGTAACATTGTCCTTATGAAGAAAGAGGATTACATCAAAGAGGCATGTAAACAGCTCAATGACAAAAAATGTTATGAAAAAATTGGGAATAATCCGACTAATGAGCTAGAAGACAAGGTGAATGATTTTCTTAAAGTTTGGGAAAATAAAGGCATCCTCAGTGAGGATAACTAAGTTTTTGTCAGTAACCAACTCAGTTATACCCACAATTTATTTTCTTCCAAAAATACACAAAGATACAAAGAAACCACCAGGAAGACCAATAGTTTCATCAATTGGTTCAGTTTTAGAAAATATGTCTAAATATATTGATGAGGTACTTTTTCCGTTTGTCTCCTCACTTCCCTCATATCTCAAAGATACTACTGATTTTTTTAAACATATTGACAATGTGCCATGGGAACATGATTATATCATGGCGACAATGGATGTGGTGTCACATTACACTTCGATTGGACATGAATATGGTAAACAAGCTTGTGAGAAATTCTTAAAGACAAGGTCATTGAACTACCTAGAACATACTAAGATGGTTTTAGAGATGATTGACTTGGTTTTAACTAATAATGTATTTATCTTCAACAACGAATACTTCAGACGAGTGCAAAGTACTGCGATGGGTACAACATTTGCCCCATCATATGCGAATCTTACAATGGGGGCATGGGAGGCCTCCGATGTCTGGTCTGATCAAAATAACTTGCTAACGGAAAATATTGTACTCTGGCTGAGATACATTGACGATCTCTTTATCATTTGGAAGGGATCTGAATAAACAAGGATCGATTTTGTGAAGCTGCTAAATACAAATGAACACAATCTGAGGTTTACAGAGACACACAGCAGTACTTTTTTTAACCTTTTTAGACATGAACATCAGAGTCGTGGACCATATATTAACAACAGAACTGCACAGAAAACCAACCGGAACAAATACACCTTTGCATGCGACAAGTGGCCACTCGAAAATGCTAATTTGGAGCATACCGTATGGTGAATTTATAAGGATCAGACGGAATAGCTCAAGACTGAGGGCCTATGATCAAGAAAGTCAAATTGCAGCAAAAGGGTTTTCTGACCAATGTTATCCGAAAAAGGTGATTGAGAAAGCTTATATAAAAGCCAGAAAGCAAGAAAAATCTTCTCACAGGTCCCAAGACAACAGCCAGATTGGAAAAGGAGAAAGATACAACACGACTGATTTTGACGTTTGATAGCGTAACACAGGAAATCAAACATATTCTTCAAAGACATTGGAAGATCCTTCTGGCCGATAAAGACCTTGCAATGGGCCTGAAAATGTACCCAGAAATAAGTCTGAGACGCAACTGTTCTCTGAAAGACACCCTGGTCCAAAGTTTTATGAAAAGTGAGGCAACAATGGCAAAGGGAACGTGGCTTGCACCACAAAAATTGGGTTTTTACAAATGCACAAAATGTAACATCTGCAGATATGCCAGAAACTGTGCAACTTTTGAACATCCAATTTTGGGGAATACAATCAAGATAATGGATGCCATTACATGTGAAACAGAGTATGTGGTATATGCATTGGGATGCGCCTGCAAAAAATGGTACATAGGCAGCACCAAATGCAAGCTGAAGATACGGATTAAGCAACATGTACGGGCCATCCGACATCAGGACCCCAACTATCCAATGGCCAAACATTTCAAAGACCATCATGCCAGTGATTTGCAGGGTTTCTATTTCTTTGGTATCTATAAAATTGACAAAGAACCAAGAGCAGGTGATCGTGAAAAAACACTCCGTCAAAAAGAGACATGTTGCATACTAGACTTTGAAACCAAACATCCAGCCGGCCATAATATGGACTAAGAAATGTATACATTTCTGGGACAATGATGATTTTATAAGGAAGTCAATCTGTAATAATTGCTTTTAGAGTAGTATTATTATTATTTTTTGATTTTTCATTTCTTTATTCCAAACCTTGTACCTTAAGAGAAAATGTTCATGCTGAAGTATTTGACACCTTTCCATTTCATTGTATTCTAATCTCTCCACCCATGATATGTGTATCTCCTTCTGTTTTACTTTTCTCTCTCCTCTATCTTATTTTTATGTTGCATGTCTTTTTTTGAATTATGATTTAAGAGATTAGGCAGCTGTGTGATATGGAGGCCCAGTGAGGTTACCTTCTTTCTCGGTTATTTGAACTTAGGGTGATTTTTTAAACTTATTTTAATGGTGGTTCATGTGTCAGGATTTGAAAGGACAAGAAAGAGTGGTGCCACTAATACAATTTTTGAAGTGAGACCGGGATACTTCAATACTTGTAGTGGTTAAATGTTCTTATTTATAAGATACACTTTTAAAGAGGCATTCATTTCTCTAATTTCTTATATATTTGAATGGACGGACAGATTTTGAGACACGTCTTTGAATGAATTGCGATTGTATTAACAATGACTGAAACAGTGATTCTAATAGAATCCAAAACATTGAATTGGAATCGAGGTCCATTAAATACAGTTATTATGTCCTTCTAATTTAGAAAATGAAAAACTTTGAAGTGACATTATCTGATGCCTCTATGTTTTCCGGTTGAATACCATAAGATGTTTATTATGGGAAATTGGAAAAGATAGGTATCGGCACGGATTGTGAAATGGGCTGTTCTTATTTGTGAATATATGTAATCTGTTACATTTAGATTTTACAGATGGGCACAAATTAGAACTATCCCACAAGACCTATTAAAACAATGCCCTTAAAAACGAAGTATAGTTGCACTAAGCACTTTACATACAGAAACAACAGCACAATGCATTTTATAAATACCATTTTGCACTTTCATTTTGCCAGGCTTGCATAGGGAATGTTCCCACCCAAATATATTAAAAATGGGTAATGCACTATGCACTTTAAGGAATTGTTTGCACGTTGCACTTTCTGTTTGTTTCTGTTTTTATGGTAATTGATTTTAAACGGCACGAATATTATCTTCTTATATGTGAAATAGGTTTCCAAATGAAAATGTAAAATGCAACATGAAGAAACATTGATGGGTTGAACCCGTTCCAAAATGGCTGATCCGAAATTGTGGCCCACTCAGTCCTCTCTCTATGGCAAACTTCCTGTCACATGGGGTGTTTTTAAACTGTGTTGTTTGTATGGATCACGGGGGAGTGCCTCTCACTCGGACTGTTGAAAGACAGTCTCAAGATATATATATATATATATATATATATATATATATATATATATATATATATATATACTGAAAAAACTTTGTTAAAGGGACGTTATGATTAAGTTGTACTACTAAAAACCTATTAAATTCAATTTTAAAAAACTTGTAAAGGGACATTATGGTTACAAGTAAAACCGAAAACCCCCAGAAATTTGCCAGTTTTAGTAAGGAAAGCAACCATAACTTGCGCCACCACCGTGCACTGCTAAAACTAACACCCAGGACATGAAAGATGACATCACAAATGTCATTGATGATATCACTGATGACATCACATATGTAGGCCACTTCTTTTTGTTTACGGACAGATCCAAGCCAGGTGTTTTTGTCCACTGACAGTCAGAATATGGAAGTTCAAAAGAAGCTATATATCTAGACGTTAACCTTGTTGTATGTTCTTAAAGTACTTTCCTTAGGGTTTGGTCTCAGCTCATGGTGCACATGCACGGGGCAATAAGCAGGCCTCAAACACACAGTTCATTTGTATACATGAAGATGAACTTCAATGTTATTGACATTTTCTGGTGATGTTGTTTCTTTCGTCCTTACTTTAGTTTCCCTGTATGTGCCTCAGATTTGTATGCATTGTGGGTTTTAATATGTATTGTTTGCACTAACACAAATGTGTAGTTAGTCGTGAATTATTAGTCATCACTGACTTTCCAGACAGTGTCACATTACCACGCGAGCGCAGCATGATGATATGTTCGCGAACGCGTCTGCACTTCGCGAGCGGGTCTGTGCTTCACGAACAGTTTGGAACTGCATTTTCAGCTGATCTAGGCACTTTAAAACTCAAAATGTACCCTTGCACAGCTCCTACACCTATACTTACTCATTATCCATTCACAATCTGGCACATAGCACATACTTGGAAGAATATTAGCAAAACTGCTATTTATCTTAAAAAATTGCATCGGCTATTGCCATACCTCCTCCCCAAGACCCTCCTCCAGCATCACCAGCTGGAGAACCTACACAACGAAAGAAGTGCAATACTTCAAAAGACAATAAAGAGCACCAAGAACATGAGGTAGAGGAAGTGCCTACCTCTAGCACCCAAAGAGAATCACAGCGGTAGCAGTTCTTTACCACTGTTAGGGATGTACCAAAGGCTAAAGCTACCAAAGTGAAATGAGTGCAGCATTGTACTCAGTCGCGGACAACCTGGGCATTACTCCTATGGGATTACCTCCATGCACTGCCACACCAAATCCAACCACCGCAATGCTCTCAGAAAAGCTGTTCCTTTCTCATGAAGTAGTAGGCTGTCTTCCTCTACCTAATTTGCCTCAACACATACTGTAACCACACAGCCTACTTCTGTGGGACACAAAATCCCACCAGCTACCTTGCTAGAGATAAAAGAGGCTGTTGATCCAGTGCTTTTGAAGCTTTAATCAAGGAGCATGAGAAACACTGCCCCTTATCTTAGATTTAACACATGCGCAACATCTTCCCCTTTCCACCTGCCCCTGCATATCTGCGGTTTGTGCCCCTTTCCTCATTTCTCTCCTCACCTTACTTTCTGGCCTCTCCTGCAACCAAAACAAAAATTAAATAAAATAAACAAAAAAACGTTCCTTTTGGAGCCACCTTTCACAGTTAAAAAATAGAACTAGAAAAAAATAAGCTTATAGACTCCATCTACTTTATATTTTTCAGCGAAGTAGTTAGACTCAATAAGATTCTCCAACGTTCCATTAGCAATTTCTACTAAAGAAAAACCAAAAAGCACAGAAACAATTTTCTGTCTGAAATTCTTCTGTCTAGCAGAAAATAAAGGTCCTTGCTAATACTCCTCGCGAATGTTTGCTGCAATCCTGTCCAACACTTCGGGCTGTAGACATGAGCAGAATTGTTTTCCGATTCAAACCTATCCTGATTTTAAAAAACGTTTCCACATAACAAGTCCCTGGTGGCCATGCCCACTTTAACCCCATTGCTGTTCCCTCGTAGTCATGGCCAGTAGCCAGATTGTCCAGGTCATGGCCTTTGTCCGTTGCGCGGACAATCTGGCCACTGCCAATGGCCACAGGCTATATCTCAGTCACCAAAGGTAATTTTTTTCCCATTGAAACCTATCCTGAATTCCACATAGCCAATCCCTGGTGGCCATGCCCACTTTAACCCCATTGCCTGTACCTCATGGTCACCAAAGGTTTATCAATATTTTGTATACCTACAGTATGACACTTTTCAAAAAATAAAATATGGACACATTTGCAAAACCATACTTTCACTCCTTGCCAATGCTTCTTGCATGAGTTGGCTGCAAATCCTTCCATGTTTTATTTTTTGAAACATGTCAACATGTACGTACATGAAATAGTCATATAACTTAGCCCCCACTTGACAAATTCCAATCAGACTTTGCAAAAACATTCAAGGTTGGGTGTTAAATCTTTCTTAAATCTGTGCACATTCGTCAAATATCAACAAAGTTATAAGCCATCGAAAAATGATGAGATCCCTGCTCTTGACAAAATCCCACCAAACTTTGCAAAAACATTCAAACATTTGAATCTGGGTCGTAAATATTTTTGTAAACTTGTGTGCACATTCGTAAAACGGCACTACATTTATAAGCCTTTCAAATATTTGTGGACCCCACCCCTAATTGTGCTCCCTCTTGGCAGAACAGCACCAAACTTTATAGCACCATTCAAGTCAAGTCTATAATGATATCACATTTCATGCAGTTTCATTGAGTGACGCCAAAGTTATAAGCCATCCAAAAACTGCTTTTCACCAACCCTGTAATAGAAAAATATGCATGGATGTCAGCGAACATGTTCACAGACTTTGTATGAGAAAAAACACCTGTTTTTTCTAGCTTTTTATGGCCATGTCCCATCCCATCCTGATCACCCCTCACCTCCCCAGATATTGTTTCATTAGTTTGACAAGGGCAATGTTGTGTATTTTATTATGTTTTTACTGTGATGTCCGCAGTCATCATGCGCCTTTAGCAGAATGACAGAATAGCATGAATACATGGAACCCGCTGTTACTGAAGGCATTTGATGGAAATGTTACTAGGCCACAGGAGTTCGTACTTCAAGTAGTGGAATAATGAAGGGGCCTTTCCTGCTATCGATTGGAAATGCGGCGGATGATGCTAGAAGAGAGACACCTCTGAAAATGGATAGGATCCCTAAGCTGCAGAACTCTTGGTACCGGTGAGTAACATTTCCAGCAAATGCCTTCAGTAACAGAGGGTTCCATGTATTCATGCTATTCTGTCATTCTGCTAAAGGCATGCATGAGCTTGCAGTCAGCAGTGGTGTGGGCGTCGGCAATGGTGGCCTTTCATCCACATGATTGTCTCAGTCACCTCTAAGATAATTAAAGGCCCACTCACATAATGATACACACAGACGTTCTGCCTATTCCAAAGGCAAACTCTGGAGTGAAAACCACCTTTTTTTTAACTTTAGACCTGCAGAGTGGATTTTCCATTTCTTGGTGTTCTCCAAAAAGGCATTTGCAGTCATTGCCATTCTGAATTACCCCCCTGCCTTGACTATGCCAGCGGTCAATACTTGGAGCTACCACCTTATTACGTTGATGCCAGCATCGGCGGGACTCCATAGCCAGGTTCCTACGCAGGATGGGTCCAAGAGGTCGTACCACCCTGCAGTGTAGGTTTTTACAGGCCTTCTGTAACGCACCCCGGGCACTCTGTAGGGCCCACCCATCACTGCATGGTTTCAATCTAGAGTTCCCGCCAATCAACTGCTCCGAATGTCAATTGATAGATCTATTCAACCATAGTAAACTTTCTAATGTTTCCCCACTTATAGAAGACTTATTGGGGGTACCGTCTTCTGTGTACAGGCTACATAATCTGGATCACAATGTTGAACCCCATTCACTGTTTATCTTGATGCAAATGTAGTCCTTCTAACTTTCTCAGGCCCAGTCAGGAGACAGCAAACCACCAGAATAAGCTGGCGTGCATGTGCTCTGATCAACATGGCAGGCTAGACTTTCCACAAAGGGCCACCACATCAAGCAACTTAACAAATGATCACACCCAACACCACAACGACTATACCACACTGCTGTCCAGAACGCAGGACACTTGCAAATATCTACAGCCATCAAATAAACCTGGCTCCTGCTCTCAGATCATGATATGCATCATGCCGGCACCTCAGAGCCTTGAGAAATTGCACCTACAAACAATGCCACAGTGCTAAGAGGACATAGCAGTCGTTTGTTACTGCTATACCAATACCAAAAACATAAAATAGCTGGCAGAGTCCATCAGAGATTCAACTTTTCAAATTCAGGGGGGGCTTCCAGATCTGAACCCAAGTGATAATTACCATAGTTAAGTCTTAATGCCGCAGCAATGGGACAACAGTGGGTGTCAATGGTCATAATAGAGATGCACTGAGACAGCAGTGTAGGGTTCCGTAAAGGGGCCGGGTGACTGCAGTAAGAGACGAGGTCCCACTGTATGGGCGAGCAGAGACAGAGTTGCATTGACAGAGCAGTGTATAGCAAATAGCAAACATTGGTGAGAATAGAGGTGCATTGGCAGAGCTGCCACAGTGTGGTGGGAGGGGTCACAATAGAAGTGCATTGGCAGAGCTGCCTCAGTGTGGTGGGATGGGTAACAATAGAGGCGCATTGGTGGCAGACCTGCCACAGTGTGGTGGGAAGAGTCACAATAGAGGTGCATTGCAGAGCTGCCGCAGTGTGGTGGGAGGGGTCAAAACAGACGTGCATTGGCAGAGCTGCCACAGTGTAGTGAGAGGGGTCACAATAGAGGTGCATTGGCAGAGCTGTCGCAGTGTGGTGGGAGGGGTCACAACAGAGGTGCATTGGCAGAGCTGCCACAGTGTGGTGGGATGGGTCACAATAGAGGTGCATTGGCACAGAGTTGCCTCAGTGTGGTGGGAGGGATCACAATAGAGGCGCATTGGCAGAGCTGCCACAGTATGGTGGGAGGGGCACAATAGAGGTGCATTGGCATAGCTGTCATATTGTGGTGGGGTCACAATAGAGGCGCATTGGCAGAGCTGCCCCAGTGTGGTAGGAGGGGTCCCAATAGAGGAGTACTGGCAGAGCTGGTGCAGTGTGGTGGGAGGGCTGCCTCAGTGTGGTGGGAGGGGCCACAATAGAGGCGCATTGGCAGAGCTGCCACAGTGTGGTGGGAGGGGTCACAATAGAGGCGCATTGGCAGAGCTGCCACAGTGTGGTGGGAGGTGTCACAATAGAGGTGCATTGGCAGAGCTGCCGCAGTGTGGTAGGAGGGGTCACAATAGAGGTGCATTAGCAGAGCTGCCGCAGTGTGGTAGGAGGGGTCACAATAGAGGCACGTTGGCAGAGCTGGCGCAGTGTGGTGGGATGGGTCCCAATAGAGGTGCATTGGCAGAGCGGCCACATTGTGGTAGGAGGGGTCACAAAAGAGGTGCATTCACAGAGCTGCCTCAGTGTGGTGGAAGGGGTCACAATAGAGGCTCATTGGCAGAGCTGCCACAGTGTAGTGGAAGGGATCACAATAGAGGCGCATTGGCAGAGCTGCCATAGTGTGGTGGGAGGGGTCACAATAGAAGTGCATTGGGAGAGCTTCCGAACTGTGGTGGGAGGGGTCACAATAGAGGCGCATTGGCAGAGCTGCCACAGTGTGGTGGGAGGGGTCACAATAGAGGTGCATTGGCAGAGCTGCCACAGTGTGGTGGGAGGGGTCACAATAGAGGCTCATTGGCAGAGCTGCCACAGTGTAGTGGAAGGGATCACAATAGAGGCGCATTGGCAGAGCTGCCACAGTGTGGTGGGAGGGGTCACAATAGAAGTGCATTGGGAGAGCTTCCGAACTGTGGTGGGAGGGGTCACAATAGAGGCGCATTGGCAGAGCTGCCACAGTGTGGTGGGGGGTCACAATAGAGGTGTATTGGCAGAGCTGCCACAGTGTGGCAGGAGGGGAGGTTCATGGTTCACTGAAATGGAACGGCAAGCGCGCCGGGCCGCAGGTCTGCGATATATCTGTGGTGCTGTGTGAAAGCCGCTGCTGTAAAAGCCCTGTTTTACACAATGTCTGGTTTTGGCTGCCCCATGACCCTCCCCGTCACATAATCATATTTATTATGAGCACACGCCCATGTTATGGATTTTGCGGGCTTGTCAGGCTTTGGGAGTCTTGAAATTGCTGGCAGACCTGAGCAGGCTGAGATCATAACTGCGAGCAGCAGGCAAGGCTTGGAGTCTGGGCTCCGAGAGAGAGCCCCTCTAGGGACCAGCAACCCTTCTGAATAGAAGTAGTCAAGCCTTTCTGCAAGGAGGGCCGCATATATCATTATATGGTCGCGTTCTCATTCTCATTCGGGGCAAGTCCACAGCAATCCGTCCAGACTACGCTGACCCCATTCTGGACAGTCCTTACAAAAATTCTGAACAAAACATGAAAGTTACCGACGCAAATTCTGCAGAAAGAGTGTCATTTATGTGGCTAAATCTCATAAGCCAAATATGCACCTAATCGAATGAAGAAAAGATGCTTCAGGCACATTCTTTCACGAATGAAAAGCTCACGGACATTTTAGAACTGTAAAAGGGGCCATTTTAATATTCAAACAGTCAAGGATTCACAAAGCAAGCTCTTCCAACATGGTTCCAGAAGATATCCCCTCTCACGCCCAAGACAGTTTTGAAGAAAAAAAATACATTTAAAGCATGCTTTGGGTAAATAATATTACAAGAAGCTGCGCAAAACTCAAGAAGCGTTGTTGTTTTGCAGAATTCTTGTGCCAGTACCAATTAAAAAACAAAATGCCCAGAGGAGCCAATGGATTCATAGAAAATACAAGGCTTGTGCACAGAAGAAATAGTTCCCAGATCATTGGAACAGGGGTCATCATTAATCAAGTGCTGGGGATTTTAATATCATTAATGATCCTGTGCCATTAGGTGTCCCAGGACAAGTCATGTGCCAGAACATAAAACACCATTGAATGAATAAAGCTTATTCTCTACTCAACTATAACATCACTCCTCCTATGACATGGTGGTTTTTAGTATACACACTGCTGCCCAAAGTGGTACAGAGCAGCCCAGTATAGCCCTGTAACGGTTCATCGAGAAGCCACCTTCAACACGGGGAGTCCCTTCCCTCCCCACTCAAGTGGTTATTCAACTAACTGTTGAACAGATTCTTTTTTTTAGCCCTATCTCAGACACATATCATACCCCTTGGATTCCTCGCCCCTGAGCCAACAATGAGCTAAGAACCAAGCCGGTGTACGGGAAACATATTGGTATTTATTTAAATTAACAGTAATAGAAATTAGCACAAAAATATCGACAACACCACTCTATCCGTGGCACAACACAATCGACTTCTCCAAGCATATATAGATCACAAAAGTGAGTTAAAAAGAACACAAACACAATTCTTCCTTTTCTGTAAATCTCACTTCACCAAATAATTACACTGATCAACAATATAATTTCACCCCAAACATTTGGTTTAAAATGAACATAGGATGATTTATCGCTTTGTTTTCCAGACCCCCCTTGCTTTGGTCAATGTTGGGAAGTCAGACAGAAAAATTGGAATGTTTTGGGAAATTGTGGGTTTCAGAGCCCCCTTACTGAAAGGCCTGTGCTGGGGAAGCTGGATAAAAAGGTTGGACTGATTTAAGAACAAAGACACCCCTCTTCCTTATAGAAGTCAGAGTCAGCTGACAACAAGGATTACCCAATTAAATGATAGGCTATAGTTTTCAGGGATCTGCGTGAATTTTCTGTTGCAGAAAAGTTTGCAACGGAAAAGTTTGCATGAGAAATGTACGAACCACAAAAGGTTCGTACATTTCCCATGCAAACATACATTCACACAGATCCTACAAATCCACACCCCACCCACAACAGACCCCCCTGCACGCCCCCAACAAACCCCCAACACACACCCCCAACATACCCTCACCCTACTTACCTTTGAAGACGTGCTGAGTCCCTGTGGCGCCAGTTCCCTTTCACTTCCGTGATCAGGAACTGGCACCGCAGGGTCCTTTTCTTTTTTCTTCTTCTTTTTTTTCCGGGCAGCTGCAGGTGTTTCCTGTAAAGTATAGTGAGCGGGGTGTTGCGGGGGACACCCCAGGTTTTTTTTTTCCTCGGGTGTGCTGCAGGGTGTCCCCCGCAACACCCCGCTCACTATACTGTATAGCATAGTGAGCGGGGTATTGCAGGGGACACCCCCAGCCCCGAGTCCGAGCCCACCTAAACACCTAAACACATACCATGAAAAGTTGGAACTTTTGGTAGTTAGAACTTTTTGTGGTGTGTGTTTTAGGTCTTTTGGTGGTATCTGACTTTTAAAGTAAGTAATTACGTACAATACCGTTTTTGTGCACACTGGGTAGTGAGCTTTGTTAATTTCGAATTTTAACAAAATTCAGCCCGTAGTGTTCTGCCAAATGGGGAATTCATTACATTTATATTTATGGTTATACAGGCTAAGGATTTACACAGTTTTGCCCTCCCACCCACTACAAAGGGAAAGGATTCAGGGCAAACAGACACCCCCCACCTTTTGGTTTTCCAGGGCTTAGTTCTACTTACATAGCAAGCCTCTGTTTAAAGTTCAGGAAAACTAGCTGCATCTCAGGACACTCTGGAAAGATAGGGCTGGGGTCTGGTCAATCCACTCGCAAAGATGGCCTCCCGCTCTCCACCACAGGACCCAGTCAGCTTTAAGGCCTTCCTAAAATAGACAGCTCCACTCAGATGCACTCTCAGCAATGTCCTCTGGTGTCTCCTTACAGCTGTCAGATGGTAAGTTTCAGCAGCCTTCCTGTCTTTCTCCTTTTTCTGTCACCCATTTGTTTTTTGTTTTTTGTCTGTCCCCTATCCTAGTGCAGTCCCCCTTATATAGCAGAAATGACATAGACAATTTTACAATCTTGGGGAAGTACCCTGCAATACTCCCTGCCACTAGGATTGGACAGTTACCCCTCTCTCTACTCCCAACCCCGCCTCTAAGTCAGAATTGGTTTAGGGGTCTGGAGTAACATATGTCTATTCCATTTGTCATCGCCCCATTGTTCTGGCAAAAACTAGTTATGTATCACAACTTCATAATGTTACTAGCCACTGCCATACTAAACATATTTTCTGTTTCAGCTGATCATGGGGAATTATATAAGCCGGCCACCAAATTCGTACAATGTACCAATGGAGCATGGACATGTTGCACATTTCTGCTGTTTCCATAAAAAGCACAACAGTTATGAAGAGGCAAGTTATTAAGCATATCCTTCATTTCATGTTCCACCTTTTCACAAACTCTCACATTTGGAACAGGTTCAGATCAGCCAGAAACCTACTCTAACTGGACATTACAGTTCCCAGAGTCACCGGTAGATGCATTTTATATCCCCAAAATCGCCTGGAAATGACATTAAAAATGGTACTAAAATTAAATCAATCCACAGTATGGTTGCTGCGAAAAAGGCCTACATTATAATAGTCCTTTTACATTAATTGTGAATGTTCATGTTCAGCAAATAGGAGTTCTGCTTCATCCAGCACAGCCATCTGTCTCCCTGGGTCAGCTGGTGACCAGAGGTTTTTCATAAGTCTCTTTGATGTTGGTAGTTTGTTCTTTGAAGTGGGTGTCCCCATTATCACACATATTAGTTCTGCTCCAGCCAAGGGTGAATTTCCTTGAAGCTCCTGCTTCCAGGGCCACCAAGTCTGGAGGACACTCAATTTCGATGCCTTTAGCAGCACATGTTTTATTGTGGGGGTCATTAGATAGGAGATGTGACATCCAGGCTGCAAGTGGGAGTTTTCATTGTGATGTTATGCCCTCAGCCAGCAAAAGGGTCTGCCTTGGGCTGACATTTTTTCATGCAGACCAAGTGGCTCTTCAAACGTCATTGGAGTTTTGTGGGTGAAACCTAATATACATTGCTCTTTGTCAACCCACACTTCATTTTTGGTTTTCCTGACATTGTTCTGTGAGCAGTGATGTTTCTTTCAGTTTTATTTTTTTCCAAACCGTTTTTATTTGCACACACATATGAAGGCTGTTTTGGTTTTCAATGTTTAAAAATCCTGTTTTCTATGTGGCAGGGATCTTTCCTTCCTCCTTATTTTGTAAATTACATGCTCCTTGTCAATTGGTAATGACAGGTAGGCCCCTTTCCACATGGCTCTTCCTTGAAAAACAAAAGCCAGGCCGTTTTTGTTTCACTGTTTAACATTGTGCAATTCATGTGAAAGGGATTTCTGTTTGGGGTCTTAAATGCACCCCAAATTCCAGACCATGCAAATGGCAGTGAGGCAGAATCCCAATATGCCAACAAAGCACTGAAGTGAATTATCCGACACAATAAATCAAATGTGACACTGCCTAACACAGTGTCTCATAACATACATTTGTATACTTTAACATATTGTTCATTTGTATCACACTTAGTGCCAGAATCGCCCATTTTCTAAATGCTGGACTAGGGATTAAACCCATGTTGCACTGGGATGGTCTTGCTCCCAGAGCAAGCACTTGTCTTCTGAGCTATCCTATTGGCCTATATGAGAGGGCTGTGCAATATAACACAAGGCCGAGCAGTGGAGTGTAATCCAGCTCAGGCCGACACAGTGCTGCCCAATGTGTCAGGGCACTGTTCATGTTATCAGAGTGCTACCGTAATATGTATAGATATTACAATGCTGCTCAAGTATTCCAAGGGCCTGCCAATAATATGATAGTCGTGCTAATTTATCCAGCGTGCTATGCAACTTTATGAGTTTACGAGGTTATTATGGTGCCGCTCACATGGGGATGATGATCCATGTGACAAGGAATAGGCAATAGGATCATGGTTCCTATCTAACTTTACATTGTGCTACCTATTTTTATTGAAAACACCCACTTTACTAACACCGACCTCACCCTGATGGTATTATGAGGCACTAGCATCAGGATGTTTCCAATTCGTAAGGATGCCAGTACACTGAGGGTGCAGTCTATAGTGCGCGTGCTACATTTACAATCTAGGTGCTGGAAATAACAGCAATGTCTGATTTCATTAGTCCCAGTGAGCACAGGTAGCACTGCAGGAGGGTGTTCTATTATACCTGTTGGTATATCAGTGACAGGTTGGATTACGCCCACCTAGGACAGGAATGTCAGACATTAACCCCAGATAGCACAGCAAAGCCCCAACCCATTATACCTAGTACACTACTGCCAGATCCCAGCGTGAGCAGGTGGCACAGCGGTACCAGATCCCAGTTTGCCCATTTGGCATTGGTGCCAGATCCCAGCATGACTTGACACCACAGTGGGCCCAGATCGTATGTACCCTCAATCTCTCTATCCTTGCACTCTTACACTGGCCATCAAGCCTCTTTCTCTGTGCACCCTCAGTCTCTCTTCCTCTCTCGTGCAATCTCTCCCTGGCACTCTTACATGTATCGTTTCTTGCGCTCAACTTCAGTTGCAGCCTTACTTTCGCTCACATCTTTTCTCTCTCGCACCCTCACTCCTTCTTACTCCTGTGCTCACACCTCTTCATACTCCATTTTTCTGGCAGCTGCTCTCACTGGTGTCCTCCCTTGATTGCACCAACATGCTCTCTTACTCTTAGTTATCGTACACTCACTCCCCTCCATCCACCCCACTTGCTATCTGAGGCCTATGCATACAAACTGCAATGATCAGCATGTGGCATAACTATTGGCTTTACCAATACTTGTTTTGTAACCGTTGCCAGGGAGTTAACTGTATTCTTTGGGGAAACTCTTAACTCTCACGGAAATACAGTAGCACCTCTCCCACTCTCACTTCCATTTCTCTTCTCACACCTCTTTTTATTAGTTTGCAGTATTGTTCTTCACATCAATGGTGCTTTTGAGTTTGTGTTGTGTGTCCAGGGAAGGAATTGGGCATGAACAAGATGGGGCTGTGCTCCTGCAAAGAAGCCAGCTTCCTATATCTAGGGCATTCACATTATTTGACGCCTGGATCGGCCCCTCAGTCCCACCCACACCACTGACAACCCCTCCACACCTCCCCAGTAAATTGTGTCCATTTCCAGCACTGTGCAAGTTCATACTTACACACGTTCTGCCTCTGTGATCCTCATCCAAGTATGCATAAGTGGATCCAGATGGATCCATTGAGTATCTGGAAACATTACAGAGCAATGTAAAATGGCCAGAGGGAGACATATTTTCTACGATGCAAACCTATGACATAAATACATTAATGCATAAAAAAAAGAGTGTCCAGCTCCAAGAGAGGGTCATTTCAAAGGTATGAAAGACTTTGCAAGTCATTTGCTGACCTGAAACACAAGTGCCGGGTGGATGAGAGGAAGTGGATGGCTTTGGATGCATCCTCTGACAAACTGGCCTGCCGCCAGCTTCAAAGGCAATACAGACTCTCTGTCCTGTCCAAGAAGAGAGTCCACATCCAAGATTTTGATTTTGAAGCATTTCTATAGCGCACACAACGAACTGAATCAAATAATGGCGCAGATGTAACATTTAGCTAGCACAAGTAGAGGATCAGTCGGTTGCTTATAACCAACCGCAGTAATTGACAAAAAAATAAAATAAAACAGGGATGGGTATGAACCTATTTAAATACATAGGTCTTAAACCTGCTCCGAGGGTCAGTAATGAGTTAACCTTTCTTAATTTTAAGGGCAGGCTGTTCCATAGTATAGAACCAGTGACTGAGAAACTGCAATTACCTCAGTTCGACCTCGGAACAGTGTGCAGGCGCTGATCTTCTGATCTTAAAGCCTGGTTAGGGTGAAACCTCTTCAGTTTATTTGCCAGATAGATTGGCGCCAATCCATTTAGATATTTAAACACCAAACACCCAATCTTGAATTTAACGCGTTCCTCTACCGCTAGCCAGTGTAATGAGCGACACATGCCTGAAGTTGAAGTGTTTTTAGATACTCCAAACACAAACTGAACACCAGCGTTTTGTGCTTTTTGTAAGCGATGAATCTGCTTGGACAGAGTTCTGGTCAAAAGTCCATTACAATAATCTAATTTGGAATTGACCAGATCTCCGAACACCAAGGCACAATCTGTGTCTGGTATATATGGAAGTGCCTGGCGAAGAAGACGGATATTATAAAAAAAACTGTACAGTCGCTGACACCTGGCCACTACACACCATGTCGCTCTGCCATATACAACCAAGGTTCTTGATCTTGATAGCGTATTTAAGGCTAGAGCCGAGAAATTGGGGTGGTGGAGGGCAGTTCTTTCCTTCTAGTAGATGTTTTGGTCCTAGCAAAATAATCTCAGTTTTATTCAGATGAAGTTGCAACCAGTTTTGCACCATCCAAGACACTACTTCCTCCAAGCAGCTAGCCACCGTCGCAAGGGCATCCTCAACATCATCAAGTCTGATATACAATTGAGTGTCGTTGGCGTAAGAATGGAATCTAAGATGATGTTTCTCCAGAATGTTCATTTATAACTGAAGGTTAATATTAAATAAAATAGGGGAGAGTGCTGCTCCATGAGGTACGCCGCAGCACTGAAATAGAATATCAGACAGAAAGCCTCCCACCTGTACACACTGTTTGCGCCATGTGAGGAAAGAGGTAAACCAATCCAAAGCACAAGGATCTACATTTATCAGGTTCTTTATGTGGCCCAGTAGGATACCATGGCCCACCATGTCGAACGCGGTTGATAGTTCGATCATCACAAGCAGGGAGAGCCTGCCTGCATCTCCGGCTTGTAGCATCTCATCCCATACAGCCATTAATGCCGACTCGGTCCCATGCTTGGGGCGAAAGCCAGACTGCAGTGGGTGGAGAAGGTTACAGTCTTCGACAAAGGTCTGAAACTATCTTGTGACTACCTTTTCCAGAACTTTTCCCGGCCATGGCAGACCTGCAATCGGGCGGTGGTTGTTATAGTCCTCTGGGTTTGAGATTAGCTTTTTTTGTTATGGTGACACTACTGACAGTTTCAGAGAATCAGGAACTAACCCTTCAGTCAGTGAACTGTTTATAAATTTGGTCATGAAGGGAGTAAGCTCCAACGAAAGTCGTCTAGCGACTAATGCCGGGATAGGAAAAAAGGAATCATTACTCGGTTTTAGTTGTGACAGGTGACCAAGGATATCCTCCTCTGTCACCTGTTTAAACTTAAACTGTGCAGTCTGACGTGATGCACTCTCAGGTTTTCTAGGCAAATGTTTGTCGACACCATCATCATCCATTACAGGATCTTGATCTCTGCTGGATCTGATGTTATTTTGAATCTTCAGGATTTTAGCTCTGAAGACCATATTCAAACCATTAGCATGATCTGCCAGGTTCGTTTTGGCAGCAATGTTTATATTAGGCTTGACAAATTTGGTGATTGTTTTAAATAATTCTTGTGGATAATTTGCAGCTGCTGTAATTTACATTTTTTAGACAGGAAATTAGATTTAGTGCTACTAAAGACAGCTCTTTTGTATTTAAACAGTGCTGTTTTTGCTAGCAGGGCATGTTCTGGTGATTTCAGCAGATACCATCTATTCTCATGGTATTTATACTCCTTTTTTAAGTCATGAAGTTGCATGGAGTACCAAGCTTTGGATGACCTTTTGGGGAAAATGGTTCTCATGGGGGCATATTGTGTACATAGGTTGCTCATTACTTGAGTTCCTTTTTGGAATAAGACCTCACACTCTGTTGAGGCACAGTTTCTGAGTGCAGTACTTACTATATTCCGGGTATACTATCCAGATCCTTTTTCATTCTAAAGGACGTTGGCCCCCCAGATGCTGGAGTAGTAGGTACATGTTTGGTTGCCTTAATATAGAACAGCCTGAGAAAGTGGTTCATCTACCGGATAGGGAGTGTATCAATCATGCTAACTCCCTTCCCTCTGGCTAGAACCACATCAAAACAATACCCATATACATGTGAGGGAGTCTGGCAAGTATTGATACCTCATGTTGATAAAGCAATTCAGAGAGCTGTTTGCAGACTGCTCTAGATAGATCTTCCAACCAAATATTTAAATTACTGACGCACTGTACTTCCTTATATTTGGCACATGAAGTAATAAAAAAATCATCAAGTCCCTCTAAAAAAGAACCCACAGGTCCAGGAGGTCTATATATCAGGACAATCCTTACTGAATACTTTGACAACACACTAAAAAAGGTCATTACACCAATCTCTGAAATATTATCCCAGCATAGGGACTTAAAATGATCAAACTTGAGGTTAGATCGATAAATAATAGCTATTCCTCCACCCACTTTACCCTGTCTATTTATATGTTGAATTGCATAACCTTCTGGGATTAGGCAATGAAACATGGCATGGGAGGTGTATGTTAGCCACGTTTCAGTCATGAACAACACACCTAGCTTCTGGGCCTCAATAAGGAGACTAATCTCAGTTGCATGAGTGGTTAAGCCCTGCGAGTGAAGGGCTGTGAACTTCTTTCCTGCTGTTAGGCTGTGGCGAGCGCCTATCTGGAGTACCTGGAGTGCCTTTTGGAATGATAACTGACCACGAACTACAAACTCGTTTCCATTGAGGTGCGTGTGCCCTTAAGGGGAAGTTGTTGCTGTATCACCTGACTGTGTCACCTGACTTCACCTGCCTATTTGTGGCCGCCTCAAGCGCCCTTGCGGCGTTAAGCCCTGCGAGTGAAGGGCTGTGAACTT